>NC_053392.1:335033509-335633509 GCF_905171765.1 Bufo bufo | reverse complement strand
ATTAAACTTTATACTAATTTCTCAGTATTATTGGTGGCGAACCATGCTCAAGGATGTACAAGACTACTTTTCAGCTTGTTCCTCATGTGCCCAAAACAAAACGCCAAGACAAAAACCTACTGGTCTTCTCCCTCTTCCAGTTCCTGAGGCTCCCTGGCAACATGTGGCTATGGATTTTATTACGGAATTGCCACCTTTTGGTTGCACAGTTACTGTATATGGGTAGTGCATGATCGTTTTTCAAAAATGTCTGGCCTTCTGTCTGCTTCTCAGTTGGCAAAGTTTTTCATACCTATCTTCTGTTTCCATGGCTTTCCACAATATATTGTGTCTGACGGAGGTGTTCAATTTATTTCAAAATTCTGGACGGCGGTCTGTAAACTCCTGGATGTATTTTTGGATTTTTATTCTGCATATCATCCCCAATCTAATGGGCAGGTTGAATGTATCAATCAGATCCTTACCAATGTCTTACATCAGGCATGCTCAACCTGCGGCCCTCTAGCTGTTGCAAAACTACAACTCCCATCATTCCTGGACAGCCTACAGAAGGGCATGGTGAGATTTGAAGTTTTACAACAGCTGGAGGGCCGCAGGTTGAGCATCCCTGCCTTACATCATTTCACCAATGACCATCAAGATGACTGATTTGAACTGTTACCTTGAGCAGATTTTTCTCATAATAATGTCAGCAAGTCCACATGTAAAATCTCAATTTTTTTGTTGTATATGGTCAGCAAACCAGCATCCCTCTAGCTGTTTCTGCTTCCTCAGGAGTTCAAGCGGCTGATGTTTCAGTGAGGACTTTTTCTAGAATCTGGCAGGAAACCATAACCGCATTGGAAAAAGCCTCTGTTCAGATAAAGAAACTACTGCTGCCTTGAACAGCTGATCGGTGGGGGTCCCGGGTGTCAGACCCCCACCAATTAGGTACTGATGACCTGTCCAGAGGAGGTCATCAGTATTTAAGTAAAAAAAACTAAAACTTAAAGTGCCATCCAACAAATTGTCTTCTTGCTTCCTTGGACCATTTGAAATTATCAAGAAAATAAATCCTGTTTGTTATAAATTATAACTTCTCATATCTCTTTAGTACCATATTCTTTTTAAGTATTTCTGCTCAAGCCACTAGTCTTCATTTGATTCATGCACACGACCGTTGTTTTGGTCCGCATCCAACCCGCAGTTTTTGCGGCTTGGATGCGGACCCACTCACTTCAATGGGGTCGCAAAAGATGCGGACAGCACTCCGTGTGCTGTCCGCATCCATTGCTCCGTTCCGTGGTCCACGAAGAAAATATAACCTGTCCTATTCTTGTCTGTTTTTTTGCGGACAAGAATAGGTAGTTATATCAATGGCTGTCCGTGCCATTCCGCAAATTGCGGAACACACACGGACGCCATCCGTGTTTTGCGGATCCGCAATTTGCGGACCGCAAAACACACAACGGTCGTGTGCATGAGGCCTAAGTCTCTTGTCCTATCAGTTCTGAAGATTCTAATGAAGTCAAGAATATTGCTGGAATGAAAAACTCAAGGGCCAAACATATTTTCTGGTGGACTGGAAAGGCTATGGTCCAGAGGAGAGGTCTTGGGATCCAAGGGAGAATATTGATGCTCCTTTTCTGGAAAAGAGTGGCTTGAAGAAGGGGGAGTATTGTTAGGTGTGCAGTCCATTCTCAGTGACCTCCTACTGTCCCCTGTGGCAGCAGATGCTATGCCACTTACTATGAGATCCAGAGTCTATGTTGCCAATGTCCTCTCTATGCTTCTGCCTCCATGCCCCTGCCTGATGCTCCCTTAGGGCACGCATGTTCACTCCTAGCCTCTTAAAGGGCCAGTTGACGCATTTCAAAATCCATCCCCTTTCAAGTCCAGTATGTGTTTAAGTTAACCCAACCTGTCAAGCTTCTCTGTGCTCAAGTTAAGTCTCCATGCTACATGCTTTGTGTTTGCCTCGTCATATAAAGAGATATAGTATCCCTCAAATCCTGACCTTTCACCCAGCTAAGTTAGTTGAAACAGCTGTTTGCAAATGAGGTGCTGGCTTAGTTATTATCCAAGTTGCTTCTCAAGACCTGTTTAAAAGGTTGAACATTGACCTACAGTATCAGGAGATAGTGCATGTAGGTGCGCAATATGACCTGATGCTGTGCGCTGTCAGGTCACAGTACAGCGCAACGAGTAGAAGGCCAGGGAGGGTAAGTGAATCAGCCAAGTGGCAGCGCCGTCCGGAGCTGGAGAGGTAAGTTTATTTTTTTATTTATTTTAAATGTCTAATCTGATGTCTGATTGGGGCTGATCTGAGGCTAATGAAGGCTGGGGAGGGTCTAATTGGGGTCTGAACTGAGGCTGGAAGGTCTAATGGGGGCTGATCTGAGGCTGGGGGGTCTGACGGGGCTGATCTGAGGCTGGGGGATCTGAGGCTGGTGGTCTGATAGGGGTCTGATCTGAGGTTGGGGGGCCTATTGAGAGTCTTATCTGAGGCTGGTGGGTCTGATCTGAGGCTGGGGGTCTGATCTGAGGCTGGGGGGTCTAATATGAGGCTGGGAGGTCTGATTGGGGCTGATCTGAGGCTAGGGAGGGTCTCTGATGGGGGTCTGATCTGAGGTTGGGAGGTCTAATGGGGGTGTAATCTGAGGCTGGGGGTCTGATGCGGGTCTGATCTGAGGCTAGGGAGGGTCTGATGGGGGTCTGATCTGAGGTTAGGAGGTTTTATGGTGGTGTGATCTGAGGCTGGGGGTCTGATGAGGGTCTGATCTGAGGATGTTGTAGGCTGCGGGGTCTGATGGGAGGCTGATTTGAGGCTGATGAAGGTGGGGGGCAGATCTGAGGCTGAGAAAAGGACAGGCAGAGACAGTTGCGAAGAAAGAGGCAGTGGCAGGGAGAGTGAAAGCTGGGTGAAGCCCTCGCTGGACCCCTCTGGGTTTAGCTTGGCTGCCATTAATGCCAAATAAAGAACTAAATATAACATTCTCAACTTAAAAATTAGACTACTATATGTGGTCAAAATGGCGCCTGTACTATTTGCAATATATAGCGCAGGCGCCATTTTGTGCTACAAAATTTTGTATGAGCCCCGAACGATGTAACAAATATCCAAATGGCCCTTGGCAGCAAAGAGGTTCCCCACTCCTGACTTATACAATAGCTACCTTACATCTGTTGGCATTTGAGGCAGAGCTTGCTAAGAGCTGATTTGCATACCCTCTTCCTAAAAGCTAATTAATAAGTTATATGTATCCCAACATGTTGCCATTGAAAACTACAATTCATTAGCAAAAAACAAGCTCTCATATGGCAACAGCGACAAAATAATAAAATTTGAAAAACAGAAAATTGTCATGGCCCTACAGCCAAAAATAAGCCTTATCGTTAAAGGGGTTGTCCTACGAAAAACATTCTACTGATTTCAAACCAGGACTTTGATTTGAAAACCTTTGTAATTGCATATAATAAAAATTTTGTATAGCCACTGAGTTATTCAATAACATGTATATGTATAATGCCTCCTGCTGTTTGCTATTTTTCTAATTTCTCTGTCCACCTTCTGAGCTGGATGCACCTGCTCCACCAGCTGCAGCAGAAAGGACACACACCTGAGAAGGGACACATCCCCTGGACTACTGTGTAATGAAGTCAGGCGGCACAGCGTACTGGTTGAGGGGTGCTCGGTTTGTGTGGAGGTAATCCCAAAATCAGAAGAATGAAAGAAAACCGGCACTCCCAAAAATCTTTGCTGGTGATAGATTTATTGGTCACTCATATGACGCGCAGCGTTTCGGCACTCACAGGTGCCTTTTTCAAACAAGAAGTGAGCAGCAGTATGAGTGGAAGAACATGCAAACAAAACAGGTTTAAATAACCCTCCCCTGGTCATGTGATGATGACATCACGTTGCCGGGGAGACACATAAACAACAATGTGAGTGAACGCCTCCTGTTGAGTCTTCACAGAGGTCACACCCTGGAAAGTAAATTTCAGTTGCACTGTGAAGAGAAACATTGTTGCAAGTAAGTAACACAAATTGTGCATATAAACATATCATGGTAGCAACATTCACTAATTGTTATATATTACAAAATTGTGCAACCAACAATAAATTTCAGTTGCACTGTGAAGAGAAACATTGTTGCAAGTAAGTGACACAAATTGTGCATATGAACATATCCTAATAGCAACATTCATTAATTGCTATATATTGCAACAGTGTGCAACCAACAGAGAGAGAGAGGCAAAAAAGAGGACTAAGCAGTCTTATAAAAGATCTTATAAGAAGCTGTTAATTGCATAGTCCCGGTTTAACCCTTTAGGAGCCAGTGTCTGTAGCCGATGGATCCAAAAAGCCTCGCGTCTGAGTAACATTTCTATACGGTTCCCACCCCGTCTAGGTAAAGTGACTTCTTCAATGATCTGAAACCGGAGTTGTGAGGCATTGTGTCGCTGCTGGTGAAAGTGTTGAGGAATGGGGAGTAGTAAATTCTCATTGCGTATGGTAGATTTGTCTTTACCAAAGCGTTCCTTCATGCGCATGCTGGTCTCACCCACATAACACAGACCGCAGGGGCACTTCAGCAGATAGACAACAAAGGAGCTGTCACATGTGAAGTGTCCCCTCACTGGGATCTGCTCACCTGTATGGGGATGTGAGATACATGCCCCTTTAATGACACTTGAGCAGTGGACGCAATTGAGACAAGGGAAGGTGCCCTTTCTGACAGTGGCAAGTGTCCTTTGTCTAATGTTTAGTTTATTGCTGCCTATGTCGGCCCTAATCACCATGTCCCTGATGTTTCTTGCCCTTTTGTAGCAGATCATGGGAGGGTTCTGGAGTTCTGCAACAGTGGGGTAAGAGGATTTAACTATAGATCTGTCATGTATAAACATTGGAATATAGTGTCATTAAAGGGGCATGTATCTCACATCCCCATACAGGTGAGCAGATCCCAGTGAGGGGACACTTCACATGTGACAGCTCCTTTGTTGTCTATCTGCTGAAGTGCCCCTGCGGTCTGTGTTATGTGGGTGAGACCAGCATGCGCATGAAGGAACGCTTTGGTAAACACAAATCTACCATACGCAATGAGAATTTACTACTCCCCATTCCTCAACACTTTCACCAGCAGCGACACAATGCCTCACAACTCCGGTTTCAGATCATTGAAGAAGTCACTTTACCTAGACGGGGTGGGAACCGTATAGAAATGTTACTCAGACGCGAGGCTTTTTGGATCCATCGGCTACAGACACTGGCTCCTAAAGGGTTAAACCGGGACTATGCAATTAACAGCTTCTTATAAGATCTTTTATAAGACCGCTTAGTCCTCTTTTTTGCCTCTCTCTCTCTGTTGGTTGCACACTGTTGCAATATATAGCAATTAATGAATGTTGCTATTAGGATATGTTCATATGCACAATTTGTGTCACTTACTTGCAACAATGTTTCTCTTCACAGTGCAACTGAAATTTATTGTTGGTTGCACAATTTTGTAATATATAACAATTAGTGAATGTTGCTACCATGATATGTTTATATGCACAATTTGTGTTACTTACTTGCAACAATGTTTCTCTTCACAGTGCAACTGAAATTTACTTTCCAGGGTGTGACCTCTGTGAAGACTCAACAGGAGGCGTTCACTCACATTGTTGTTTATGTGTCTCCCCGGCAACGTGATGTCATCATCACATGACCAGGGGAGGGTTATTTAAACCTGTTTTGTTTGCATGTTCTTCCACTCATACTGCTGCTCACTTCTTGTTTGAAAAAGGCACCTGTGAGTGCCGAAACGCTGCGCGTCATATGAGTGACCAATAAATCTATCACCAGCAAAGATTTTTGGGAGTGCCGGTTTTCTTACATCCCCTGGACTGTGATAGGAACAGATCTGCAGCAGAAAGGACATGCCCCTGAGAAAGGACATGCCTCTCTGAGCTGCCAGCTTGAAATAAATCTTGAAAAGCAATGAAAACAATCAATGTGGAGATCTCTGGATCCATGAGAGGTATGTACAGGGCTGGTTCTAGCTTTGTTAGAAAGAGATTGTCCTGCTTCTTTAAGGGGTTAAACTAGCATATAATAACAATTAGTAAATACTGTGTGGTCAATACGGGGTGAAATACTATGGCCATAAATAATGTATAATGGAAAAATGGATTTGCAAAAACACAGATGGGTGCATAGCCCCATAGACTGCACACGGATGAAAAATATAGTGTACGTAAGGCCTAATAATAATAAAAGCATGCCCAGATTCTATAAAAAATAGAAAGGTATAAATTGTATAATAAAGTTGAGTGTGCAGTAAGGGTGTGCGAATATAAGCAGTATACAGAGGCACAAGCAATCATCGTTTCTAGTGTTACAGGGACAGTGTAGGGACAGAATAGAAAAAAATAATTGTGTAGAAAACTAGGATCTGTTTAGGGAAAGAAGTTTCATGGAGTGAGGGGCTGGGTGGGGCACAGACAGTGCTTAATAATACTGCTGCTACAGAACTTCATCCTAGCAGTTCTGTGCTGCAATACCAACCCCCTGCAAGAAAAAAATATATTCTTGTTTTTCTATTTTAAACAGAGACAGCTGTTTTTTTTTTTTGTTCAAAACCTCAAGTTTCCTGTACATATTATTATTGCCAGCACAGCAATCCTTTCCTGAATTGGTATACATTGGATTTGTGGGCAGGAGATTAATCGCATTACAAGTTTTGCGTTACATAACCAGCCACCTGCAAGAAAAAAAAATTGAGTTTTTCTCTTTTGAACAGACAGACTTTTTTTTTTTTCAAAACCTTGTTTCTAGTACATATGATTATTGCCAGCGCACCACTCCAATAGTATTTTGCTGTGCCAAGCAATTAAATATTTTTCAGTGCATTATATCTGTCCAGTGTTATTAAACGCATTGCATTATAGCACAAGCATTTTACATCAATAACGCCATTGTTATAAAAAGCAACTTAGATGCAAATTACACCGTAGAGACAGAAATTTTTCTGCCTATCCTGAAATGTTATACATTGGTATTGTGGGCAGGAGATTAATCGCAATACAAGTTTTCAGCTGCTGCAGAACCTCATAGCAGTTTTGTGTTACAAAACCAGCCACCTGCAAGAAAAAATTTTAAAAAAATTCTCATTTCAACAGAGATTGCTGGGTTTTTAGTACATATTATTATTGCCAGCATGGCGCCCCAGTAGCATTCTGCTGCTGAGTAATTGCACAAGCATTTTATGGCAAAAATGCCAGTTATACAAGTGAACCTAGATGCAAATTACACAGTAGAAACAGAAATGTTACCGCCTGCCCTGGATTGCTATACATTGGTGTTCTGGGCAGGAGACTAACCGCATTACAAGTTTGCAATGTGTATTTTATAATATAGAAAATCTCAGTTTTGACACACATAAATTAACACAATATACAAATCTTACATTGACCTTTCCTGCATCGTTATATTGGCGTTGTTGGGGGGAGGATATTCGCATTACAGGTTTCAAATGTGTGTTTTACAGTAGAGAAAGGTCTTTTTTTTTTAAACTGTTTTTAAACACAAATAACACAGTAGATAAATATTACCATCGCCAATACTGCATTATTCCCAAAGTAAAAAATCAATTGCAGTATTTCCTGTGTTTGTAAAAGGAGAAGGACATTTAATTAGGCCTCTGTCTTTAACCCCTTCCCGCAGCTCCAACATAAAATTATGTTTGTCGGTTTAAAGATGACGCTGGCTATGCTTAAGAGCATCCGGGACTAATGTATGCGATCGACGACAACGTCGGTCGCATACATTTAACCCCTCAGATGCCATAGTCAAATCTTACCACGCTGTATGTAAGGTTAAAAACTGAGTGCCTGCTCCTGGCCATGCACCAGCTCCCCCTAGTGAGGATTGTGGGAGCCAGATGTAACGTGCAGCAGCCTCTGTACTCCTGAGTGGTACAAGACTGCACACATTAGTTCCTATGGAGAGCATGCCTGTGGCAGAGCTCCATAGGAACACAGTGTAATCCTCATAGACACCATTGCTAATGCTTTGTTGTCTATGAGAGAAGCAATCTAATGATTACTTGTTAAAGTTCCATAGGGGAAAGAAAAAAGTTTTTAAAAATATAAAAATTAAATTTCAAATCACCGCCCTTTCCCTAAAATGAAAATAAAAATACATAATAAATTTTAAAAAATAAACATCATGGGCATCACCGTGTGCGAAAATGCCCTTACTATTAACGGTGTAAAGTCCAAATGGCTGAATTGCCATTTTTTGGTCGCTTCATCTCCCACTAAAAATTAAATAAAAAGTGACCAAAAATTCCCCCCAAATGGTATCAATGAAAAGTACAGGTTGCCCCACAAAAAATGAGTCCTCACACAGCTCCATGTACATAAGTGCAAAAAGGTTATGGGGGTCAGAATATGGCAATGCAAAGAACAAGTTATTTTATATATTTTTTTTTCAATATTAAAACACAAAACTATACATATGTGGTATTGTTGTAATCATACTGACCCAGAGAATGAAAGTAACAGGTCAGTTTTACAGCATAAGAAATGCTGTAAAAATAAAACCCATACAAATGTGGTAAAATTATGTGTTTTTAATAATTCCCCCCATTTGGATTTTTATCCCCGATTCTCACTACATTGTATGCAACTGTAAATAGTGCCATTAGAAAGTAAAACTTGCTCTGCATTAAACAAGCTGTAATACAGC
The DNA here is from genome assembly GCF_905171765.1 of Bufo bufo. Lineage (NCBI taxonomy): Eukaryota > Metazoa > Chordata > Amphibia > Anura > Bufonidae > Bufo > Bufo bufo. The sequence goes on along the minus strand of NC_053392.1, from coordinate 335,624,793 downwards.
TATGTGAATGGAAAAATTAAAAATATATGGCTTTGGGGAGGCTGGAAGTAAAAAAACAAAAATGAAAAAACCTATAATTACCTGGTCCTGAAAGGGTTAAGTTACAGAAAACATGCTTGCAATTTAGCTTTAACTATTCGATGTACCAAACCTGTGACTTTTCATTTAGGAAAATTGTGAGTTTACTTTAGGCCTCGTAATAAAATGTGTGAAAAACGGAAGGGTTCAAAACTAAAGACCCAGACCTTGTCCAGAGCCAGAATGTGGGTAGTAGCAGATGCAGCATCCAGGCTGTAGTAGTAGTAATAATAGTCAGTTGCATCCTCTCTGTCTTTACTGCCCACTCCTAGAAAAACTCTAAGAAAAACCGCACCTTGCACTCCGGCAGATAGTCAAGAGAGTCTCCCTTTTGATGACTTGTGTGAGAGCAGTCAACGTTTGGACTGCTTTGAGGAGAAAGTTCAAGGGGAGTTAGGGGACCCCATGCACAGCTGTGTTGGTGGTGGTAAATAGTGGCGTCTGTTTCCATGGTATTGGTGGTGAGGGGAGTGTCAGCAAGAGTGGCAATTGGGGCAAATACAGAGCAGGGAATCGAGAGGGGAGCCAAGGAGCCCACCATGTAATATCACAGTTGGATAAAAGTGGCGGGGAGGGTGAGAACTCTGATAATGATTGTGTGTTGGACAGGACTTGGGAGCTGGATCGGGGTGCTGAAGAGGAGATAATATCAGATGAGGAGGGTGGTGGCAGCAATAAAAAACAGATGCGACATAGAGCCAGAACCTCAGAAAGAACTGCCAGAGCCAGATCTGCTTTGTGAATTAGTGATGACACTAATACTGCGGGTGCAGCAGGCCCAAAATCTGCCAGAGCTAAGCGAAGCTTGACTGCTGCTAGGCCTGCATGAGTATTTCCCATCTGGCAGTTTTTCTTCATGCTGCCGGAAGACAACAGCATTGCCCTGTGCAAGAACGGCAAGAGTAAAATAAGCCGAGGGCAGTCAAACACAAACATAGGCATCACAACTCTATTGAACCACATGACGTAGCATCACTTGATCCAGTGGAAAAACAGAGGTGGCCACCAGCTAGCACAACAAGAGCGTCCTCTCTCTCCTGGTCTCCTTTGCGGCAGCCAGGCCACATTCACATGCAGTATGGTGTCCTTGTCATCGTCATCATCAGTTACTACTTATCCCGCTCAGATTCCTCCTCCTCAGTTCCATCTTAAGCCATAAATAACGAAATGCATGGACAGGAAACAACTTTATATGCCCAGCAATCCGATGGTGTGCAAGCTTAAATGTTATGTACACCTTGGGAGAAATTGTTTTATGATTGCATTTTAGTAATTTTGGGCTAAAAATAATTTTTTTCTTTTTCTTTATTAAACATATTGAGCCATTCTGGCACAAAGGGTTTACAGTTTTTTAACGGTATGAATCTACTTTTTACTTTCACTTTGTGCCATAAACCTTAACTCAAACAGTGGCATGCTAACAGGGGGTGGGGGATGGCTGGGGTTTGCGGTCCGCCCTGGATGTCCGCTGTCGCGAAAGGGGGGGTGCCAGAAGCAATGCGCGTTTCCATCAATACAGATACTAGAGCGCCGGGGAGCTGCCATCCTGTCACTGACAGCTCAGCACCCCGCGCTCCTTTTCTTAAGGCCGCAGTACACAGAATGGTGAAGCAGGGAGAATTCTCCCTGCTCCATCATTCAGCCTGCAAGCACAGATCGCACTGCCGCCCTGTGTGTGAGGAGCCTGCAGCCCGGGAATCTGCCTAAGCTCCTCACACACAGGACTGCAGAGCAATCTGTGCCTGCAGGGGGAGAGAGGGATGTGATCTTCAGGAACAGGATAAGGTAAGTTGTTACTGTGTTTTTTGTTTTTTTAACACAGAGAGAATTACTGTGAAGGGGGTAATTACTGATATAAAGGGGGAACAGAGGGCATTACTGTTATAAAGGGGGCACAGAGGGTATTACCATTATAAAGGGGGCACAGAGGGAATTACTGTAATAAAGGGGGCACAATGGGTGTTGTTATTATTATGAAGGGGGCACAATGTGCATTACTACTATGAAGGGGGCACAATGGGCATTACTACTATGATGTGGGCACAGAGGGCATTACTACTGTGAATGAGGTACAGAGGGCATTACTACTGTGAAGGGGGTGGGCATAACTGGTGAGGGGCACAATGGGCATTACTACTGTAAAGGGGCATAGAGGGCATTACTACTAATATGGGGCACAGAGCAGGCATTACAGCTGTGAAGGGGACACAGGGAGGGCATAACTACTGTAAAGGGGGCACAATGAAGGGATAAGTACTTTAAGGGGGCACGATATGGGTATAACTACTGTGAAAGTTGTACAGTGAGGGCATACTGTGAGGGGGCACAGTGTGGGCATAATATCGGGGGCACATATCTGGACAAAACTACTGTGAAGGTTGTACAATGAGGGCAATAGTACTGTGAGGGGAAGCCAGAGAAAGGACCCGTCCTGGTTGCCAAACACCCTCGGCCTGGGTCATAAACACTTATTTAAGCCACATTTTTATGTCAGAGATAAGGAGTGGAAATTCAGATCCTGCTCTTAGAAAAACCCAAAGCTGCACAAAGACAGTGGTTCAACATTTTTATTTTCCAACTTTATGTTTATTAAAAAAAATTCACTTTCCATATATCAACATATGTAATAAAAGAGAAAAGAAAAACTTTTACAGACATCATGTCTTTGGTATTACATGTAAAATACAGAATAACATAATATCATCAGCCATATAATATAAACAAAACCATTCCATATTCCGTGAAAGAAAAAATAAATAAATAAATAAATAAAAGTAAAAATAAAAGGGGGAAAACAAAGAAGGTTAAGCGGGGAGGGAATAGAAGGTAGTTAGCCCAGAGATCTCTCCTTTATTACAAGTGCAGCTCCTCATGGTGGGTATCCCAGCGGGACCATATCTGCAGAAATTTGTCTGCAGTTCCTTGCGATACGACTGTATAATATTCTAATGAGCGAATCTCCTGGATACGGGAATAATAATCCGCCTTAGATGGAAGAGTGGTTCTTTTCCAAAAGAGGGCAATCAAACCTTTAGCCGCAGTGAGAACATGCAAGAGCAGCCTGGAGACGTGACCTCCCATATCCCTAGGTGGGACATTCAATAGGTATGTAAGGGGGTCCATCCTCACCGAATGGCCCAGAACGTCCTGCAGCACAGAAGCTACCATCCTCCAGAAGGGCACAACTAAGGGGCACGTCCAGAGTATATGGAAGCACCATTGGCTGAGCATCTCCAACAGACATTAGGGATACTCCTGTTTAAGGTGTGTAGCACCTCTGGGGTATGGGACCAGTTCATCAGTAGTGGTTCAACATTTTTAATAAAGTGAGATAACTAATAAATAAAATTACCGGTAATAAAAAGGTTTTTTACATCAAAATGAGTAAAATGCAATAACAAAAAGAAATCCCACAAAGGTGTAAATAGCCATTAAAGCGTACCTGAGCTTGCAAAAAAATATTTTCATAATGGCTGTGCTTCTTTGTAGAATCATAGCTGGGAAGTAATAGGTCTTTTTTGGGCTTCCCTAATGTCTTTTTTAGCCTAATTATACCCCTTTTCAGCTGAACAGCTAGGTGCAGTTCTCACAGAAGCAGGGGTGGTCTCTCTTCTGTGGAATCTGCTAGCACTGTACTTTTGTGACATCCTTTCCTTTACTTCCCACTATGTTTGTTTTCAGCGCTGGAGCTCACAGAACAGCTAAGGCTACTTTCACACTAGCGTTGTTTTAATCCGGCGTTCAATTCCGACACCGGAACTGCCCGCCGGATCCGGAAAAACGTGTGAAAACGGATTACATTTGAATCCTGATCAGGATTTTGATCACAATGAAAAAATGCATTGGAAAAAACGGATCCGCCATTTATGGACTTTAACTTTTTTTTCACATTTTTCGGGCTTAACATGCAAAAGCCGGATCCGTTTTGACTGAACACACAGTGCCAGATCCGGCGTTAATGCAAGTCAATGGGAAAAAGGCCTGATCAGGCGTTCAGTCAAAGTGTTCAGGCTTTTTGGCCGGAGGTAAAAATACTGCATGCTACGTTTTTCTGAAAAGCCTGATCAGTCAAAAAGACTGAACTGAAGACATCCTGATGCATCCTGAAGGACTGACTCTCCATTCAGAATGCATGGGGATAAAACTGATCAGTTCTTTTCCGGATTTGAGCCCCTAGGACGGAACTCAGCGCCGGAAAAGAAAAACGCTAGTGTGAAAGTAGCCTAAGGAGGGGGAGATCATATATGCAGAAAATCAGGATGCTTCTGTGAATTCAGAAGCAGTGTAGAAGCATCTCCTTTATCAGGATATCAGCTAGCTCTGACATGCCCCCGCTTCCTCTCTGTGTCCCTGTTACACTAGAGACGGATCTTGCTTGACAACAGGCAGTGGATCACAAATTACGTGGGAGTGACATGACTGGCCAAGTTGCACTCAGCCTCAGTGAAAGATATCTAGCTGGCAATATTTCTCCCAAAAAACCATCCCTACATTTTACTCTCATGTGGCGGCGAACATGGACCACTCCCTGCAACTGTCACTGTTGGGCAAGGTGCACTCCATGGTGAACACCAGGAGCAGCTGTTATGAGCAGGGACAGTACATGTCTTTCACGGCTGACTGGGAAAATGTTTTTGGTGCAGTGGCGAGGCAGCACCCTAGCAACAAGGCCAGGTTATTTTGACACCACCATGTTTGTGTCGCTTGGCTCCCACAACAGGCACTTATGCTCCATCTACTCCTCCATGGACATCCTCCCTTCATCAACAGCAGCAGGGCAGACCATCACTCCCCTAGTCCCCTCCCTCTCCCTCCTGTCACATGTGTCAAGCATTGCCATGCGATGGTGATCGGCCTGGGTGGGAGTAGCCACATGGTCGATCACTTGCAAAAAGTGCAAATCAAGCAGCAAACATCTCGCTAGCTGTCTCCCCGCCAACTTCAACTGGGCAAGGTAGTCAGCGACAATGGCCACAACATCATGGCTGCTCTGAACCTGGGGGAAATAACACATGCTCCCTGCATGGCACACGTGATTACTCTAGTTGTACAATGCTCTTTAACTCCTTATTTCACCTTAAAGACCCGGCCATTTTTTGCAAATCTGACCACTGTCACTTTAAGTGGTGATAACTTTAAAACGCTTTTACTTATCGAGGCCATTCTGAGATTGTTTTTTTTTGTCACATATTGTACTTCATGACACTGGTAAAATGAAGTACAAAAAATTCATTTTTATTTATAAAAAATAAATAAAAATTTACCAAAAATTTTGAAAAAATTGCAAATTTCCAAGTTTCAATTTCTCTACTTCTATAATACATAGTAATACCTCCAAAAATAGTTATTACTTTACATTCCCCATATGTCTACTTCTTGTTTGGATCATTTTGGGAATGACATTTTAGTTTTTGGGGACGTTACAAGGCTTAGAAGTTTAGAAGCAAATCTTGAAATCTTTCAGAAATTTTCAAAAATCCAATTTTTAGGGACCAGATCAAGTCTAAAGTCACTTTGTGAGGCTTACATAATAGAAGCAACCCCATTCTAGAAACTACACCCCTAAAGGTAATCAAAACTGATTTTACAAACGTCGTTGGCAAATGGGGATGAAATTTGCGAATTTCAATTTTTGGGAAAATTTTCCATTTTAATCCATTTTTTCCAGTAACAAAGCAAGGGATAACTGCCAAACAAAATGGTATATTTATTGCCCCGAATCTGTAGTTTGCAGAAACACCCCATATGTGGCCGTAAACTACTGTATGGGCACACAGTAGGGCGTAGAGGGAAAGGTGCGCCGTATGGTTTTTGGAAGGCAGATTTTGCTGGACTGGTTTATTTACACCATGTCCAATTTGAAGCCCCCCTGATGCACCCCTAGAGTAGAAACTCTATTAAAGTGACCTCATCTAAGAAACTACACCCCTCAAGGTATTTAAAAACTGATTTTACAAACTTTTTTAACCCTTTAGGTGTTGCACAAGAGTTATTGGCAAATGGGGATGAAATTTGAGAATTTCAATTTATTGGCAAATTTTCCATTTTAATCCATTTTTTCCAGTAACAAAGCAAACAAAATTCTAAATTTATTGCCCCAATTCTGTAGTTTGCAGAAACTATAAAAGTGACCCCCCCTAAGAAACTACACCCTAAAATTATGTGGAATATAGTGGCTCACCTTACTTGTCACTCTGGTAATGGTGCCCTGCTGTAAGCGATTCACCTAATCTCTTGAATTGAACAATTGTATATTAATCAGCAGGCACTCACCATCTGTATTTCACACATACACTCACCTAAAGAATTATTAGGAACACCATACTAATACGGTGTTGGACCCCCTTTTGCCTTCAGAACTGTCTTAATTCTACGTGGCATTGATTCAACAAGGTGCTGATAGCATTCTTTAGAAATGTTGGCCCATATTGATAGGATAGCATCTTGCAGTTGATGAAGATTTGAGGGATGCACATCCAGGGCACGAAGCTCCCGTTCCACCACATCCCAAAGATGCTCTATTGGGTTGAGATCTGGTGACTGTGGGGGCCATTTTAGTACAGCGAACTCATTGTCGTGTTCAAGAAACCAATTTGAAATGATTCAAGCTTTGTGACATGGTGCATTATCCTGCTGGAAGTAGCCATCAGAGGGTGGATACATGTTCTAATTCTGTTTACGCCAAATTCGGACTCTACCATTTGAATGTCTCAACAGAAATCGAGACTCATCAGAACAGGCAACATTTTTCCAGTCTTCAACAGTCCAATTTTGGTGAGCTCGTGCAAATTGTAGCCTCGTTTTCCTATTTGTAGTGGAGATGAGTGGTACCCGGTGGGGTCTTCTACTGTTGTAGCCCATCCGCCTCAAGGTTGTGCGTGTTGTGGCTTCACAAATGCTTTGCTGCATACCTCGGTTGTAACGAGTGGTTATTTCAGTCAACGTTGCTCTTCTATCAGCTTGAATCAGTCGGCCCATTCTCCTCTGACCTCTAGCATCCTTAAGGCATTTTTGCCCACAGGACTGCCGCATACTGGATGTTCCCTTTTCACACTATTCTTTGTAAACCCTAGAAATGTTTGTGAGTGAAAATCCCAGTAACTGAGCAGATTGTGAAATACTCAGACTGGCCCGTCTGGCACCAACAACCATGCCACGCTCAAAATTGCTTAAATCACCTTTCTTTCCCATTCTGACATTCAGTTTTGAGTTGAGGAGATTGTCTTGACCAGGACCACCCCCCTAAATGCATTGAAGCAATTGCCATGTGATTGGTTGACTAGATAATTGCATTAATGAGAAATAGAACAGGTGTTCCTAGTAATTCTTTAGGTGAGTGTATATAACACATTTATTGAAATTATTAAAAATTTTGTAAAATTTAGTAGATAATAGAAATAAACAATACTCCAAAAATATATGACATAAAAAATAATCTTAACCTAACTTAAAAGAGGGTAAAAAATGCAGTATTGAAATATATGGTAGTCACATAAAAATCGAGTGCAATATCGAATGGAAATATTCGGATAAAATTCAAATGAGACTTAGACATGCATTTGTCATCCAATATAGGTATTATCTATATGTCCTTATTGAAATTACTGGTGAGTCAATTCAAAGTTCCATACAAAAAATGTGTAGTTGCAATGGTTATAGTGATCTGCAGAATATATAATCGTCCAGAACTAATAGCTTTGACTTAATCCACTGAAATGTCTGTTATTTTCGATTGAAATAATCTGGCTATGTAGCTGTGATCGATAAGTATCTTTCTAATTGTCAATGCGATTTTTCTTGCAAATGACTAAATGATCGATTGTCTCTATTTATATAAGACTTGATGGTACTTACTGCAGGGGCGTCCCTCCCGCAGTACAGCTACTCACCCAAACCAGGAGCTTTTTTTCTTTCTTTCGTACTGTGCTATTGTGGCACTTAAATGTCGGCATCCCACGTGGTGGTTTGTGGTCACGTGTTTTCTCTACGAGATAGATGCTGAAGAAAAGACGAAGTTATGCTATTTGTCTTTTATAGTTCAGATTTTTTTCGAGTGCACACTTCTTGTTCCTGCAGGGTACAGTGGCGTACCTCCAATAGAGGCAGACCACGCAGCTGCTATGGGGCCCCTGGGGGAAGGGGGCCCGCAGTGGAGGATAGGCCCCGCCCACTAATTACACTTGTATGGCTACCTGAGAAAGTAAGAGGTGGCGAAGGACCTTTGGTGATGTCATCAACCATGTGACCAGTGCAGGAAGCCAATGAATAGCAGAGCAGCAGAAGTCTAAAGGACCTTTGGTGATGTCATCATCATGTGACCAGTGCAGAGGACTGGTGAAAGACCTGTGGCATATCACTGTGAGGGGGCGGAGCTTCTGTGTGGTGCCTGAAGGAGAGGTTAGTGGTGTTCTGGGATAACATAACATCCTAGAAAAGCTGGGAGTTGTAGTTTTGTCGTATTATATGTTTCTCAATGTAATTTAAACGTATGCCCTAGTACAGGCTGGTAATGCTGGGAGTTGTAGTTCTCTCCTCTTATACCCCCTCTTTGGAATGTAAACTGATGACCCATAATAAGTCTGGCCATACTGGGGGTTATAGTTATTTCTTTTTAAAGCTCTTACCTGGTACAACTAGATGATGTCCTATAATCTGGACATGCTGAGAGTTGTAGTTCTCTTTTCTTAGGCTGGATTCTCATCACAGTTTAGTTTTGCATGCAGGACTTTTTTCTGTCTAAAATAACGGATCTCCGACAGAAATGGCATAAACGGATGCCAAATGTGCAGAACTGATGCTTGAAATACAGGATCATTTTTTTTTTCTTTATTTTTCTGTTTATCTGACGGATCAGAAGAACTGAAAACTAAACGGTGATATGAACCCGGCCTTATACTCTGTGTAATATCTACTTGTATCTGATCATAACAGCCTGGACATGCTGGAAATTGTAGTTCTCTCCACTTTCACCTCTCCCTGTGTTGCTCCCTAATTTCCAATAATAATCTGGTGATGATGAGACTTGTAGTTCCCTTGTCACTATTATAATGTTCTGCAGCAGCTGAGGTGTGTATTACTTGTTCACTTCTGTGCTGGTGACGGTCGCTGTTCTGCTGTCATAGGAGCACAACAACGAAAATCACTGCAGTTCCGGATCTGGCACTTCATGGACGACAACACGGATCCCGCTGACTATGATGAGATCTGTCAGGTTTCCATCTTCCAGGCTATAAAATTGTGTCCAGCATTTATGACCTGATCCACGAATGAGGCCCCAACACAGATGTGAACGAAGCTTTATATGTTCTGCAGCAGCTGAGGTATGCATTAGGAGGTTCTGACAGTTCATAAGGCAAGGGGGGCTATGGTGGCACTGGTATACTATTATGCCAGCACCACCATAGCACCCCCTGTGTGCTGCTTATAGTGGACAGTGCCCTCAGACAATGAATGGGGACAATCAAAAGCGGGTTTTTTCCCGGTATTGAGACCCTATGACGGATCTCAATACCGGAAAATAGAAACGCAAGTGTGAAAGTAGCTCCTAATGTCTACACGGCTGCAACTGCTGGGGGTATGGCAGGGGAGAAGCCAGGGCAGGTGGTGGGATGGGCCAGTGGACGGAGTTAGTGGGGCCCCATTAAGATTCTTGCTATGGGGCCCAAGGATTTCTATGTACGCCCCTGGCAGGGTATATATCTCTGTGAGAGTTTGTTTCCTTTAGCCCGCCAGACGGGTTTTGAGGTGACCTCACCTCTTCATCAGTGGCTTGAATGGAAACCAAACTACTTTCTCTTTACATATAGTCGATGGTTACATCGAAAACCCGGATTTTCGGGGTGTTGGAAACTCTGGTAGGAATTCTTACATGTCATTTTTCATATATAAGTGGTATATTCCAAAGTATACAGTATATAGCTTGGATAGCGATCCACTTTCTATTCAATGCATGTTTCAAGGAAAAAAGAGTGAGAAAAAACAAAAAACGCTTCTGCGTTTTTGGTGCGGTTTTTCTCAAAATTGCGTTTTTTGTTTTTTTTTTAATCTTCTTAGGTATGCAATGAGTCTATTCCATACGTTTCTCCTAGCTACATATGTATATATATAGTCCTAATATTGTATGTTCCACCAATATCTTGTGCATTAATGTGGATTATATACAGACATAGGTTATATACATATACAGGTATACATTATAATATCAAACCTCTGTTTTATTGTGTACTCAAGTAATTGTTCTTTAAGCAAAACATGGTTTTTCTCTATAAGTAGCATGCTATATGTATTTCTATTAGTTCTTTAGATTTTTCTGTGTTGCTGTGAAGACATTGTAGTGAAGACAGTGTATTGGGTAAAAATTTTTACCCAATACACTGTCTTCACTACAATGTCTTCACAGCAACACATAAAAATCTAAAGAACTAATAGAAATACATATAGCATGCTACTTATAGAGAAAAACCAGAGTCTATGCAAAAACCGCAATGAAAACGCAACAAAAACGCACCTGCGTTTTTTGAACTTTTATCCTTCTCAGACTATATAACAGTTAATTATAAAAAATCTTTTTATTTTTATTCAAATTTTTATACAAATTGTTGTTCTTACTCAATAAAGAAATATTTTATTCTTATTTAATATTATTTTACTCAAAGAACAATACTTTTACCCAAATATTATTATATCTAAAGAATAATAACATTGTTTTGCTTAAAGAACAATTACTTGAGTACACAAAAAAACAGAGGTTTGATATTATAATGTATATGTAACGGGGTTCCGAAGGTGCACTCGGTCCCCCATTACCCGCAGACCTGTTGCTTAGCTTTGGGAATGTGGATCTGTATTTGACCTCATTCCCAGGGCGGCTTTACTGCTGGGTGGCTCCCTGCTCCTAAGTCTGCCTTGAGCGCCGAGCTGATCACTCGGTGCTCAACTGGTTGGTCTGTCGGTCATGTGACGCTGGCCACCTGACTACTCTCTTAGGACTCCTCTGGTACTTTTCTGCTCTCCTGGTATTTGACCCCAGCTTCTCCTGACCATTCTTTGCTTAACCCTTTGTACTGCGTAGCTCTCTTGGTTCTGACCCGGTCCGTTCATGTTCCGTATTTTGTCTTGTCTGTCTCTTCCTGCACGTATCTTAAGTTAGGGACTGTCGTCCAGTTGTCCCCTGTCATCAGGACTCGTGATGCAAGTAGGCAGGGCCATGGGTGAGGGTGGAGCCAGTGGTCACTATCCCTCCCCCTGTGTGTGTGGACGTGACCGTTACAGATTAACAGGCCCAATAACCACTGTATCATGAATCCTCTTACTACCCTGACTGACCATGTCTCTAACTTGACACAGATGGTGCAGGAGCTAGGAGAGAAACTCCGTTCTTTTGAGTTAGGGCAAGGTTCTTCCACTCCTCTGCCCTCCAGTCCACATTTTTAACCCCAGATCAAGCTCCCAGAACCCTTTTCTGGAGACCGGAAGAGCTTTCTCTCCTTTAAGGAGAGTTGCAAACTCTACTTCCGTTTGCGCCCGGTGTCCTCCGGTCCCTAGAGCCAACGCGTGGGGATTATCATTTCTCTACTACAGGATGATCCCCAGGACTGGGCATTTTCGTTACCTCCTGGGGCCAGTTGTCTAACTTCTGTGGAGGTTTTTTTTCAGGCCCTGGGTACCCTCTATGACGAACCAGACAGGGCCCTGGTAGCCGAGACGGCTCTTAGGGCACTGGTTCAGGGCCATCTCCCTGCGGAGGAGTATTGCACCCAATTCAGACGGTGGTGTGTCCCCTCAAGATGGAATGAACCAGCCCTGAAGAGTCAGTTTAGGTCTGGTCTATCTGATAATTTAAAAGATCTATTAGTCAATTATCAAATTCCTGAGACCTTAGAGGAGATGATGACCCTAGTTGTCCGACTTGACAGACGAGTTAGAGAGAGACGACAAGAACGACAGTTCTGTTCTCAGATGGTGGTCCAGCCAGAGGCCTTTTCCAGGGACAACACTGAGGTCTCCACCGAGGAACCCATGCAGGTTGGCATGACTCGGGGTAATCTTCGTCGCAGACGCAGAGAGTGCTTCTACTGTGGAGATCCTGGCCATTGGATCAACAAGTGTCCTAAGAGGGTCCTCTCTGACAAGTCTCCTAAGGCAAGACAACCTAAAGACCAGGTACACCCTGATTTTTCTAAATGTAAGCTTTTGGTACCCATAACAATTTCTCTGGGGGTTAATAAGTGGCCGGGTAAGGCCTTTATTGATTCTGGTTCAGCGGCCAGCTTTATTGACTTTGAGTTTGCTAGTAAATTGGGTATTCCAATGTTTGCTTTACCTACACCTATCCATGTCATGGCTATTGATGCTACTCCCCTGATTGGTGGTACGGTGAGGTCATGTACCTCTGAAATTTCTCTGACCGTGGGTGTGTGCCACTCTGAGAGATGTTCTCTTCTAGTCCTGGAGAACCTACCGGTTGAGGTGGTACTAGGGTTGCCTTGGCTCCGTTTACATAACCCCACAATTGATTGGTCCAAAGGAGAGTTGGTGAAATGGGGACCTAAGTGTGACTCGTGCTTGTCCGTGGTCCAGGCTGGGGTTTCAGTAAGGTCTAATACATTACCCTCTGTTATTAAAGAATATTCTGATGTTTTCTCATCCCCTACTCCAGAGGTTCTACCCCCCATAGACCTTATGATTGCGCCATAGAGCTAATAGAGGGTGCCGAATTTCCTAAAGGGCGAATTTATAATCTTTCAGGGCCCGAACGCAAGGCTATGGAGGATTATATTAAGGAGAGCCTTGCTAAAGGGCATATTAGACCTTCAGTCTCTCCTATGGGAGCAGGGTTTTCCTTTGGATGGTGGTCTTAGGCCTTGTATTGATTACCGGAGATTAAATAAAATCACTGTCCAAAATAGATACTCTCTCCCATTGATTCCGGATTTATTTAACCAGGTTTTGGGGGCAACCTGGTTTTCCAAGATTGACCTGAAAGGGGCATACAATCTAATCCGAATCAAGGAGGGAGATGAATGGAAGACAGCGTTCAATACTCTGATAGGACACTTTGAATATCAGGTGATGCCTTTTGGACTCAGCAATGCCCCAGCTGTGTTCCAAAACGTAATGAACGATATTCTTAGGGAGTTCTTAGGGAAATTTATTATTGTCTATCTTGACGACATTTTGATATTCTCTCCTGATTTCGAATCTCATGTGTCTCATGTCAAACAAGTATTAGAGGTGTTGAGGGAGAACCAGCTATCCGCTAAGCAAGAGAAATGTGTCTTTGGTGTACAGGAGATACTGTTTCTAGGGCACGTTTTGACTCCTCACGCCTTTAAGATGGATCCTGGTAAGGTTTTAGCAATTAAGGAATGGGTAAGGCCTTCATCCTTAAAGGCTTTACAACGGTTTTTGGGTTTCGCTAATTACTACCGTAAATTTATCATGAATTTTTCTGTAATTGCTAAGCCATTGACCGACCTTACTAAGAAAGGGGCGGATTTGGAGAATTGGTCTACCAAGGCCATTTCTTCATTTGAAACATTAAAAAAGGCATTTAGTAGCGCTCCCATTCTGATCCAGCCTGATCAGGAGAAACCCTTTATTGTGGAGGTGGATGCGTCCGAGGACGGCGCAGGAGCAGTCCTTTCACAAGGTCCTGCTAGCCTCACTAACCTGAGACCATGTGCCTTCTTCTCTAGGAAATTCTCTCCCACAGAGAGAAACTACGACATAGGGAATAGGGAGCTGCTGGCTATTAAATGGGCATTTGAGGAGTGGAGGCATTTTTTGGAGGGGGCAAGGCATCGAGTAACTGTTGTCACTGATCATAAAAACCTAATGTTTCTCGAGTCTGCTAATAGGTTGAATCCCCGACAAGCCCGATGGGCTCTGTTTTTTACCCGTTTTGATTTCTCCATTACGTTCAGGCCGGGAAGTAAAAATGTGAAGGCAGACGCATTATCTCGGAGCTTCCATGCTTTTCAACCCACTGAGACGCCGCCTGAATCCATCCTACCAGCAAACATCTTCTTAGCGGCTCTAACCCAGGATTTCTCGGCTCGCATTAAGGCTGAACAACATCTGGCACCGGCATCCACCCCAACAGATAAGTTGTTTGTCCCCGTACAATTTCGTCTCCAGCTGTTGGGTGAGTGTCACGATTCTGCCTTTTGTGGACATCCGGGTGTTGAGGGCACTAAGGATATGGTTTCTAGATCTTATTGGTGGCCCACTCTGACCAGGGATGTCAAGTCCTACATGTCAGCCTGTGAGGTTTGTGCCAGGTCTAAGACACCTAGGACTCGCCCAGCTGGTAACCTACGACCCCTACCCATTCCCAGTAGACCCTGGTCCCAGATCTCGATGGACTTTATAACTGACCTACCGCTGGCGGAGGGTAAGACTGTGGTTTGGGTAGTGGTCGATAGGTTTAGCAAGATGGTTCATTTCATTCCCCTTTCTAAACTTCCGAATGCTAAAACCCTGCCGTCTATTTTTGTGAGAGAGATTGTTTGTTTACATGGCATCCCGGAAAATATTGTTTCTGACAGGGGTGTGCAGTTTGTGTCCAAATTCTGGAGGGCCTTCTGTCAAAGATGTAAAATTTCGTTGTCTTTTTCTTCCGCCTACCATCCTGAGAGTAATGGGCAGACTGAACGCCTCAATCAGTCTGTGGAACAATTCCTGAGGTTGTATGTTGCTGATGACCAGCAATTATGGGTCGAATTCCTTCCGTTGGCTGAATTTGCTTTGAATAACCATGTCAATTCTTCTGCTGGGGTCTCCCCTTTCTTTTGTAACCATGGTTTTCATCCCCGTTTTCATTCTGGGTCGTCCGTCTCCTCCTCTAACCCTGAAGCTGATAAACTCTCCTCCGAACTGTGCACAGTTTGGGCCCAGGTTCAATCGAACTTAGAAAAGGCTCAAAGTTCTCAAAAACTCAAGGCCGATAGGAGACGTTCAAGGGGGGTGAACTTTCAGGTTGAGGATAAAGTATGGTTGTCCTCCAAGAATCTATCTCTCAAGGTAGCTTGTAGAAAATTTGCTCCTCGTTTTATTGGACCATATAAGATCACGGAGGTGATTAACCCGGTATCATTTAGGTTGGAGCTGCCCGAGTCATTCCACATTCATAATGTGTTCCATAAATCTCTACTTAAAAAATATTTTGAAGCCTCGCCTCCGCCGGTTCTTGTTAATGATGCTGTCGAGTATGTCGTGTCTAAAATAGTGGATGTCAGGAAGGTGCGTAATTCCTTGCAGTACCTGATTCACTGGAAGGGGTATGGACTTGAAGAGAGATCTTGGGTACCTGCCAGGGAGGTTCATGCTCCTAGACTGGTTCGTAAATTTCATTTAGAACACCCTGAAAAGCCATCGCCTGAAGTCTTGGGTCCGGTGGCCCCTCGTAAAAGGGGGGGTACTGTAACGGGGTTCCGAAGGTGCACTCGGTCCCCCATTACCCGCAGACCTGTTGCTTAGCTTTGGGAATGTGGATCTGTGTTTGACCTCATTCCCAGGGCGGCTTTACTGCTGGGTGGCTCCCTGCTCCTTAGTCTTCCTTGAGCGCCGAGCTGATCACTCGGTGCTCAACTGGTTGGTCTGTCGGTCATGTGACGCTGGCCGCGTCACATGACCCTCACTCCCCACTATAAATACAGGCAGCCTGCTAGTCACAGGTTGCCTGTTAATTTCTAGGTTACTGGCTATTTGTTGGACTACTGATTACTCACCTGATTCCGTTCCCTGACGATCCTTTGCCTGCTCCTCCTGTACTGCGCATCCGTCCTGGTATTGTGACCTCGGCTCCCACCTGACTACTCTCTTAGGACTCCTCTGGTACTTTTCTGCTCTCCTGGTATTTGACCCCGGCTTCTCCTGACCATTCTTTGCTTAACCCTTTGTACTGCGTAGCTCTCTTGGTTCTGACCCGGTCCGTTCATGTTCCGTATTTTGTCTTGTCTGTCTCTTCCTGCACGTATCCTAAGTTAGGGACTGTCGTCCAGTTGTCCCCTGTCATCAGGACTCGTGAGGCAAGTAGGCAGGGCCAGGGGTGAGGATGGAGCGCAGTGGTCACTATCCCTCCCCCTGTGAGTGTGTGGACGTGACCGTTACAGTATACCTGTATATGTATATAATCTATGTCTGTATATAATCCACATTAATGCACAAGATATTGGTGGAACATACAATATTAGGACTATATATACATATGTAGCTAGGAGAAACGTATGGAATAGACTCATTGCATACCTAAGAAGATAAAAAAAAAACAACGCAATTTTGAGAAAAAAAGCAAAAAAAACGCAGAAGCGTTTTTTGGTTTTTCTCCCTCTTTTTTCCTTGAAACATCCATTGAATATAAAGTGGATCGCTATCCAAGCTATATACTGTATACTTTGGAATATACCACTTATATATGAAAAATGACAAGTAAGAATTCCTACCAGAGTTTCCAACACCCCAAAAATCCGGGTTTTCGATGTAACCATCGACTATATATAAAGAGAAAGTAGTTTGGTTTCCATTCAAGCCACTAATGAAGAGGTGAGGTCACCTCGAAACGCGTCTGGCGGGCTAAAGGAACCAAACTCTCACAGAGATATATATCCTGCAGGAACAAGAAGTGTGCATAACTTAATCTTTTCTTCAGCATCTATCTCGTAGAGAAAACACGTGACCACAAACCACCACGTGGGACGCCGACATTTGAGCGCCACAATAGCACAGTACGAAAGAAAGAAAAAAAGGTCCTGGTTTGGGTGAGTAGCTGTACTGCGGGAGGGACGCCCCTGCAGTAAGCACCATGAAGTCTTATATAAATAGAGACAATCGATCATTTAGTCATTTGCAAGAAAAATCGCATTGACAATTCGAAAGATACTTATCGATCACAGCTACATAGCCAGATTATTTCAATAGAAAATAACCGACATTTCAGTGAATTAAGTCAAAGCTATTAGTTCTGGACGATTATATATTCTGCAAATCACTATAACCATTGCAACTACGCATTTTTTGTATGGAACTTTGAATTGACTCACCAGTAATTTCGATAAGGACATATACACTCACCTAAAGAATTATTAGGAACACCATACTAATATGGTGTTGGACCCCCTTTTGCCTTCAGAACTGCCTTAATTCTACGTGGCATTGATTTAACAAGGTGGTGATAGCATTCTTTAGAAATGTTGGCCCATATTGATAGGATAGCATCTTGCAGTTGATGGAGATTTGAGGGATGCACATCCAGGGCACGAAGCTCCCGTTCCACCACATCCCAAAGATGCTCTATTGGGTTGAGATCTGGTGACTGTGGGGGCCATTTTAGTACTGTGAACTCATTGTCATGTTCAAGAAACCAATTTGAAATGATTCGAGCTTTGTGACATGGTGCATTATCCTGCTGGAAGTAGCCATCAGAGGATGGATACATGTTCTCATTCTGTTTACGCCAAATTCGGACTCTACCATTTGAATGTCTCAACAGAAATCGAGACTCATCAGACCAGGCAACATTTTTCCAGTCTTCAACAGTCCAATTTTGGTGAGCTCGTGCAAATTGTAGCCTCTTTTTCCTATTTGTAGTGGAGATGAGTGATACCCGGTGGGGTCTTCTGTTGTTGTAGCCCATCCGCCTCAAGGTTGTGCGTGTTGTGGCTTCACAAATGCTTTGCTGCATACCTCGGTTGTAACGAGTGGTTATTTCAGTCAACGTTGCTCTTCTATCAGCTTGAATCAGTCGGACCATTATCCTCTGACCTCTAGCATCCACAAGGCATTTTTGCCCACAGGACTGCCGCATACTGGATGTTTTTCCCTTTTCACACTATTCTTTGTAAACCCTAGAAATGGTTGTGCGTGAAAATCCCAGTAACTGAGCAGATTGTGAAATACTCAGACCGGCCCGTCTGGCACCAACAACCATGCCACGCTCAAAATTGCTTAAATCACCTTTCTTTACCATTCTGACATTCAGTTTGGAGTTCAGGAGATTGTCTTGACCAGGACCACACCCCTAAATGCATTGAAGCAACTGCCATGTGATTGGTTGACTAGATAATTGCATTAATGAGAAATAGAACAGGTGTTCCTAATAATTCTTTAGGTGAGTGTAGATAATACCTATATTGGATGACAAATGCATGTCTAAGTCTCATTCGAATTTTATCCGAATATTTCCATTTGATATTGCACTAGAGTTTTATGTGACTACCATATATTTCAATACTGCATTTTTTACCCTCTTTTAAGTTAGTTATTTATGGTCATAATTTATGTGGGAAATACAGATGGTGAGTGCCTGCTGATTAATATACAAGAAACTACACCCCTCAAGGTATTCAAAACTGATTTTACAAACTGTTAACCCTTTAGGTGTTGCACAAAAATTATTGGCAAATGGAGATGGAAAATTTGCCCAAAAATTTTAATTTTCAAATTTCATTTTAATCCATTTTTTCCAGTAACAAAGCAAGGGTTAACAGTAAAAAAAAATGCTATAGTTATTGTACCGATTCTGTCGCTTGAAGAAACACCCCATATGTGGCTGTAAACTACTGTATGGGCACACAGTAGGGCGTAGAGGGAAAGGTGCGCCGTGTGGTTTTTGGAAGGCAGTTTTTGCTGGACTGGTTTATTTACACCATGTCCCATTTGAAGCCCCCCTGATGCACCCCTAGAGTAGAAACTCCATAAAAGTGACCCCATTTTGGAAACTACGGGATAAGGTGGCAGTTTTGTTGGGACTATTTTTAGGGTACATATGATTTTTGGTTTATCTATATTACATTTTTGTGAGGCAAGGGTACCAGAAATAGAAATTCTGAAATTTCATCTCCATTTGCCAATAACTCTTGTGGAACACCTAAAGGGTTAACGACGTTTGTAAAATCAGTTTTGAATACCTTAAGGGGTGTAGTTTCTTAGATGGGGTCGCTTTTATGGAGTTTTTACTCTAGGGGTGCATCAGGGGGGCTTCAAATGGGACATGGTGTCAAAAAAAAAAGGCCATCAAAATCTGCCTTCCAGAAACCATAAGGCGTTCCTTTCCTTCTGCGCCCTGCCGTTTGGTCATACAGCAGTTTACGACTACATATGGGGTGTTTCTGTAAACTGCAGAATTAGGGTAATAAATATAAAGTTTTGTTTGGCTGTTAACCCTTTCTTTGTTATTTGAAAAAAATGGATTAAAATTGAAAATTTGCCCAAAAATTGCTTTTTTGGCACCGTTTCTTTATTTTTTATTTTTACCATGTTCCTCTGAGGGGTTAGGGGGGGTATTTTTATACGGACGCGGCAATACCTAATATGTCTACTTTTTTATTTTTTATTAATGTTTTACACTATATTATCTTTTTATAAACGAAAAAAAAACATTTTAGTATCTCCATAGTCTAAGAGTAATTTTTTTTTTGTTTTTAGCCGATTATCTTAGGTAGGGGCTCATTTTTTTGCGGGATGAGAGGACGGTTTTATTGGCACTATTTTGGGGGGCATATGCATTTTTGATCGCTTGCTATGACAATTTTTGGGATGTAAGGTGGCAAAAAAATACCATTTTTTGCACCGTTTTTTTTTTTTTTTTTTTTTTTTTTTACCGTGTTCATCTGAGGGGTATGGTATTTTTATAAAGCAGAATCTTACAGACGCGGCAATACCTAATATGTCTACTTTTTTTTATTTATGTTTTACACTATATTATCTTTTTATAAACAAAAAAAAGTATTTTAGTATCTCCATAGTATCTGAGGGGTTGGGGGGGTTGTATTATGTGTCTACTTTTTTTATTTATTTTCGTTTTACTAAATAATATTTAAAAAAAAAAAAACTTTTTAGTTTTAGTGTCTCAAGTCTGAGAACCAGTTTTTTATCCGATTTTGTCAGTGGCTAAATTGGGATATAAATTTAGTACTCCATGGAAGTGTGGTACTCCCTGAAGCAACCGTCAATGCAGAGGCCCGGATGATCGGGGCACGTGTCACACTGAGTAGTGGTGTCCTTCCGTATCCCCCTCCTGCGACACACTCTGCACTTTTTTGGGGTCCGTCCCTTCTTTTTAGTATGGGGGACCACACCTGGAAAGTGTTGGCCAGGGACGATCCGGGCGCCTCCAGTTCCCGAGGTACTTCGGCCTGCTCTTTCCCGGTAAGAAAAGATCATGTCCTTGAGGACTGCCTTATAGAACTGAAGGAATTTCCCTGTGTTGCCAGCGCTCCGGGACAGCACAAAAGAGTTGTACAAGGCAACCTGCACCAAGTAGACCGCAACTTTTTTGTACCATGCCCAGGTTTTGCGCATGGCGTTATATGGCTTGAGGACTTGATCAGAGAGATCAACTCCTCCCATATACCGATTGTAGTCGACGATACAATCGGGCTTGAGGACCGTTGCCGCGGTACCTCGCACAGGGACAGGGGTGATGCCGTTACCATGAATTGTGGACAGTACAAGGACATCCCTCTTGTCCTTATATCTGACCAACAACAGGTTTTCGCTGGTAAAGGCACGGGTCTCACCCCTAGGGATAGGTACCTGGAGGGGGGGTAGGGAGAACGCGTTGATTTTTCCGCATGGTCCCACAAGCAGACGTGGATCTGGTGGCGAGGGACTGGAACAAGGGGATACTAGTATAAAAGTTATCCACGTACAGGTGGTAACCTTTATCTAGTAGTGGGTGCATAAGGTCCCACACAAGTTTCCCGCTAACACCCAGAGTGGGGACCTTCTGGGGGTTGAATACGGGAATCTCGCCCCTCGTACACACAAAACTTGTAAGTGTACCCTGAGGTACTCTCACAAAGTTTGTACAGCTTCACGCCATACCTCGCCCGCTTAGAGGGAACATACTGGCGGAAAATGAGTCTCCCCTTGAAAGCAATGAGACTCATCAACCGTGACCTCCCTTCCAGGTACATAGGCCTGTACAAATTTGTCCCCAAAGTGATCGATGACCGCCCTGATTTTGTACAAGCAGTCATAGGCAGGATCAACTTGCGGGGGACATGCTGCATTATCAGAATAATGCAGGCATTTCCGGAGGGCCTCCAACCGGGTATGTGTCATGGCCGTACTGTAAAGTGGGGTCTGGTAGAGGACGTCCCCACTCCAGTAATGCCTGACACTAGGTTTCTTGACTAGGCCCATGTGCAGCACGAGGCCCCAAAATGTCCTCATCTCGGCTGCACTGACCGGAGTCCAGCCACCGAGCCTAGCCAAAAAGGAGCCCGGGTGTTGAGCAACAAACTGTTGGGCGTACAGGTTTGTTTGCTCCACCATTAGATTTACAAAGTGATCACTGAAAAAAAGACTAAAGTAGTCGTATTCAGTGAAGCCCACTGTGGAAATCTGGACTCCTGGTTGGCTTACAAAATCACGAATCACGGGCTCAAAACGCTCTGGGGTACACCAGACAAGTTCACTGGCAGGGGGCTCCGGTGGACTTATCTGGTGGGCCGGAAAACTAGTACGAGCCCCAGAGCTGCTCGTACTAGGGTGGGCCACAGGGTCCCTAGCATAGCGGTCCCCTTGCTCCGCCGCCTTGGGGGCTCATTATCATTGCTAGATGATGAGGAGGACGGGGATGACAAAAGGAAAGTGGGGTCATCCTTGTCCTCACTAGGACTCTCAGAGTCGGAGGCAAGCTGGGCGTATGCCTCCTCGGCCGAGAACATCCGGCGGGCCATAGGGGAGTGTGTGTCTGCGTGTGTGTGCGTGTAAATCTTTATTCATTGTGCGTGTGTGTGGGGGCACGGGTGTTCGCGAACTCACCCTAAACCTAACAGACAAAAAAAAAAGACTAACTAAAAAAAGGGCAAAAAATTTGAAAAGATAAAAAAAAATTCTAAATCGCTGATCAACTGTCTGAAGTTGATCAGCAGTGGGGTGTGCGATGCGCTAACAGTGGCCGGACGCTAAGAGTGCCGGCCACCGTCAGCGTACGCACAAAAAAAAAACTGCTTGCGCTCAAAAAGGTTGTGGGGAAAGGAGGGAGGGCAGGGGGGCAAGCTGCAGCACCCCAGGGGGGTCTAGCGTCACACAGCTGTGCTGTGGACCCCAAGACACCCGATTTAGGGTGATGCAATCAGTAACAGTTTTTTTTTTTTCTTCCACTAATTTTCCCTAAATATCCCTGCCTAATCTAACTTGTCCCTAGCCTTTCCCTAAATACCTGGTGGTGCTGAGTGTGCTGGGGCACAGATGGGGTGCTGGGATCCTGAGCTCTTAACAGATGGGGGGTGCTGGCTCTGATGATGGACGCAGCGCTCCTCTCTCCTCGGGCTCCAGCGCTGAAAAGGAGGAAGAGAGGGGCGCTGTGATAATTTGAACCTCCCGCCCCTGCAGCCGACCAATGCAGGCGATCCTGAGAGGTGATGTCACATCACCTCTCAGGATTGCAGGATGGTGATTGGTGGTGTATTATCACACCACCGATCACCATCCTGTTCCGGGTTATCGGGTCCCCAGAGACCCGAATCACCAGGAAACGCAGCAGGTCTGAATTGAGCTGCGGTTTGCTGCGATCGCCTACACGGGGGGGGGGGGGGCATTGGCCCCCGGCGCATTGGCCCCCGGCGCATTGGCCCTGCTTGTCCTTAAGTACCAGGACATCAGGGCGTACCTGTACGCCCTGTGTCCGTAACAGGTTAAGAAAAATACACTGGCTTGAAGAAGGTCCAGGAGACTTTCCTCACATTTCAGCCATTCTTATGTTGCACAAAATGCTCTCCTGAACTTGCAGCGACAGAACAGTCTGCTGTTACCTGCTTAATCCATGATGTTCCACTTTCCAAATGCTAGAGTGCCTGTATCAGCAGCATAAAGCCATGAATGATTTTGTCATGCACCAGACTACTTCAGCAGGGAGCCTGTGTTGTTTTAAGGTCAGGCAGTGGCAGCTCATCAGAGACGCTTGTCGTTTGCTGAAGCCCTACAAAGAGGCCACAAAATTTGCTTGTAGGAACAACTGCGGCATGAACGATCTCATCTCTCTCATATTTTTTTTAGAACAGACACTCAGGCTCATGCAGCAAGGGACGGCGGAAGAAGAACAGCTAACACACCTTGCTGTCCGCCCTGTAGCTGTTGGGACCGACACGAAGAAACTCGCATGGAAGATGAGGAGCTGCCACTGTAAGGCTGGTTTCACACGGGCGTTGCGGGAAAAGGGGTGGGTGCGTTGCGGGAACATGCGCGATTTTTCCGCGTGAGTGCAAAACATTGTAATGCGTTTTGCACTCGCGTGAGAAAAATCGTGCATGTTTGGTACCCAAACCCGAACTTCTTCACAGAAGTTCGGGCTTGGGATCGGTGTTCTGTAGATTGTATTATTTTCCCTTATAAGGCTACTTTCACACTTGCGTTCGGAGCGGATCCGTCTGGTGTCTGCACAGACGGATCCGCTCCTATAATGCAAACGCTTGCATCCGTTCAGAACGGATCCGTTTGCATAACTGTTTTTTTTTTTCAGGAGCCAGGCGCTCCTCCTACTGGTAAGTGAAAGGTCTGTGCGGCGCATTGCTTATAGCACAGGCCTGTCACTTACCAATATGAGGAGCGCCCGGCCGGTCACAGACATCGCAGGAAAGTATAATGCTTCTAAAATTGCTAAGTAACCATCGCAGCCAGGACTGCAGTAGCGTCTTGGCTGCCATGGTAACCGATCGGAGCCCCAGCGATTAAACTGGGACTCTGATCGGAACTCTCCGCTGCCACCAATGATGGGGGGTCGGTCATTTTAATTAGGGGGGGGGAGGGGAGGCCGCACTGGCCACCAATAAGTTAAATACAGGGGAGGGAGGGGGGGCCGGCCGCACTGGCCACCAATGAGTTAAATACAGGGGAGGGAGAGGGGGCCGCACTGGCCACCAATGAGTTAAATACAGGGGAGGGAGGGAGGGGGGGTCTGCCCCCTGCTGCCTGGCAGCACCCGATCTCTTACAGGGGGCCATGATGCGCACAATTAACCCCTCAGGTGCGGCACCTGAGGGGTTAATTGTGCGGATCACAGCCCCCTGTAAGGCCTAGTTTACACGAACGTGTGTGACCCGTGGCCGTGCTGCGGCCCGCAAATAGCGGGCCGCAATGCACGATCGCCGGCCGTAGGTCAGCCGCATCGGATCGTGGACCCATTCACTTTAATGGGTCCACGATCCGGCCGTTCCGCAAAAAGATAGGACATGTTCTATCTTTTTGCGGAACGGAAGGACAGGATGTAACCCCACGGAAGCACTCCGTAGTGCTTCCGAGGGGTCCCGTCCCGTGCGGCCGTTCCGCGATTCCATATGTGCGGACCCATTGAAGTGAATGGGTCCGCATCCGTGATGCGGAATGCACACAGAACTGTGGCCATGTATTGTGGCCCGCGATTTGCGGGCCGCAATACAGCCACGGGTCACACACGTTCGTGTGAACTAGGCCTAAGAGATCGGGTGCTGCCAGGCAGCAGGGGGCAGTCATGTACACAGTTCTTTTAGTATATTTTAACTTGAAGCGTCCCCATCACCATGGGAACGCCTCTGTGTTAGAATATACTGTCAGATCTGAGTTTCACGATCGAACTCAAATCCGATGGTATATTCTAACATAGAGGCGTTCCCATGGTGATGGGGACGCTTCAAGTTAAAATATATCATCGGATTGGAGAAAACTCCGATCTGATGGTATATTAATAGGGACTCCTGACTTTACATTGAAAGTCAATGGGGGACGGATCCGTTTGCAATTGCACCATATTGTGTCAACGTCAAACGGATCCGTCCCCATTGACTTGCATTGTAAGTCTGGACGGATCCGTTTGGCTCCGCACGGCCAGGCGGACACCAAAACGCTGCAAGCTGCGTTCGGGTGTCCGCCTGCTGAGCGGAACGGAGGCCAAACTGTGCCAAACTGATGCATTCTGAGCGGATCCGCATCCACTCAGAATGCATTGGGGCTGTACACTTGCTTGCGGATGCTTGCGATTTTCACGCAACCCCATTCACTTCTATGGGGCCTGCGTTGAGTGAAAAACGCAGAATATAGAACATGCTGCGATTTTCACGCAACGCACAAGGGATGCGTGAAAATCACCGCTCGTGTGCACAGCTCCATAGAAATGAATGGGTCAGGATTCAGTGCGGGTGCAATGCGTTCAACTCACGCATCGCATCCGCGCAGAATACTCACCCGTGTGAAAGGGGCCTAAGAGAAGGAAGAGTCAGAGGTGGAAGAGCAGGAGGATGATGATGACCGTGACATTGGCCATGACACACCCAAACATCTCAGTGGGGGCAGAGCCGGAAACAACCGGCTCCTCGGGCATGCTGGCCAGAATGGCGAGCTGTATGCTTGCTTGCTTATGCAGTCATAGGCATCTCATTCACATGAAGAAGTCTGATTACTGAATAGCCATGCTTTAAGACCTTCGCTTTCAAAGCGAAATGGGAGAATGTTTTCCTCCCACTAAAAGGGAGGCCAAATTACTTTACCAGGAAACATTGTGTATGCAGCTTTTAACAAGCACAATACCTGCTGACAGCGTGTCTGAAAGGCAGGCCCCTCTCTGCCCTCTGCAGGGTCACCCACCTACCACCCTCTCCGCTAGCAAAACAGGCAGCCAAATCAGTCTCCTTAATATGATGGAACAATTTTTTTACTTGCCACACCAATCAAATCAAAAAACGGAGACCTACTGCCTCGATGCCCAGGTTCAGCTCTGTCTCTTGCACGTACCCTGTCCCCTGATCCAATGGACATCTGGGCTGGCAGACTAGAACAGTGGCCCGAACTGGCCCAGTATGCTCTCTGTCTTCTTTCTTGCCTAGCCTACAATGTCATCTTGGAGAGGATTTTCAGCATGGCAGGTGGCGTGATGCCCAGATGGACCAAGTTGTCCATTTGGATCAGTGTCTAAAACATCAAAATGAACAAGGCATGGATCTTGGAGGATCTTCACACTCCCCTGGCTGAGGCCGATAAAAAGATCTTGCCCTGATGATGGTGTCCCATCTTGCCACTGTTGCTTTCTACCTGCCTACCATCATGTTGCCTGCCTACCATCATGTTCCGTATGTCTGTTGCTGCCACCATGTCGCTGTCACCATCATACCACTGCTGCTGTCTGCCTGCCAACCTGTGCATTCTGCCCCCACCGCCACAGCTGCTACCCCTTGCTGCTAATCCCCTACTACCACCACTATTAACGCTATGCATTTGCCACCACTACTACTACTACTACTACCCATAAACAGCCAATCTACTCTCTTGTATGTTCTATTCTATGCTACTACTGTTGTGGCCATATGCCACTATTATTATACCCTTTCCATACTCGTGCTGCTCTCAACTAAAAGGGAAAAAAAAAATTGGCTCTTTCAGAACAAACCGCTTTTTCTTCTGACAATTTTCACTTGTGCACGCATTCTGCCCCCATTAAGACATAATTTTTTGGACGCTTGGTCCCCAAACAAGCCACAGTTTTTTCCCCATAACATTGTGTGTGTTTAAACACCATAAGGGGAAATTTTTGGAAGCTTTGGAATATGAAAAAGCATAAGGGTACTTTCACACTTGCGTTTTTTTCCGGTATTGAGCCCCTAGAACGGAACTCAATACCGGAAAAAAACGCTTTAGTTATATCCTAATGCATTCTGAATGGAGAGCAATCTGTTCAGTATGCATCAGGATGTCTTCAGTTCAGTCTCTCTTAGGCCTCTTTCAGACGGGCGTTGCGGGAAAATGTGCGGGTGCGTTACGGGAACACCCGCGATTTTTCCGCGCGAGTGCAAATCATTGTGATGCGTTTTGCACTCGCGTGAGAAAAATCACGCATGTTTGGTACCCAAACCCGAACTTCTTCACAGAAGTTCGGGCTTGGGATCGGTGTTCTGTAGATTGTATTATTTTCCCTTATAACATGGTTATAAGGGAAAATAATAGCATTCTGAATACAGAATGCTTAGTAAAATAGCTGGAGGGGTTAAAAAAATAAATAAATAAATAATTTAACTCACCCTAATCCACTTGATCGCGAAGCCCGGCATCTCCTTCTGTCTTCATCTTAGCTGTGCAGCAACAGGACCTGTGGTGACGTCACTCCGGTCATCACATGATCCATCACATGATCTTTTTTTTAACCCCTCCAGCGCTATTTTACTATGCATTCTGTATTCAGAATGCTATTATTTTCCCTTATAACCATGTTATAAAGGAAAATAATAATGATCGGGAACCCATCCCGATCATCTCCTAGCAACCGTGCGTGAAAATCGCACCGCATCCGCACTTGCTTGCGGATGCTTGCGATTTTCACGCAACCCCATTCACTTCAATGGGGCATGCGTTGCGTGAAAAACGCAGAATATAGAGCATGCTGCGATTTTCATGCAACGCACAAGTATGGCGTGAAAATCACCGCTCATGTGAACAGCCCCATAGAAATGAATGAGTCGGTATTCAGTGCGGGTGCAATGCGTTCAACTCACGCATCGCATCCATGCGGAATACTCGCCGGTGTGAAAGGGGCCTTAGGCCTTTTTCACACGGGCGTCATGTTTTTGGCCTGGATAAGATGCAGGTGCGTCGCGGGAAAATGCGTGATTTTTCCGCTCGAGTGCAAAACATTGTAATGCATTTTGCACCCGAGTGAGAAAAATCGGCATGTTTGGTACCCAAACCCGAACTTCTTCACAGAAGTTCGGGTTTGGGTTAGGTTTTGTGTAGACTGTATTATTTTCCCTTATAACCATGTTATAAGGGAAAATAATAAAGATCGGGTCCCCATCCCGATCGTCTCCTAGCAACCGTGTGTGAAAATCGCATCCGCACTTGCTTGCGATTTTCACGCAGCCCCATTCACTTCTATGGGGCCTGCGTTGCGTGGAAAACGCACAAAGAGGAGCATGCTGCGATTTTCACGCAACGCACAAGTAATGCGTGAAAATCACCGCTCATGTGCACAGCCCCATAGAAATGAATGGGTCCGGATTCAGTGCGGGTGCAATGCGTTCACCTCAAGCTTTGCACCCGCGTGGAAATCTCGCCCGTCTGAAAGCGGCCTTATGGTATTTGGCCGGAGAAAATACCGCTGCACGAATGCTGGATTCTGCATTCATTTTCATTTAAATGCATTAATGCTGGATCCGGCACTAAGTTTTCCGGCAAAATGGAACCGGTTTCTGGGTCTACGCATGTGCAGACCTATAAAAGTGTGAAAAAGTTAAATACCGGATCCGTTTTTTCCGGATGACACCAGAGAGACGGATCCGGTATTGCAATGCATTTGTGAGACGGATCCACATCCGGATCCATCTACAAATGCTATCAGTTTGCGCACGGATTTCCGGATCCGGCAGGCAGTTCCAGAAACGGAACTGACTGCCGGATCCTCACAACGCAAGTGTGAAAGTACTCTAACACATTCAACAGCGTGGTGTGTTTATAAACACTCTGTTCGTTACCACAGTCAAACATGCGTTTATCCAAAGCTAAATATGTCGGTGTCATTCTAACATTATTTGCCATTGCTATCAAAAATGCAATAATTCATAAAAATTACTGAAAAAAGATAACATCTCTTCCTAAAAATTCTGACTCCTAGGAGACTTCAGGGTGTGATATACCAATTTTCAGGGCAATTGGAGCAACTTTCATTGGGGTAGAATCAATTAGGGTCTGAACCCTTTCCAAAATTCTGCAAACCTGAAACAAGCCAAATCTGAAAAGGTTTGCTCATCTTTAGGGCGCATTCACATGACTGCGCCGTGTTTTGCGGTCCGCAAATCACGGATGCCGCATGTGTGCATTTCACGATTTTCAGAACGGAAAGGGCGGCCCAATTATAGAAATGCCTGTTCTTGTCTGCAATTGCGGACAAGAATAGGGCATAGTCTATCTGTTTTGCCGGGCCACGGAATGGAGCAACGGATGCGGACAGCACATGGTGTGCTGTCCGCATCTTTTGCAGCCCCATTGAAAATTAATGGCTCCGCACCCGTTCCGCAAAATTAGAGAACGGATGTGGACCCATTCATACTGTCGTGTGAATGAGCCCTTAGTCTACAGTATTAAAAACGGACATATTTCTACACAAGCTAAGCAAAACAGCCCTCTGCATTTCGTTTGCTTTGACTCTCAATTGCACATACGCAAAAAAAAAAAAAAGACAATGTACAGTGTGTAATATTTCATCTGCAGTTATAATATAAGCATTTTTGCTTTAATGAGGTTCGCAACCAGACGGTCTGTTGAAGCGTTGAGGTGTGAGCACACATAATACCAGAGCTGTCCTGTGCCTACAGAGGTCATGTCATGTGAGGGTAATTTAGTGGGAGAGGGTTATTGTAGCTATACTACAATATCTGGGTCAGTGAATAGGTATGCTTGGTTACTTATGTTCCCTGCCTGAATAATTCAGAATGACAAGATTTCACTCTATGTTTGTATTAGTACTAACCTTTTTTCTACTTTTTTTTTTTGGAAACAGACAACACTGCTTGCATCATTTGGCTGAGATTTAAATAGCTATACATAACATGCTTCTCCTGGATACAACAGCACCCATTCGGTCATCACGTCAGCTGCTCCCTACCTATCATCTCAGTTAAGCCACTTCTTCTCAGCCAGTAGCAGGAGAGGCCTCAGATCAGACACAGACCAATGGCTTTGCTGTCACTAAGGGAGGGAAATACAGAGAGCTATGGAAGGTCTGTGGTATGTGTCAGAGCTTTTTATTGTAGAGCTGTGGATTTGCTTTTTGTGCCGATTTCACAAAAGAATAGCAAAATCTGTTTTTGAACTCCTCCGTGCTTAGAAAAGACATCTCTCTGTACAGTTAATGCCGAATAAAACATTCATAGCAATTTTATATTTAGGTTCAGTCTAAAAAAAAACCGTACAGCTTGCATGGTTAACTTGTCTTTCCATCATGTGAAAAAAGGCTACGCTTTGGAAAGACTGCAATACGATGGGTTAACTTTCAGATTTAATTTACAGATTTTACAATGTGCGCTTACATCTAATGCATTAACCTTAAGCACATCTTAATATAGTGAACAAGTGAAACAGATGAAGATTTAGTATACCAAATAATTTCACAGTACCCTAAGAACTAGAGTGTGGCAGAATTCACTGCAGAATTCAAGTGGTTTCCAATTTACATTATGATATTCACATAGAGGTAGTGTATATCACAGTATTTTACATATTCTGCGACATAACAATGACTGCATTATTCTCTACCTAAAGTAGAACTTTTAGGTTGTACTTGTCAGAGCCATGCTAATAATCTAATATTCCCTTTTGCAGTATTTATTTTTTAAACTGTTTTATTAACAGAAGTAAATAACAACAATCTTATACCATTTTGTTGGCAGATACAGTGTAGAAAATAAGATAGAAGACCTATGAGGTCCATTTCTCATTAATACGGATAGTTATGTATCCCGTTGCAGTATTTTATATATTATTATTTATTATTGAAGCGCCATTCATTCCATAGCGCTGTACATATGATAAGGGGTGCACATACATAATACAGACAATTGCACTAAGCATGAACAAGATGAGTTGGCCCTGCCCACGAGGGCTTACAATCTACATCAGGTATGGCCAACCTGCGGCTCTTCAGCTGTTGCAAAACTACAACTCCCAGCATGCCCAGTCTGCCTACAGCTATCAGCCTACAGCAGGGCATGATGGGACTTGTAGTTTTGCAACAGCTGGAGGGCCGCAGGTTGTCCAGCCCTGATCTACATGATATACTTAGTGTTATGAATATGTATATACAATTCAGATGGTCTGGTATAAATGTGTACATGAAAGTCTTACAAACATCCATCTATCTATCTTTTATCCATAGCACCAACATATTATTCAGTGCTGTCGATTTTGAAATAGGAAGAGAGACAATATACAGTACATCAGCGTTAGGCAGTCCTATACACACGATACAGCTAGCACTAACATATTTATCCTTTATAATGAGGATACAATACACAAACTCATACAGAGACAATACTAAAGAAGAGACGGTCCAGACTTATATACTAAGCAGTTAAAACGTATGCTTTTGGGAGATGATATATGAAAGACACTATTCTGTACAGAAACCAATTGCATGGAAAATGAGATGGTTAAAAGTTCTGGACTGGATATTTACTGCCATTTAGGAAAAAATAATATACATTTTGTGTTTATTTAACTTTTTCCCCCTATAATATTACTTCTTTGCTACTATATATGTTCCAAATCATGTGTGCTACAGGATTATGGTTATCAAGTAGTTAACTGACAGTGGAGGTTCTTAGTGTGAATATCAGAAATGAAATGTACAAATATATAAGGCTCGGTTTACACTTAATGCTGTTTTTTAATTTAATTTAATTTAATTTTATTTTTCCATAGGGGATCTAAGCTGATTGGACATTTGATGGATAGAATTATGTCAATCTGAACCAGCTTTTTTTTATTCAGTTACATATACAGTACTGTACCCAACGATGCCCTCTTTTAGATCTTGAAAAAATAATCTGACAGAACTGCTGGAAATTAAGTCTTGCACATTTCGCATAATTTGACATTTCTTAGAAATTAATAGGATCTATTTGTTGTAGACATTTGCAGTTAGGAAATGGCTTTATGATAAATGTAATAGGACACAAACAGCAACTTGTAACAGAATAAAAAAAGGAATTCAAAGAGTTAAATAATGAAGAGACTTTAAGATTGCAGGATATACTGTTATAGTAGACGATTTATAAACATACGTACTACCAGACACTGAGATCAGCTCTCGGATCCAAATTGCTACAGTATATTACAAAGCGAGAGCACATGCCGAGAGCCTTTTGCCGAGAAGTACCGTGCAGTTTAAATAAAAACGTCTACTTTTATCCTCTTTGACACAGGAGATTCTAAATGATGATTCCCTTTGAGCCGTACATCTACATATGTGTTGGGTAATTAAATATAGATATAGAGTTTATAAATGTTGAAGATCGTCTTTCTTTGGGTTGAATTTTATGTCTGTGTTTATTCAAGTGATATACAGTTTATGTTGGATATATACAGATATATTTGTAGAAGAGAGTAAAAAAGTATTACAAATAGTGTGGAAATCCACCAAAATATATATGATCTCAAGCATTGTGATATGTGCATTATTATTCCCAACTGGTAAATTAGAATTTTCTGTCTCCCCACAACCCTGTGGAGGCATCTAGCAAGCACCATGAAACATGTTAATGTGCCATAATAGTAATGTCCTCCATTATTATTGCTAATATATGCAGAATTAATGCTACGCAACTAAGTGTTTAGTGTTGTGTACTCTTCTAAAATAAAATGGGATTGTAAATCCATATGTATGTCAGAGGCTACTGGGAAATTATGATTTCACTTCTACAATAGTTATACATTTAGTGCAGCAGTATATTTTCATCACAAATCGATACAAAAGTCCATACTAAAAAACGATATTGAACAGAAGAGTCTGATGAAATCTATATTTTAAACTTTAGTTCATTGGTATACTTTTGAGTTGCTTCTGTATTTTAGTTGCACGGAGAACTGGATTACTGCCGATATCTACCTGTATTGAATACATGTATAGATTGCTAAATACTGTACATCTATTTTATGTGAAGGATGCATATTTTTGTAGCATTAAATGCTCACAGGCCGGCAATATGAAAAACCGGTATGGAAAGTTTTTAGAGTGGTGAAGGGAAGGCTTTGGGAGGCAAAGCTTTAAGGTAAAGTGTCATAAGCAGTATTGTTATAATCTTTTAATGCAAAGTTATGGCCAAAATGGTGACATCAGTCTGATCTTTCTTTCTTTTTGTTAAAGTAGGATTAATTAAATAGATATTACCCACTAAGTGGCTACTGCAACTTCCATATAGTATTTTCCCTTAGCAAAGTGTTATTTCTTGTTCAGTCATCCGTCCTGGCTTCTTGCCAATCTTCATAACTGCATCCTTGGCAACTGCCACTGCCTGATGACAACATGGGTCAGCAGGTCATCCAATCCCACTAATCCAGTGCTGGTCCTGTCTCTCACCCCCCAGACACATTGCCTTGCCATAGCAATTGGGGCAACTCGATATCATCATCAATCCTGTACTGCTGGAACTGATTTATTGAGGCATCTGCTGCATTTAGTTGGTTCTGTTGTGGCCTAATTGTCTCTATTTGATTGTTTTCTGTCTACAGTTCCAGGCATTTGTCCATCTTTTGGCCCCAAGGCTAATCTGTCTCTGAGCTCCAACTTGAGCATCCTGTCTCCCCTTTCTGTTGGTTCTACTGTATAGTAAGGATGATAATTTCTGCTGTTTTTGTCTTGGCAGCTTGGCAGTCTTTTCCAAGGGCCATGACCTTAGTGGTTTTCATAAAGTGTAAAAAAAATAAAAAAAAGTAGCAGCAAATTAAACACACAGTAATCATCATATTCCTCTTTGCTCCATTGTTGATGCTCTGGCAGTCCCTTGCCGGTCTCTATTTATACAAAACTTAATAAAATAGTAAGTCTTTGTTTCGGTAATCTTCGGTAATCACATGGGCACTGCATGATCCGGTAAAGTAAGTCATCTTTACACAATCAGTCTGTCTTATAAATATGGTATAAAATTAGCTCCTAAAGAAGCTAGATTGAAACCCAGGTCGGGCAATCCTGAGACTTGATGTTTTATTGTTATTGGCGTGCTATATCCTGTAAGTAAAATAAACACTGCATGTTTTAACCACCATCAACTGTACTTCACGATTGAGTACTTTATTTTTTCTTATTCCTGCTACTGGAGTTTATGAAGAGATCTAGTGTTAGTGTGGTCATTATCCGCAGCGGTGCATGGTGGTTGGTAGCATTGAGAAGAGACTATCAAGTACGTCTTTCCTTTTTTCTGCTATGGGGGTTTAGGAAGAGTTCTGGTGATAGTGTGGTCTTTATCCACAGTGGTCGTCAGCATTGGGAAGAACTATAAAGTACCTCTTTCTTTTTTCCTGCAATGGGAGTTTATGAAGACATCTAGTGATTGCATGGTTGTCATCTACAGTGGTGCATGGTGGTCAGCACCATTGAGAAGAAACATAGGAGGAACTTCAAATCGGAATATCGGAGGAATTTGAGTGTGTCCATATCATCTCCACTACTTTTATTAAAAGGAAAGGAGCAGTGTGGATCCATTGATAAGACAAGTCTTTGTTTACATCCTAGGAAAGATGTCTTACTGTTCTCCTACAGCCAACCATTGGCCTCAGCTTGGACTAACTATAGCATGTCATTGCTGAGTCCATTATTACATTTGCTGCTACTAATTTATTTTACTGACAACCCCTTTCATGATGAAGGACAGGGCTTCCTTAGACACTGTAAGTTCAGTTAGCCTCTGCCTGTACCATCACGGTGACCTTTTATGGTCTGTAACAAACACTAATACCTGATTACTATGAAAAGTTGGTCACAGTAAAATGTTTTGGGCTGTATGCATGATGTGCCTAAGTGACCCTGAATACAAATTGTTTTACTGTTTGTTGGCCAGTTTATCTGTGTAAACAAATAAAGTGTTCTTCACCATGATTTGAAGATTAGTATATTTACGCTATCATGGAACTTGTCTGGGTTAGTACATCTTATATAGATAAATATTCAGTTGTGGAAAGCAAATGAGCTGCAAATATATTTTTTGAGTTCTTATCATGGCCATTTTCAAAATGTTGACTTTACATTTGAAAGATAAAGTTACTGACATAACAAACTGTATCTTCATGTGCATGTCCACATACAAGACACTATAACATTCATTGTGTCATGTGATTGTATATATGTTGATATTGCCTGCCTACATCCAGAAACCAATACAAAACAATACTAAAAGTACAAACTGCTCGTAATAAAAGTGCCAGGATGAATATTGGTGAGGTTATTTCTGAATTTTAAGATTTGATTATGTAATTATTGAGTTGAATGTCAGTTAGTATAACCCAGAGGATCCTGCTACAATAAACCTAATGAAAAGCAGTTCCAGTGTAAAAGAAAGACTGACATAGATGATTGATATAGACAAACAGCAATAAAGATTGGTAGACTCATATGATACACATAAGAAAAATAACATTTAAGGCAATAGAAAGGAAACATTTCTTTACCTGCTGGATGTGAAAGCAGTCAGGGTTAATGAAAAGCTGAGATGCCTTTGGTGAGATTTGTTGCTAAGAATCTC
This sequence comes from Bufo bufo, assembly GCF_905171765.1. Taxonomy (NCBI): domain Eukaryota; kingdom Metazoa; phylum Chordata; class Amphibia; order Anura; family Bufonidae; genus Bufo; species Bufo bufo. The sequence continues at coordinate 335,589,517 of NC_053392.1, read as the reverse complement.
AGCTGCATCTCTGTGGACAGGCTGCAATCGTATCTGTATATAGTCTCCTTGCTGCACAACAGTGAATTAGGGTCAGTAAAAAACGGTCTATGGCTCACAGGAGGTGGGAGGGTGGCAGCCAGGGCTCAGGAGGTAAGCAAACCTCTTTATATATATATATTGAATCATAATATAAATATATATATATATATATATATATATATATAAATAAATAAAGAGAGAGCTGTTTGGTAATTTTTGCTATTCCATAAAGTTCACTGTATGTGCTTAGTCTAGAGGATGGTTTGAAACACCAACATATATACTATACATGGCTGTATTTGTGGGCTGTGTTCATAGGCATATTGTATTCTATTGCAAAAATGAGGTTGGATCCCAGAACAGGGAATACAGAATATATTTCCCTTTACTGGTAACATTCCAACATCAATAAATGAAAATTACCGACATGAACACAGACCACATATGCCACTTTGTAAACAAACTCTAAAGAAGTATCCCATCTCCTTATATAATGTAATTTGACATAGACATCCACCGATCCTAGTGTCTTTTCTGATTATTTGTTTAACTTTTATAGTGTGCAGAGCACACTGGAGTCCCCAAAGGATTAGAGTTCTGGCTAATTATCCTTTTGACATGGGTTCAATGATATAGTCTAAGGCTGGTTTCACACGGGCGTTGCGGGAAAAGATGCGGGTGCGTTGCGGGAACATGCACGATTTTTCCACGCGAGTGCAAAACATTATAATGCGCTTTGCACGCACGTGAGAAAAATCGGCATGTTTGGTACCCAAACCCGAACTTCTTCACAGAAGTTCGGTGTCACGGGTATAAAGATAGAGCGGAGGTGCACTCCCTGAGCTGCCACCCGGTCCCCTGTCCCTGCCTACTTGCACCACCCGCCCTAGGTGACGGGGCGCAACTGGGCGACAGTCCCTGACCTGAGTAAGTGCAAGCAGAGAGATATAAACAGCAGGGAAGTGGACAACCAATGAGAGGTAGCATTCGAGCGGACAGAGAGGTGGAACAAACAAGGTACCACCAAAAACGGAAGGGCGAGGCGGGTCAACTAGCCGGGGTCAGTCCAGGAGGTCACGTCAGTACGAGGGAGGAGACAGAGACAGATCCGAGAGCGGGTCGCGGTCAAAATCCGGGAGGTCAGGTCAGTACAAGAGAAGAGGCAAAGACAAAATCCAAAAGCAAGCCGAGGTCAAAATCCGAGAGGTAGCGTCAAGGTTCAGGGAGCAGGCAGAAGAGGTGTCAGGAAGCAGATCAAGGGTCAAATCCAAAGGTAAGCTAAAAAACAATAATAATACACAGCCTAAGGGACCAAAATCACAGGCAACCAGCAGGTTGCCTGTATTTATAGTGGGGAGTGAGGGTCATGTGATGTGGCCAGCGTCACATGACCGACAGACAGACAAGTCGAGCACTGAGTGATCAGCTCGGCGCTCAAGGCAGACCTAGGAGCAGGGAGCCTCCCAGCTAGCAAAAGCCGCCCTGGGAACGAGGCTGAACACAGATCCTCGCTCCCGAAGCTAAGCAGCAGGTCTGCGGCTGACGGGAGACAGAGTGCACCTTTGGCGCCCCGTTACATTTGGGTTTGGGTTAGATGCTGTGTAGATTGTATTATTTTCCCTTATAACATGGTTATAAGGGAAAATAATAGCATTCTTAATACAGAATGCATAGTACAATAGGGCTGGAGGGGTTAAAAAAAAATATATAATAATTTACCTCACCTTAATCCACTTGTTCGTGCAGCCCGGCTTCTCTTCTGTCTTCTTCTTTGAGGAATAGGACCTTTGATTACGTCACTGCGCTCATCACATGGTCCATCACATGATCTTTTACCATGGCGATGGATCATGTGACGGACCATGTAATGAGCGCAGTGATGTCACCACGGGTCCTTTTCCTGTGCACAGCAAAGATGAAGACAAAAGAGAAGCCGGGCTGTGCAAACAAATCGATTAAGGTGAGTTAAATTATTATTATTTTTTTAACCCCTCCAGCCCTATTGTACTATGCATTCTGTATTAAGAATGCTATTATTTTCCCTTATAACCATGTTATAATCACCGCTCATGTGCACAGCCCCATAGAAATGAATGGGTCCGGATTCAGTGCGGGTGCAATGCGTTCACCTCACGCATTGCACCCGCGCGGAAATCTCGCCCATGTTAAGGGGCCTAACAGTTTTTGGTGGCATAACACTTATAGGGGTTTTACTAGGTTATCCTATCACTTTGTTATATGTGGGGGTCAGACCTCTGAATGGGAAAACAAAGGCTAAAGCCCTAGCCTAATAAACAAAGCCTCCACACCCTTGCAACATTTTTTTTGAAAGACAAATGTAGCTCAATGCCAAGATTTACGTGTTCCTAAACTAAGTCCAAAAACATCATTGCAGTATAGCAATACGAAAAGGCAAGCTAATATGTATTTGTGGTTTTCCTTGTTATGGTACTTTTCCTTTGGTGATCTAAGTTCAGTTCAATTTAGTTCAGTTGAAATGTGGGAGTTGTAAACATAGACATAATATCACCATGTGCATGAGTTCATTTTGCATTTGGAAATTGGATGTTAAAAGGACATGCGTTTTTGAAACTGCATATGCATCTTGTGTTTTTAGATTAATTATTCATTAAATATTTTCAGGTTTGTTTAATGATAACAAATGCAAAATCTATATATGCAGTATAAAAAATGTATGCATTTTAACAAACTATTTTCAAAATGCATATTTAAGCACTTGGTGACTGCTCATATTCTTTAACCCCTTCAGTACTGAGCCACTTTTCATCTTAAATCCCAGGCTGATTTTTGCAAATGTGGTAATAACTTTGGAATGGTTTTTCTTATCCAAGCCATTCTGAGATTGTTTTCTTGTGACATATTGTACTTCATGTTAGTAATAAATTTGAATCAATATGTTTTAGGCTACTTTCACATCTGCGCTTTCCCTTTCTGCTATTGAGACCCGTCATAGGATCTCAATAGCGGGGGAAAATGCTTCTGTTTTGTCCGCATTCATTGTCAATGGGGGCAAAACTAAAATGAACGAAACGGAATGCACCAGAATGCATTCTGTTCCGTTTGTTTGGGTCCCCATTGTGGACCAAATAACGCTGCAAGCAGCATTTTTCTGTCCGTGATGTGGTGCGAAGCAAGACGGATCCATCATGACTCACAATGTAAGTCAATGGGGACCAATCCGTTTTCTCTGACACAATAGAAAACGGATCCGTCCCCCATTGACTTTCAATGGTGTTTATGACGGATCAGTCATGGCTATTTTAAAGAAAATACAACCGGATTCATTCATAACGGATTGAGACGGTTATATTATCATGATGGAAGCGTTTTTGCTGATCCACACTGGTGTTAAAGTAGCCTAACATTTACTTATTAAAAAATAAACAAATTTGAAAAAATTCACTATTTTCTAAATATGAATTTCTCAGCTTTTATGGCAGATAGTGATACCTCACAAAATAGTTATTACTTTACATTTTCCCTATGTCTACTTTATGTTGGCATCATTTTGTAAATGTCATACATTTTTTTTAGGACGTTAGAAGGCTTAGAATTTTAGAAGCAATTTTTCCAATTTGCAACAAAATTTCCAAAACCATTTTTTAAGCACAAATTCAGTTATAAAGTGATTTTGAGGGGCTTACGTAATGGAAACCCCCCATAAATGACATTTTAGAAACTACACCCCTCAAATTATTCAAAACTGATGTTACAAACTTTGTTAACCCTTGAGGTGTTCCACAAGAATTGAAGGAAAATGGAGGTAAAATTTCCAAATTTTTTTTTTCTTGCAACACAGCAAGGGTTAACAGCAAAATAAACCTCAATATACATTAACCACCTCAGCCCCCAGTGCTTAAACACCCTGAAAGACCAGGCCACTTTTTACACTTCTGACCTACACTACTTTCACCGTTTATTGCTCGGTCATGCAACTTACCACCCAAATGAATTTTACCTCCTTTTCTTCTCACTAATAGAGCTTTCATTTGGTGGTATTTCATTGCTGCTGACATTTTTACTTTTTTTGTTATTAATCGAAATTTAACGATTTTTTTGCAAAAAAATGACATTTTTCACTTTCAGTTGTAAAATTTTGCAAAAAAAACGAGATCCATATAGAAATTTTGCTCTAAATTTATAGTTCTACATGTCTTTGATAAAAAAAAAATGTTTGGGTAAAAAAAAAATGGTTTGGGTAAAAGTTATAGCGTTTACAAACTATGGTACAAAAATGTGAATTTCCGCTTTTTGAAGCAGCTCTGACTTTCTGAGCACCTGTCATGTTTCCTGAGGTTCTACAATGCCCAGACAGTACAAACACCCCACAAATGACCCCATTTCTGAAAGTAGACACCCTAAGGTATTCACTGATGGGCATAGTGAGTTCATAGAACTTTTTATTTTTTGTCACAAGTTAGCGGAAAATGATGATTTGTTTTTTTTTTCTTACAAAGTCTCATATTCCACTAACTTGTGACAAAAAATAAAAAGTTCTATGAACTCACTATGCCCGTCAGCGAATACCTTGGGGTCTCTTCTTTCCAAAATGGGGTCACTTGTGGGGTAGTTATACTGCCCTGGCATTCTAGGGGCCCAAATGTGTGGTAAGGAGTTTGAAATCAAATTCTGTAAAAAATGACCTGTGAAATCCGAAAGGTGCTCTTTGGAATATGGGCCCCTTTGCCCACCTAGGCTGCAAAAAAGTGTCACACATCTGGTATCTCCGTACTCAGGATAAGGTGGGGAATGTGTTTTGGGGTGTCATTTTATATATACCCATGCTGGGTGAGAGAAATATCTTGGCAAAAGACAACTTTTCCCATTTTTTTATACAAAGTTGTCATTTGACCAAGATATTTATCTCACCCAGCATGGGTATATGTAAAAAGACACCCCAAAACACATTCCCCACCTTCTCCTGAGTACGGGGATACCAGATGTGTGACACTTTTTTGCAGCCTAGGTGGGCAAATGGGCCCATATTCCAAAGATCACCTTTCGGATTTCACAGGTCATTTTTTACAGAATTTGATTTCAAACTCCTTACCACACATTTGGGCCCCTAGAATGCCAGGGCAGTATAACTACCCCACAAGTGACCCCATTTTGGAAAGAAGAGACCCCAAGGTATTCGCTGATGGGCATAGTGAGTTCATGGAAGTTTTTATTTTTTGTCACAAGTTTGTGGAATATGAGACTTTGTATGAAAAAAAAAATAAAAAAAAAAATCATCATTTTCCACTAACTTGTGACAAAAAATAAAAAATTCTAGGAACTCGCCATGCCCCTCACGGAATACCTTGGGGTGTCTTCTTTCCAAAATGGGGTCACTTGTGGGGTAGTTATACTGCCCTGGTATTCTAGGGGCCCAAATGTGTGGTAAGGAGTTTGAAATCAAATTCTGTAAAAAATGACCTGTGAAATCCGAATGGTGCTCTTTGGAATGTGGGCCCCTTTGCCCACCTAGGCTGCAAAAAAGTGTCACACATCTGGTATCCCCGTACTCAGGAGAAGTTGAGGAATGTGTTTTGGGGTGTCTTTTTACATATACCCATGCTGGGTGAGATAAATATCTTGGTCAAATGCCAACTTTGTATAAAAAAATGGGAAAAGTTGTCTTTTGCCAAGATATTTCTCTCACCCAGCATGGGTATATATAAAATGACACCCCAAAACACATTCCCCACCTTCTCCTGAGTACGGAGATACCAGATGTGTGACACTTTTTTGCAGCCTAGGTGGGCAAAGGGGCCCATATTCCAAAGAGCACCTTTCGGATTTCACAGGTCATTTTTTACAGAATTTGATTTCAAACTCCTTACCACACATTTGGGCCCCTAGAATGCCAGGGCAGTATAACTACCCCACAAGTGACCCCATTTTGGAAAGAAGAGACCCCAAGGTATTCGCTGATGGGCATAGTGAGTTCATGGAAATTTTTTTTTTTTGTCACAAGTTAGTGGAATAGGAGACTTTGTATGAAAAAAAAAATGAAAAAAATCATCATTTTCCACTAACTTGTGACAAAAAATAAAAAATTCTAGGAACTTGCCATGCCCCTCACGGAATACCTTGGGGTGTCTTCTTTCCAAAATGGGGTCACTTGTGGGGTAGTTATACTGCCCTGGCATTTTCCAGGGGCCCTAATGTCTGGTAAGTAGGTAAATGACCTGTGAAATCCGAAAGGTGCTCTTTGGAATGTGGGCCCCTTTGCCCACCTAGGCTGCAAAAAAGTGTCACACATCTGGTATCTCCGTACTCAGGAGAAGGTGGGGAATGTGTTTTGGGGTGTCATTTTACATATACCCATGCTGGGTGAGAGAAATATCTTGGCAAAAGACAACTTTTCCCATTTTTTTTATACAAAGTTGGCATTTGACCAAGATATTTATCTCACCCAGCATGGGTATATGTAAAATGACACCCCAAAACATATTCCCCAACTTCTGCTGAATACGGAGATACCACATGTGTGACACTTTTTTGCAGCCTAGGTGGGCAAAGGTGCCCAAATTCCTTTTAGGAGGGCATTTTTAGACATTTGGATACCAGACTTCTTCTCGCGCTTTGGGGCCCCTAAAAATGCCAGGGCAGTATAAATACCCCACATGTGACCCCATTTTGGAAAGAAGACACCCCAAGGTATTCAATGAGGGGCATGGCGAGTTCATTGAAAAAAAAAATTTTGGGCACAAGTTAGCGGAAATTGATTTTTTGGATTTTGTTCTCACAAAGTCTCCCTTTCCGCTAACTTGGGACAAAAATTTCAATCTTTCATGGACTCAATATGCCCCTCAGCGAATACCTTGGGGTGTCTTCTTTCCAAAATGGTGTTATTTGTGGGGTGTTTGTACTGCCCTGGCATTTGAGGGTCTCCGCAATCATTACATGTATGCCCAGCATTAGGAGTTTCTGCTATTCTCCTTATATTGAGCATACGGGTAATGAGATTTTTTTTTTCCGTTCAGCCTCTGGGCTGAAAGAAAAAAATGAACGGCACAGATTTCTTCATTCGCATCGATCAATGTGGATGAAAAAATCTCTGCCAAAAAAAGAAAAAGGAGGGGAAAGGCGTCTGCCAGGACATAGGAGCTCCGCCCAACATCCATACCCACTTCAGCTCGTATGCCCTGGCAAACCAGATTTCTCCATTCACATCAATCGATGTGGATGAATAAATCATTGCCGGGATTTTTTTTTTTATATATACAAAGTGTTTGCCAAAGTATATGAACACCGCCACCTCCTCAGCTCATATGCCTCGGCAAACATATCTTTTACTGCAGAGGAGAAATCTCGTCTTGCAGCGCCGCATACACCGACTTGCGTGTAATCTGACAGCAGCGCAATGCTTCTGTCCGAATGCACATCAGTGCTGCAGCTGGTCGATCGGTTGGTCCACCTGGAAGGTAAAAAAAACAAAACAAAAAAGAAAAAACCAGGCCGCAAAGCAATAACTTTATTAACTTTAGAACAGAACATATTACCTTTTTTAAACTTTTTTTACTTACCGGTAATTTTTTTTTTGTTTCGTTTTTTTTACCTTTATAGAACAAACCTCTCCTTCCCCATGGGACAATGTGCAAAGCGCAAATCGCCCAAAGATGTGGCGAAGTACGTTATGCACTTTATCCCAGGTGAAAGGAGAGGTTTGCAGCAGCTGAGAGTAAAAGGGCCCTAATAGCCCTGTGTGCCTGTCCTGTGAGATGCAATCCCTATGCTATGTGTACCTGTGTGTGGTACTTCCTCAAACACTCTCCATAGCATAGGGCAGGGTGGTCCGGACAGTCAGGACAGAAATAGCGGGTGTCACGCCTTATTCCACTCCTGCTACAGACACGACATCTTTTTCGGGGTGACGGTTGGGTTGAGGTACCAGGAACGACACTGGGGAAATGTCGCTCGTGTAGACGGCTAACTACACTGGGGGATGGAGCCACGGAACCTCCTGGGTAAAGGAGGTTCTCGATGATCTCTTCCTGGAATTTGAGGAAAGATAGTGTTCTCCCAGCCTTACTGTAGAGAACAAAACTATTGTACAGCGCCAATTGAATTAAATATACAGACACCTTCTTATACCAGTGTCTGGTTCTGCGGGAAACTAAATACGGAGACATCTGGTCATTGAAGTCCACCCCTCCCATGAGCGCATTATAGTCGTGGACACAGAGGGGCTTTTCAATGACACGGGTTGCTCGCTCAATTTGGATTGTCGTGTCTGCGTGAATGGAGGAGAGCATGTAAACGTCACGCTTGTCTCTCCATTTCACCGCGAGCAGTTCTTCGTTACACAAGGCAGCCCTCTCCCCCCTTGCAAGACGGGTGGTTACAAGCCGTTGGGGGAAGCCCACGCGACTAGTTCGCGCGGTGCCACAGGCGCAAATCCGTTCTAGAAACAAATGCCTAAAGAGGGCCACACTTGTGTAAAAATTGTCCACATAAAGATGGTACCCCTTGCCGAATAAGGGTGACACCAAGTCCCAGACTGTCTTCCCACTGCTCCCCAGGTAGTCAGGGCAACCGACCGGCTCCAGGGTCTGATCTTTTCCCTCATAGATCCGAAATTTGTGGGTATAGCCTGTGGCCCTTTCACAGAGCTTATACAATTTGACCCCATACCGGGCACGCTTGCTTGGGATGTACTGTTTGAAGCCAAGGCGCCCGGTAAAATGTATTAGGGACTCGTCTACGCAGATGTTTTGCTCGGGGGTATACAAATCTGCAAATTTCTGGTTGAAATGGTCTATGAGGGGCCGAATTTTGTGGAGCCGGTCAAAAGCTGGGTGGCCTCTGGGACGGGAGGTGGTGTTGTCGCTAAAATGCAGGAAACGGAGGATGGCCTCAAATCGTGCCCTGGACATAGCAGCAGAGAACATGGGCATGTGATGAATCGGGTGCGTTGACCAATATGACCGCAATTCATGCTTTTTTGTCAGGCCCATGTTGAGGAGAAGGCCCCAAAAAATTTTAATTTCGGAAACTTGGACTGGTTTCCACCGGAAAGGCTGGGCATAAAAGCTTCCCGGGTTGGTGGATATAAATTGTGTGGCATACTGGTTGGTCTCTGCCACGACTAAGTCCAAGAGCTCCGCAGTCAAGAACAGCTCAAAAAATCCCAGGGCCGAACCGATTTGAGCCGTCTCAACCCGAACTCCAGACTGGGCGGTGAAAGGGGGAACTACAGGTGCGGCTGAAGTTGGTGACTGCCAATCAGGGTTTGCCAGCACCTCAGGGATTCTAGGGGCTCTACGGGCCTGTCTGTGCGGTGGCTGCGACGGGGTAACTAGTGCACGTGCCACCGTACCAGCTTCAACTGCCCTTCTGGTGCTCGCCACGTCACCATGTTGTACGGCAGTGCTGGTACTAGGTCCAGGGAGGGCTGCGCTGCTGGTGTATGCCTCACCACGTGATCCGGCAGCGACAGCCCCACTCTGCTGCTCTTGAAGCGGATCCTGCATAACCTGTGGTCTAGCGACACGGGGCCGGGTACGCCTGGTGCTGCCAGGGACCTCCACCTCCTCGTCCGAACTTTGGGTCAGAGAGCCACTGCTTTCCACAGGTTCATATTCTGACCCGCTAGATTCATCAGATGAGGGTTCCCACTCCTCATCCGACTGGGTCAGAATCCTGTAGGCCTCTTCAGAAGAATACCCCCTGTTTGACATTTTGGACTACTAAATTTAGGGGTATTCCCTGAGACTACCCAAGAAAAAAAGCAAGCCTGTCTTACAAAGGGGAGGCTAGCGAAGTACCGGAGGCCGCTGCGGTTGATAAAAAATATCAAAACTGATTTTTTTATCGCCGCAGTGCGTGTAAAATGAATGTGCAGTGATCAAAAAATATATATTTTTTGTCACTGCGGTGGGGCGGGCGTGGGTGAACGCACGTGTGGGCGACCGATCAGGCCTGATCGGGCAAACACTGCGTTTTGGGTGGAGGGCGAACTAAAGTGACACTAATACTATTATAGATCTGACCGTGATCAGTTTTGATCACTTACAGATACTATAAAAGTACAAATGCTGATTAGCGATACGCTATTCAGCGAATAAAAGTGACTGCGGTGCGGTGGGGTGGGCGCTAACTGACGCTAACTACCTAACCAAGGGGCCTAAACTATCCCTAAAACCTAACAGCCAATACTAGTGAAAAAAAAAAAGTGACAGTTTACATTGATCACTTTTTTTCCTTTCACTGGTGATTGACAGGGGCGATCAAAGGGGTGATCAAAGGGTTAATTGGGGTGCAGGGGGGTGATCAGGGGCTACAGTGAAGTGTTTGGTGTACTCACAGTGATGTCTGCTTCTCTGCTGGATCCAACCGACGAAAAGGACCAGCAGAGGAGCAGAGAAGCCATATAACAGATCATATTTACTAATATGATCTGTTATATGGCTTGTGATTGGATTTTTTAAAAATCGCCAGCCTGCCAGCCAATGATCATTGTTGGCAGGCTGGTGACGAACTTGTTCTTTAACTTTTGCCGGCCCGCGATGCGCATGCGCGGGCCGGCTTGGAGCGAAATCTCGCGTCTCGCGAGATGACGCGTATATGCGTGACTGTGCGCAGCGCTGCCACCTCCGGAACGCGAATCTGCGTACAGCGGTCCGGAGGTGGTTAATCTGATTCTGCAGTTTACAGAAATACCCAGAGGTAGATTTTGCTGGAGTGGTTTTTGGGCACCATTTCGTATTTGAAGAGACCCTGACTTACCCCTACAGTAAAAACTCTAAAAAGTGACCCCATTTTGGAAACTACACCCCTCAAAGAATATATTGGAGGGTATACTGAGCACTTTGACCTCATAAGTGTTTTATGGAATTTGGAAACACTTGGCTGTGAAAATAAAAAGTTTAATTTCTTCCAATAAAATGTTGCTTTAGCTCCCAAATTTTTTATTTTCACAAAGGGTAACAGGAGAAAAAGCACCCCATAATTTGTTACCCATTTTCTCCTGAATACGGCAACACCCCATATGTGGTGATAAACTGTTGTGGGGGCACATGGCAGGACTCAGTAAGGAGCGCTTTTGTAGCTGAGATTTTGATGGATTGGTTTACAGGTGCCATTGGTTTTTATTTTTTGAGTGTTTGTCTTATGTGGGGGTTCATTTTTGCAGGATGAGGTGACTTTTTCATTGGTACCATTTTGAGGTATATATGACTTTTTGATCACTTGATATTATGCATTTTGTAAGGTGAGGTGACAAAAAATGTATTTTATTTTTGGAGGGTTCACCTGACATCATGTATATCATGTAATTTTTTTATAGAGCAGGTTGTTACGGATGCGGCGATACCTAATATGTCTTATTTTTATTTTTGTTAAGTTTTACACAGTAGAAGCAATTTTGACCCAAAAAATATCTTGTTTTTGTGTTGCCATTTTCTGAAAGCCATATATATATTTTTTTTTGGTGATTGTCTTGGGTAGGGTCTCATTTTTTGTGGGATGTGATGACGGTTTGATTGGTACCATTTTGGGTACATACGCCTTGTGATCGCTTGGTATTACTCTTTTAGTGAGTCAAGGTAACCAGAAAATGGTTGTTTTGGCACTGTTTTTGTTTTTTATTTTTTTTTACGGCGTTCACCTGACGGGGTGGATCATGTGATATTTTTATAGAGCCAGTCGATACGGATACCTAATATGTCTACTTTTCTTTTTTTCTTTCTATTTTAATTTTTTTTTATAACTTAATTATGGAAAAGGGAGTCTTTTTTTTACTTGGAACATTTTTTTAAATTATATAAAACTCTTTTATAACTTTTTTTTTAACTTTGGAGTGTCTGATCCACTGTACAATGCATTACAATACATCTTACTTACACTTACAGCCTGCTTGCCTCTGAGACCCAAGGGGCTTACATGGAAGCAGCACAATGCCTATGGAAGGCATCGGGCTGCTTTCCCAGCCATCGGGTCCCTGTCACCGCAGTGTGGGGACCTGATGGGACTCGACAAGGACATTGCACGTAGAGCGTTCAGCACTGACTGTGGCATAGTGAGGGTTAATGTGCTGGCATCTGTGTTTTCACTGATGCTGACGCATACAGCAGGAGCCCAGCTATCAGTGACTGCTGGACCCCTGTGCGGCTCTGGGATTTAAGGCACAGTCCCCAGCGCCGTACATATACGGCGCTGGTATCCTACAGTTTAAACATCCGGGCAGTTCTGCAAGGACATTCCTGAACATCCTTGGAGAGTTAGCAGGTGTGGGAGTGGAAAGTGCATGTGGGAGTGGAAAGCCAGCGGTATGTGACAGCAGGTCTCTCCATACAGAAGGCAAAGCTCTTTTTTGTTTGTTTTTTTACCTTCCCTGCCTTCTCCATTGCTGTATACATAGCACTCAATCAGGAAGCGACAATGCCACTTCCTGCTCTTGTCCTAGTGATCATGTGCCCACTAGTCAACACGTATCTGCCTTGTATAACGTCTATGGGGGCTACATTCCCCATAAAATCTAATGTTTAAATGTTCCCAAAATATGACCTTATGGGGGACACAAAGTGACAATTAAAAAAAAAAAAAAGTATAAAAACAAAAAAAAACACCATCGCACCGCAGCTTTTATCCACACCCTTGGCAACCATAACCCATACATCCCCTATATTAAAATGACTCTTATGGAAAGGGGAAATCATTTTAAAAGTATTTTAGTTTCACTTTTTGCTAATAAAAAACCCCCACAATAAGTGAAAAAAACTACAGCTTCTTTTATTTACATTTTCCAGAGTATAAAATAAATAAATAAATAAAATAGAAATGATATAAAAACAAAGCCCTGTGTATCACTGAAAAAAGGTAAAAAAATTATTACAACTGAACAGGAAAAAAGTTATGGTTTTCAAGATGCATATAATTAAAAACAAACAAACAAAAAAAACAATGTATCTGATCAGGAAGAGGGGTAAGTGTCCTGGACTTAAACTAATTTATGCCCTTTTTGTTGCAACATAACGGCTAAACATTCTCAGATTGGAACAATGGGAGTGACTGTGGGATGGAAGAAGGGAGGATTCTGTAAAAGGAGCAGATTTAGGCCTAGTTCACACGAACGTATGGCTTTTTCAGTTGTTCCGTTTTTTGTTTCCGTTGTGTTTCCGTTTCTGTTCCGTTCCCTTTAGCCGTATGGCATATACAGTATACAGTTATTACATAGAAAAAATTGGGCTAGGCATAAAATTTTCAATAGATGGTTCAGCAAAAACGGAACGGATACGGAAGACATACGGATGCATTTCCGTTTTTTTTTGCGAACCCATTGACTTGAATAGAGCCACGGAACGTGATTTGCGGGCAATAATAGGACATGTTCTATCTTTCAACGGAACGGAAAAACGGAAATACGGAAACGGAATGCATACGGAGTACATTCCGGTTTTTTTTGCGGAACCATTAAAATGAATGGTTCCGTATACGGTCCGTATATGGAACACAAAAAAACGGCCCGTACACTCGCAAAAAAAATGTTCATGTGAACTAGGCCAAAGGCCTCATGCACACGGCTGTTTTGGTTCGCGTCCATACCGCACATTGTGCGGCTCGGGCGCGGACCCATTCACTTCAATGGGGCCGCAAAAGATGCGGACAGCACTCAGTGTGCTGTCCGCATCCGTTGCTCCGTTCCGCGTCCCCGCAAAACGGACAAGAATAGGCAGTTATATCAATGGCCGCCCGTTCCGTTCCGCAAATTGCGGAAGGCACACGGGCGGCTTCCGTTTTTTGCGGATCCGTGGTTTGCGGACCGCAAAAAACAGCACGATCGTTTGCATGTAGCCTTAGGCCTCCTGCACACGACCGTTTTTTCCCCCCGTTTACTGGCTGTTTTTTGCGTTCCGTATACGGTGCGTATACGGAACCATTAATTTCAATGGTTCAGCAAAAAAAAACGGAATGTACTCCGTATGCATTCCGTTTCCGTATTTCCATTTTTCCGTTCTGTTTAAAGATAGAACATGTCCTATTATTGCCCGCAAATCACGTTCCGTGGCTCCATTCAAGTCAATGGGTCCGCAAAAAAAGGAACACATTTGGAAATGCATCCGTATGTCTTACGTTTCCGTTCCGTTTTTTTGCGGAACTATCTATTGAAAATGTTATGCCCAGCCCAATTTTATCTATGTAATTACTGTATACTGTATATGCCATACGGAAAAACGGAACAGAAACGGAAACACAACGGAAACAAAAAACGGAACAATGGATCCGTGAAAAACGGACCGCAAAACACTGAAAAAGCCATACGGTCTTGTGCAGGAGGCCTTAAAGGCTGAGAGAAATTGGTGATTCTTAGGCCTCTTTCACACGGGCGTTGCGGAAAAATGTGCGGGTGCGTTGCGGGAACACCCGCGATTTTTCCGCGCGAGTGCAAAACATTGTAATGCGTTTTGCACTCGCGTGAGAAAAATCGTGCGTGTTTGGTACCCAAACCCGAACTTCTTCACAGAAGTTCGGGCTTGGGATCGGTGTTCTGTAAATAGTATTATTTTCCCTTATAACATGGTTATAAGGGAAAATAATAGCATTCTGAATACAGAATGCTAAGTAAAACAGGGCTGGAGGGGTTAAAAAATTTTTTAAAATCATTTAACTCACCTTAATCCACTTGCTCGCGATGCCCGTCATCTCCGTCTGACTCTTTTACTGTAAAGGACCTGTGGAGAGCATTAACTATAGTTTAAGGACCTGGGATGACGTCACTTTGGTCATCACATGGTACGTCACATGATCTTTTACCATGGTGAATCACCATGGTAAAAGATCATGTGACGTACCATGTGATGACCGGAGTGACGTCATCCCAGGTCCTTAAACTATAGTTAATGCTCTCCACAGGTCCTATACAGTAAAAGAGTCAGACGGAGATGACGGGCATCGCGAGCAAGTGGATTAAGGTGAGTTAAATGATTTTTTATTTTTTTTAACCCCTCCAGCCCTGTTTTACTATGCATTCTGTATTCAGAATGCTATTATTTTCCCTTATAACCATGTTATAAGGGAAAATAATAAGGTTAGGGTCTCCATCCCGATCGTCTCCTAGCAACCGTGCGTGAAAATCGCACCGCATCCGCACTTGCTTGCGGATGCTTGCGATTTTCACGCAACCCCATTCATTTCTATGGGGCCTGCGTTACGTAAAAAAACGCACAAAGAGGAGCATGCTGCGATTTTCACGCAACGCAAAAGTGATGCGTGAAAATCACCGCTCGTGTGCACAGCCCCGTAGAAATGAATGGGTCAGTATTCAGTGCGGGTGCAATGCGTTCACCTCCCGCATCGCATCCGCGCGGAATACTCGCTCGTGTGAAAGGGGCCTTAGGCCCCTTTCACACGAGCGAGTTTTCCGCGCGGGTGCAATGCGTGACGTGAACACATAGCACCCGCACTGAATCCTGACCCATTCATTTCAATGGGCCTGTGTACATGGGCATTGTTTTTCACGCATCAGTTCTGCGTTGCGTGAAAATCGCAGCATGTTCTATATTCTGCGTTTTTCACGCAGCCCTGGCCCCATAGAAGTGAATGGGGCTGCGTGAAAAACGCATTGCATCCGCAAGCAAGTGCGGGTGCGATGCGTTTTTCACTGATGGTTGCTAAGAGATGTTGGGTGCAATGCGTTTTGATGCGTTTTTCACGCGCGTGATAAAAAACTGAAGGTTTACAAACAACATCTCTTAGCAACCATCAGTGAAAAACGCATCGCACCCGCACTTGCTTGCGGATGCAATGCGTTTTTCACTGAAGCCACATTCACTTCTATGGGGCCAGGGCTGCGTGAAAAACGCAGAATATAGAACATGCTGCGTTTTTCACGCAACGCAGAACTGATGCGTGAAAAAAAAACGCTCATGTACACAGACTCATTGAAATGAATAGGCCAGGATTCAGTGCGGGTGCTATGCGTTCACGTCACGCATTGCACCCGCGCGGAAATCTCGCCCGTGTGAAAGGGGCCTTAGGCCTAGTTCACACGAACGTATGGCTTTTTCAGTGTTTTGCGGTCCGTTTTTCACTGATCCGTTGTTCCGTTTTTTGTTTCCGTTGTGTTTCTGTTTCGTTTTTCTGTTCCGTTTTTCCGTATGGCATATACAGTATACAGTAATTACATAGAAAAAATTGGGCTAGGCATAAAATTTTCAATAGATGGTTCAGCAAAAAACGGAACAGATACGGAAGACATACGGATGCATTTCCGTATGTGTTCAGTTTTTTTTGCGGACCCATTGACTTTAATGGTGCCACGGAATGTGATTTGCGGCCAAATATAGGACATGTTCTATCTTTCAACGGAACGGAAGAACGGAAATACGAAAACGGCATGCATACAGAACACATTCCGTTTTTTTTTTGCGGAACCATTGAAATGAATGGTTCCGTATACGGACCGTATACGGAACACATAAAAACGGCCCGTACACTCGCAAATAAAACGTTCGTGTGAACTAGGCCTTAGCTGGATGTCAAAGTGCAGTGCTCTTGAATGTAGGAGAACATTATAGCAAATAGTGCTCACCCATAATAGAGTTCATAGAAAATCTGTCAATTACAGAAAAAGAGTGTGAAGTAGTAGGAAAACTACTAAAAAGTATACAGTTACAAGAAAAGCTAAGTGAACCTTTTGCAATTACCTGGATATCTGCATTAATAATAAAATGTGGTCTGATTGTTATCTAAGCCACAGTTATACACAGACACGATTTAACTGAGCTGATAAAGCACAAACAGTTGTACCAGTTATTGTCTTTCCCTGAGCACATTGCGTAACAATCCACAGTGCAGGGAGCTAAAGTATATGAACTTTTCCAAGACCTAATTGTCAAAATGTGTTTCAATAAAGCATTGTACGTGTGGGTTTCATAGGTGCTTTGCCATCAAATAAAGGCGCACAAAGCCTGGTTACTGAGAAATCTGTTCTTCTATAGAAAAGTTAGCTATTGTGACCCATGTGTCAATGAAAACAGCTTTCAGAAGACCTCAGAAGATGTGTTGTAGAGATGTATGAAGCTGGAAAAGGCTGCAAAAGAATTGCTAAAGACCTAGGTGTATATCAATCCATGGTTAATCAAGTTATCTACAAATGAAGAACATTTAGAACTGTTACTACTAAGGGTGGGTTCACATCAGCGTTATGGATTCAGTTATGGCTTTCTGTTATAACATGGTTAGAACAGAAAATAACGGAATCCATAAGACGGAAGTTAAAACGGAAGCCTTTAAGAGGCATTCCATTTTGATCCGTCCTAATAGAAGTCTTCGGGAATCATAACGGATCCGTCTGGTTCCCGTTATGCAAGACGGAAAACAAAGTCCTGTCGGCAGGACTTTTTTGCCTGTTCTGCATAACGGAAACGGGACGGATCTGTTATGATTCCCATAGACTTCTATAATGACGGAAAGCAAAACGGAAAACCTTTTAAAGGCTTCAGTTTTGCATTCTGTCATAATACAAGTCTATGGGCAGCAGAACGGATCCGTCCCGGTTTTCGTTGTGCAGGACTGGACACCTGCATAATAGAAACCAGGACGGATCCATTCTGCTGCCCATAGACTTGTATTATGAAGGATCAAAACGGAATGCCTCTTAAAGGCTTCCTTTTTTACTTCCGTCTTATGGATTCCATTATTTTTTCGTTTTAACGGAAAGCCATAACGCTGATGTGAACCCACCCTAAGGCTACTTTCACACTAGTGTTTTTTGCAGATCTGTCATGGATCTGCAAAATATGCTTCCGTTACAATAATACAACTGCATGCGTCCGTCATGGATCTGCAAAAATGCTTCTGTTACAATAATACAACCGCATGCATCGGTCATGAACGGATCCGGTAGTATTATGTCTTCTATAGCCATGACGGATCCGTCTTGAACACCATTGAAAGACAGATCTGTTTTCTATTGTGTCAGAGAAAACTGATCCGTCCCCATTGACTTACATTGTGTGTCAGGATCCGTCTTGCTCCGCACCACATCGCGGACAGAAAAATGCTGCTTGCAGCGTTATTCTGTCCATGATGGGGACGCAACGAAACAGAACGGAATGCATTTTTGTGCATTCCGTTTTGTTCAGTTCAGTTTTGTCCCCATTAACAATGAATGGGTGCAAAACTGAAGCGTTTTCTTCCGCTATTGACATCCTATGACGGATCTCAATAGCGGAATTGAAAACGCTAATGTGAAAGTAGCCTTACTCTAGGAGTGGGTGTCTAGTTAAGATGACCTCAAGTGCGCAACAGACAATCCTGAAAGAGGTGATAATGGACCCAAGGATAACAGCAGAAGACCCAACAAACTGGAAGAACACAATAAAGGAAGCTGCTACCTGGATGTTCCACATTGCTTCTGGGAAATATGAGTGTAAAGAATAGTTTTAAATAATCTAAATAGTTGATAAACAATTAGAATTTTGTTTTGCAATCACCAAGTCAGAGTCCTTACCTTGATCCTATTGAGGTGATTTGGCATGACCTAAAGAGGTTTTGCATGCAAATAGGGAAACACATTTGTAAGGTGGAATGGTCCAAAATTCCTCCTCAACATTATAAAATTCAAAGATTCACCCTACTCATCTCAGGTTCATTTGCATATGTATCAAATTATTTTTTTTTACATAAAAGCACACAGAGCTATGGGGACTGGGTATTGCAGATGTGCTAGCGGCCATCTAGCAACCCATGTACTCAGCCCTATACCCAAAATCCAGGTAACAGGTTCCCTTTAAGCTGGCCATATACATTAGATAAATTACATTTGGTGGGACCTGTAGACCCTCTAATGTGTATGGGGGACTGTCCCCCAATTGCAGATGTTGGGAGAGATAAGGTTTCTGTAGTGTTACAACCCACTTGCTGGGTTATCTCCTGCCTACTAGTTTATTGGGGCAGTTGCTAGTCAACTGTCTCGCAGCTGATCTATTAATGTGGGTCAGCTGATCTCTGGTGCAGGCCAGTCTCATTTGGAAGGAGTTCCTGATTGGATAGCTTTTTTAAAAATATTTTTGGTCTGTGCTGTCAATTTGTCATTGATAGCAACAGTTTTTGCATTTGTATGTAGAAAATCCTTGTATCTAGTTCCTTGTCTGGTTGTTCGTTGTCTGTGTAGTTTGTACTGGGAGACACTTTTAGTACCCAGGGAAGGTAACTGCTTTAGGTGAAGCCCAGTTCTGCAGTCTTGTTAACAACTGGCGTTGTTACAGATAGTTGGATTTCAAGTGCCCAATTCTTTTGCTCTCTGGGAGAAAAGACACCTGTGGCACCATCTTTCTCCCTCTCCCTCTCCCTGTTCAGGATACATACATGCTTGACTGAACTGGGCCAGCAGCTATGTAATATATGGTTAGCTTTACTTTCCCTCACTGTATTGTGCAGGTTTGCTCATATTGCTCAATAAAGGGTAATAATAATAATCTTTATTTATACAATTTATACATTAACAAGTCAATTATTAAAACAAGATGAGTGAGGGGGCGTGCCCTGACCGAGCTTGATGGCGGGTGCTTGAGAGCGGAGCTCCCGCTACTAGATCCCATTTTAGCCCATTTCTAAGCACTACCCGACAGAAGGGATGAATATACAGTCTAAAGAACTGGCTAGAGTCACTACTGACCAGAAAAGAGACTCACTGCAATACTCTGAAATGGAGAAGTTCCTTCAGAAGCCAGCTCCCCAGCTACCCGCGCGCACAAATATGATGGCGCTGAAGCGGCATGGGGAAGAAGAAGCATCTGGGGATGCGGCCTACGAGACATCATACAATAAGTCGAGAGAGGTGAGCGGATCGCAGACAGGGGATGAGCCAGCGGCACTTACCCGCGACTTTCTAGAAAGAGCACTTCATAAGGCTTTAGCCCCAATTGCAGCTAATCTAGCCACTATAAAGGCGGACGTCCGCCATATTGGGGACAGAGTTGAATCCCTAGAACAGGTGCAAGACGCCATGCTCTTCTTCAATACGGTGGTTAAAAGCTCACTGGGCTCCCATACTAGAGCCATGAATAGTCTCTTACTTCGGATGGAAGATCAAGAAAATAGGAGTCGGCGACGCAATGTAAGGATAAGAGGTCTCCCAGAAGCAGACGATAGAGAAGATTTACTGCATATAATGGGGACACTCTTCGCCACCCTGCTGGGCCCAGAAAGAGCCAAAAGTATCACAGTTGGGAGGGTACACCGAGCACTTCGACCCAAGCCTGGAACCTCAGAAAACCCTACTGTAGAGATATCATATGTGGCATATTAAGCTACAGGGACACTGAGGAAATTCTGCAAAAAGCGAGAGAGAAAGGGGATGTGAATTTGCAGGGAAGAAGCATTCAAATATTTCAAGATCTGGCGGCCTCAACCCTTCAAAAGAGGAGAATGCTAAAACCACTTACAGACCTCCTGTGCACCTCGAAGATTCCATATAGGTGGCTATTTCCTTTCGGCATATTGATCACTGCAGGGAACCGCCGTTTCACCGTAAGAGCACCTGCAGACCTGACACCCGTCTGGGAAATGCTGAACTTAACACCAGTGGAGATTTTCTCCTGGTTACCTATTCCCTCTGAAGAGGAATTACCACCGCTACCAAAGATATCACCTTGGATGAAGCCGAGACCGCAGCGGAACGGGCGAAGCAGGAAAGCCGCAAGTAAAGAGATGGACACCTGATCTTCTGACCGAAAATATGCTGATTACGGTCATGTATACATCAGGGGAAGTTTTCCCCAGAGAAGTATAAATAGTGAAGCTATCCCTTTAAGGGCAACACTTATTAACCACTATTAACCTTATGTTGAAATGCTACTGTTGGTTTATACGACTAAGAGCTCTTCTTTTACTGTTATGTTTATCCATTGCACTTGAATAGGGCATATATCTATGATAGAAATGGGTAGTTATTTAGCCACGTGCAGTCTATCCAAATGGGCTAATGGAGGATCTAGGCCGATCAGGATATACTGGTGGCAACTGATTATCCCCCCCACAAAGGAGAATTCCATTTGGAATTCAGATATATCTACACAATTGCACTGTTCCTATATGGTTTTGTGTTGATTTTTTGAAGTATCTAATGTTGTACACTCCATCTTTTGGTCACGCATATAATGTGCAGGGTAGTTATTCTTTTTGTGGCACATGAATGGCGCCGTTAGTGCTTAATATTGCAACTTTCAATGTACATGGCTGCAAAGGCCCCGTTAAAAGGAACCGAGTATTACGAACAATTAAGAAAGCAGCAATAGACATAATCATGCTGCAAGAAACACATTTCACATCCCTCCATGTGCCTAATTTAGGCAACTCTGCATTCCATTATTGGTTCCATTCATGTTCTGATAAATCTGCATCGAAAGGGGTTAGTATTGGGTTGAAAAAGAATATACCCTTCACCTTACATTCTCAACTATCAGATACAGAAGGCAGATATCTTCTGTTAAACTGTGAGATAGGCCATAAAAAAATTACCCTATGTAACCTCTATGCCCCGAATGTTAAAACAGTTCAATGGCTGACAGAGACCCTTGACAAAATAGCTATCTTCGCTTTTGGTCTGATTGTAATAGGGGGAGATTTTAACTTGACCTTAAACCCACTATTGGACTCATCATCCCAGAAGTCAGCTATTTCATTTAAGGCACTAAAATCTTTGCAGACGCGCTTGAGGGATTTACATGTTGTGGATGTTTGGAGGTCAGTCCATTGGGAAAGAAGAGACTACACTTTTTACTCAAACCCGCATAGGTCTTACCAAAGATTAGATTATATCTTGATTCCAGAAGACAGTCTGACCTTAGTCAAGTCCGCTAAAATCGATAGCATAACAGTGTCAGACCACGCTTTGGTATCCTGCGCCATTCAGCTTCCTAATTTGAAAGGGAGAGAGTGGACGTGGAGACTAAACCACACATTGTTAGATACACAAGCACATGTACAGTCGTGGCCAAAAGTTTTGAGAATGACACAAATATTAGTTTTCACAAAGTTTGCTGCTAAACTGCTTTTAGATCTTTGTTTCAGTTGTTTCTGTGATGTAGTGAAATATAATTACACACACTTCATACGTTTCAAAGGCTTTTATCGACAATTACATGACATTTATGCAAAGAGTCAGTATTTGCAGTGTTGGCCCTTCTTTTTCAGGACCTCTGCAATTCGACTGGGCATGCTCTCAATCAACTTCTGGGCCAATTCCTGAATGATAGCAACCCATTCTTTCATAATCACTTCTTGGAGTTTGTCAGAATTAGTGGGTTTTTGTTTGTCCACCCGCCTCTTGAGGATTGACCACAAGTTCTCAATGGGATTAAGATCTGGGGAGTTTCCAGGCCATGGACCCAAAATGTCAACGTTTTGGTCCCCGAGCCAGTTAGTTATCACTTTTGCCTTATGGCACGGTGCTCCATCGTGCTGGAAAATGCATTGTTCTTTGCCAAACTGTTGCTGGATTGCTGGAAGAAGTTGCTGTTGGAGGGTATTTTGGTACCATTCTTTATTCATGGCTGTGTTTTTTGACAAAATTGTGAGTGAGCCCACTCCCTTGGATGAGAAGCAACCCCACACATGAATGGTCTCAGGATGCTTTACTGTTGGCATGACAGAGGACTGATGGTAGCGCTCACCTTTTCTTCTCCGGACAAGCCTTTTTCCAGATGCCCCAAACAATCGGAAAGAGGCTTCATCGGAGAATATGACTTTGCCCCAGTCCTCAGCAGTCCATTCACCATACTTTCTGCAGAAGATCAATCTGTCCCTGATGTTTTTTTTGGAGAGAAGTGGCTTCTTTGCTGGCCTTCTTGACACCAGGCCCTCTTTCAAAAGTCTTTGCCTCACTTAACCCATTACTCCCAAATTAACAAGATTTGTACACAATATTTGACAAATACCCCAAGCAATTATACTCCCACATGGTATGACACAATATGGAACCAGCCTATGGGCAAAAAAGGAATTGTCTCACGACTCTATAACAAAATATTAGATATAGATTTAGACACCAGACCATTATACTGTATATTGAACAATAGGGGAAAGAGATAGGTCAATCCATGGAAGAGGAAACTATAGGAAGAATATTTGCCCATTCCCATGGATACTCACGATGTATAAAGATACAGGAAAACTCCTTTAAGCTAGTCACCAGATGGTACAGAACACCTGACAAATTACACGCTATTAGCCCTTCATACTCTGCTGACTGCTGGAGATGCGGAGAGAATAAAGGCACTATGTATCACATATGGTGGTCATGCCCACTAATTACCAAATATTGGGATATGATATCCAAAGAGGTACAAAAAATTTGTACAATAGGCTCCCCTATCACCCCATTAGTGGCGCTTCTCAACTTACCTGATTGTAATTATAAGCTTACAAAACATTCCTTGTCTGCTCAACTTATTGCAGCAGCGAAACTGCTGATACCAAAATATTGGCTATCCAAAGAGACCCCTAGCCTTAAAGAGTGGGTTTATAAGGTCCAGGAAATATACCAACTAGAAGAGCTGACAAGTTGGGAGTCGTTATCACATGACAAATTCTTAATGACCTGGGGTAAATGGTCTGAATGGTATAAGAATTTCACTAAGTAGTGGTTTATATATATGTACCTTTTATAGGTTTTTATCCATAGATAATTGTACACCCTTTAAGCACCCAATATGTTGGGAAAAGTGAGAAAATACAAGTGTCTTATCCCCACTGTTGTTTTTGTCTAGCCATGTACACAACACAACATTAGACCTTGTAATGTGTGAAAACAGACAGATTGCTAGCCACATGCTTGCCTATAACATTTTCTGTATATGTACTCTTGCATATGAAACTGACAATTATTCATTTGTGACCAACATTGATTATGGAGTAGTTTATTGTTATTTGTTACTACTTGTAAATGTCATAACAATTGCTGAAATATACTGTCAAAATAAAAATAAAGATTTGACAAAAAAAAATAAAAAAACAAGATGAGTGAGGGCCCTGCTCGTGAGAGTTTACAATCTGTGAGGAACTAGCAGTGCCACAAAAAGTAAAAAGTGATTGTTTGGTACAATGGTCCAGCTATCTTAGGCTACATGCACATGACCGTATGTGTTTTGCGGTCCGCAAATTGCACAAAAAAAATAATGGATGACTTCCGTATGTCATCCGTTTATTTTTGCAGATCCATTGTAACAATGCCTAAAACGGACACGAATAGGACATGTTCTATTTTTTTTTGCGGGGCTACGGAATGAACATACTGATGTGGACAGCACACGGTGTGCTGTCCGCATTTTTTGCAGACCCATTGAAATGAATGCTTCCGCATCCTATCCGCAAAAAAAAAAGGAACGGACACGGAAACAAACAAAGTTCGTGTGCATGTAGCCTTAACTGAAAAGGGAAGCACATATAAAGCTGTACGAGCCAGTCACCAGCCAGCATCTGTAGTGTTTTTGAGTGTGGTGTATATTATTGGATAATGGGTCAGGTTCTGAGGAAAATTTTGATAGAGAAGGGGGTGAAAGTAGAAGAATTAAACTGGGGGATGTGATTAACCACCCTAAAAAAATTTTTTATTGATGTTTTAGTGAGCATCCAAACTTTAGAACTTGGGAATTTATCTAATTGCCTGGGGTAGTGCTTACCAGAGAACTGGTGCATCTTGAGAGAAGTACTGGAGATGGGAGTAAGAAGCTCAGATTATAGTGGATGTTAGTCGTTAGGATACAATTGTTTTACGTGTTATTTAAGTAGATTGAGCTTGTCTATAATAGTGACTTAAATAACAGAATTCTTTTTATGTGAAAATTTAGGTATTTCAAAGGGGCTCGCTTACTTTTTCTTGCAACTATATGATATAGGTCACGTTCTTTAATATTTTCCTCCCTTTGTCCAGGTTCACCCAAGTAGTTTGGTGCAGTTTTTTTTTTTATTATGTCTTTCATAGTCAAAAAGAGAGAATGATAAGTCTTTTCTTTGTTCTTGTTTCTCCATGTAGATTCCACTCCTAACTCCCGGCAAAAAAAAGAAAAAAAACTGCTGCCAAATTGGGGCTTCAGAATGTCTAGAGTTGAAATGTGGTTATCTTGCTGCTGCATTGTCTTTTTTATTGGTTTATTTCGTTTTTAGTTTTTTTTTGCAAAAAATGCCACGGCCAGATGTTATATGCTGGCCAATAGTAAATTATAAAATGCTCTACAAACGCTTCATATTTGTAGTGACAATTTAAGACGGTTTCCTAACTTTTTTATAGCCCCTTGGCATTGTTGCGAGAGTATGGCGTCTTTTTGCAGGTGTATTTATATAGTTTTCACTATAGGAAAAAAGTGTGAACAAAATAAAGTGAAAAAATTGTTGGAATAAAAGACCTCCCCCCCCCCCCCCCGAAAAAAAAACATGCATGAATCACATGCATTTTTTGCAAACCAAAAAAATCTCCCCTAAAAAAGTTTTAATCCAAAAAATGGCTGTATCGATGTTGATCCAGGCTGGTTTTTATACCACTCATACTTGTACCAAACTGCAGTCCGGTTGTCTTACATTCTGGCCCGGGTTGTTAAGGCCCAAGGATAATGTCTTGGGTGGCAGATTTAAAACCACTTACTGGTCTGCAGACTTTGCCTTAGGCCTTCAGCACACAAACGTATTTTGCATCCATGTCTGATCCGCATTTTTTGCAGATTGCACTTTGATCCATATACTTTTATGGATCCACAAAATAAAATTGTGTCTGTTTTGCAAAGTGATAGAGCATGTCCTATTCTTGGCCACAAAATGCGGACCACGAACCCATTGAAGTCAATGAGTCCGCAAAAAAAAACGGATGCAGCATGGACATCACATCTAGTCATCTAGTCTCTATCTAATGAGCTTAGCTGTTTCCTGATTGCCTATATGTTGCTGGCTCTTGGAATTTTCTCTGGCCTGTTCATTGCTTTATTCCTATTCCATGGTTTTTTCAATAGGTTGTTACTTTAACTGCTCTTGGGTTGAAGCACCATTCTTGGGCCTATGTATTTTTGTCTGTGGTATTTTTTTGGTGTTTCTTTACCCTTGTATCACTTTCACTAGCAGCATGCTCCGGGTGTGGTGTTGTTTATCCATATGCTTCAAATTTTGGTGCACTTTAAGATTATTTTTTGTGTGCTTTAAAAATATGCAAAAAATATGCAAAAAAGAATATTTGTAAAGTAAGAACAGGCACCTGCAGAGATTTGTAAGAACACTAAACACTAGAGCATCTGGAACACTATAGGAAACTCTTTCCTGAAGAACCTGATGCAACTTATGAAAGCCTACAGAGACTCCACCAGTCCCCCGGGTCTCTTCTGTATCTGGCCACCTTCAACAGACTTCTCAAAACAACCGTCTACCACCAAAATTAACAATGCTACTACTAAATTATAAGATGGTTCAGTGGGGCTGACTTCCCCTGCCTTCAATTTAGTAGGATCAGAGCGAAATTATGGTCATTTCCAGTACAATGACCTTTCCCCTGAAATCAGCACCAGATATCCTCTCCTAGCTGCTGGGAGGCAACATTGGAGAGTGAATAAAATATACCATAACTTAATTTGCAGATCTAGATAAGGACCAAGAGGGACTCGCAGGAAATGTATCTATTTCTACAAAACTTTTAGCTGTAGTATGGTTCGAGGCATATGAACAATTTGTATTTTACAGCATTGGCCTATAGATGGCAGTAAATTGTCAGCATTGTGTTGCATTTCCACTATAGATGCTTCTCCAAGGAAACATAGGAATGAAACACGTGTTAGTGTTTGTAGTGTAAAATTTGAGGTATGCATTAACCAAAACAATAATCTAATTACTTTTATTAAGCATTTTTCCAATTTGAGCACATATAATATATACTTATAATATATAATTATATATAGCTATTATAACAACTTTTATGCAATGTGCTAATTGTGCAGTTATTCCTGACATCAGAGGTGAAAGCCTTCAGCAATTACCACAGTGTTTAGTGCAATACATAATAGGTATGTGATGTGATCTCATAAACTATGGGATGAATATGGGTGAACTTGTTCATTGTTGGAGAGCACCAATTATTGGGATCAGAGTGGGTTAAAACAATAGAAGATGCGATACTCAACAATCTCCAAATGGTCCTAATATGACACTAGGCCTCTACTGGTCTCAGGGCTGGCCTTAGGTGTTGAGGCGCCCTGTGCGAGCTAATCTCGTGGCGCCCCCCGTTCACCTAAACATACACAAAGAGGAAAACAATCTTTGTAACAAACAGTTTTCTTTAATTACAGATAATTTAAGTGCAAGTGCAAACAAGTACAATCATACCCAGTGTCACCCATAGCCAGTCTCCTGCCCCCCTTAATCATACCCTGTCACCTTTACCCAGTCCCCTGCCCTTCTTAATCATACCCAGTGTCACCCTTACCCAGTCCCCTGCCCCCTTAATTAGACCCTGCCCCCCTTAAATTAAGGGTGACAGACACTGGGTATGATTAAGGGGGAAGGGCACTGGATAAGGGTGACACTGGGTATGACAAAGGGGCAGGGGACTGGCTTTAGTTGACACTGGGTATGATTAAGGGGGGCAGGGGACTGGGTAAAGGTGAAAGGGTATGATTAAGGGGGGCAGGGGACTGGCTATGGGTGACACTGGGTATGATTAAGGGGGCAGGGTCTAATTGAGGGGGCAGGAGACTGGGTAAGGGTGACACTGGGTGTGATTAAGAAGGGCAGGGGACTGTGTAAAGGTGACGGTATGATTAAGGGGGGCAGGGTCTAATCGAGGGGGCAGGAGACTGGGCAAAGGTGACACTGGGTGTGATTAAGAAGGGCAGGGGACTGTGTAAAGGTGACAGGGTATGATTAAGGGGGGCAGGGTCTAATTGAGGGGGCAGGAGACTGGGTAAAGGTGACACTGGGTGTGATTAAGAAGGGCAGGGGACTTGGTAAAGGTGACAGGGTACGATTAAAGGGGGCAGTGGACTGGCTCTGGGTGACACTGGTATGATTAAGGGCCTTAATCATACCCAGTGTCACCCATAGCCAGTCCCCTGCCCCCCTTAATCATACCCTGTCACCTTTACCCAGTCCCCTGCCCTTCTTAATCATACCCAGTGTCACCCTTACCCAGTCCGCTGCCCCCCTTAATCATACCCAGTGACTGTCACGGTGTCACCCACCTTATCCAGTCCTCTGCCCCCTTAATCATACCCAGTGTCTGTTATCCTTATCCAGTCCCCTGCCCCCAGGCCCCATTTAAAGAAAGATATATTTGGTTAAAAAAAAAAAAAAAAAAAAAAGAGTACCGCACCATACCTGTTACATCCAGTGACATCTCCTGTGATGTACACTTTCCTCAGCATCTTCATTCGGAGATAGGACCATCATGATAACTTCTTTCAGCCGCGTCTCATCTCTGTAGAGTTTCAAATTTTGGGGTTTTCTCACTTTACTATCATCCTCAGATAACAGACCTCCCCTCCCCCGTAGTGCCCATAACTATAATGCCCTCTGTATAATTATAATATATACTGGCCCCTCTATATTATTATTATTATTATTATTATTATTTCCTCCTCTGTATTATTATTATTATTAATATTATAATGGCCCCCTCTGTAGTATTATAGTAATAATTATGCCCCCCCCTCAGCCCCTCCAGCATACAGTCCCATGAAAGATACAACCTTCCCCCTGCCTTCAGCCCTTCTAGCATACAGTACCATGTAAGACACATTACTTCCCTGCCTTCAGCTCCTCCAGCATACAGTCCCATGTAAGGTAGATCACTCTCCTGCCTTCAGCCCCTTCAGCATACAGTCCCAAGTAAGGTACATCACTCTCCTGCCTTCAGCCCCTCCAGCATACAGTCTCATGTAAAATACATCACTCCCCGCCTTCAGCCCCTCCAACATACAGTCCCATGTAAGGTAGATCACTCTCCTGCCTTCAGCCCCTTCAGCATACAGTCCCAAGTAAGGTACATGACTCTCCTGCCTTCAGCCCCTCCAGCATACAGTCTCATGTAAAATACATCACTCCCCGCCTTCAGCCCCTCCAACATACAGTCCTATGTAAGTAATATCACACTCCCTCTCTTTGCCGCCTGCCTTCAGCCCCTCCAGCATACAGTCCCATGTAAGATACATCACACCCCTGCCTTCCAGTCCTTCTTGCACAGTCCCATGTAAAATGCATCACTCATCCTGCCTTCAGCCCCTCCAGCATACAGTCCTATGTAAAATACATCACTCCCCCTGCCTTCAGCCCCTCCAGCATACAGTCCAATGTAAAATATATTACTCCTCCTGCCTTCAGCTCCTCCAGCATACAGTCCCATGTAAGATACAACGCCCCTCCAGCATACAGTCCCATGTAAGACACATCACTTCCCTGCCTTAGCCCCTCCAGCATACAGCCCTATGTAAAATAATATCACCCCCTTGCCTTCAGCCTCTCCAGCATACAGTCCCATGTAAATAATATCACCCCAACTACCCTCTCTTCAGACCCCTCTAACATACAGTCTCCAGTACAAAGATGATTCCTTCTCCCTTCAGCCCCTGCAAAAAGCCCCCCAAGTAAAAATAACAGTCACTATTCTCCTCCACATACTTACCTGCAGACTTTGCTCCTGCTCTGTAGAATCTCCTGCACATCGTTAGGCCCCGCCCCCTGGATGACGAGACTCCGCCTCTTTCCCTGACATCATACCTCCTAGGATCAACTACATTCTAGACACTACGCTCGCTCTACTGCCTCATAGGCTTCAGGCGCTGAAGCCTATGAGGAAGAACGGAGGGGACTGGAGCCATAGGCTCCCATGATCCTCATTTTAGTGTTTGCTGCCTGGCGCACCCTGCAATTTTGCGCCCAATCTCGGCTCAGGTCGGGCCGGCCGGCTGCTCTTGCCTGTAGAGACCGACTGCGAGCTGTGTCGGCCGCCGGGCGCCCCTGTTGCCATGGCGCCCTGTGCGGCCGCACAGCTCGCACACCCCAAAGGCCGGCCCTGACTGGTCTCTACTTCCTGGTCCGATCTCGACACAAGGGGAATGCCTGCTCATCCAATCAGTGTTTTTGACGGGTCACTGCTACAGCCAGTGACTGACTTAACAGGCATTTAGGCCCTGATTTATCATACCTTCACTCCAGAATTCTGGCATCAAAAATGAGCAAAATAGGGCTTTTGCAACTTTTTTGCACTCGCTTGCGCAAAATTATGTGATTGTGCAAAACTTTGCGACTTTTTACACTCACTTGCGCAAAATTTTGCGCCTTTTTGCATGTGTACACCACTCACTATAGTTTTGTAATATGGATGGAAAAGTGGGCGTGGCGAGCTATGTTAATGAGTTTCACTCCAGATTTATCATTGAGACTTTTTTTAAAAGTCGCAAATAAGTTGCAATCTCACTCCAGGAGCAGGGTGGAGTAGGAAAATTGGAGTAGCTTCTCTAGAGAGAAGTGTTAGGTTTAAGGACAAGCCAAATTTATCAAACAACATGCAACATTTGATAAATGTGGCGCAAAGTATTCCAACACAGACTGAAGCAAAACTGACTTCAAATATTCTCCTAATGATAAATTCCCCCCTTAGTGTTGAGCAAACTTGTGTTTTCAAGTTCGGCGTACAAGGTTCAGGTTCAGTTTATCCAAGAATTCTGTTATGGATTCCGGGACTTATGGTCCGTGGTAGCGGAATCTATAATGGGATTCTTCGATAACCTGAACCCGAACCTTGTATGCCAAACTTGAGGCCACAAGTTCGCTCAGCACTATTTAGTGTGTGTCAAAACTGGACCAGGAAACAGAGGAAATAGAAACTCGGGGATGTGGGGACCCAGTAAGCACAGGAATCAGTAAAGTAAGTGCTGTTCCCCTTCTTCTACTTGGATGTACAGGCAAACTGATATGAGTTAGTTTGTCAAATGCCACTAAGGTTAGGTCAGCTGCATAGAAGACTCTGTCAGGAGCCTCCAGTGCAGATTCCATTATTTCTAACTCAGAAAATAGAAGTCCGTGGGTTGAACTGAACGCAGCTAGTGTCTATTGTGTGACAGATCCAGCACATGGTTTACAGTTGTAATAGAAACCACAATGAAGATGTGAACAGAACCTAAGCTTAAAGGCGTTTTCTGAGACTTAAATACGGATGACCTATCCTCTGGATAGATCAAAAGTATCTGATCCGTGCGGGTCCGACATGTCGATCAGCTGTTCGAGAAGCAGCTTTCCCTAGGCCATGTGACGTCACGTCCATTGCTCACATGGCCTGGGCGCATCTCAGCCCTATAAAAGTGAATGGGGCTGAGCTGCAATACCAAGCACTGAGCTGTGCCTTCTCAAACATCTGATCAGCTGGGATCCTGAGTGTTTGACCATGGTATCTGAAGGGTTAAAAGTCTGTGACTGGCATTACTGCTGGTCTCGGACATTAGTTGTGGGTGTCTGCTGTATGAAACAGCAGGCACCCAACGGCTATGGCGCCCTACACGCTTGTAAGTGGGCACCAACTTAAAGTCCCGGCCAGAGACATACATGTACAGTGCTGGTCGGGAAAGGTGTTAATTATCTCAGCATGTTTCTTTGGCAATGTCTCCTCAGTCAGGTCAGTGGGAAGGTTCACAGGTAGTTTTTTGTAGGAGGTTTTGAGGCAGAATTTTTTTTCTGCAGGTTTTTCAGCCAAAGCTAGAAGTGAATTTGAAAGGAATCAGAAATATAAAGGAAGAATTTATACTTCACCTTCCTGATGGATCCACTTCTGGCTTTGGCTGAAAACCCTGCAGGAAAATCTGCATTAAAACCTCCTCCAAAAAACTACCTGTGAACCTAATCAGTGACAACTTTTCTTTCTTATGTGAACACATATACATTTGATTTAAGCTTATTTATTGGGCTGGAGACCCCTTTTAATTAATTTCCTAATTTATTACCCTATATATCACACTAACATATTCCACAGTGATGTACAGAGATTGTCATCATTCACGTCATTCCTTCTCCCCAATGGACTCACAATGTATTTCCCTCATTTCCAATACATAATAGGGCCAATTTACCCAATTCGTATTTAGTATTAGTATAAGCTTTTAGAGTGCGGAAGAAATCAAAGAACTTGGAGGAAATCCACACAATATAGCTACAACCCCTCTCTCCCCCTCCCCAAAAAAGGTAAGCATGATCCAGTTTATCATTTAGAAGACCACCACTGGACATCCAGATAAATGAAATGATTTGAATCAATAATTTATTATTACTGTACTGTCTTAAATTGAGACAGCTTAAAACCAGACCAGGCAGGCCGAAGATGAGCCAAATTTATCACAGTGGCTCACGTTGTGTGATAGATTTAGCACATCTTGCTAGACATGTTAGACACTTTTCTATTACACTGACTCTTGGTTGGCTACTTTAAACCAATATTTAGTGGTGCTAAAATGATGGTGCAAGTTGAGTAATTTAAACCATGCCCCTTATTTCCAAGCAATGGCCCTTTTTCCTAGACACTTTTTAGATTTGTCTAGTGAGGCACAAAAAGTGTCTAAAGTAAATATGGTGCAATTTTTTTGCTGTAAAATTCTGGCATATTTGGCTTAATGAATCTCCCCCAATGTGCCCTAGGTGGATCATGACATTGAATGGGTTGTCTCACCTGGAACATTGATATGCCACCAATGTCAGATAGGTGTGGGTCCTACCTCTAGCGATATGCCACCAATGTTCCAGGTAAGACAACCCCATTAAATTTTGATATGTATACAGCAATTTATTATCCAGCAGAGACCCAGTTGAGAGGACATTAATTGTAAGATCAGTTATAGTACGTGTATCTGAGAACATAGAACAGGATGAATACCAAGTTTTCTGTGAGGTAGGGTGAATATACTGTATCTGATTGTATCACAACATTGATATGTATTTAGAAATTAATCTGGTGGCATGGATGGCCCCCACCAGTCTCTAAATGCAGCCTTTCACCATGTGGCTGCCATGAGCTATAGTGTAGGTGGGATAACATGAAAGTAATGCGTGGATTGTCCAGCTCCTGGACATACAGTAAGAACGCCAGGCTGAAATGAGTCCACATTAAGAGCAACTGAACGCAGCCTTGCTAATGCACTGTGTCTGTACCCAGGGGCTGGGGCAAGTAGACAGCACTGGCCCATGTGTAGCGACCCACCCTTAACCTGTGTAACTCTGCCTACCATATAAAGGTGGTATAGGTAAATGGGTTTTAAATTGTTAAAAGGCGGCAGCTGGTTGTGTTTTTGTGTTGGGATCATACACACACATGTCAAATCCCTAAACAGGACATTTACCAACTCCTGAGCTGAAGAGAGTCCATGGACTATAATGGGGTCTGCTTAGGAAGCTGCTCCTTTAGTGGACAAAAAATTCTTGCATGCAGCACTTCTTTCTCCGGTCTTTTTGACAGAATCTGTGACAGTGGCCCGAACTCAGATGTGAACGGATAGTATTAGATTGATGTATAGCATCAGATGCACGTTTAACACACAAAATTATACAGCACCAGAACCAAGGTTATAAGTCAAACACAGCACCAGAACCAGGTTCACTGTATGAATACAGCACCAGAACCAAGCCTATAAGTCAAATACAGCAATAGAATGAACAACCTAAATACAGCACCAGAACCAGAACCATGTTCACTATAAAAATATAGCACCAGAACCAAACTCATAAGTCAAATACAGCACCAGAACCAAGCCTATAAGTCAAATACAGCAACAGAATGAAAAACCTAAATACAGCACCAGAACCAGAACCATGTTCACTATAAAAATGTACCACCAGAACCAAACCCATAGGTCAAATACAGCACCAGAACCAAGTTCCCTACATAAATACAGCATCAGAACCACATTCACTACATAAATGCAACACCAGAACAAAACCCATAAGCCAAATAATGCACCAGAACCAAGTTCACTACATAAATACAGCACCAGAGCCAAGTTCAGTGCATTTGTATAGCACCTCTTATATGTGCCCCCTTTATGTATAGCACCTCTTATATGTACTCCCTTTATGTATAGCGCCTCTTGTATGTGCCCCCTGAATACAGCATACACACACTGAGTTATATACTCAGTAGAAGCTAGAATGCAGTAGGTAACAGAAGGTGTGACGTCACAAGTTACATGTTGCCTATGGTTAGGTGGTAAGAGGTATAATAGATGCAGTGGGTATATATAGTATATACTGCAGTGTACTGATATGTGCAGTACTAGTTATAAATTACACCTTGTATTTCAAATATCACTTATCAGTACACTGCTGTATATACCATATATTTGTACATAGTGCATCTATTATACCTCATACCTCACATATCAGTACATTGCTGTGTATACTATATATCTGTACCCACTGTATCTACAGTATTATAATTTTATAATACATGCAGTATGTACAAATATAGAGTATACACAGCAGTGTACTGATATGTGAGGTATGAGGTATAAATTAAACCTCTTATCTCACAAGTACACTGTTTTATATACTATATACCTGTACACACTGCATATACTCTACCTTGTAGCTTGCATATCAGAATATTGCTCGATATACTATATATCTGTACATACTTTATCTTTTATACCCCATACCTCACATATCAGTACACTGCTGTGTGGTTGTAGTTAAGGTTACGGTTACGGTTTTAGGGTTAGAATTAGTATTAGGGTTAGTATATTAGAGCCAGTATTAGGGTTATGCGTAGTATTAGCATTAGGGCCAGTATTAGGGTTAGTGATCAGTATTAGAGTAAGGGGGCATTATTGGGGTTAGGGTCAGTATTAGGGTTAGGGGTCAGTATTAGGGTTAGGCGTAGTATTAGTTTTAGGGCCAGTATCAAGATTAGGGTAAGTATTAGAGTTTGGGGCCAGTATTGGGGTTAGAGTCAATATTAGGGTACATTCACACGACCGCGTGCTGTCCACATCTGTAGTTCCATTCCGCCACTCCGCAAAAAATATAGAGCATGTCTTATTCATGTCCGCAATCACGGACAAGTATAGATATTTCTATCATAGGGCTAACTGTGTACTGTATGTTCCACAAAATGTGGAACCCACATGGCCAGTATCCGCAATTTGCCGACTGCAAAACACACATGGTCATGTGAATGTAGCTTAAGGCTTAGGGTTCAGTATTAGGGTTAGGTGTAGAATTAGCATTGGGGGCCAGTATTAACGTTAGGGGCCAGTATTAGTATTAGGGTCAGTATTAGGGTTAGTATTAGAGTTAGGGGCTAGTATGTTAGTATTAGAGTTAGGGGCCAGTACTGGGGCCAGTATTACAGTTAGAGGACAGTATTGGGGTTAGGGGTCAGTATTAGGGGTCGGAGTATTAAGGTTAGGGGTCAGTATTAGGGTTAGGGGTCATTATTAGAAATTAGGCCTGTGTTGTTCATGCAGAGGCACAATGACTGGATTAATGATGTTATTCAAGTAGTATGGGCCTTTCACTGTGCCATTCACAAAGTGTAGGGCAGTTCTATATTGACTAGACACACCTGCCCACAGTGTAACACCACCACTACCACCGGCAAACAGTGGCTGATGCATAGCGCTCTCCTTGATGTCTCCAACATCATTGGTGGCCATCATTTCTGCTTAGCGTAAATCAACTTTCATCAGTGAACAGCGCGGAGGCCCACTGGTCCGTCTTCCAGCGTAGATGCTCCCTAACCAGTGCAAGACGATGACGCCTGTGCCTGGTGGTGTGATCAGGTACCCTTGCAGGTCATCTAGCACGCAGACCATGCTGATGTAAACAGTTTCGAATGGTCTGATGTGACTCTTGGGTGCCTCTCTCCTCCCTTTAATGTGTCTGGAGTTGTGTGGCATTCATCTTCCGGTTCCGCAGGGCATTTATCACAATGAAGCAGTCATCAGTGTGGGATGTGGCCAAAGGACATCCACTTCTATGCCTTTCTGTGACTCTTCCAGTCTCTCTGTATCTCTGTTGCAACCTGCTGATGACACTCTAAGCTCGGTGGCCACTTCCGTCTGAGAACATCCAGCTTGAAGCCTCACAATGGCGAGCTACTGTTAATCAATAGTTAGGTTTTGTCTTTTTCTCATGATGTCAAAATGTGAACAGCATGATGTTTAAAGAGGACCTTTCACCGATTCTTACCCTATGAACTAACTATACAGATATGTAGAGCGGCGCCCGGGGATCTCACTGCACTTACTATTATCCCCGGGCGCCGCTCCGTTCTCCCGTTATGCCCTCCGGTATCTCCGCTCACTAAGTTATAGTAGGTGGAGATACCAGTCCCTAAGTTATGGTAGGCGGAGTCTGCCCTAGCGCTGGCCAATCGCAGCGCAGAGCTCACAGCCTGGGAGGTTATTTTCTCCCAGGCTGTGAGCTCTGCAATGCGATTGGCCAGCGCTAGGGCAGACTCCGCCTACCATAACTTAGGGAACGGAGATACCGGAGGGCATAGCAGGAGAACGGAGCGGCGCCCGGGGATAATAGTAAGTGCAGAGAGATCCCCGGGCGCCGCTCCACATGTCTGTATACTTAGTTCATAGGGTAAGAATCGGTGAAAGGTCCTCTTTAAATACTAATTCTAATTGAACCAGCGAATTTATTGGGCTATTCATGGATCAAACACCTGTTGTGAATTTTGCTGTTAAGCTCCTTGTTAGAGAACAGCCTTGTTAGAGAAGGCCACATTAAGTTCACCAGTAAAAGTTAGAGTGCATTTTAGGTTCATCCTGAAATTTCACCCACAATCCAAATATCCCTAACTTTTTGTGAGTAGTGTATATTCAAACATGATATTTTATATCACTTTACAATTTCTTTAGTAAGAAGTGTCTTTTACTTATTGATTTATAGATTATCATGAACTCAATGATTTTTCAAGTTACACACCCATAATCCAACAGAAAGGTGTTGTGATTTCTACCAGCAGCAAATACGCAAGAACTGAACTGAAATAAGAATTTTTTATTTTTTTGCTGAAATATAAGTGACATCACATGGTGTATTTAATTTCTATATGTACATTATAATTAATTCACATCCCATCCCTTGGTTGAAGTTGATGGACATATGTCTTTTCTAACCATATATTTTCAACAACTATGCATATTACCAGTTGATTTGCCTACTTTTTTTTTATAAACTCAAACCAAGTACCTTAATCCTTAGGAAAACAAAAAGGTTGGCAAATTCTGTAATTAGATGGAATATAATCTATGTCATGGTCGGTCACAGAGGACAACAAATATTTGCCTGTATCACGATGCATACTGCCCTTTTGTAGTCATATGCTTGGCAGTGAAACCACCATCTGGTCTACCACCTGCACTTTTATTGTTGCAAGTTATATGCTATAAAATATAATATTAGGACTTCTAAGACCACCAATTAATTTTTTTTTACTCACTTTTTATTTGACTCACAATTCCACTGACCTGCAGAGAAATAAATACATACAGGGTATGCACAGACAGAGTGATATTTCATGTTAGATAATTTCTAGATTCCTAAAAGGGCAGGTCTGTTTAATCCACTCACTGTCGGCTGGCCCATTGTTGTGTCAACATTAGGGCTTTTATGGTCCAGCAGAAAACTATTCAACTTCGTGCCGACTTTAGAGCCAACTCCTGAAAATTATTCGCTCTGGTAGGCCTAAGGAACCCCAGTCAAACATTGGATCCACTTATCCTTACATTGATTCTGAAAACAGGTCCACCCATTCCATAGGCCTGCATGGACACATGTCACGGAGCCTGGAAATTAAGGGGGCCCAATCTTGCTATACCTCCTAGACCACTAATGATCATTTAAAATGCACATGAAGTGATCTGATAAATGTGTGACTGTTAAATTGCAGTCACATGGTTGTTCTCTTCCACTGCTATTATTTCTATGATCAGTGCAAGGCAGGAACAGAAGCTAAGTTATATGCGACTTTGTACTCAGCTTTCTGTCAAAAGCTGCAGAGACAGTACTGGAGCCTTAGTCACTGTTCACACTACATTTTTGAGCTGCATCAAAAGTATACTTTGGGTTAGCAAGAAAAAAAACACATATTCTGTGATGTACCTACCAGTTTTTATGGGACAAATATATACCAAAAGAGGCATATGTTTGACTGCTTAACTGTACCACTTTACCACACTAGGCAAAAATATACCATATGTTTTATATGCAGTTATTCTACACTGAAAGTCAATGGCAAACTAATGCAATTGTATTTGCATACATTTGTACATGCTTTTGCATACAGAGAAAGATAAGAAAATGAAAAATATGGAGTTTGAATGAAAAAAAACAAAAAAAAAAAAACTTTTAACATTTATACTCTAGCCTTCTTGGTAAAGATGAGTGAATTGAAGCTGACAAAGTGGAATTCGATCCGAATTTCAGGAATTATTCGATTTGCACTGAATCCGAATTTCCTCACGCTTCGTAGTAACGAATCACATTTTTTCCTAAAATGGTTGCTGCAGATATTAGGACGTGGAGCAAGGAACTCTGGGAAGGCGGGATCACCCATACTGCCATGCATGCAGCCAATCAGCAGCCAGCCAGCCCTGTGATGTCACAGCCCTATAAACAGCCTCAGCCATCTTGGATTCAGCCATTATCCAGTGTACTTAGTGCAGGGAGAGACGTTAGCAGGCGCTAGGGACAATGCTAGGAAAGACTTGAAAACTTATATTTTGCTCAATAGAAGTTCAGGGGAAAGAGCATTAGAAGTTCAGGGTAAGGATAGGGGGGAATTATTAAACAGTATTGAAGAAGAACAGGGTTCAAAAGGGGTGTTTACAGCCTGGGTAATAGGAACAATCCTATTACACCTTGCTGCACTGACTGCAGATCCAAATTGCCATTATACTGCTGCTCATTTCAGGTTTGCAATACCTCTGGAATTCCAGCAAACCGTTCTTGTTATTGGGGTCTTATTAGCCCTTGTGCAGTGCAGTTACACTCACCTAAAGAATTATAAGGAACACCATACTAATACGGTGTTGGACCCCCTTTTGCCTTCAGAACTGCCTTAATTCTACGTGGCATTGATTCCACAAGGTGCTGATAGCATTCTTTAGAAATGTTGGCCCATATTGATAGGATAGCATCTTGCAGTTGATGGAGATTTGAGGAATGCACATCCAGGGTGCGAAGCTCCCGTTCCACCACATCCCAAAGATGCTCTATTGGGTTGAGATCTGGTGACTGTGGGGGCCATTTTAGTACAGTGAACTCATTGTCATGTTCAAGAAACCAATTTGAAATGATTCGAGCTTTGTGACATGGTGCATTATCCTGCTGGAAGTAGCCATCAGAGGATGGATACATGTTCTCATTCTGTTTACACCAAATTCGGACTCTACCATTTGAATGTCTCAACAGAAATCGAGACTCATCAGACCAGGCAACATTTTTCCAGTCTTCAACAGTCCAATTTTGGTGAGCTTGTGCAAATTGTAGCCTCTTTTTCCTATTTGTAGTGGAGATGAGTGGTACCCGGTGGGGTCTTCTGCTGTTGTAGCCCATCCGCCTCAAGGTTGTGCGTGTTGTGGCTTCACAAATGCTTTGCTGCCTACCTCGGTTGTAACGAGTGGTTATTTCAGTCAACGTTGCTCTTCTATCAGCTTGAATCAGTCGGTCCATTCTCCTCTGACCTCTAGCATCCACAAGGCATTGACTTAATAGGATGTAAGATTACTTCAGTCAGCTGCCCAAGCAACCAACCCAACTACCCTCTCCTCCCAAGAAACACTCAAAACCAACTTCTTGGTATAAATGGCCGTAGCAGCCCGTTTATTAAACAAATAAATAACTTCTTCAACTTTTCTTTTAATGATCACAATCATAAACATATAAACACATAAATAAAGTACAATAAATTCAAACACTTTGAGAAAAGGATCCTAGAAGGCAACCCAAGCAAGCTGCGCTCTTCACTCCCCATCTCCACTTGATTTCCACCTTACCCTTGGCCGCAGTCACCGACCCAAAGGTACCAAATCCTCCAAATTATATCTCCATCCACCCCTGTAGGCATTTTAGCCCAAACAGGAGCCTCAGCCATCAGCTTACCGAACCTCATGAGATGCACGCTCCAACGTGTCATGCACCTCTTAAACATTGTATTGCCTTCCAGGACCCTCTATTAACCGGCCCCACTACACCACCCAGTCCACCACTAGCAACCAAATGACCAAACCAAGGGCGGGAGGGTGGGTAACTCACCGCAATGACCCGGACACTGGTATAGATCCCACCCCCACCCCAAATAATATACAGCCCGCGAATTTCAAACTCCACCCACTAATTTTAACCCTGCGGACACCTCAACCTGAAAACCACTAACCCTTTACTGCCTGAAAACTTCCCCCTAAGTCAAGCTTCACTTCGCTACTGTCTGCTCCCCGCTCCGTTGCTCTACTGACTTAATAGGATGTAAGATTACTTCAGTCAGCTGCCCAAGCAACCAACCCAACTACCCTCTCCTCCCAAGAAACACTCAAAACCAACTTCT
This sequence comes from Bufo bufo, assembly GCF_905171765.1. Taxonomy (NCBI): domain Eukaryota; kingdom Metazoa; phylum Chordata; class Amphibia; order Anura; family Bufonidae; genus Bufo; species Bufo bufo. Next base: position 335,548,977 of record NC_053392.1, on the reverse strand, counting down.
TGGTATAAATGGCCGTAGCAGCCCGTTTATTAAACAAATAAATAACTTCTTCAACTTTTCTTTTAATGATCACAATCATAAACATATAAACACATAAATAAAGTACAATAAATTCAAACACTTTGAGAAAAGGATCCTAGAAGGCAACCCAAGCAAGCTGCGCTCTTCACTCCCCATCTCCACTTGATTTCCACCTTACCCTTGGCCGCAGTCACCGACCCAAAGGTACCAAATCCTCCAAATTATATCTCCATCCACCCCTGTAGGCATTTTAGCCCAAACAGGAGCCCCAGCCATCAGCTTACCGAACCTCATGAGATGCACGGTCCAACGTGTCATGCACCTCTTAAACATTGTATTGCCTTCCAGGACCCTCTATTAACCGGCCACAGACGAACACAGGTGACAACCTCACCTGTGGCTGTCCCGCCACACCCTCAAAGCTAACTCCATACCATCCTGCAACCCAGAAGCCCACAGATCCATACCCACATCATTAAGGTGCACACCGTCAGCCTTCAAGAATTGAGACGAAGCAGCCTCCAACTCCCGATGTCGCACCACAAATCCACCCTGGCGCCGAACAAAACGACCCACCTCCTTATTGAGCTTCGCCCGCGCCTTATTAATCCGTTCCACCGACCTTGCAAACCGCCACGACCTTCTAGCAACCACTTCGGACCAAACCACCAACAAATCCGGAAACTCTCCCAACAGCCGCAACAGATCCAACTTGATGTCCCGTATCACATCCCGTGAACGACGAACACCTAAGTCATTTCCCCCGACATGCAAAACTAAAATATCGGGAGGCCTATCCAACAACGCAAAGGCATGAAACTCAGGCAACACCCGACCCCACAACATCCCCCTTACACCAATCCACCGCACTTGCAGCTCCTCCGGCCGAAAACCCAATTGCCTTCCATTTCTCCGCACATCAGCTCTCAATGCTCCCCAGTGGACATACGAGTGGCCTAGAATCCACGCCAAACACGAAGAGGATCCTAAAAAACAAAAACACACACAATGAGCCTCACCCCCCAACATGCAATCATAAACCACACTGTCCATTACAACATATGAGGGCGAATATACCCCCTAAAGCAATCTGATTCCCACCGGCCAATCCGCTTAATAACCACATCACTTAGACCCCATCTGGCCGCCTCAGTCGCCGCCCCTATCCTGAACGAATGAGAAGCAAATTCCTTGGCCGGATGGCCAGCAGCCGTCAGACACCGCCTGAATATCGCCACAAACTGAAAACGGGACAACGCCAGGCCATTCTGGTGCATCAAAAAGGAACCCGCTACACCCGGTCGTAACGCCAAAAACTCCGCCACACACCGCACAGGGCACAGCACAGACCCGACCAATGGGCGCAACACCACGCAAACCCCTCTTCCAATCTGATCAGTTTTTGACCTTCGCAAAACACAACGCACACCTCCCTCATCCAAACTAACGTCATCCCACAACAGCCCACCGCCACGCACACCACTACTCGCCACCAACTCCGAAACTCTAAAGGCCCCAAAGAAAGCCAAAGAAAAAGCGGCCCGAAACAAACACACCTCATACGACGAATCACACACCATGCCCACCTGTTCCCACAACTGCTGCAACACCGAAAAGGACACTGGACGTCGAGTATCCTTCCTAACCGCGCTGCGCCGATAGCCTTTCAGCGCCTGCCGCACTAAGAAACTCCTGGACACATCCGCCAGACCACGCAAACGCAACCAAAAGGCAACAGCCGCCACCCTCTTGGACGCTACAGAGAAAGACGCTCCAGAGCTATAAGATAAACCCACAAAATACACCAACAACACCTGAAAATCCTCCGCAACCACACAACCGCCAACCTGATCCACCAAACGTTCCCAATGCGACCACACAGAAGAATAAGCTAACCACGTACTCCTACTCACGGACCGCCTAATCAGATCTGATGAGACCCCAAGGCCACGCTCCAGAGCCACTGGGGACAGGACAGACCCTCTGCGTCCGCTCCCGGCACCAAACTGCGAAAACGGTCCCACTGGAAACGAGAAAGAGAATCAGCAATGGAATTACTAACACCAGGAACATGCACTGCCACAAAACACGCATTCAATCTTAACCCTCTGAGAACCAAATGCCGAAGCAACCGCACCACAGGAGGTGAATTAGCCGATTGACTGTTAACCGCCTGCACCACCCCCAAATTATCACAACAGAAGCGCACTCGCTTATTTCGTAATAGCTCTCCCCACAATTCGGTTGCCAACACAATGGGGAACAATTCCAACAGTGCTAGATTACCCAACAATCCGGCCCCCTTCCACTCCTCAGGCCACGGACCCGCACACCATTGCCCTTGACAAAAAGCACCATACCCGCACGAACCAGACGCATCCGTAAACAATTCCAGATCAGCGCTAGCCACCGGCGCCTCCATCCACATTGAACGACCATTAAACTCCACCAAAAAACGCTCCCAAACTTCCAGATCCGCGCGCACTTCCGCAGACAACCGCACAAAATGAAAAGGCACCCTCACACCCGCTGTCGCCATCGCCAAGCGCCGACAGAACACACGACCCATGGGCAAAATTCTGCAAGCAAAATTCAATTTCCCCAAAACCGACTGCACACGACGCAACTGCACTTTCCTCGCCCTACGCAGGAAAGTCACCTCGCTGCGCAAATCCATCACCTTATCCTCTGGCAACCTGCACTCCATTGCCACGCTGTCAATCACAATACCCAAAAACTTGACCGATGTGGCCGGACCCTCCGTTTTCTCCGACGCTAACGGCACGCCGAACCTGGCCGCCACTCGCTCCATCGTGCGTAGCAACACTGAACAAACCCGCGATCCAGCCGGACCCAAAAATAAAAAATCGTCCAGATAGTGCAACACAGAGTTCCAACCTGCTTCCTGCTTCACAACCCATTCCAAAAATGAACTAAACGTCTCAAACAATGAACAAGAAATCGCGCAACCCATCGGTAAACAACAATCAACATAAAACTGCCCCTCCCATTTAAAACCGAGTAAATGAAAACTGTCCGGATGAATAGGCAGCAAACGGAAAGCCGCTTCAATGTCAGTTTTGGCTAACAACGCCCCATACCCAAAACGTTGCACCCACCGCACCGCTTCATCAAATGACGTATACGACACTGAACACAACTCATCATCAATACCATCGTTAACCGAACCCCCTGCAGGAAATGACAGATCGTGAATAAGCCGAAACTTGTTAGGCTCCTTTTTCGGCACCAACCCCAACGGAGACACCCACAAGCCTGGCAATGGACAACCTACAAACGGGCCCGCTATTCTACCAGCTAACACTTCCTTGGCAATCTTCTCAGCAACAACCGCCGGGCGAGACAACGCTGAAGCCAAGTTGCGATCCGCAACCGCAACCCCCTCCGAAACACACGGGATCCTAAAACCGTCCCTAAAACCAGCTAACAATAACTCCGCCGCCCCCCTATTTGGATAAATCTTTAGAAAAGGCTCCATCTCGACCACCTTCACCGGAGTCACCCCTCTTCTGCACAGCCTCAAATCCCTTACCTTTCCCCCGCTTAAAACACCGTGACAAGCTGTGTGCCCCGCCACAACCGGAGCATTCATGCTTGAACCTGCAATCCGTCGAGTACTTGCAGTACCCCTCATTAAATTGCCAACAACACCCTTTTTTATGTCCACCACTAAATTCTGCTGCCGAGGAACCCCCGGCCGCACCCCGAAAGGGCTGGCCTCCCCCTTTAGGAGCGGACATCAGCCGCATCCATAAGCTGATGTCCTTGTGATCCCACCTAATACTAGGCCGGACCGCCTTCCGCTGACGAAATTGCTCGTCATACCTAAGCCAAGCTACCCCCCATATGTCCTATACGCCTCCCCAACCGCGTCCATATAGCAGAAAAGCGCCGAACAGTGTTCAGGCGCCTTCTCCCCTACCACACTCGCCAAAATAGCAAAAGCCTGCAGCCAATTCAGAAAAGTGCGCGGAATAAGCCTGTACCGCCGCTTCTCCTCATCCTCCCTCTTGCTCTCCTCCAACCGCACCCTATCCAACTGAAACTTCTCCAACGGAAGCAACGAAAATATCTCCACATATTCGTCCTTCCAAATCTTCTCCCTAACCTCCGGCTTCAAGTGCGCACCCAACGGCCCCTCAAAGCACACGTACACCTCCCCTCTCGCAGCATCCCCCAACCTAACGTCCTCACCAAGTTTTTCCTTACTACTCACGCTCGCCACCACGTCACCCCCCGAAGCACTCACCGCCGTAGCAGGCGCAACACCAGACCCCATCAGACAAGATTGACCGCCACTCCCAGTCTCAGGCCCAGGCGCCCACACCGCCGTTGGGGAAGCAGCAGCCCCAGTACCTAAACGAGAAATAAGAGACAACATACCCGCCAGCAATTCCTGCGCCAAACTCTCTGACCCTCCCTTACCTAACTGCCCCTCCGCAACCCCCAACCCACCGCCACCTGGAGCCTGACACGAAGATCTCTCACCTGGCTGACCATGGGGTAACCTCCCAGCCGCCGCAGACCGCTCCGGAACATTCCTTGGCGCCACAACGATCGGAGATGAAGAAGATGGACCGACACCCGACGCGACCACCGACCTGTCGTCCGCTCCGCATTCCTCCACGCTGAGTTCCCCTTCCTCCAACAACGAAGCAGAATGGAGACCCCTACCACCGTCCACGTGGCAGGGTCGCAAATCCAAAGACGCGTCGCTCCCAGGCCCACCAGACGGCGGCCGCCGTCTCAACTCCGCACTGGTCACCGCGTCCACTCCGCTAGCCCTTGACCCACTGGCCCGTTGGCCAATGGCCGCATGACGTCCCCTTGCATCTGTGACACCTGCCTGCTGCACTGGGGGCGGAGCCATACCAGAACCCCCAGCCAGCGATCCATCACTCATCCATCTGCCTGCAATACCCAGGCCCGCCACCGGTGTCGCTGTTGCAGCCGAACGCTCCTCAGGCTGAGACCTCGCAGAATGCTGCCGGCTTCCAGGACCAGGCCGCAGCGCTCCCTCCTCCATAGATGCCTCCACAGCCGGCAAGCCCTCACCACAGGAGCGTGAGGCCGCATCCCCTGACGTCCTCCCCGCCGACCTTCTGCCCACCGCTGATGCAGGTGAGCTACCGGAACCGTCGCTCTCCACTCTAGGGACATCCTGCGCCGGACAGGCTTCTTCCCTCTGCGACCCCCCCCGCCGGGCCTGGGACGAACGGCGGGAACTGACCCGACCTTCTCCCGCAGGCGCCCGACGAGGTGCTGGATTGCGGCCGCTACGCCTACCAGCCGCCACCGGATCGGCCCTAACCTGTCTCCTAGGCCTCGCTCTCAGGGGGCTCTGCACACGCCGCCGAACCCGGGGGGTCGCCTCAGGACTCAGCCGCTCAGGCGGTACGGACCGCCGGGCCCTAACCCTCCCCACTACCGCAGCCGAAGGCGCAGCAGGCGCCGCCATAGCTGCCTGCAAATTCTGCTGAATCCATTCAAGGCCGTGCTGCTCCGCCGCGGCCCTGACCACAGCCATAAATTCCTCTAAATCAGACATAATACCGCAGCCCTAACTCACAGCCCCTAACTCACCGCAATGACCCGGACACTGGAATAGATCCCACCCCCACCCCAAATAATATACAGCCCGCGAATTTCAAACTCCACCCACTAATTTTAACCCTGCGGACACCTCAACCTGAAAACCACTAACCCTTTACTGCCTGAAAACTTCCCCCTAAGTCAAGCTTCACTTCGCTACTGTCTGCGCCCCGCTCCGTTGCTCTACTTTTGCCCACAGGACTGCCGCATACTGGATGTTTTTCCCTTTTCACACCATTCTTTGTAAATCCTAGAAATGGTTGTGCGTGAAAATCTCAGTAACTGATCAGATTGTGAAATACTCAGACCGGCCCGTCTGGCACCAACAACCATGACACGCTCAAAATTGCTTAAATCACCTTTCTTTCTCATTCTGACGTTCAGTTTGGAGTTCAGGAGATTGTCTTGACCAGGACCACCCCCCTAAATGCATTGAAGCAACTGCCATGTGATTGGTTGACTAGATAATTGCATTAATGAGAAATAGAACAGGTGTTCCTAATAATTCTTTAGGTGAGTGTATATATATGTTCTAAAGCCTTTTTTTGTCGTGTATTAGTGGGGGGGGGGGGGGAAGGGGGCTTATTAGCCATTGTGTGTTCAAGTGAGAAAATTACAGCCCTTTTTGGCGTGTATTAGTGGCAAAAAAAACTAAATTATTTGCCGTTCACGGCCGCAGTTATATATTCTAAAGTCTTTTTTTGGCATGTATTACTGGGGGAAAAGGGCTTATTAGCCGTTGTGTGGTGAACTGAGAAAATTAAAGCCCTTTTTAGCATGTATTAATGGCAAAAAAAAAACTTTATTTGCCGTTCATGGCCGCAGTTATATGTTCTAAAGCCTTTTTTTTGCGTATATTAGTGGGGGGGGAAGGGCTTACTAGCGGTTGTGTGGTGAAGTGAAAAAATTAAAGCCCTCTTTGGCGTGTATTAGTGGCAAAAAAAAATTATTTGCCGTTCACGGCAGCAGTTATATGTTCTGAAACCTTTTTTTGACTTGTATTAGTAGGGGGAAAACAGGGGCTTATTAGCTGTTGTGTGGTGAAGTGAGAAAATTAAGGCCCTTTTTGGAGTTTTTTAGGGGGGGAAGGGGCTTATTAGCCGTTGTGTGGTGAAGTGAGAAAATTACAGCCCTTTTTGGCATGTACGTATTAGTGTCAAAAAAAATAATATTATTTGTCGTTCACGGCCGAAGTTATATGTTCGAAAGCCTTTTTTTGTCGTGTATTAGTGGGGGAAGGGAAAGGGGCTTATTAGCCGCCGTGTGGTGAAGTGAGAAAATTACAGCCCTTTTTGGCGTGTATAAGTGGCAAAAAAAAAGTATTATTTGCTGTTCACAGCCACAGTTATATGTTCTAAAGCCTTTTTTTGGCGTGTATTAGTGGTGGGAAAAAGAGGCTTATTAGCTGTTGTGTGGTGAAGTGAGAAAATTAAATCCCTTTTTGGCGTGTGTTAGTGGGGAAAAAAAGGGACTTAATAACTGTTATGTGGTGAAGTGAGAAAATTACAGCCCTTTTTGGCATGTATTAATTTCCCTTTTATTTACTTATTTGATCTAACAGTATGTCAGACAGAGAAGTGACAGGCCCTGCACAGGGGAGTGGCAGAGGCCTAAATGTTTCTGGCGCAGCAGAGTAATTGGGCGTGGCAGCAGGGGTCACTTCGCGAGGCCTGAGCTCCCAGTCTCAGGTAGCAGTCGTGTCTTGAACAGCAACCCAGCGGTTCTTGAATGGTTAACTTGATCTTCGACTTTGTCGCAAGTGACATCAGACACCCCCAGCCAAGAGTCTGTAGGTTCTTCAGACACAATGTCACGGCACGGTGTGGGTAGTAAACTCCACACCGAACACAGGAGGGAAGGGAAAAGGTTGACTACTATCAGTATGAACAGACCTCGATAGTAGGAATGTTCATACGCCGGAACCTAGAGCCCTATCTGACCCTAAAGGGCCCTGGAGATAGTGTCAGGACAAAAGATGACCTGTTCCTTCCCAGCTGAAGGAACAGGAGACTTCCTCAGGCCTAATACCAAAAGATAGGGGAATACAACAAAATAGAAATAGGAAAAGACACTTAACTCCGAAGTATGCGGACGAGCAGGAACTCAGTGAAGAACCAAACACCAGCACTTCCAAAACCAGAAAGGAGCTATCAACCACATAACATGATGGGTGAGACCAGACTAAATAGAGGTGTTGGATTGACCACTTAAGCTACACCTGAGACAAGAGGTGTGGTCATAACCAGCAACAACCCAGAAACAAGTGAAACCAGTCTGTCAGATCACATCATGTGCAGCCAGTCTCTTAGATCTTCTGACCCCTATCACGGGAGAGACCGTGACTCACAACCCTTAGTTGGCATGGCCCAGGAGAAGGCCCTGTGCCCTCACCTGTCCTCAACCTGCCTCTGTCCTTTTCTGTTCCCTCAGCCAGAGAAGTATTATATGCTGTGGGCTCAGCTCCACTTTACAGCGAGGAAAAGCTACTAGAGGAAAGTAAGCAGCTACTGCCCAGCCAAGATCCGGAGTAGACATCCACCGCTTCCTCCGTTAGGTGGTCAAGTAGTGATGAGGAGAGTGTCGTGGGAGCTGGTGTTGCGAGCGGTCAGGCTCCTGGCTCAGAGACCGTTGAGGAGGACATCAGTGATGTACAGACAGTACTCAATGATGATGTAGCCGATCGCAATTGGGCGCTGGGTGACAAAGGGGCCTCATCATCATCGGGAGAAGAGGGTAGCAGCTTGCGAGTGAGGCAGTGGTGGAGCCAGCAAGTCAGTAACGTAGCCGGGAGTCATCATGGTGGCAGCAGTGGGAGGTCGGAGCCAAACGTGCCTGGGGTAGACCACTCGCTTTGCAGGAGCCTACCGGCCCGGAAAGTAGTGGTGCAGGGGTCCACACAGGCAGCGGCAGTAGCAGTCAGTCAGTGCGGAGTAAAATCACCTACTCGGCGGTGTAGCAGTTTTTTCTTAAGCCGCCAGGAGAGGTGAACATGGTCATTTGTCGAATCTGTGGGCAGAAGGTGAAGCATGGTGTCACAGGAAGTACGGGGAAGGAAAGACAACCAAAGGGAACCACAACTAAACAACAACAGACTAGGCCCCAAACCTAGGGAATAAAGAGGTCACTTCCTAGCATTCTCTAAAACTCTCCCTAAGCTGCTAACAACATGTGCAAGTCTCAATGGTAGAAATGCACATGCACCGAAACCTGAGACTGCTGAAACACTGCACCAAACCCTCGGCTTAGGGAACAGGGAAAAGAGGCAACTGTCTCCTTCCAAACTGAAGGAGCTAGTGTCTCCCTGAGGCCTAGTCAGGACAGACACACCAAGAAAAGGGAAAGGACTCAGCTTGAGATGAACTGGAACAGGAGAACCACCACACAAGCAGAGCCCTCCACAGAAGAGCTATCAGCCGCAATGAAACAAGTGAGAGGCGGAACGTATAAAGAGCCACCTGACTGATAATGAGCAGCACCTGCGAAGGGGTGGAAACCTGTCAGCAACAATGAAAACAAGAGATCTGTCAAATAGACTCCTAAGTCCTCCGTCTATTCGAACTTCTAAGATCTCTCCCAGGGCCGGCAGTGACAGTACCCCCCCTCTATGGGTGACCTCAGGGCACCCAGGACCAATTTTGTCAGGCTGTGCTCTGTGAAAGGTCTTCAGAAGCTGACATCAGTCGCCGAGACCCACATTCTCTCCTCCGGACCGTAACCCTTCCAATGAACGAGGTATTGAAGGAAACCCCGAAGGACACGAGAGGCAACAACTCTGGAAATTTGAAACTCCAGATTCCCGTCAACCAAGACAGGTGGAGGTGGCAAGGAAGATGGTACAGCAGGCTCCACATAACTCTTTAAAAAAGATTTATGGAAGACATTATGGATCTTCCGAGCTTGCGGAAGTTCAAGGCGAAAATAAACTGGATTAATAATGGCAGAGATCTTGTATGGACCAATAAATCTTGGACCTAACTTCCAGGATGGTACCATCAACTTAATGTTCTTAGTGGACAACCACACCAAATCACCCAAATTCAGGTCCAGACCAGACACACGTTTTTTGTCAGCCATACATTTATACCTATCGCCCATCTTTTTTAAATTGATTTGAATTTTCCAGATAGATGATAAGGAAGAAGCAAATCTCTCCTCATCAGGTATACCAGAGGAACTATTCCCAGAGAACGTACCAAACTGAGGGTGAAACCCATATGCACCAAAAAATGATGACTTATCAGTGGACTCCTGACGACCGTTATTCAAAGCAAATTCAGCCAAAGACAAAAATGAGGACCACTCCTCCTGATTCTCAGCAACAAAACACCTCAAATATGTCTCCAGATTCTGGTTAGTGCGTTCAGTTTGTCTGTTCGACTGAGGGTGAAAAGCCGAAGAGAAGAACAGATGAATCCCCAGGCAAGTACAGAAAGCCTTCCAGAATCTGGACACAGATTGAGTCCCTCTATCAGACACCACATCAGAGGGAATGCCGTGTAATTTCACAATGTTATCAACAAATGTCCGAGCCAGAGTTTTGGCATTGGGTAAACCAGAAAATGGAATGAAGTGTGCCATCTTACTGAAGCGGTCGACCACCACTAAAATCACTGTCATCCCCGAAGAACTGGGCAAATCGGTGATAAAGTCCATGGACAAGTGCGTCCAGGGACGGGATGGACAAAGGAAGAAAAGATCCTGAGGGCCGAGTATGAGTCACCTTGGCACGTGCACAGGTCTCACAAGCTGCCACATAGCCCTGAACACTCTTACGTAAACCCGGCCACCAGAATCTCAGATAAATAAGATCAACAGTGGATCTGCTCCCAGGGTGTCCAGCAAGGACAGTATCATGATGTTCCTTAAACACCCTGTGACGAAGCTCAGAAGGAACAAACATCCTCCCTGGGGGATAGGAATCAGGTGCCTCTCACTGAACTTCCAACACCTCCGCCTCTAGTTCATGATAGAGGGCAGATACAACCACCCCATCAGCGGACCAGGATCCTCAGTATCACCCCCCCAGGGAAGCTACGCGACAAGGCATCCGCCTTGACATTCTTGACCCCAGGGCGAAGAGTGACAATGAAATTAAATCTGGTAAAAAACAAAGAGCATCTGGCCTGCCTTGGGTTCAAACGTTTAGCCGACTCCAGGTAGGCCAGATTTTTATGATCGGTAAATACAGTAATGGGATGAATCGCTACTTCTCACCAATGATGCCATTCCTCAAAATCCAACTTAATGGTCGGCAACTCTCTATTGCAAACATCATAATTTTTCTCGGCAGAAGAGAGTTTTTCCGAAAAAAAAGCACACGGGTGCCATTTGCCAGGAGAAGGACCCTGCGACAGAACTGCTCCAACTCCCACTTCTTTTTTTTGTAAATTCTCTTTTTATTAGAAATAGAAAGATAACAGTCCAGAAAGAGCGAAGAAGGAAGGAAGGGCCAAGAGAGATACACAAGAGCCTCACATCCTATACAGCGAGAAGAAGTTTATAGTCGTGGGTAGTTTGAAATGTCATCCAGCCTTTCCATGTCTTACGAAACTTATTTTCAGTGTTCATTAGCGAAGCGGTTAGATCCTCCATCCTCATTATTTCCTGAATTTTACCCAGCTACAGAGACATCATAGACACAGTCGTCTGCCTCCAAAGGCAAGGGATACATGCCCGAGCAGCATTGACCAAATGTCGTATCACAGATTTTTATAAGTCGCCACGGATAGGTCGCAGGTCGCACTGGTGGAGCAGGAAGAATGCTGGTGAATATCGGGAGATCAACCGTGGTAAATTTGGACGTGACCTGCCACACTTTATCCCAAAATTGTGTTAGTGCCCGGCATTCCCAAAAGATATGTAACAAGGTCCCCCTGGTTTCACCACAGCGCCAGCATAGTGGAGACACTGTAGGGAATATGGCATTCAACCTGGTGGGTACACTGTACCATCTAGAGAGTAGTTTAAACCCTGCTTCCTGTATGTTACTAGCTATAGAGGTCTTATGTGTGCACAAATAAATCCTGTCTTTCTGCTCGGCCGTGAACGTCACTCCCAGGTCTTGTTCCCATTGTGTCATATATTTGGGGGGGGGGGGGGGGAGACCCGAAGGAGAGTTCAGGAAACAGTACATGCTGGAGAGAGTGTGTCGGAGGATACCCCTTTGATCACATAGTTTCTCAAAGTCCATTTTGCCTCTACTAACTCCCACTTCTGATGCACCAAACATCAGGCTGCACCAAAATTGGAGCAGAAGAAAAACATTTCTTTATAGTGGAAAAAGCATGTAACGCCTCTTCCGACCAGACAGAGAAAGCCACCCCTTTCTTAGTCATGTCAGTCAGAGGTTTGACAACAGTGGAATAATTCAAGATACATTTTCTGTAGTAATTGGTAAACCCCAAAAACCTCATAAGCGCTTTCTGATTGTCGGGCAGATCCCATTCCAAGACCGCACTGACTTTTTCGGGATTCATGCGAAAGCCCGAAGCAGAAAGCAGGTAACCCACAAAAGGAATCTCTTGAACAGCAAATACACATTTTTCTAAGTATGCAAATATGTAAGAGGGGCACACCTACATCTGATTCACACCAAACGCTAATCAATGTTTAGTATTAATATTTAAAAATTTATTAAATACAGTTTAATATAATATGCTGAATATGGTACCTTATCGCTCTAAAATCATAAAATACATGCTTAAAATATAGCCATGCCAAGGGTTAATGTGTACTTCAATCTGAGATTTCAGTAGTGGATATAATGTCGATTTCAATACTACCGAGTCTCAGTTTATAAAATGATAGTGAATGCAGTCTCTGTGTTAATCCGCAGTTTGTCAGCGATATTTTCAATATAGGAATTTGCTGAGATAAAAATATTGTCCTTTGCAATTCCTTGTATATGGTCTTTCACAGTTATAGCTCAAAAAGGTGTTTGGCTAGTGCACTGTGATAATATAATGATAAATTACTCACTGTTTGGAAGCAGTAAAGTGTTCAGATTTTTGCGCTTAACGTGGCGTCCCACGAATTATCATCACAGGTAGTCGTACCACCGATCAATTTTACATGTGAGCTATGAGCTTGCAAACAAAGAAACAGTCCGTTTGGGTGCCGGGGTAGGTGTGTGGTTACACCCGCTTGAAATTTGTAGTAGCTTGATATCTTTTTTCCCAGGACAATACCGGACTTTCGTTTCTTTACAAAATATATTCGGATATTGTTGCAAGTTGAGTAAAGATGCGCAGATAGTGAACTGCGGTTTTTCTTCCTTTTGTAGAAACTTGTGTACACCAACCTTTTCCTTGCAACTTGGAGGGTGAGCCATCCCGATATTTTCTACACACATTTTTCTAACTTGGCATATAACTTATTCTCCCGGAGGATCAGCAAGACTTGTCTCAAATGATCCTGATGACTCTCCATGTCGGGCGAGTAAATCAATATGTCATCCAGGTATATGACAACAAACCTTCCTACCAAATGATGAAAAATTTAATTAATGAAATGTTGAAATACTGCCGGGGCATTGGTCAAACCAAAAGGCATGACCAAGTTCTCAAAATGACCCACAGGAGTATTAAAAGCTGTCTTCCATTCATCCCCCTCTCTGATTCTTTCCAGATTATATGCCCCTCTTAGGTCTAATTTAGAAAACACCTTAGCTCCAACAATCTGGTTGAACAAATCTGGGATCAGGGGAAGGGGATAAGGATCACGGATAGTGATGTGATTCAACTCTCGGAAATCTAGACACGGTCTAAATGTCCCATCTTTTTTCTTTACAAAAAAGAACCCTGCCGCCATAGGTGACTTAGATGGTCTGATGTGTCCCTTTGCCAAACTCTCAGTAATATACTTTCGCATAGCAACTCTTTTGGGTTCAGAAAGGTTATACAACCGAGACTTTGGCAACTTAGCTCCGGGAATCAGATTGACAGGGCAATCATATTCTCTATGTGGGGGCAACTCCTGATCCACTCTCAGCCAACACATCAGAAAAATCTGAGAGAAACGGGGGTAACACCTTAGTGGATATCCCAGCAAGAGATGTAACGAGACAGTTGTCCATACAGTAATCACTCCAGCCTTTGATCTGTCTCGCTTGCCAATCAATGGTAGGGTTATGTTTGGTCAACCATGGCAACCCTAGCACCAGAGGAGCCGGCAGACCCTTCATTATGAAACAAGAAATACCCTCAACATGAGAATCCCCCACCCTTAAATGGATATCCTGCACAATGTGAGTCAAATATTTTTGAGAAAGGGGAGCAGAATCAATAGCGAACACTGAGATCTCTTTGTCCAGTGCATTAGATTTAAAACCATTCATCAGGATAAACTGGTAATCCACACAGTTAACCCCTGCCCCGCTGTCCAAAAATACCTCTAGATCAATATTTTTGGAATCTAGCACCACCCTGGCAGGCAGGAGAAAACGGGTATTACCAGTAAAAGACAAGATTATTTTTTTATTCTCGTCTTGATATTTTACATAGGGACAAACATTAACAAAATGACCCTTTTTACCACAAAAAAACAGAGTCTCTTAGCCCTGAAGTTCTTATTACCAGGGTCTGGAGAGACCCGTCCCAATTGCATAGGTTCATCTCCAAACATGGGCTCAGGTGTCTCAGTACCACGAGTGTCAGAGGGGACCGACCTCCCTTCAGGTAATACGTCCTGAGAGAACAGAGTTTTGCACCTTTCCCTCAGACGTCTATCAATTCGTACCGCAAGAGACATGGCAGCTTCTAATGAAACAGGATTTTCATGGAGTGCAAGGACATCTTTTAGTCTCTCAGATAGCCCCTGACAGAACTGACTCCGGAGAGCAGGGTCATTCCACTCAGAATCAGTTGCCCACCTCCTGAATTCAGAGCAATAGGACTCAGCAGACAGATTTCCCTATTGCAAGCCGCGCAACATAGATTCAGCCAGAGAAACTCGGTCTGGGTCGTCATAAATAAGTCCCATGGCTCTGAAAAAAGCGTTTTCTGAAGTCAACTACCTATCTGCAAGACATCCTAAAAATGGCCGGGAAACTTTGCATGCACTTCAGCCACTCGTACACCGCCAAGCACACCCTCCTTGAGCTAAAGCGGCAGAATGACATCCCCCAACATAGGCTGTAGAGATGGCCTTGTGGTTCACACGGCGTTCTTTGCATGTTTGCGATTCGTCGAACATGCGAACATATGGCGATGTCTGCCGGCGCCATATTCTTTTGCATTGCACCGAACTTTGACCCATGACACATCCATCAGGTGGGACAGGACAGTAAATTGAGATGTTTCAGCACATGTACACACCCCCACCCTATAACAGAACCAGATCTGGCAGCCATTTTACATTCTGTGTTTTGCCAATGTAGGGAGATGTTGCTTTGTGGAGCAGAGACAGGACACCAAACGCTAGCTAATAGGGCCACAAAAGTCCTTTTAAGGACTGGTATAAGTATGCTATTGATAGGTGTGATATACTGAGGGGTGTGATATACTTATAATATACTTTCTAACATAGAAAGTATATTATAGTGCATTTGTATTGTGCAGCAGTTGTGTGCAGTTCTGCTGCGATAAAGCAGCTATATAGAGGGAAAAGAGCTATTGGAACAACTATTTGCAACGGGTGTGATATACCTGTTGCCCCCAAAAAAACTGATTGAGGGGGGTGATATACCTGCTTCCACAAAATACTGACTGCCAGCTGCGATAAACCTGTTGCCCCAAATAAACAGGGTGGAATGATATAACTGTTGTGGCAAAAAAAATTATTGAGGGGTGTGATATACCTGCTTCCACAAAATACTGATTAAGGGGTTTGATATACCTGTGTCACGAGGGTGTCAAGAACCACGCCTGACTCCGTTATACCCGGGGTCAGGAAGTCGCAGCGGTTGGCTGCGCGCTCTATGTAAGATAGGGCTGTTTCCTTATGGTAGCTTTCTGGGTTTGCTTTGCAACCCTTTTTGGCTCACTCAGGGATCCGTAGCTCCTTCTCCTCAGCTGTTCCTTGTCCAGCACTCCCAACCTCTTTATATTCCCCTCTCACACTTCTCTGGTTGCCAGATATAGAGCTTCCTGCCTGGACTTCTATTCTGACCCTCTGGAGCTGTGTTGCTGCGTTCTCTGGTAGTTGGTCCAGAACGTTACCCTCCGGATCCCTGTTGGACCTTTGTGGTCTGCTGTGGTCGCCCACCTGGGTGTATGTGTTTGTCTGTATTGTCTGTCCTCTCCCTGGTGTTTCCCTCTTAGTGTCAGTGGTGCGGACCAGCGATCCCACCGGCCCGTTCACTATCTAGGGCTCATTCTAGGGAAAGCCAGGGTTTAGGCACGTGATCGCCGCACGGGTGAGGAACCTGTCTAGGGACGTCAGGGCAGTCAGGTGCCAGCCGCAAGGTGAGTCAGGGGTCACCACCTTTCCCTCTACCTTGGGCAGGGCTTTCCCTTTTCCCTCCCTGTGTGTGACGCCGGTCATTACAACCTGCTTCCACAAAATACTGATTGAGAGCTGCGATATACCTGGTTCCACAAAATACTGATTAAGGAGTTTGATATACCTGTTTCCACGAAATATTGATTGAGGCCTTCAATATACCTGCTTCCACAAAATACTGATTAAGGTGTCTGATATCCCTGCTTCCACAAAATACTGATTGAGGGCTGCGATATACCTGCTTCCACAAAATACTGATTAAAGGGGTCTGATATCCCTGCTTCCACAAAATACTGATTGAGGGCTGCGATATACCTGGTTCCACAAAATACTGATTAAGGAGTTCGATATACCTGTTTCCACCAAATATTGATTGAGGCCTGCGAGATACCTGCTTCCACAAAATACTGATTAAGGGGTTTGATATACCTGCTTCCACAAAATACTGATTGAGGTCTGCAATATACCTGCTTCCACAAAATACTGATTAAGGGGTTTGATATACCTGTTTCCACCAAATATTGATTGAGGCCTGCGATATACCTGCTTCCACAAAATACCAATTAAGGGGTTCAATATACCTGTTTCCACCAAATATTAATTGAGGCCTGCGATATACCTGCTTCCACAAAATACTTATTAAGGTGTTTGATATACCTGTTTCCACCAAATATTGATTGTGGCCTGCGATATACCTGCTTCCACAAATACTGCTCTTCTCTAGGGACTTAGGCACAGGGTAATTTTGAAAATGACAGACAGAGGAAGAGGCAGGCCGTTCTGCAGGGGTCGGGCAGGTGCACCAGGCTTGAGACTAAGTGGGAAGTTGGAGAAGGTGCATGCGATTACTTCAAAGGACGCACCAGAGTTGGTTGAGTGGCTCATTCAGCCTTCCGCTTCTGCATCCTCCTCATCCTCTGTATCTGCACCCTCCTCACTTTCTGCTGTATGCACCCCCAAAAACACCACCATCACCACCATAGCCCCTGCACTCGAGTCAGAGGAATTATTTTCCCATACATTCCCAGACCTTACCAATGCGCAGCCATTCTTGACATCCGATGAGGAAAAAAGGTAGCAACGGCCACCACCCACCGGTCTGACGACAGTACCCAGATCAGCCCAAAGAGGGAGGTCCCTGCTGTTGCTGCCTATTCCGAGATCTCAAATGTCAGTGGTGGTGAAGGTGACGATGATGACGTGTCGATGGACGTCATGTGGGTGCTCACAAGAGAGGAAGAGGAGGGGAGTTCAGATTGAGAGACGGAACAGCAGAGAGGGAGGAGAAGGAGGAGAAGCAGGCAGAGCTCGCAGGGCACAGGAGGCAAAAAGCAGACTACAAATTTATCTGGAGCGAGCCATTCACCATGCACGGTCACTTCTGGCACTCCCAAGACGCCGGCACATGGCTCTGCAGTGTGGGCTTTTTTTAATGTGTCAGCTGCTTACAATAGTGTTGCCATCTGCAGCCTGTGCTGTCAACGCATAAGTCGAGGTAAGCCCAACACTCACCTAGGGACGACCGCCTTAAGAAGGCACCTGGCCTGCCATTACCGAGCCCAGTGGGAGCAACGCCATCAGAACCCACAAAGCCAAACTGCCGGCGCTCCAGGTCCTGCCTCTTCTCCTTCTCCTCTCTCCTCCCATTTGTCCTCCACTCCACCTTCCACCGTGCCATCGTCACATCATCTGGCAGAAGGCAGGCTTCCGTGGCCCAAATGTTTGAATGTAAAAAGTTGAGGACGCTGGATAACCCTCTTGTCCAACAGCTGACCGCTGACTTGTCGGAACTGCTAGCCCGCCAACTACTGCCATATAAACTGGTGGACTCGGAGGCCTTTAGAAAATTTGTGGCTATTGGCACACCGCAATGGAACGTTCCCAGAAGGAAATATTTCTCCCAGAAGGGCATCCCAGAGCTATATGGCCACGTTCAGCGGCAAGTGAAAATATCTCTGGCACACAGTGTCGGTGCCAAGATACATCTGACCACAGACACGTGGTCTAGCAAACACGGGCAGGCAAGGTACATGACTTTTACTGCCGACTGGGTGAACCTTCTGACGGCTGTCAAGCATGTAACCCGTGGCTCTCATGTGGATTTGGTGTTATCGCCACGGATTGCATGCAGGCCTGCCTCTTCTTCTCCTCCTCCTATTCCTTCCTCCGTCTCCTCCTCGGCTGACTCCTCTTTTTCCACTGATACCGCCTCTTCCGCTGCGCCCCCCCCAAGCTCCCCAGAACCTATTCGACGTGCCAGGTGAGACATTGCCATGCTGTGCTGCGGATGTTGTGCCTTGAAGCCAAGAGCCATACCGCTCCTGCACAGCTTTCAGCTCTGCGGTCACAGGCCGATCAGTGCAGTGGCTAACCCCGCTCAATTTGACAGTTGGTAAAGTGGTGTGCGGTGACAATCTGCTGAGCGCGCTGAAACAGGGAAAAATGACGAAGGACGTCTTGCGGCAGGCCAGGAAAATCTCTGGCCATTTTAAAAGATCTTACATGGCCATGGCTTGCCTTGCTGACGTTCAGCGGCGACACCACCTGCCCGTCAGATGTCTGATTTGTTATAGCCCGATGCGCTGGAACTCCATCTTGTATATGCTTGATAGGCTGCTCCAGCAGCAACGTGCCGTTAACCACTACCTGTACGAACTCTGCAGCAAGACTTCTGCAGAGTTCTGGGGAGCTTGGTTTCTTTTCACCGCGCCAGTGGCTGCTCATGCGCAACGCATGCAGACTTCTGCTGCCATTTGATGAGATCACCAGACTGGTCAGTCGCAGCCAGGGCGCCATCAGTGACCTGGTAGCTTACACCTTCTTTTTGGAGCGTGCATTGCGTTGTGTCATTGATCAAGCCGTCAAGGAGCAGGAGCTGGAAGATGAGGAAGTCTCAATGCTGAATTCCCAGGGGGGCTACTCCATCTGAGACAAGTCAGCAGGAGTCTGAAGAGGAGTCAGAGGAGGATGGATGGTGGCTGTAACGGATCTCCTGGCACCCCAACTGGGTACCTCCGTTGATGGATGGTCCTAGTGCTTCCCGAGGGCTCAAAGCACTCCACTTGACAACGTAAGCACTGCAGACCCCATGAACCGCCGCAGCTTGGTTGGGGTCTCGCCGTCTCCTACCCACCCTGGACCTACGACAAGGCTCCAGGCTCCAGTGGGTGAACCTCTCTTCCTTCACAGAGCGATGCAGGAACAAGCTCTTAAAAGAGCTCAGTAATTATAGCCAGGGGAGTATACAGCATATAGCAATCCCCAGTATAGATACAGCCTTTCCCCCACACATGAGACGAGGCTCTATGTTGAGGGTAAAACAGGAACTCTTTAATGGGGATACATGTCAGCCTTTTATGCAGGTCTTCCAGCAAGGGACACTTCCCCTGGGGACCTTGTGGAAGACTGTGACAGTTTATACATTAACCAATCACATGCATTTACAGTATTGAAACCTTCCTAGCAACCACCCCCCTCTGTCTGTGGTGCAGTCAACAAAATACAATGGGCATTGCCTGTGATACAATTACCAAAAACAATCAACAAAACATAATAGGCTCTGCCTGTCATACAATTACCAAACATAATGGGCTAACTTAATCACTCACAGGCAGAAAACACACATTTTTCCCAAGACACAGAAAACACCTCAAAACCCCACATATCCCCATAATTTATACATCAATGGATAGCTCTGATCTGGGCGAACAATATATCCAAAACTCACCCAGATCCGAGCAGGGGTTCCCAAGCATGGCTTTCCTGCCCAAAACAGTTCTACAGATTTAGGCTGTGCGGCCGGTCTATCTTCTCCTTCAAAGTTAGTATATGGGCCATAATCCTGAGGCAAGAGGCTGGCAAACAGGCCCCTCCAAAACTCAGTGGTGAGGTTAGTTTCGTCACAGTGGCTGGGGGGAGGAGGAGGAGTAAGAAGAGCAGGCTTTGAGGGGGACTTTAAACTTTTCGGGGGTTCCTGGTGTTGTCCGTGGCTGGGAGGAGGAGATCGAGGATGACATTCTGCTGGGCGATGAGCAGGAACCAGAGTGCTCCACCGCTTCCAATTTAGTGCAAATGGGGGCCTTCATGCTCCAGTGTTTGAAGAGGGACCCCAGTATAAAAAGCAAAAAGGGCAAGGACCAGTACTGGGTGGAAACATACTTAGACCCTTGGTACAAACACAAAGTGGCGGACATGTTACCAGCATAACAGAGGGCTGGCAGAATGCAGCATTTCCAGGCCTTGCTGCGAGAGATGCTGCATTCTGCTGTTGCGGGCGCTGGCAGAGGAATTTTCACCCACAGCGAAACAGGTGTGGATACCAATCCTACCGCGCCTGCAAGAAGATGGCGGTTTGAAGATGTGTTTGTCACTTCGGATATGAGATCATTCTTGCAGTCAACCCATCGACAGCCGCCCTCCAGCCTCAGGGAACACCTAGACCAACAGGTGTCCGACTACATCGGGTTAACGGCCAATGTGGAAGCTCTGAGAAGCAAGGAACCCCTGGACTACTGGGTGTGCAGGCTTGACCTGTGGCCAGAGCTGGCACAATTTGCCTTGGAACTCTTGGCTTGTCCGAAAGGACGTTCAGCGAAGTAGGGGGGATCGTGACCGATAAGCGCACTTGCCTAGCTCACGACAGTGTGGACTACCTCACATTTCTAAAAATGAATGAGGCATGGATCTCTGAGGAATTAAACACCTGTAACGACCATGTGTAATTGAATTTCCTCATGCCAGCCCACACATATGCGCCACCACGCAGAACAAAGAATGGTCCTTGTCTTATGTATATACAGCGGCATAAAAGGCCTTTTCTGTCAGGTGAATGGACCTCCAGCCACATCATCACAAGTTCTTTTCTATCAGGTGAATGCCTAATTTTTGGGGCCTGTACTCCAGTGGCCTCCGGTTAAATTTTTATCCAGTGACCGCCTAATGTACCTCCAGCCACATAATCACAAGTTCTTTTCTGTCAGGTGAATGCCGAATTTTTGGGGCCTGTACTGGCCTACAGTAAACTTTTTATCCGGTGACCGCCTAATGTACCTCCAGCCACATAATTACAAGTTCTTTTTTTTCAGGTGAATGCCGAATTTTTGGGACCTGTATTGGCCTACAGTAAAAAAAAATTCCAGTGAACGTCTAATGTACCTCCAGCCACATAAACACAAGTTCTTTTCTGTCAGGTTAATGCCTAATTATTTGGGGCCTGTGCTCCTAAATAAAAAATTTCTAGGCTCCAGCAGGTCACATTTTTGAGAGTTTCCCTTTAAGACACCAAAAAAATGGCCCCTGATTAAAATACATATTTTTTGTGGGAACTTTTGCCAATGATCCCCCTCTGGTATGTCACTGTCCATGTTGTGGGACTATTTGTGCACTTCTAGTAAGTATTTGATGGCTGCAACTTCTAGTAAGTATTTGATGGCTGCAAGTATGACCTGAAGGATTTTCAGGTTCGAATGCCATTAAAGTCAATGGGGCCCGCCGCGAACGCGCGGTTCGCGAACATTTAATCGCGAATGCGCATTCGCGAACCGTCCCAGCCGATGTTCATCCATCACTAATAGGCTGATATGCGACATTTCCACCCGTTGGAATTCCACCCTCCATATGTTGGACCGACTGTACGAAGATAGAAAGGCCATAAATGATTTCTTGATGATACAGGCAGACAGAGGTACTCCCCTGTGTAACTTCGATGTTAGCCAGTGGCAGCTCATAAGTGACACCTGCTGTTTTCTCATGCCCTTTGAGGAGGCCACATCATTTGTCAGTCACCAGGACTATGGGATAACCAACGTCATTCCACTGATTCATATCCTGGAAAAGATGCTCGTAAATCTGGCAGGTCAGGGGACTGGAGACGTGGCGCCTACATCACACAGGCACATGAGCCCTGTGGGGGCTGAATTGGAGGATGTGTAGCGAAATGGGTGGTTTTTCTACACAGGAGACAGGAGAGGAGGAGCAGGAGCAGTCGGAGGAGCAAGACGGAGATGAGGAAGACGAGGCAGATGACCCAGACACACCGTGGCAGTATGCAGTGGAGATGTCACTTGCGCAAATGGCCCAATGCATGCTCACTTGCTTCCGTAGTGACAGCCGAATTGTCACCATTCGGCAGAGGGATGCCTACTGGCTCTCCACCATGTTAGACCCTCGCTACCAGTCCAAAACATGGGCCTTTTTTACACCCGCTGAGAGGGAGGACAAACTGAACTATTTTAGAGACATCCTATGTAGATCAGTTGGCCGCTGCCTATCTGCGCCATCGTCCATCCTCACGCAGGTCTGACAGGGAGGGCCCTCTGCTCTCACGTTCCACTGCTATGGCTGCGGGGGGGAAGGTGCAGGAGCAGTACCAGCTCCATCAGCAGCAACCTGAGTCTAGTCTAGAGTCGCTGATGAGCAGATTTCTTCACCCGCATAGTGAAGAAACCACTCACCAGCAGCTAGAAATAGAACAGAACCTGAACAAGCAGGTGGTGTCATACTTGGAGTGTTACTGCCAGTCGTCATTGAAGATCCGCTGGACTACTGGGCAGCCAAACTTGATTTGTGGCCCCAACTGGCTGAGTTTTCCCTACTGCCCGGCCAGTAGTGTGGCATCAGAGCGGGTGTTTAGTGCGGCGGGGGCCATAGTTACCCCAAGGAGACCTCGCCTGTCCACCCAAAATGTGGAGAGACTGACCTTTGTCAAGATGAATCAGGCGTGGATCAGCCAGGAATTCCACCAATGCCTGATGCATCAGATTATATAATCCATGCTGCCTCACCCAAACCTTGACAAAAGAGACCAGTTTCTTCTGGCTACCTGCCTCAGCTACTATTCCGATGCTGCCACCCACCTGATGCCACACATCTGATGCCGTGCTCCTTCTTACACCCACCATCATCATCAGTGGGTACTGTTAGTGCCACCCACCTCCCCACTTTGTCACCGGGTCACTCTGTGGTCTCCTGATGCTGCTGCCACCTCCACACTATGTCATTTTGCCACTCTATGGCCTCCTCATGCTGCTGCCACCTCCACACTATGTCACCTTGCCACTCTGTGGTCTCCTGATGCTTCTGCCACCTCCACACTATGTCACCTTGCCACTCTGTAGTCTCCTGATGCTGATGCTGCTACCTCAATACTATGCCACCTTGCCACTCTGCGGCCTAATCATGCTGCACTGCCACCTCCACACTCGGTCATTGTGTCACTCTGTGGCCTCCTCATGCTGATGCCACCTCCACACTATGTCACCTTGCCACTCTTTGGTCTCCTGATGCTTCTGCCACCTCCACACTATGTAACCTTGCCACTCTGTGGTCTCCTGATGCTGCTGCTACCTCAACACTATGTCACCTTGCCACTCTGTGGCCTTCTCATGCTGCTGCTGCCATCTCCACACTCTGTCATTGTGCCACTCTGTGGTCTCCTGATGCTGCTGCCACCTCCACACTATGTCACCCTGCCACTCTGTGGTCTCCTGATGCTGCTGCCACCTCCACACTATGTCATTGGGCCACTCTGTGGACTTCTCATGCTGTTCCCACCCTCCCGACTTCATGACTGCGCCACTATTTTGCCTTTTTGGCCTGGTTGACATCATCATTTATTTGACCCTTCTTCTGATCTGTCAGAAGCAAGGAAAATTGAGATACACAACGGATACTGTCTGTGTAGCAGCTGTAAGGCCTGTATGGTCCCATCAGAATTGGCTTATCTTTCGGTTGCCAAAAGCAGGAGTGGGTACAAAACACAGAAGACATGCAAATATACCATTCACGTGTTATCTCTGTTTTGGATACACTCCTGTTTTTTTGGGCATTAGCAATACTGATGGATTTCTGACCAAATGCTGACCGAGTAAAGGCGGGTGCTCAATAGACAGTTTTTTGGGGGGTTATTGTTCTGACGGATCAGAGGAAGGGCAAAATAATCAGTGACTTACTGCTGACACCCTCTCCACTGTGTCGGGGGGCTCTACTTGTATAAGCATTTAAACAGAACAGGTTCTGTAGACATCTATGTGGAATCTGCTGACAACGGTGTAAAAGAAGTGCGCTCTTTCACGCTATAGTAGGATCTTGGGCCTCTGCATGATTCTTTATACCTGACGCTAACATCGACCTGTCACACTTGAGTTATTTGGTCAGTTTTACCCACGTAACTGCCCAAAGAAATGAAGTGTGCATTGATTCTAAGAGCAACGCCTGTCATCTGTGTGTCATACTGACTCACAGTATTGTTTCACTACCACAGCAGACTCACTGTGTGTGTTGCTGCAAGGCCCAGTGTTCTACACCACTATACAGGCTCTCTGAAGCCAGGAAATAGCTGTTTTTTTAACGCGATTCACCACAAATGAATTTGGATAGAATCTTTTCGGTAAATTCTGCGAACCGACCGAATCGAATTTTTGAGAAATTTTTGAGAAATTTGCTCATCTCTACTTCTTGGCTCTTAACTGTTCATGGGTTCCTTACTGGTGAAAGTGTACCCAAAATTATTTGGGCAGCCCTGGCTTAGATGTTTCTTCTTCATTATATTTCATCTGAAGCTGTTCCACAAAGTAAGTGGTTAGCATGAGTAGTGTTCTTATTTCTTGAGGCAGTGACTAGTATTTGGGATATCCACAGTTGGTAGGCCTGAACCAGTCAATTACTCAACTGATTTGATTATTGATTATTGATAGTGTCTAATCACGATCTACTGTCGGCAAACAATGATTCAGTATAGGGAAGAGCGCTGGCATAACAATAGCTCCTCCCTATACTGAGGAGGAGCTAGCTGCTTGTAATAACAGTGGTCACCTCTGCTAGCGAGCAGATGATTGCCGGGAAGGAACGCTTCCTCCCTAACAATCAATCACCTGTTAAATTGGGCTGTGTAATACACCCTTTACTGTGTGATGATACCTTGTCAACATGAGCATGAAGCACAGCACCTTGTTTAATCCAAAAATTCACAGTGTTCTGAATACTTAGGGGTTCTTGCCCAGTACTTGAAAGGTGCAGACTACACACTGAGAGTACCTGGGTTATAGTTTGCCGGATAAATAGCTCTGCAGTTCTGCATCCAGTTGTGATTCTTAGGGTGCCTGAAAATGGAGCAGAAAATCTAAATGAAATCTGAGCCAAAGTTGCACATAAATCCACACTATTTATTTCATTTGTATGTGTTTTTTGGTGCGTTTTATGTGGTTTTTGGTGCAGATTTGATGCCGATGTTCTGCAGATCTCACCCTTTTACTTTGTGTTTTCCGCATGAAAACAGCATGGTAAAAACGCACATAATCTGCATTGTGTGCAGGCACCCCAGTAAAGGGATTGAGAGTATCAGTCAGAACTGGCATAATGCCCACCCTTCTAAACATGTATTCTGCAGTTTCAGTGTTAATTCTGTGCACTGTATATTCTGTATACGTTCATTTTGATGTACTGTCTGTGTTATGCAATTTTCTTAAAATAAAAAAAAGAGAAAAGAATAAAGAATAAAATGAATCTTTCTGATGATTCTGCTGAGCTGATTTGATTGCAAAATTTCATTGCTAAAGAGACCTTACTACGTAAATCAGTAAAAATAGTGGAACAGACAGTGAGTAAACAAGCCACCAGACAAACCAATTACGTAAAAACAGCAATTAAGGAACTATTGGCTATTTAATGAATGTTGCTGAAAGCATTTCCCAAAGAATAAGAAATTCCCAGAATCGTTACGAGATTCCTCTCTAGATTAAAAGCACATGGGACCTAAAATAACCTTTTATTAGACTGTTGCAAATAATGGCATAGTTGTCTTAATTAAGTTATGTTTGTAACATGTGCATCCTGATTTTCACTTTTCTTAAAAAAGTTTTATGACCTGCTTTAGACTCAGATAAGGAACACTGACAAAATGAACTGGTTGTCTATATCCTGTCTTGACTAAAACTTTCAGCTTCTATAGTTTTGTACTTTCAGTCAACTGAGGTCATTTACTAAAGACTAGCGTTTGACATGCCCTTCTTATTAAAAAAAAACTGGTGATAGATGCAACCAATTTATTAAGAGGTGCAGGACTCTTAGTAAATTTGTCAAATATGTGAGGTCTGTGCTCCAGAAACTTAAAAGTAAAAAATTGTATTATAAAAATTCCATGTAGCACAGACTAGTGTACCTTACCTGAAGTATTGGTCTGCCTCACAGTTACCGTAAATCATAGCAACTGCCCATTTGTTTCTACACAATTGTGGCTTGGGAGCAGGTGATACCACTGCTGCTGTTGGTGCAGGCTCAAAAGCTGTCAGACCTAGAGCAAGCTTGGGTGGTGGTGGCAGAAATGTTGTGAGCATTGCTGGTGGTGGCTGTGCGAGGGTATCTTCTGTGTGGGAATTTTTCTCCACAGTGCCGTCCAGCAGAACCATTGCAGTGTGCAAGCTCTGTGGGCAAAAAATTAGATGTGGCTGTTTGGCCTCTTTTAGCACATGAGATGGTATCACGTGAAAAAAAAAAAAAAAGATCAGCAATGTTGGCAAGACGCCCTCCTTCTCCCACCATTAGCATTTTAGTAGCCAGGTCACAACAACAATGTTGTTGTCATCATCAGCTACTGCTTCTCCTGATCTATCTATTTCTCATTATCTTTCTTTCTTTCTGAATAAAATGTGTGGAAAGGAAACAACAATACCCACCAAGTAATCCACTTGTGCACCACCTAATAGCCACCTGGCCAAGTTGCTAGTGGTACATTCACTTCTGTGTCACTTAGTGGATTCCACTGCCTTTAGGCAACTGATGGCATGTGCCTGAGCTTCAATAGAGGATACCTGCCATTATTTCTCAAAACAGCCATCCCTGCCGTGGCATAGAACATGGGACACTCCTTCGAATTATTGCTTTGTGGCAAGGTGCATGCCACCATCAACATGTATCTTTCACAGCCCAATGGGACATGTTTAGTGTAGCAGTGGCAACAATGCATCATAGCAAGGAGGCCAGGAGCTACTAACAGCTTCCACACCAGATGCACATCTATCTCCTCCACCTCATCCCCAATGGACAGCCTCATGTCCCCAACAGGAACAGGGCAGAGCATTGCTTCCACTCCCTTCCCTCCTTTCATATGTGTAAAATGAAATGTTGCCATGCTGTCTTACAACTGATGAGCATGGGTGAGAGAAACCACACAGTGGATTACTTGCTATTCAGCATCATGCAAGAGATTTTCCACTGGATGTCTCCCCACCAAGTACAACTGGGCAACGCAGTCAACGACAATGGCAGGAACATTGTGGGTGCGCTGCATTTGGGGATAAAACACATGCTCCCTGCATGACGCATGTTTTTAAAAATGTATCGTAGTTTCCAGAAGGTGCTGACCATGTCAAGGAGAGTGTCTGCAAATTTCAGACAGTCTTATGTGGCTAAGAATGCCTTCCTGGACTTTCAGCAACAAAAAGGTCTGCCTTTGCACCACCTGACCTGCGACTTTCCAACTCGCTGGAACCTCACCTTGCATATGCTGGGATATCTGTACAAGCAGCATAAAGCAGTCAAAGCACCAGACCACCACAGGGGGAATGTTTTATTCTGAGCTCAGGCAGTGTGATGTGTACTGAAGGCCTTGAAGTGGCCACCAGATTTGTGAGTAGGGACAACAAAGGCATCAACAATGTCATCATGCTGATATTTATATTTGTGCAAACGCTCACACTGATGCAAGACAGGGTGGTGGAAGAAAAACTGCTTCCACATCTTGCCCCCTGTGACTGTTAAGGACCCTTAAATATGGTGCTGCCTGCAGGAAGAAGTGGAGGATAAGGAGCTATGACTGGAGGAGGAGAATGCAGATGTTGGTGGTGCAGGTAGAAAAGGAGTTTTCACAGGTATACCTGGGGGATGTGACTCATTTTGGCAGACATAATGATGATGATGAAGACGACAATGCTGGCTGTAACCAATCATCACAGTAGACAAAAACAACTGGGTCCTTGGGCACCCTGGTGATCATGGCAAGCTATAAGCTCTTATATGTCAAGCATGTCGTTAGTATCAAGCAAAGTGATGACCACTGGATAGCCATGCTTTTAGATCCTCACTATAAAAGCAAAAATGGTTTCCTGCTTTTGAAAGAGAGGCAAAATGTGTTTTATTACCAGGATACATTCTGCACCAAGTTTGCCACAGCTTTAGCTGAACAGACACCTGCAATCTGCATGTCTGACCCGGAAGTCCCTCCCACTCCTCTGCTTCTGCCAGTGCTACCGCTACTACAAATAGCGTAAGCAACATCATGGCACAGTATTTTTAACGCCAAATGGCAACCTGATGCACATCAGCAAATAGAAATGCACTGCCTGAACAACCAGGTTCAGTAGTACCTGGATTGTTACATTTTTCAGTCACATTCCTTGACCCCCTGGACTTCTGGTCCAGCAGATTGGATCAGGGCTGGGACTGGCCCTGTTTGCCATTGGTTTGACATTGCTATTGGTGTCTTGGTGTTAAAGAGCTTAAACAGGGTTGGATACAGTCATAGCAGGTTTCAGAATGTCATCCACAACTTGTCAGGGGAATCTGAGCACTTTCAATTTGGGTTGAATTTATTCGTATGCAAATCAACATGACAAACCGAGTAGTTCAAATTGGACCTGAAACAAATTTCTTCAAATTCGCTCATCTCTAGACATGTATTCATATATTTTATGTCCTATATAGTGTGGGGATTCGCTCTGGTAGTTAGGATAAGCGGGCGCAGTACAGAGGCAAAATACAAGTTCGTAATTCAAACTTCAGTGTTTATTCACACATTATGCCAAAAACAAAACATCACTTTTGCAGTATTGGTGTTACTTCACATTCAATGGCAAGTTAATATAACAAAAGTCACATTGGTGGCAGTTCTGCCTCAAAAAGTCCAAATACAGGCTTTAGGCGGCCTGTTCCCCCAACACACGAGTCTCAGCTCTCCAGCCTAGCACAGGCCTTAGATCCCAGCACACAGCCCTGGCTGCTGAGCCCAGCTGCCTATTTAAGGACAGCCAGGTGCTGCCAAAACCCAGACCGGCATTTAAAATCTGGTCCGGTATTTGACCTCCCCTTGTCTGGAAATCAGCCCAGCAGCACATGCTGGGAGGAAAATACCTCTTTGTCACCGCCAGTTCTGTGAGAAGGTCTGACAGACGTTCTTCTCTTCCTCTTGTATGACGTTCTTTATTTTGGTTTCACTTTGTCATCTCCTTTCCTTCTGCCAGGTGTCACTTATTTAGACTAATCGTCTTCCTTTATATTCCCTCCCATACTGCCTCATTTTGCGGTTTATACTACTTCCTGGATGAAGTGTTCACTGCTGGAGGCTGCTGCTGCTGTTTGCTCAGATAAGTCTTTTCTTTTATTGTGTTTCCTTTCTGGCTTGATTCTAGGTGACCCTGACTCCGTCCGTATTAAGTGCAGGGAGTCGGTGGTCGTGCCCCCTCACTATTATATGGTTTTTAGGTGTCACACAGTCTTAGGTACGTGCGCATGCAATCGTCTACCATTGAGACCCTTGCATGTGCATAGCAGTCAGGGAGAGCTCTCAGGGTTTTAAAGGGCTCACCTATATGCTCCTTAGTTTCGGATGAAGCCAGTTGGTTGTTTATTTATAAGTTCCAGCTATCTGCAACTTCACCCGTGACACTGTTTTCCTAGACAAAACCTCTCACTGCGTCACATGCCCCCCCCCCCTTTGTTTAACCTTGAGGGGGTGAACAGACACCAGACAGTGTACCCGGGACAGGGCATTCACATTTCCCTGTAACCGGCCTGCCCTGTGTTCCACCGAAAACTTTAAGTTTTGTAGGGTGAGAAACCATCGGGTGACCCGGGCATTTCTGTCCTTGGTTTGGCTCATCCGCTTGAGAGGGGAGTGGTCAGTCACCAGGCGGAATTGTCTCCCCAATAAATAATAGCGGAGAGACTCGAGTGCCCACTTGATAGCCAGGCACTCTCTTTCCACTATACTATACCAGGTCTCAGCTGGGGTGAGCTTACGGCTGAGGAAGACAATGGGATGCTCCTCAACGTTGACTTCCTGAGACACTACAGCACCAAGGCCTACTTCGGAGGCATCGGTCTGTACTATAAACTCCCTTTTGAAGTCGGGCATCACCAAAACCGGGGACCCGCACAGGGCCGACTTCAAAGTGGAGAAAGCATCTTCCGCCCGATCATCCCAGCGAACCATCACTGACTTGTGTCCCTTCAAGAGCCCTGTCAATGGCACGGCCACCGTAGCAAAGTGGGGGACAAACCTCATGTAATAGCCCACCTTTCCCAGGAATGATTTCACTTGCCTAGTGGTGACAGGTTGCGGCCAATTTCGTATTGCCTCTATTTTGTTCACTTGGGGTTTGATGACTCCGTGCCCAATGACATACCCCAGGCACTTCCTCTAACCCTATCGCACATATTTTTGGGTTAGCAGTCAGTCCCGCCTTCCGAAGGGAGTCCACTACAGCCTGCACTTTGGGTAGGTGACTTTCCCAGTCAGTACTGTGGATGACAATATCGTCCAGGTAAGCCGAAGCTTACCGACGATGTGGACGCAGCACAATGTCCAAAGGCTGTTGAAAAGTGGCGGGGGCACCATGCAGACCAAAGGGTAGCACCTTGTACTGATACAGCCCCTCAGGTGTGATGAAGGCAGTTTTCTCTTTGGCAGCCTCCGTTAAGGGCACCTGCCAGTAAGCTTTCGTGAGGTCCAAAACAGAAAAATACCGGGATTGTCCTAACCTCTCGATAAGCTCATCCACCCAGGGCATGGGATATGCATCGAATTTGGAAATCTCGTTCAGTTTACGAAAATCGTTACAGAACCGTAACGTCCCGTCTGGCTTGGGTATTAAGACTATAGGACTGGCCCATTCACTTTTAGACTCCTAAATTACATCTAATTGTGCAATGAGCAGGATATGGGTAACGCTGACGCCACTTATGCAGTGGGCAGGTACGGGTTGATAATAGTCTGTATTTGTTCGTGACGCCAATTGCAGCGTGCGCAGGGTACTATCTCAGGGCCCTTCCAAGGTGTTATAACTCACGTTCCAGATAAGGAATACCAGAGTGGTGTAATGGCCTATAATGTCTCTATAGGGTGATGATAATTGTGTCAACCTGTGTCTCCTACCTGGGTACGGCTGGACTCCTGGCTCACTTGCAATAAATTTGAGTGTGGTGATAGTAGGAGTAATAGAGACATTTTGCAGAATAAACGATGTCCAGACCTTTAGATGAAGTTCAAACATTTCTTTACTGAAGATAAGGCTACTTTCACACTGGCGTTTTGGCTTTCCGTTTGTGAGATCAGTTTCAGGGCTCTCACAAGCGGTTCAAAACGGATCAGTTTTGCCCTAATGCATTCTGAATGGAAAATGATCCGCTAAGAATGCATCAGTTTGCCTCCGTTCCCCCTCCATTCCGCTCTGGAGGCGGACAACAAAACGCTGCTTGCAGCGTTTTGGTGTCCGCCTGACGAAGCAGAGGCAATGTAAGTCAATGGGGACGGATCCGTTTTCACTGACACAATAGAAAATGGATTCCACCCCCCATTGACTTTCAATGGTGTTCAAGACGGATCCGTTTTGGCTATGTTAAAGATAATATAAACGGATCCGTTCTGAACGGATGCATGCGGTTGTATTATCGGTGCGGATCCGTCTGTGCAGATCCATGACGGATCCGCACCAAACGCGAGTGTGAAAGTAGCCTAATTTGTATCCAAGCCGTATACAGCTTTGGTCTCTGGTCCCAGCAGGTTTTAGCAATGGTTGGCAGGAATGAATGCTTCTGCACTTTAAATGTGAGCTTGCAGAATAATTCCTCTGCTTGGTAGCTCTGTAATTATGGCAGGAATTAATCTTCTGCACTTTTCTGTAACTTCTGCTTTCTGGGCACAGACTAGCTGAGGAGGAATGGCTTCTCCTAGGTCTATGGACTTAACTCACAGATGGTTTCTCAGGGGATGCTTTCTTCCTGGAACTCTGGAGACTGTCTGTAGTTTTCTGCTTCTCTTTATCCAGCTGAGGCTGAAAGTGCTCAGACTGGGTATTTGATCAGGTCTCAGCCGAGACAAGATACTTGCTGTCTTCCCTATGCATGGGAACCCCTGAAAGCTATCACACAGTCTTCCCCTAGGGGTACATCCCGGGCGGGTTTTGTTGGCACAAGTCGCCGGGTCTGGGGTGGAGATTTCCAGGGTTTGACTGCCCCCTCCCAAAAGAACCCCCCTGTAGATTCCTGGTAGCCTCATAGCGTTCCACCAGGTCCACCATCTCAAGGGTATTCCAAGAGACACCTGGCCCGATCCAGTGCTGGAGAGGGTATGGCAAAGCCCTCCAGAATACATCAGCCAACAGACGGTCCAGCATAGCAGTGGAACTCAGCATGTCAGGCTGCAGCCATTTTTTCAACAGGTGTAATAGATCATAATACTGAGGTCTCGCGGGTTCAGCCGGGTTAAACTCCCACTGATGCACCCGCTGGGCCAGGACCAACACATCCACCCCCAGTCTTGCCAGAATCTCACCCTTTACTGTCGGGTAATCAGCCGCTTGATCGTCCAGTAAGTCTAAATACACCTGCTTGGGTCCGGATGCCAGGAACGGAGCGACGACCTCAGCCCATTGATCTTGGGGTAGCTTCTCCCTCACGGCCACCTTTTCGAACACCGCCAGATAGGTTTTGTCGTCATCTGAGGGGGTCATCTTGGGGATCACCGCACTGACCTCTTTCCGGGCATCGTGGACGCTCTGGGATGCTCCTGCCGCTTGTAAAGCCATCACATGTTGTAACAACAGCTAGTTTGTTTCTTGCTGCTGCTTATTAGCATCCAGCTGTTGCAGGTTAGCCTCCACGAGGGCTTTCACTACAGCTTTCATTTTGTTGAGGGACACGGGTTGTAATCTCGCTGGTTTGATGTAAGACATACAACCGTGCCCGGAAAAAACTAAAATATTTTGGCATTCACACCAGCCTCACTGCGTTTGCATGCATCCTCCACCAATTGTGTGGATTCACTTTGGTAGTTAGGATAAGCAGGCACAGTACAGAGGCAAAATACAAGTCCGTAATTCAAACTTCAGTGTTTATTTACACATGATGCCAAAAACAAAACGTCACTTTTGCAGTATTGGTGTTACTTCACACCCAATGGCAAGTTATTATAACAAAAGTCACCTTGGTGGCAGTTCTGCCTCAGAAAGTCCTAATACAGGCTTTAGGCGGCCTGTTACCCAAACACACGGGTCTCAGCTCTCCAGCCAGCCCCCTTCTGAGCCCAGCTGCCTATTTAAGGACAGCCAGGTGCTCCAAAAACCTGGACTGGCACTACCTGTTTTCCAAGACCAAACCTCTCACTGTGTCACAATGGTTTAAAAGTGAAGGAAAGTAAAAATGAGTTACCAAAGGTAAACACACGAATATATGCTGTAAGGTCATAACACAACCTCCTCTCCCAAATGTGTGTGTGTGTGTATGAGGGGTAGTTTCAATGATTGTGCCACTGGTTACTATATTGTAAAACCCTAGTCAACAGTAAGGCCTCTTTCACACGGGCGTCCCGGATTTGCTACGGATGCGTCGCATGTGCATTGCGGGAAACCCGCTTGAGCAGGCACGCAATTGCAGTCATTTTTGACTGCGATTGCGTTCTGATGTTCAGTTTTTTCCGTGCGAGTGCAATGCGTTTTGCACGCACATGAGAAAAAACATGAATGTGGTACCCAGACCCGAACCCGGACTTCTTCACTGAAGTTCGGGTTTGGGTAGGTGTTCTATTCATTTAATTATTTTCCCTTATAACATGGTTATAAAGGAAAATGATAGCATTCTTAATACAGAATGCCTACTAAGATGACTTTAATAGGGTTGCTCATCCCTATCATCTCCTAGCAACCATGCGTGAAAATCACACCGCATCCGCACTTGCTTGCAGATGCTTGCGATTTTCACGCAGCCCCATTCATTTCTATGGGGCCTGCTTTGCGTGAAAAATGCAGAACATAGAGCATGCTGCAATTTTCACGCAACGCACAAGTAATGCATGAAAATCACCGCTCATCTGCACAGCCCCATTGAAGTGAATGGGCCCGGATTCAGTGCGGGTGCTATGCGTTCACCTCACGCATTGCACCCGCGCAGAAAACTCGCCCGTGTGAAAGGGGCCTAAGCCATATGAAAGGGTCCAGTGTATTTATAGTCCTTGAAGATATTTGTAATGCACAAAGTAACCCCCATGTACTAGTTGTCTAAGGGGAGGTTAGGCTACTTTCACACTTGCGTTGTTCTTTTCCGGCATAGAGTTCCGTCACAGGGGCTCTATACCGGAAAAGAACTGATCAGGTATGTCCCCATGCATTCTGAATGGAGAGTAATCCGTTCAGTTTGCATCAGGATGTCTTCAGTTCAGTCGTTTTGACTGATCAGGCAAAAGAGAAAACCGTAGCATGCTACGGTTTTATCTCCGGCTAAAAAAACTGAAGACTTGCCTGAATGCCGGATCAGGCATTTTTTCCCATAGGAATGAATTAGTGCCGGATCCGGCATTCAGAATACCGGAATGCCGGATCCGTCCTTCCGGTATGCGCATGCGCAGACTGAAAAAAAGGTGAAAAAATAAATGCCGGATCCGTTTTTGCCGGATGACACCGGAAAGACGGATCCGGCATTTCAATGCATTTTTTCGACTGATCAGGCATTTTTAAGACTGATCAGGATCCTGATCAGTCTTACTAATGCCATCAGTTAGCATACATTTTGCCTGATCCGGCAGGCAGTTCCGGCGACGGAACTGCTTGCCGGATCTCTCTGCCGCAAGTGTGAAAGTAGCCTTAGACGACCAACCTACACTGTTCCACACTGTCTTCCTACTTGGGGGTATTATGTTCCATTGCCTTCTACCACATAATTGCCAGACATAGTCTGTGTTCTTTGACTTTGTGGAGTTATCTCTTTTTCACCTCCATCACCAGATTATTTTATTGGCAAAGCATATGTTTGCCTCCTGATTTATTAGGTCTGCCCTATAAGGAGGCTTCACTTCCCACATGCACTATGCCAAACTTGCAGTCGTCCCATATTATCATATTTGGTGATAATCCCTTTGTGAATGTTTTAATGGGCTAAAAAGCGCTTTCACTGAAAGGACATGATTGTTCCCTATACAAAATGAGCCATTATAACCAATGAAAGGTATTTGGGAATATATTTATAATAAAGTAATATTTAAAGGGCTTGTGTCACTTTTTTCATCACATTATACACTGCTCATTTCCATGGTTAGGACGACCCTGCAATCCAGCTTGCACACTATAGGAAAAAGCACCAGCCTATGTGAGCTCCCACAGTCCCGGCCACCAGAGAGGCCAGCACTTTTTCCTACAATGTGCAAGTTCGGCCACTACTGGTGGATTGCAGGAAGGTCGTAACCATGGAAACAAGCAGTGTTTACTCCCTTCAGGCCCCTGCCATTTTTCACCTTAAGGACTTGGTGTCACTACCAGAGCTTTGGGACGTTCTCACAGCTCTGTTTCTCCACCCCTGTGATGATGTCACTACTAGAGCTGGGAGGCGTTCTCACTACTCTGTTTACTTCTGGTTTCTTTCACCACAGCTGTCCTTCATGTGTTTGATTTCCTTCTCTTTATATCACCCCTCCTCCTATGATAGGATGTGGATTATAGTTCTCACTTCAGTTGTGGCTCTTGCTTTGGTTTCTTCACTTGTAGCTATCAGTCCACTGGACCTGTGTTCTGCTGCAGCTAGCACTCCGGATTTTGCCAGCCTGTCCTTGGATCCGTCTTCTCTGCGGCTACAACACCTTCAGCTAAGTCTGCAGACATTGTTGTATTCCTGTTTGTTTTCTGACTGGATCTGAGGTGGCCACGGTTCCCTCCATATACTGAGTAGGGCACTGGTGGCCGTGCCCCTTCCACTATTGTAGGGGTTACAGTGGTCATTAGTCTTAGGCACGTGGGCATGCCTCGTTCCGCCTTTTGGATCCGGGCATGTGCTTTAGCAGAATAGGGAAAGCGTTGAGGGTCGGACAGGGGTCACCCTTTATCCTCCCTAGTTCTGGGTCCAGTCAGTTGCTCTGTACTGTGAATTACTATCGTTGCTCACATACACCCGTGACATTATAATCCACCAAAACCGTCCTTTTTTGACATGGATCCGCTTTCTGACCTGGTTGACCGCATGCAGGGTCTTTCTTTGGAAGTAGCGGATCTCCGTCAATCTATGACCCAGCTTCAAGCATTGGGCCCTGCTCCGGCTCATGGAGTCTGTTGCGAGCCAAAAGTCTCACTTCCGGAGACGTTCTCCGGGGGCAGTGAGAATTTTGTTCGTTTCAGAGAGGCATGCAAACTCCATTTTTGCTTGTGTCCTCACTCTTCTGGTAATCAAGAGCAGAGGGTGAGGATTGTCATCTCCCTGCTCAGAGGTAATGCTCAGACTTGGGCTTTTTCGCTGCCATCAGGGGATCCCTCCCTTCGATCCGTGGAGGGATTTTTTGTGGCCCTGGGGCAGATTTATGATGACCCGGATCGTGTTGCTCTGGCCGAATCTAACCTACGTGTTTTATGCCAGAACAAACGGTCTGCAGAGCTTTATTGTTCTGAATTTCGGAGATGGGCAGCTGATTCGGGTTGGAATGATGCTGCACTCCGGAGTCAGTTCTGTCATGGTCTCTCGGAGAGATTAAAAGATGCGTTTGCTTTCCATGAGAGACCAACGTCCTTAGAGTCTGCCATGTCATTGGCGGTACGCCTTGACAGGCGTCTAAGAGAAAGAAACGAGACCTCTCTGTCCAGCCATTGTCAGTCTAGGGGCAGTGGTGCGGACTCATTCAGTGTGCAGGGGCCTCATCCTGTCTCGCTCCCCTCTGAGGAGGAGCCCATGCAGCTAGCTCGACTTGCCCCTGATAAAAGAGGATTTAGTCCTCAGAGTATGGTATGTTTTTGTTGTGGGGGCATAGGTCATTTGGCTAATGTTTGTCCGTCTAGGAGATTCTTGAACCGTACTAAGAGCGATAATAAGAGAAAAATCTCAAAAGGTAAATCATCAAGTTCTGCTTCATCTGCTACTTTGGGCAAAGTTGATGTAGGATTTGATGCTTTTCCTCTGACCTGCAGTTCCCGTTTTCTCCTGTCTGCCAGGGTGGCGCTAGAGAGCAAAGTCATTTCTTGCGAGATTTTTGTCGATAGTGGAGCGGCCGTCAATCTTATTGACACTCAATTTGTAGCCATGCATGGTTTTCAGGTTTGCACATTAGATAAAGATATACCTGTTTTTGCTATTGACTCTGCTCCACTCTCACAGAGATCTCTGAAGGGCATTGTTCACAATATCCGGCTAGCTGTAGGTGACACTCATGTGGAGGATATATCTTGTTTTGTCCTTAACGGATTGCCGTCTCCTCTAGTTTTGGGGTTACCCTGGCTCACTAGACATAACCCCACTATTGATTGGCAAGGAAGGCAAATAAATGAGTGGAGTGATTTTTGTAGAGAGAATTGTCTCACAGCGACTTTTGCAGAGGTGTCTACTAAAACGGTGCCATCATTTCTCTCTGATTTCTCGGACGTGTTTTCCGAGAGCGGTGTTCAGGAGCTACCTCCTCACCGGGAGTTTGACTGTCCCATTAACCTCATTCCCGGCGCCAAGCTGCCAAAAGCACGCCTCTACAATCTCTCACAACCGGAAAGAATCGCAATGCGAACTTACATCTCCGAGAGTCTCGAAAAGGGGCATATTCGTCCCTCAAAGTCACCTGTGGCCGCGGGTTTTTTTTTGTTAAAAAGAAAGATGGCTCTCTGAGACCTTGCCTAGATTTTAGGGAGCTGAACCGTATCACGATTCGCGATCCCTATCCCCTTCCTCTGATCCCGGACCTCTTCAATCAAATTGTTGGGGCCAAGGTGTTTTCCAAATTGGATTTGAGAGGCGCGTACAACCTGGTCAGGGTCAGAGAGGGGGATGAATGGAAAACGGCCTTTAATACCCCTGACGGGCATTTCGAGAATCTCGTTATGCCTTTCGGCCTGATGAATGCTCCAGCCGTCTTTCAGCATTTTGTTAATAGTATTTTCTATCATTTAATGGGGAAATTCGTATTGGTATATCTTGATGATATTTTGATTTTTTCCCCTGATGTTCAGACCCATCAGGATCATCTTTTTCAGGTTCTGCAGATTCTGCGGGAAAATAAATTGTACGCCAAGCTGGAGAAATGTCTTTTTATGGTATCGGAGATTCAATTTCTGGGTTTTCTCCTCTCTGCTTCTGGTTTTCGCATGGATCCGGAGAAGGTCCGTGCTGTACTTGAGTGGGAGCTTCCTGAGAATCAGAAGGCATTGATGCGCTTTCTGGGTTTTGCGAACTATTACAGAAAGTTCATTTTGAATTATTCCTCTGTTGTCAAACCCCTCACTGACATGACAAAAAAGGGGGCGGATTTTTCCTCTTGGTCGGAGGAGGCGCTTGCAGCCTTTTCTAAGATTAAAGAGAATTTTGCGTCTGCTCCCGTCTTGGTGCATCCCGATGTTTCCTTACCTTTTATTGTTGAGGTGGATGCTTCCGAGGTGGGTGTGGGTGCGGTTTTGTCCCAGGGCCCTTCCCCTGCCAAGTGGCGACCCTGTGCCTTTTTCTCTAAAAAACTCTCCCCGGCAGAGAGAAACTATGATGTGGGAGATAGGGAGTTGTTGGCCATCAAGTTGGCTTTCGAGGAATGGCGCCATTGGTTGGAGGGGGCCAGGCACCCTATCACCGTTTTTACCGACCATAAGAATCTGGCATACTTGGAGTCGGCCAGGCGTATGAATCCGAGACAGGCCAGATGGTCTCTGTTCTTCTCCAGATTCAATTTTGTTGTTACATTCCGACCTGGGATAAAAAATGTGAAGGCTGATGCTCTCTCTCGCTGTTTTCCGGGAGGAGGAAACTCCGAGGACCCGGGTCCCATTTTGGCGGAGGGGGTAGTTGTTTCTGCTCTATATTCCGATTTGGAGGCCGAGGTCCAGGCTGCCCAGACTGAGACACCTGCCCGTTGTCCTTCTGGGAAGTTGTTCGTGCCTCCTGAGCTACGTCACAAACTCTTTAAGGAGCATCATGATACGGTTCTTGCTGGTCACCCCGGGAGTAGAGCCACGGTGGATCTCATTGCTCGGAGATTTTGGTGGCCGGCTCTTCGTAAGTCGGTGGAGGGTTTTGTGGCTGCTTGT
This sequence comes from Bufo bufo, assembly GCF_905171765.1. Classification (NCBI taxonomy): domain Eukaryota; kingdom Metazoa; phylum Chordata; class Amphibia; order Anura; family Bufonidae; genus Bufo; species Bufo bufo. The sequence continues at coordinate 335,509,669 of NC_053392.1, read as the reverse complement.
GAGACGTGCTCTCGCGCTAAGGTCCCTCGTTCACGGCCTTCAGGTTCCCTTCTCCCGTTACCCATTCCTTCCCGTCCTTGGACACACCTGTCCATGGACTTTATCACGGATCTTCCTCGTTCCTCGGGGAAGTCGGTGATCCTGGTGGTGGTGGACCGTTTTAGCAAGATGGCTCATTTCGTACCTTTCCCTGGTTTACCCAATGCTAAAACGTTGGCGCAAGCTTTTGTCGACCATATTGTTAAATTGCACGGCATTCCCTCTGATATTGTTTCCGATAGAGGCACGCAGTTTGTGTCCAGGTTCTGGAAGGCTTTCTGTTCTCGTCTGGGGGTTCGGCTGTCCTTCTCTTCTGCTTTTCATCCGCAGTCGAATGGTCAGACTGAGCGCCTTAATCAGAATCTGGAGACATATTTGCGCTGTTTTGTTTCAGAGAACCAGGAGGATTGGTGTTCATTTCTCCCTCTTGCTGAGTTTGCTCTGAACAACCGTCGTCAGGAATCTTCTGGTGAGTCACCATTCTTTGGTGCATATGGGTTCCATCCGCAGTTTGGTACATTCTCGGGAGGGGCTCTTTCTGGTTTACCTGAGGAGGAGAGATTTTCCTCGTCTTTGTCTACCATTTGGCAAAAGATTCAGAGTAATCTTAAAAAGATGAGTGAGAGGTATAAGCGTGTGGCTGATAAGAGACGTGTGCCTGGTCCGGACCTGAATGTGGGTGATCTGGTGTGGTTGTCTACTAGAAACATTAAGTTGAAGGTTCCCTCCTGGAAATTGGGTCCCAAGTTTATTGGGCCTTATAAAATCTTGTCAGTCATCAATCCTGTTGCCTTCCGTCTTGATCTTCCACGGGTTTGGAAGATACATAATGTATTTCACAGATCTCTCTTAAAACCATATGTCCAGCCCACGGTACCCTCCTCTTTGCCTCCTCCTCCGATTTTGGTTGATGGCAATCTGGAGTTTGAGGTTTCCAGAATTGTGGACTCTCGCATGGTCCGCGGTTCTCTTCAGTACCTCGTTCATTGGAAGGGTTATGGTCCTGAGGAGAGGATGTGGGTTCCGGTGTCGGACATTAAAGCCACTCGCCTCATCAGGGCATTTCATAGGGCTCATCCTGAGAAGGTGGGTCCTGGGTGTCCGGAGTCCACCCGTAGAGGGGGGGGTACTGTCACTACCAGAGCTTTGGGACGTTCTCACAGCTCTGTTTCTCCACCCCTGTGATGATGTCACTACTAGAGCTGGGAGGCGTTCTCACTACTCTGTTTACTTCTGGTTTCTTTCACCACAGCTGTCCTTCATGTGTTTGATTTCCTTCTCTTTATATCACCCCTCCTCCTATGATAGGATGTGGATTATAGTTCTCACTTCAGTTGTGGCTCTTGCTTTGGTTTCTTCACTTGTAGCTATCAGTCCACTGGACCTGTGTTCTGCTGCAGCTAGCACTCCGGATTTTGCCAGCCTGTCCTTGGATCCGTCTTCTCTGCGGCTACAACACCTTCAGCTAAGTCTGCAGACATTGTTGTATTCCTGTTTGTTTTCTGACTGGATCTGAGGTGGCCACGGTTCCCTCCATATACTGAGTAGGGCACTGGTGGCCGTGCCCCTTCCACTATTGTAGGGGTTACAGTGGTCATTAGTCTTAGGCACGTGGGCATGCCTCGTTCCGCCTTTTGGATCCGGGCATGTGCTTTAGCAGAATAGGGAAAGCGTTGAGGGTCGGACAGGGGTCACCCTTTATCCTCCCTAGTTCTGGGTCCAGTCAGTTGCTCTGTACTGTGAATTACTATCGTTGCTCACATACACCCGTGACACTTGGCCATTTTTTGCAAATCTGACATGCGTCACTTTATGTGGTGATAACTTTAAAACGCTTTTACTTATCCAGGCCATTCTGAGATTGTTTTCTCGTCACATATTGAACTTCATGACAGTGGTAAAATTGAGTAAAAAAAAACGTATTTTTATTTATTAAAAAATGCCATATTTACAAAAAAATTTGGAAAAATTAGCAAATTTTCAAATTTCAATTTCTCTACTTTTATAATAGATAGTAATACCTCCAAAAGTAGTTATTACTTTTCATTCCCCATATGTCTACTTCATGTTTGGATCATTTTGTGAATGCCATTTTATTTTTGGGGACGTTAGAAGGCTTAGAAGTTTAGAAGCAAATCTTGAAATTTTTCAGAAATTTTCTAAAACCCACTTTTTTGACACCATGTCCCATTTGAAGCCCCCCTTGATGCACCCCTAGAGTAGAAACTCCAAAAAAGTGACCCCATTTTGGAAACTACAGGATAAGGTGGCAGTTTTGTTGGTACTATTTTAGGGTACATATGATTTTTGGTTGCTCTATATTACACTTTTTGTGAGGCAAGGTAACAAGAAATAGCTGTTTTGGCACCGTTTTAATTTTTTGCTATTTACAACATTCATCTGACAGGTTAGATCATGTGGTATTTTTATAGAGCAGGTTGCTACGGACGCAACAATACCAAATATGATAACTTTTTTTGTTGTTTGTTTCAGTTTTACATAACAAAGCATTTAAAAAAAAAAAAAAAAAGATTTTTTAGTGTCTCCACATTCTGAAATCCGTAGTTTTATTTATTTTTTGGGTGACTGTCTTGTGTAGGGGCTAATTTTTTTCAGGATGAGATGACAGTTTGATTGGTACTATTATAGGGTGCATATGACTTTTTGATCGCTTGCTATTACACTTTTTGAGATGTAAGGTGACAAAAAATGGCTTTTTACACGTTTTTTATTTTTTTTGCGGTATTCACCTGAGGGGTTAGGTCATGTGATATTTTTATAGAGCAGGTTATTAAGGATGCAGCGATACCTAATATTTATACATTTTTTTATTTATGTAAGTTTTACACAATGATTTCATTTTTGAAACAAAGAAAATCATGTTTTAGTGTTTCCATAGTCTGAGAGCCATAGTTTTTTTCAGTTTTTGGACGATTACCTTAGGTAGGGTATGATTTTTGCGGGATGAGATGACGGTTTGATTGGCACTATTTTGGGGTGCGTATGACTTTTTGATTGCTTGCTATTACACTTTTTGTGATGTAAGGTGACAAAAAATAGCTTTTTTCACACCGTTTTTATATTTCAATCTTTTTATTGAATTATCAGTACATAAAAGATAAACATATTTTCGTGGACGCAGCCACGTATATAGATGCGCACATTGTATTTTGCATCAACAACCCATGTAATCTTCATGGGTAAAGAGTAACATTCTATTATATATTTCTCTTTCTCTGTGCTTGGGTACAAGGGCATCTGCATAGATGCTGCCAATACTTGCACCCCTACAAACATCAGCATAAGGTGAACTGTCTATCTAACAAGAACAAACTATAACCCTGATTCCCTCAAATCCTATTTTGTTCATTATTTCGGAGTATTTTATAAGTGTCTGATACAATATGTCAAGGTGTAACTCTAACATGCTTCATCCACCTCTCGTAAATGTGCTCCACCTTTTCCCTATTGACCATTGTCTTTGGTAAAAAAAAAATCATACCGGCATGTCGTGTTTAGGGTACAATATACTTCGTCTATCCGTGGGGGATACGACTTTTTCCAATGACGTGTGATTACTAATTTAGCGCTAAGGAGTATATATGGCCTAGGAGTGGTCTTATTGGTGTCTCAAATTGGTGTATGCCTAAGAATAGCAGTGCCAAGGACGGGGCTGGCGTTATTTTGGTAGCACATATTTCTGATATTAACTCAAATATTTCCTGCCAATATGCCCCCAATTTAGGACAACTCCACAAAGTGTGCAGTAAGGTTCCTGTTCGTCCAACAACTTGCGGATACCCCTGGATACATTCTGCTTAATCTATGTGGAGTTAAGTACCAGCGAAGAAGGGTCTTTACACCAGCTTCATAATGTGTTATGCATCTAAATGTAGTAGCTAAATAGGCCATGGCTTTACCCCAATTCCTAGTCAGAAAATCTTTGTTGTAAATCGGATTCTCAAGCTGACAGGGAAGGCAGTTTCACAAAGGTATCCTCGTCACCTAGGGTTCCATATATGTGTTTAGTATACTTGTTATGGAGCGCTGGGGCCTGGAATAGTCTGAGTATGTCTGTGTTAAATTTAGGTGGGGAGAGGAGAAATGGATTTAGGAAATGATTTATTCTCAGGTAATTATAAAATTTCTAGTGTGGGATTGGAAAAACTTTTGGATGGATTCAAAGGATTTCAATGAATTGCCCTCCACCCACTGTGTCACCTCCCTAACCCAAGGATAACAAGCAGTAAGATTCATGTCCTTAATTTCTACTTCTAGTGTTGAGATAGACATATGCTTTATCAATGAAGTGGTGGAATTTTCCTGTGATGCATGTACTGTAATTGAGTCCAAAGTGTGATAGCGTGACTTTTCGTAAGCAATGTATTGGGTGAGGTGTCCTTCCGCCATATGGAGCTAATCAAGTAGTCCCGAAGAGTACCCTTTCCCATTGCGTGATTTTCAATCTGCACCCATGGTTTCTGTTGTTCAACTAGCCACCATTCTTTCAAGAATGATAGACCTATAGCTCTGTGATAGTTTCTAATCAGTGATAGACCTATTCCTCCCATTCTCTTCCTTCTGATTAATATTGAGTGTGCAAGTCTGGGTGGTCTTTTATTCCAAATATATCTATTCAGAAGTGTCTGGGCTCTCCTGAAGAATATGTCCGGAATATGTATAGGTAGGGCATGGAATACATATATCAGTTTGGGAAGGTTCATCATTTGGAAGGCTGATACCCCACCCACGACAGCTCCTTTAATGCAAAACTACAAAAGTCCTGTTCCAATGTGTTCAGTAATGGTATGAAGTTGTGACTATAAAGAAGTGAGCATGGATACGTCAAGTGCACCCCCAGATAAGTGATACTATTATTCTGCCAATCCAGCTGGAATGTAGATTTAAGAACCCGTAGTTCCCCTGGAGGTATCTGTATTGGTAGTGCCTGTGACTTGGCCTCATTGATTTTGTAGTAAGACAGGGCGCCAAATGAGGATATAACTTCCATGGCTTTGTGAAGGGACTGTCTCGGATTTGTGAGAGTTAAAATAATATCATCCGCGCATAACGCCATTTTATGAGTACAGTTGCCAATGGTGATTCCTTTTATTTCTTTGTCTAATGTATTGTTCTAAAGGCTCCATAATGAATATTAATGATGAAAGGGGACATCCTTGACACGATCCGTTTGTGATATTGAATCTACACAAGGTAACACTATTTGTGCAGACCTGAGCAGATGGATTTGCATATAAGCTAGAGATGGCCTGCCTGATAAAGCCATGAAGCCCTATCTTATCTAACACGGAGAAGGCATACAACCACCTAGGTCTGTCAAATGCCTTCTCGGCATCAAGGGTCACTGCAAGGATTGGGATCTTTCTTTTCTCTGCATAGTTAAAGATGTTTAGTATTTTCCTGGTGTTGTCTGCTGCCTGGCGTCCCTTAATAAATCCTGTCAGTTTGAAGAAGATTTTTATGGCATTTAACATTCTTTTGCACCTGGTAGCCTCCATCACATGGTCTGATATGGGTGTGGCTTACAGTCTTGCTTTGTTCACATTGCACTAGTTGTCCTGCTAGGCGGTTGTGTGGAAGCTTGGCTGTGAGCTGGACTACATCACCTTCAGACCTTGTTCACACCATAGTTAATGTAGTGGTAGGACCCCTTGCCATGCTGAGAGACCGTGACGTGGTGCATGATGGGCTCCGATATTTTCCTGTCAGGAATATATTGGCAAAAGTCTCAGCTTTTAATATCTGCATTTATGACTAGCCAGTATAGTCAGTGGCATATCCGTTTGGTGCATTTTTTTTATTTATTTTTTCTGTGATTTATATATGTCCGAGTTAAGCAATAACAGGGGTCCAAATTTTTGTGGGATATTATCAGGTTTACCTGCTTTGGGGAGGGTAATTATAAGTGCCGTTTGCATTTCAGCTGGAAAAGGTATGCCTGTGTCAGCTCTTTAGTAAATGGAAGTCAAATGTGGAAGCAGTGGTTTAGTAAATTGTTTGTAGTACTCACCTGATAGGCCGTCTGGGCCAGGAGACATGCCCGAGGGAAGTGATTTGATAATTTTCTCAATTTCTCCTTCTGAGATGGGGCCGTTAAGATGAGTTAATTGGGCATTGGAAAGCATAGGGAGGGAAGCTTTGGTTAAGAAGTTCTGCACTAGTTCAGGGAAAGACTCTGGTAGTGGGATTTGGTCTTTGAGGTTGCACAGTTTTACATAATAAGATCAAAATTGATCTGCTATGTCCCTGGGGTCTATGAGTTTCCCATTGGTCGGAGGGTGTAGTATGCAGGGTATCTGTGATCGGATGTGTGATGCTTTTAGTTTGGAGGCTAATAGTTTACCTGCCTTGTTACCTTGGGCGTAGTATCTGGACTTTGTACTGTACGTGAAAGAGCTTTCTCATAGTTAAACAGTAGGAGTGTTCTCAATCTATCTCTCTCAGCTTTTATCTCTGCCGAGATCGCAGCAGTCGGTTTTTGTTTATTGTTCTGCTCTAAAGTATCTAGTTTAGCTAGTATGGTGTTTATATCTTTTTCTCTGGCTTTCTTCTCTTGGTGGCCTATTTTAATCAGTAGTCCCCTTATATAAGCTTTGTGGGCTTGCCATGCGATATATGGGTCAGATACAGAATTTGCATTAATCGTGAAGTACTCTGTTAAAGCCTCTGTAACTTCCTGGAAATATTTCTTATGACTCAAAGTGAATGTATTATTCCTCCAGATTGGAGCTCTTTGTGACTGGTGTTGTTCCTTTACGGATAATATGATTGGTGCATGGTCTGACCATTTAATGAGGCTTATTGTGGTAGATGTTGAATTAAATAAAGTGGTGCGGTCCACCAGGAACATATCTAATCGTGAATAAGACGAATGAGGAGGGGAAAAATAAGTATAATCCCGTTCAACACTATGTTGAGCTCTCCAGACGTCATTAAGCCCCTCTGTGCGCAGGAATTATTGTAAACCCCCATCTGGGCGTCGACTGCTGTAGGTAGAATCTATTGCGGGGTCTACAACAGTGTTGAAGTCACCACACATAATTAGTTTTCCTTGTTTCAGTCTGTTGACTTTGTTCATGAGCCTTTTTAGAAAAGCTAGTTGACATACATTTGGGGCGTATACATTTACCAGGGTATATACTATGCAAACTAGAATGATAAATCCCTGATGAAGGAGCCCGACGGCTCAGAAACGCGTCGGATGAACTTTGATCTCTGGGAGCACCAGTAGTACTTTGCGGTGAGATCACACGCACAGAAGATACTGGACGCCGAATCTGTAGTCTGCTCCCTCGCACCACACAGCTACCGGCCGGAGCAGTGTGAATGCTGGTAGGTGAGCAGTGAAGATTTACTTTTCCTCACACTTCCCTACACACAGGAACGGGAACTGTGTAAGCATCCAAAGAACCTAGATCGTTTTGCCAGCTTACACCTAAAGAAAAGGTAACTACCACCGCGGTGATTATTTCATCGCATCGTTAATTGATACTCACTTTCTATTATAGCGGAACATTCATCTAGCCACTGTACTTAATTTGTTATATTTCTACCTACCAGCGCCAACTGTAAGTTTATACTGTAAGGTAATTAACATTCAATCAATCTAGAATGATAAATCTGCCTTTGCTATCAATCTGTTAAGTGATTGAAGAAAAGGCTACTGAATTCCTCATGGCAATAAAAACGCCTCTGGTTTTTTTCATGTTATGTGCGTGTATGATGATTGGGTAGAGGCGATGTCGCACGCGGTGAGCATCTTACTGTAGTAGGTGAGATTCCTGCACAAAAAGGACGTCCGCGTGGGCTTCCATCGCCTCCCTCCAAGCATAAGCTCTCTTCTGTGGGCTATTTAACCCCTTGACATTGAGAGACGTCATTTTAACCCCTTAAGGACTCTCTCACCTTAAGGACTTGGCCATTTTTTGCAAATCTGACCAGTGTCACTTTAAGTGCTGATAACTTTAAAACGCTTTGACTTATCCAGGCCATTCTGAGACTGTTTTTTCGTCACATATTGTACTTCATGACACTGGTAAAATGAAGTAAAAAAATAATAATTTTTATTTATAAAAAAATACCAAATTTACCAAAAAGTTTCAATTTCTCAACTTCTATAATACATAGTAATACCTCCAAAAATAGTTATTACTTTACATTCCCCATATGTCTACTTCATGTTTGGATCATTTTGGGAATTATATTAAATTTTTTGGGGATGTTACAAGGCTTAGAAGTTTAGAAGCAAATCTTGAAATTTTTCAGAAACTTTCAAAAACCCAATTTTTAGGGACCAGTTCAGGTCTGAAGTCACTTTGCAAGGCTTACATAATAGAAACCACCCAAAAATGACCCCATTCTAGAAACTACACCCCTCAAAGTATTCAAAACTGATTTTACAAACGACGTTAACCCTTTAGGTGTTCCACAAGAATTAATGGAAAATAGAGATACAATTTAAAAAATTTCTGGCAGATTTTCCATTTAAATAATTTTTTTCCAGTAACAAAGCAAGGGTTAACAGCCAAACCAAACTCAATATTTATGGCCCTGATTCTGTAGTTTACAGAAACACCCCATATGTGGTCTTAAACCGCTGTATGGGCACATGACAGGGCGCAGAAGGAAAGGAATGCCATACGGTTTTTGAAAGGCAGGTTTTGCTGAACTGGTTTTTTTGACACCATGTCCCATTTGAAGCCCCCCTGATGTACCCCTAGAGTAGAAACTCCATAAAAGTGACCCCATCTAAGAAACTACACCCCTCACGGTATTCAAAACTGATTTTATAAACGTTGTTAACCCTTTAGGTGTTCCACAAGAATTAATGGAAAATAGAGATACAATTAAAAAATTTCACTTTTTTGGCAGATTTTCCTTTTTTTTTTCAGTTACAAAGCAAGGGTTAACAGCCAAACCAAACTCAATATTTATGGCCCTGATTCTGTAGTTTACAGAAACACCCCATATGTGGTCGTAAACCGCTGTACAGGCACACGGCAGGGCGCAGAAGGAAAGGAACGCCATACGGTTTTTGGAAGGCAAGTTTTGCTGGACTGTTTTTTTTGACACCATGTCCCATTTGAAGCCCCTCTGATGCACCCCTAGAGTAGAAACTCCATAAAAGTGACCCCATCTAAGAAACTACACCCCTCAAGGTATTCAAAACAGATTTTACAAACGTCCTTAACCCTTTAGGTGTTCCACAAGAGTTATTGGCAAATGGAGATGAAATTTCTGAATTTTAATTTTTTGGCAAATGTTCCATTTTAATCAATTTTTCCCAGTAACAAAGCAAGGGTTAACAGCCAAACAAAACTCAATATTTATGGCCCTGATTCTGTAGTTTACAGAAACACCCCATATGTGGTCGTAAACCGCTGTACGGGCACACGGCAGGGCGCAGAAGGAAAGGAATGCCATACGGTTTTTGGAAGGCAGATTTTGCTGGACTGTTTTTTTTTACACCATGTCCCATTTGAAGCCCCCCTGATGCACCCCTAGAGTAGAAACTGCAAAAAAGTGACCCCATTTTAGAAACTACGGGATAGGGTGGCAGTTTTGTTGGTACTAGTTTAGGGTACATATGATTTTTGGTTGCTCTATATTACACTTTCTGTGAGGCAAGGTAACAAGAAATAGCTGTTTTGGCACCGTTTTTATTTTTTGCTATTTACAACATTCATCTGACAGGTTAGATCATGTGATATTTTTATAGACCAGGTTGTCACGGATGCGGCGATACCTAATATGTATACTTTTTTTTATTTATGTAAGTTTGACACAATGATTTCTTTTTTGAAACAAAAAAAATCATGTTTTAGTGTTTCCATAGTCTGAGAGCCATAAATTTTCAGTTTTTGGGCGATTACCCTGGGTAGGGTATGATATTTGCGGGATGAGATGACGGTTTTATTGGCACTATTTTGGGGTGCGTGTGAGTTTTTGATCGCTTGCTATTACACTTTTTGTGATGTAAGGTGACAAAAAATGGCTTTTTTCACACCGTTTTTTTTTTTACGTTATTCACCTGAGGGGTTAGGTCAGGTGATATTTTTATAGAGCAGGTTATCACGGACACGAAGATACCTAATTTGTCAACTTTTTTCATTTATGTAAGTTTTACACAATGATTTCATTTTTGAAACATAAAAAAATCATGTTTTAGTGTCTCCATAGTCTGAGAGCCATTTTTTTTTTAGTTTTTGGGCGATTATCTTAGGCAGGGTATGATTTTTGCGGGATGAGATGACGGTTTGATTGGCACTATTTTGGGGTGTGTTTGACTCCTTGATCGCTTGCTATTACACTTTTTGTGATGTAAGGTGACAAAAAATGGCTTTTTTTACACCGTTTTTATTTAATTTATTTTATGGTGTTCACCTGAGGGATTAGGTCATGTGATATTTTTATAGAGCAGGTTCTTATGGATGCGACAATACCTAATATGTATACTTTTTTTTATTTTACAAAATAACAGGATTTTTAAAACCCCCAAAAAAGTTTTAGTGTCTCCATATTCTGAGCCATAGTTTTTTTATTTTTTGGGAGATTCTCTTAGGTAGGGGCTAATTTTTTGCGGGATAAGGTGATGGTTAGATTGGTAGTATTTTGGCGGGCATACGCCTTTTTGATCCCTTGGTGTTGTACTTTTAGTGATGTAAGATGACAAAAAAATTGTTTATTTAGCACAGTTTTTATTTTATTTTTTTGACAGTGGTTATCTGAGGGGTTAAGTCATTTGATATGTTTATAAAGCCGGTCGATACGGACACGGAGATACCTAATATGTCTACTTTTCTCTTTTTCCCTATTTTTTCCAAAAAATGGGGTAAATGAAGTTTTTTTTACTTGAAACTTTTGATTTCTTTTTTGGGGGGGAAACTTTATTTTTTCAACTTTTTTTCACTTTATTTTTTGTCCCACTTTGGGACTTCAACTTTTGGGGTCTGATCCCCTTTGCAATGCATTCCAATACTTCTGTATTGGAATGCATTGGCTGTAAGTGTAATACAGTGTGTATTACACATACAGCTTCCTGCCTGTGAGATCCAGGGGGCTGGATCTCACAGGGTCTCCTCCGGAAAGCAGCCCCGATGCCTAAGAAAGGCATCGTGCTGCCTTCCATGCCATTGAGTCCCCGTCACAGCAGCACGGGGACTCGATGGCAGCTTCGATCCCCGCCCGACATCGCATGTGCCGCGGTCAGCGCTGACAGTGGCACATCAAGGGTTAATGCGCCGGCATCAGTGATTTAACTGATGCTGGCGCATGCAGCAGGGGTCCGGGTATCAGTGACTGCCGGACTCCTGCCGCTGATTGGGCGGGCTCAGCTCCTGCACCCGCCCCATCACCATAAACTACATGTACGTCACGGGTCTTTAAGTCCCGGACAGAAATGACGTACATGTATGTCATGGGTCCTTAAGGGGTTAATACAATGGAAAAATGAATCTAGCCAGCAAAGGAAGCAATATGGATAATAACAATATATTAGTAAGTGCCTTGTATTAACCTTCTCTACATGATAAATGCCACTTGCTAAAGTGAGTCAACAACATTAAGTAGTAAATCTCGCCTGCTATAGCATGCTGTATACTAACTTAAGCCAAGATATCTAAAGTTAGTATACAGTTTGGTCTTGTGAGATTTGCTATATCTCCCAAGAATAATCTGAAGCATGATGCCCTAGCACTGTCTGTGAAGACTGGATGGTATCACAGTAAATTTGGGGGAACATATCTCAAGAATGGAAGGGGGGTGCAGGCAGATAATATAAACAATGCCATAGGCAATGCTATTTAATATGGTGACAGGACCTCTTTAATCCTAAAATATGCAGGAGGAATGCAGCCACAAACTTTAAAAATCTTTTCATCTTTTCATTGGACAACACTGAAGAGCTGCCACTTTGATACTATCTACAGTAGTCAGTGTACCGCTTGTATAACAGTGTAAATTAGGTGTGCCCTCAAAATAACACAACACACAGCCATTAATGTCTAAACCGCTGGTAACAAAAGTGAGTACACTCCTAAATGGAAATGGCCAAATTGTGCCCAATTAGCCATTTTCCTCCCCGGTGTCATGTGATTCGTTAGTGTTACTAGATCTCAGGTGTGAATGGGGAGCAGCTGTGTTAAATTTTGTGTTACCGCTCTCATACTGGTCACTGGAAGTTCATCAGGCACCTCATGGCAAAGAACTCTCTGAGGATCTGAAAAAAATAAATGTTGCTCTACATAAAGATGGCCGAGGCTATAAGAAGATTAGCAGCACCCTGAGACTGAGCTGCAGCACGGTGGCCAGGTTCCACTCAGAACAGGCCTCGCAATGGTGAACCAAATAAGTTGACTGCAGTTGCTCAACATCATATCCAGAAGTTGTCTTTTTAAAATAGATATGAGTGCTGCCAGCATTGCTGCAGAGGTTAAAGGGGTGGGGGGTCAGCCTGTCTGTGCTCGGACCATACGCCTCACACTGTATCAAATTGGTCTGCATGGCTGCCGTCCCAGAAGGAAGCCTCTTCTAAAGATGATCCACAAGTAAGCCCGCAAACTGTTTGCTGAACACAAGCAGACTAATGACAATGATTGCTGGAACCATGCCCTGTGGTCTGATGAGACCAAGATAAACTTATTTGGTTCAGATGGTGTCAAGCGTGTGTGGCGGCAAACAGGTGAGGAGTACAAAGACAAGTGTGTCTTGCCTACAGACAAGCATGGTGATTTGGGGCTGTATGAGTGCTGCCGGCTGTGGAGAGCTACAGTTCATTGAGGGAACCATGAATGCCAACATGTACTGTGACATACTGAAGCAGAGCATGTTCCCCTCCCTTCGGAAACTGGGCCGCAGCGCAGTATTCCAACATGATAACGACCCCAAACACACCTCCAAGACGATCACTGCCTTGCTAAAGAAACTGAGGGTAAAGGTGCTGGACTGGCCAAGCATGTCTGCAGGCCCAAACCCTATTGGGCCTCTGTGGGGCATCCTCAAACGGAAGGGGGAGGAGCGCAAAGTCTCTAACATCCACCAGCTCTGTGATGTCATCATGGAGGAGTGGAAGAGGATTCCAGTGGCAACCTGTGAAGCTCTAGTGAACTCCATGCCCAAGAGAGTTAAGGCAGTGCTGGAAAATAACGGTGGCCACACAAAATATTGACACTTTGGGCGCAATTTAGCCATTTTCACTTAGGGGTGTACTCACTTTTGTTGCCAGCAGTGTGTTGAGTTATTTTGAGGGCACACCAAATTTACACTGTTATATCAAAATGTCTTATCTTCAGTGTTGTCCCATGAAAAGATATAATAAAATATTTACAAACATGTTAGGGGTGTACTCACTTTTGTGAGATACTGTATATGTAGTATTAAAGTGGTTGTACAGGGGTTTTATATTGATGACCTATCCTCAGGATAGGTCACCAATATCTGATAGGGGGGTCTGACACCCTGCATCCCCGGCGATCAGCTGTTTGAAGAGGAGGCGGCGCTCCTTGCCATTGCTACTTCTTCTTCATTACACTACCCGTCATCTTGGAAGTGAGTGGAATTACAAGTGTTCGTTTTATTCTCTTGAATGGAGTGAGTTCCTGTAATCACACTATGCCGCCGCTACATGGGAGACAACACATAGTGTAATGAAGAGAAAGCAGCGCTCGCATGGTGTGCTGCCTCCTCTCTAAAACAACTGATCGCCAGGGGTGCCAGGTGTCGGACCCCCAATGATCAGATATTGATGACCTATCCCTAATAATAAGGCATCTTTTTAAAACCCCTGCACTTTAAAGGACATCTGTCAGCAGATTTGTACTTCTGAAACTGACTGACCTGTTACATGTGCACTTGGCAGCTGAAGACATCTGTGTTGGTCCCATGTTCATATGTGACCGCATTTCTGAGAGAAATGAAATTTTAATATATTCAATGAGCCTCTAGGAGCAACAGGGGAGTTGCCGTTACACCTAAAGGCTCTGCTCTCTCCGTAACTACCGTGCCCTCTGCACTTTGATTGACGGGGCCAGACGTGATCATATTTACACTGCCTGGCCCTGTAAATTAAAGAGGAGAGCGTGAAGTAATTGCAGAGAGAGCAGAGTCTCTAGGTATAGCAACAACAACTTGTTGCCCCTAGAGGCTCATTTGCATATAATAAAACATCATTTTTCTCAGCATTGCGGGCACATATAAACATGGGACCAACACAGATCCCTTCAGCTGCCAAGTGCACATGTAACGGGTCAGCCACTTTTATAGGTACAAATCTGCTGACAGATGCCTTTTAAGAAAAAAACTCCACAAAAAATATAAAAACCATAAGGTACATGCTGTTTAAATGGTGGGATTTTTTAGGCATAAAAATGCCAAAGCAAATTTGTGTGTGAAAAAGCCCCAAGGTGAAAAAAGTTGCAATCAACCTTGTGAATACTGAGAAATATTCAGCTGTCTGGAAAACTGTGTGATACGTGCAAGGGCCCGTTCACACGAGCGTGTAATGCCCGTTACCGTATAGCGGACCGCATTTGCGGATCAGCAATACACGAGCACCATTCCGTGGCCATTCCGCATCACGGATGCGGACCCATTCATTTCAATGGGTCCACAAATCCGGAGATGCGGAACGGAAGAATGGAACGGAACACTACGGAAGCACAATGGAGTGCTTTCTGGGGTTCCGTGCTTCCGGACCGCAAAAAGATAGAACTTGCTCTATCTTTTTGCGGAATGGAAGGATCGTGGACCCGCAATTTGCGGTCCACAGCACGAGCTTCACACATTCATGTGAATGAGCGCCAAGGCTGTTCCCTATAGGAAATAACTGAAGAGACATTTTGGCCTCAATTCTCTTACAATCCCCATGTGAATTTTAAATGTCAATGCACATTATATTTTTAAGAACTGCCATATGAAGTGTCACAGTATTTTTTTCATATATTGGACTTTACAGCAGCTCATGCTCATAAAAAAAATGTGACACCAAAAAATGTAATGCCACTGCTATGACTGATTGAGAATAAAGCTAAACATGTGACTATTGGAGGAAAGGTGGGAAGCACTCCTGTGTGTTATGACAAGAGGGAAAGGCAGCCCCCTGCCATGAATACTGAGAAAAGATTGTAAATGTGTGATGACTAATGCCAAGCACACATGCAACAGGTCATTCAGTTTCATAGGTACAAATCTGCTGACAGATGCCCTTTAGTATGTGTGACTTCAGCTTTTGTTTCAAAGGTTTGTTTCCCTATAAAGATGGGGATGGAAAAACGCCTAAAAAATTGTCAATGCTTCAACATGTGCACTCAAATTGAAAACAAAAACCAAACTAGCCCAAAAGATGCATGTATGTTTTGTGTTGGAAAATTCCCATAGACTTTAATCTAAAATCTAGAGCAGGCATTTCTCCTACTAATAAATGCACCAAATAAAACATGTACACAAAATTTTATAAAGATAGCGCTGCAGGAGTTGGGAAAAATGCCGCAAAAAACTATGCATGAATCTGCAGTGACCCAGATCACTGCTGAAAAGCTCATTTGTTGCTGAAAGAGTTATTGCTTTGTTTTATGCTCTACATATGATCTCATAAGCTGGATGCCCTGACTCAGCAGAGGGAAGCTAGCCCTGTCTTCTCTGAGGGAGCAGCTATATAGTTAGATTGCATCAGCCAAGTCAGTCTGGCTTTGCCTGTGAGCCTGTGTAAAGCTAAAGTCATAAAAGAGCCGTTTTCTTCAGGATAGAGTATTGCTCAGAGCACCCGCCACACAGAACAGACTGGCTGCCCGTTTCATAATCTGCACCTCTCAGCTTGTGAACTGCAGTACTGATTGTGAGAGTTTTTCAAAGTGTTTAGAGTGAGACTCAGGGTCTACTACTACCATCATTGCTGCCTATACACAGCTATTAGTAGAAGACTATGCTGTGATTTTCTTTGGAACTGTGCGTGTTGCTACTGTTTGTACTGCAGTGCTGATCACTAAATTGGGCCGAGTCATTGACTCCACCACCATCCGTGGGCCCATACATCTACCCTTCTGCTTTGTACCCTGCCAATCATCCACCATCAAGGGCATCCCAACTACCACCAGGCAGGAACCCCAGAAATGGTGTTCATGACGGATCCGTCTTGGCTATGTTAAAGATAATATAACCAGATCCGTTCATAACGGATGCAGATCTTATCGTGACGGAAGTGTTTTTGCTGATCCCTGCCGGATGAAGCAAAAACACTAGTGTGAAAATAGCCTTACACAAAGAATTCTGTACTTTATGTCTGGCAAAAGAAGCTAGATTTTAGTTCCATCACCCAAGGCAGGAAAATCAAATTGGACAGCTTGGATTTTATGGGTGCTGTCACAAGGTACAGATTTTGTTGCAGAAATTTCTGCAACTAGAAATCAGTTCCATTCACCTGAATGAGGCTTACAGAAATCCATGTGCTTGCTGCCCCATTCAAATGAATGGAACTGAATTTCCATTGTGCAAAGGCAGCGTGTGAAGACACCCAATCCAGCCAATATCTTCATGGGTACAGAAGTGATTTTAGGGAGTTCTATCTGCTATAACAATACACTGCCGATCTCATGTAACATGAGAAGAGTGCGCAAGAGAACATACAGCTTCAAGGTGAAAACATGTAAAATAGACGGGAAAGTGTAGGAATAAGATGCAATTGATGGACTATATAAGCAGCTTTACTAATAGTGGATTGAGATATAAATTCTCCTACACTGAGCCTGCTCCAGAACAATCCTAAGTTATCCCTGGTCTTGTTCATGACCAGGGGTGTATAAGTAATTTTATATGGGCAGATTTTCATCTCCTAATAAGCGCCAATCAACAATTTGTAGATCAGTGCTTTTATAAGCTCCATTCAAACGGAGCAGTCACCGTCAGCATGCAGTGTATGGGGACAAATAATTTGTTAATACAATAATGCCACAATTGTGTCAGAGTATGCCTGTTTTCATAAGGGGATGTGAAGCTGACAAACGATATCTGCAAAATAGATTATGATTAGCCCTTGTAAAAGGGCCTTGACATGCAGCCAAGGGGCTCCATCCATAGTAAAACTTGAAATAGGCCCTACTCCATCAGGACATGATAGGTTTATGATTGCTTTAGTCTTCATTCTGTCACCTCATCAGCAGTCATCCAGAGTTATCACTAAAGACCCCCCCACATCAATGTATTGTTGGCGGAATCTGCCGACAATGACGTGTTTGACCAATAACCAGGGACGTGCACACATAGGGATGAAAGGGGGCTTGAGCCCCTGCCCTTTTCATCACCGGCCCCTTAAATGCCCTCCGCTCTTACAGAAATTTTATTTTATTGGAACTTTTTTTTTTTTTCATAATGCGCAGATGCTGGCACTCACTGTCACGTGCGCTGCGCATTAATCTTTGTTAATTATCAAGACCAGACCCGCCAGCAAGTCACGTGGTACGGGCGGCGCGCACAGGCAGTCTTCTGAGCAGAGAAGAAGAGCTGCCTGGCTGTGTGTGCTCCCGCCCGTCCTGCCCCTGCTGACAAGCCGCCTCAGAGCCTCACCGCCCGCCCCTCCCGTCAGGAATCCGGATTCAAGTGTGGGTGAGTGAAGAAAAAGAAAATGATTGATGACATACCACTGCCCTGCGGCCCTGCCCTGCTCACTCAGTTTAATTCCTCCTGTGTGTGCTTGCTTGTGCTGAGTGACTGGGTTGTTGTCTTGTGTTTGTCTTGTCTGTCGGTCTGAGTCACTGTCTGTGTGAGTGTGTGAGTGTGATGTGTCTGTCTGTGATCGCCCCCCGCTCTGTGCTCTGGCTACTGTGCTGCTGCCTGGCCTGCTGACTGAGCCTGCCACACTCACTGTCATGGAGGTAGTAGGCCATTAGTGGCGGCTGGCGGGAAAAAACAGGGAGGGGGGAGGGTGTATAGGAGAGGAGATGCTCTACCTGCCTGCAAAACCCACCCACTGCCCAGCACACCCATGCTTCAGTTTACAATCATGCCTTTATGGCCCAGCAGGCCAGCACCCCTGCTTTTTGGCTACTTGTGCTGCCTGCCACTGCCATCATGGAGGCTGGTAGTGGCGGGAAAAATGTACCGGGGGGGGGGGGGGGGGGTATGATATGTGCTGCCAGGCTGCCTGCAGTGCAAACCCAGGTCCCAGGCCCATGAATCACCCCTGCAGTCTGTGGGGCCACTTCTTGCTGGTACAGTGGCACATTATTGGTGGGCAGTGGCCAGTGGGCACTATATAGGGGCATCTACTGAGGCCACAAAATAGGGGTATATGTTATATGGGGGGTTCTGTACAATGGCATTTTATACTGGGACACGCTATGCTTGCATTGCTTGGTACTATGGGAAAGGGGGAGAGCAGTAATGGGGGTCATCTACCGGGGGCACTAAGAATGTGTATTTGATGTTTGCAATAGGGATCGACCGCTATTGATTTTTTTTATTGCCGATACCGATATTCTGTGAACTTTCAGGCTGTTCTTTTCTGCCGATATTCTGTGCATTTTAATTTATTTAAAAAAAAAAATTCAACACAAATCTAGTTTATATACCAATACACATTACTTGCATTATACCGCTAAGGGGCTCATACTTACTCTTATACATATATAGTGTGTTATATACCCTCATACTACAACACAACTACATCATACACACATTTAAATTACATATTAATGTGTGTATGTCTGATGTAGTAGGTAGGTACATGGCAGATGGCACAGCTGTATATGTATGATTATACAATAGGATGTGCACTTGTGGAATATGAGTTTATGACGCACTTTCCCTCCACCAGCCGGAGCAGTAACAGCGTAGCCTATGTACGTAGTCCCGTTTAGGGGTGTTTCAGGCAGGCCCACACACATACCCTCTCTACTGTACTCCCGCAATACTTGGCACTGGCAGCGCAAAGGCACAGCGGTGACTCTGACATTTCGGACAGGTGCGCGGGTGTGGTGGACGCAATATCGGTGGTATCGGCAGTTTATATGCCGATACCCATACTTTACAAAATCAGGAATATCGGCCGATAATCGGTCTATCCCTAGTTTGAAACTTATAGGGGACATTGAGGGCATCTTCTGGGGCACTATGTAGGGGCATTTTTATACCGGTACATTATGGGGGCACTAGGAGGAAGGGGGAAGAGGAGCACTGTGGGGCATTTACTGGGGTTGCCGTATAGGGGTATTTTATACTGGTACATTATGGGGGCACTATAAGGACATTAGCTCAACTGGGGGCATTACAAAGGGGTATTGTTTTTATTGTCCAATAATATAATGTGAATTTTTACTACGGGGGTGAGGTGGGCGGATTAGGGTGGGCTCCTGGGCTTCATGCCTGCTCCATCATGGTCTGATCCCTTTAGAAGCAGCACCAGTCTCTCCCTGCTCTGCTATCCCTCTGCCCCTCCTGCAAATGATCATTATGAAATCTCTCTCTTATTAGGACAAAACACATCAGCTTGCTTCTCCAGTCCATTGAGCACGTCACCCCGCCGGAAAAGTGTCTGCCGACCGCCTGAGATCTCCCCAACAGCCCAGCCATAGAAACATAGAAACATAGAATGTGTCGGCAGATAAGAACCATTTGGCCCATCTAGTCTGCCCAATATACTGAATACTATGGATAGCCCCCGGCCCTATCTTATATGAAGGATGGCCTTATGCCTATCCCATGCATGCTTAAACCCCTTCACTGTATTTGCAGCTACCACTTCTGCAGGAAGGCTATTCCATGCATCCACTACTCTCTCAGTAAAGTAATACTTCCTTATATTACTTTTAAACCTTTGCCCCTCTAATTTAAAACTGTGTCCTCTTGTGGTAGTTTTTCTTCTTTTAAATATGCTCTCTTCCTTTACCGAGTTGATTCCCTTTATGTATTTAAAAGTTTCTATCATATCCCCTCTGTCTCTTCTTTCTTCCAAGCTATACATATTAAGGTCCTTTAACCTTTCCTGGTAAGTTTTATCCTGCAATCCATGTACTAGTTTAGTAGCTCTTCTCTGAACTCTCTCTAGAGTATCTATATCCTTCTGGAGATATGGCCTCCAGTACTGCGCACAATACTCCAAGTGAGGTCTCACTAGTGTTCTGTACAGCGGCATAAGCACTTCACTCTTTCTACTGCTTATACCTCTCCCTATACATCCAAGCATTCTGCTGGCATTTCGTGCTGCTCTATTACATTGTCTTCCCACCTTTTAAGTCTTCTGAAATAATTACTCCTAAATCCCTTTCCTCAGATACTGAGGTCAGGACTGTGTCAAATATTCTATATTCTGCCCTTGGGTTTTTACGCCCCAGGTGCATAATCTTGCACTTATCCACATTAAATTTCAGTTGCCAGAGTTCTGACCATTCTTCTAGTTTTCCTAAATCCTTTTCCATTTGGCGTTTCCCTCCAGGAACATCAACCCTGTTACCTATCTTTGTGTCATCAGCAAAAAGACAAACCTTACCAGCGAGGCCTTTTGCAATATCACTTATGAAGATATTAAACAAAATCGGTCCCAGTACAGATCCCTGTGGAACCCCACTGGTAACATGACCTTGTTTTGAATGTTCTCCATTGACTACCACCCTCTGTTGTCTGTCACTCAGCCACTGCCTAATCCACTCAACAATATGGGAGTCCATGCTCAATGACTGCAGTTTATTGATAAGTCTTCTATGTGGGACAGTGTCAAAAGCCTTACTAAAATCTAGATATGCGATGTCTACTGCACCTCCACCGTCTATTATTTTTTTCACCCAGTCAAAAAAATCTATAAGATTTGTTTGACATGATCTCCCTGAAGTAAACCCATGTTGTTTTTCATCTTGCAATCCATGGGATTTTAGATGTTCCACAATCCTATCCTTTAATAGGGTTTCCATTAATTTGCCTACTATTGATGTCAGACTCACTGGTCTATAGTTGCTCGATTCCTCCCTACTACCTTTCTTGTGAATGGGCACGACATTTGCCAATTTCCAATCTTCCGGGACGACTCCTGTTACTAATGATTGGTTAAATAAATCTGTTAACGGTTTTGCCAGCTCACCACTAAGCTCTTTTAATAATTTTGGGTGTATCTCATCAGGCCCCTGTGACTTATTTGTCTTCACCTTAGACAGCAAACTTAGAACATCTTCCTCTGTAAAGATACATGCATCAAACGATTTATTAGTCATTCTTTCTAGTGGAGGTCCTTCTCCTTTTTCTTTTGTAAAAACTGAACAGAAGTATTCATTAAGGCAGTCGGCTAGCCCTTTATTCTCTTCTACATACCTTCCGTCCTTTGTTTTTAATTTAGTTATTCCTTGTTTTAATTTCCTTTTTTCATTTATATATCTGAAGAATGTCTTATCCCCTTTTTTCATAGACTGAGCTAGTTTTTCTTCTGCCTGCGCTTTAGAAGTTCTTATAACTTGCTTGGCCTCTCTCTGCCTAATCTTGTAGATTTCCTTATCTTCATTGCTCTGGTTTTTTTTATAATTACAAAATGCTAGCTTTTTATTTTTAATGATTTGGGCCACTTCTGCTGAGTACCACAGTGGTCTCCTCCTTTTTTTGTTTTTACTGACAAGTCTAATGCAATTTTCTGTTGCCTTCAATAATGCACCTTTTAAGTAGTCCCATTTCTCCTGGACTCCATGTAATCCGTTCCAGTCTGATAAGGACTCATTTATGACTAATTTCATTTTTGAAAAGTCTGTTTTTCTAAAATCTAAAACTTTTGTTTTTGTGTGGTGGGACTCTTTCACAGTTCTTATATTAAACCACACTGACTGGTGATCACTAGATCCCAAGGTTTCGCCTACAATGACATCATATACCGAATCCCCGTTTGTGAATACCAAATCTAAAATGGCCTCCCTCCGGGTTGGCTCCTCAACCACTTGTTGTAGAGATAACCCCAGTAGGGAATTTAGAATATCTGTACTCCTGGTAGAACTTGCTATTTTGGTTTTCCAGTTTATATCTGGAAGATTGAAATCTCCCATAATAAATTGAAATCTCCCGCCTGAGATCTCCCCAACAGCCCAGCCAAGGAATTGTAAGTTTTCATCTGAAATATGTTTGTGACTGTGTAATGCAGAAGGTTCTCAGGTAGGTTGTGATACAACCATTAATTTTAATCATGCCTGCAGCACAATCCCGAAAACAGAGAGAATACGGAAAATGAAGGAGAGAGAACGCCAGAAAGCAGCCCATATTAGTAGATCATTGAATGCATGGTTTAAAAAACCAGGTACCAAACCACAAGATACAACACATCTACAAGATGTTGAGAGTGTCCCAACAGAGAGCACGTTAGAGATCCTTCAAGCTACAAATGAATTACAGGAGAGGTCTTTGGAGGCTACACCTGACAAAGATGATAATGAAGTCGATGTTAGTGTTGAAAAGGCTACAATAGGGCAAACAGTGGCTAATGGTGGGCCAGATGAATTAATGGAAGAGGATGTAGCAGAGGAAGATGTGAGTAGTGTAGAAGATGCCTTGTCAAAAATTTCATCCTTAAAATATCCAACCGATCCAGCCCATAATCAAGATTTTCATCTGACATGTAATGCCAGTTATGTAAAAATGTGTGTTGGTAGAGGACCATGTCAACCTGTACTCAGATTTCCCAAAAATGATGAAGGAAGGTCATTTCAGAAAGTGTGGTATGAAAATAACCTGTGGTTAGAGTATTCACCTAACAAAGACAGTATGTACTGCTTCAGCTGTCGGCTTTTTCTAAATGAGCAGAAGTATAGCAAGAGTTCATGGAGAGTGGCTGGGGTAAGCAATTGGAAAAAGGCACGTGAGAAAATAAAAGAACATGCAGAGTCAGAGGCCCACTTAACAAGCATGGTGCGATGGAACACATACAAAAAGAGTGCTTTACAATCAGCTTTTGACGTATCTGATGCTTTAGGCAAGGCAAAAAGGGAGAGAGAGAAGCAACAAAACAGAGAACTCTTGACCCGATTAATTGATATAACCCTATATCTTGCACGGCAGGGGAAGGCTTTTAGGGGTGATGACGAGTCTGACACAAGTAGAAACCAGGGCAACTTCCTTGAACTTGTAAAAATGTTTAGCCAGTACGATAGCGTACTTAAGCTCCATTTGGAAAATTTAAAATGCCAGAAAATAGGTAAAAATAGGTGTCAGGTTTCACTCCTCTCAAATAGGACACAAAATGATCTTATCAAAGCACTGGCCACATTCACAAAACGAGAGATTAGGAAAGAAATAGAGGAGGCCACTATATATTCAGTTCTTATAGATGAAACTACTGACGTATCTCACTGTGAGAAGGTGTCTATTGTGGTGCGTTATGTGTACCAAATGGAAATCAAAGAGCGCTTCCTCCAGGTCTGTAATGTGGCAAAAACTACAGATGAGGAGATGGAGAAAACTGTTCTTGACTTGCTAAAGAACAACAATCTACAGATAGAAAACATGCGTGGTCAAGGCTATGACGGTGCTGCCAATATGAGTGGTCAATACAAAGGTCTGCAGTCTAGAATATTGCAACACAACAACAAGGCTCTATATGTTCACTGCCAAGCCCACTGCCTAAATTTGGTCCTAGTTGAAGCTGCCAAATCAAGCATCCACTTCATTACCTTTTTCAACCTGGTACAGAAGCTTTATGTGTTTCTCACCAGCTCTACAAAACGGCACACTGCATTTGTGAAATGTCAAGAAGCCTTGCACCCTGGAGAGCGTGTATTTCAACTACAAAAGCTCTCAGACACGCGTTGGGCATGTAGAGAAAAAGCCCTAAAGGCCCTCCTTAAAGTTATAAGTTCTGTGGTCAAAGTCCTGACTGATATTACACAGCAGGAGCCTCCTGATACTGCTGCTGGAGATGCCAGAATGTACCTTAAAGCCATAGACTTTGAGTTTTTGCTTTGCCTTGAAATAGCCAGTCCAGTCTTTGAAGTCACTGCACTTGCCTCTGATGCTCTACAGAATTCTGATATAGATCTGTCCACAGCATATGCTGTTGTCAATGGAGTCAAGGACACCTTGTCCAACCTCAGGACAGAACAGCAGTTTGGAAAATTGTTTAAGAGTGCCTGTGAAAAGGCAGAAGCCGCTGGGATCAGTATTCCCATTGCCCCCCCAGGACAGCAAAGACAGAGGAGGGTGCCTGCAAAATATTCCCATAGTACCCACACAGCCATAGAGAGCCACTCCTTCCAGTCCCTAGAAGACTACTATAGAGTGAAGGTATACTATACATTCATTGATGTTCTTTCTCAGGAGCTAGAGAGAAGATTTAGGGGAGATGGCGAGACACAGTCTAATAAAATATTAAGTGCACTTCACAGTTTGACTAAGCCCAACAAATGGATAGGCAAAGATATAATAGGGCCTGACTCTCTTGAGGCCATTCACACACTATGTGAATTCTATGGAGGTGAAGAGCAAAAGTTAAAAACAGAGCTCAGGGTCTTTTATGCCTCTTTCCAGGACACATCCACTGTGAAGGATATCTTAAAAACTCTTAGAGACAACAATGGTCAGGATATCTTTCCAACACTGGTGAAAATGATAACAACCTATGCAACAATTCCTGTGTCAACAGCAACAGTGGAGAGGTCCTTCTCCAAGCTCAAGCTGGTAAAAGATACACTGAGAAACCTTTGTTCAGAGGAGAGGCTTTCTGACCTCCTACTCCTGGCTATTGAGAAAGACATTCCCTTAAACCACAGTGAAGTTGTCAACATATACAGGGATATGGCCCCCCGAGGGGGTTATCCGACACCCAGAGAACCTGGCCAAGATTTGGGACACAAGATTCTCTTGGCGTGATAAGTTAGATCAGCAGATCCTGATAATATTGTTACTTTGCTTGGACCGTGATATTTGCATACTCTGAGTCGCCTCAATTGTATTGGACTGCACATTGTGATTTCATATCTGTATGTACCTTTTTCTTTTTGCATATACAAAAAAATAAATAAAAAGAATTGACAAAAAATAAAGGAATATGCATTATTACTGTATCTATACATTTATGGAGAACAAGGAAAGACTTTTAGAAAGCAACTAAGCTTTGTGGTACAAACACTTTTTCGATTTTTGTCAAGTGCCCTTTTTTTTTTTTTTAAGCCCCTGCCCTTCAAAATGTCTGTGCACGTCCCTGCCAATAACCTAATGTGTATGGTTAGCTCCTGATTCTCCTAGAAGATTATGTTGGTTGAGAATAGGATTGGGCCAAAAATGTGGTTCTCTCAGGAAATAAGCTGCTGCCAAAAGTGTATGGCAGCAGCTTTCTCCTCTCTCTCCACTGAATGCACAAATACATTTGGCAGAACCAAACTAGTAAGTGTGAATGCGCTTCTATTTTGGGAGTAGCATTTATGTGCACTTTTGCCCCACCTATCTAAGAGGCGACCTTGAATAAAGTGGTACATATAGCTGTGTGTGCTCCTCCTCTCAATGATTGCTGATGCACACAGAGGTAACTAGGAGCAACACACTAGATGTGCAGGGTCTGCTCTACTGAACATAGATCCATAACAGCATAGGTACGGTGGGTATAGAGTAGGACCTGCCTGACCTGAGACCACTGTGGCGCTGAGTAGGTGGGCACAGATGTGTTTTGATCAAAATATATTGGCTAAGAGTCTCAGATTTTAACAGAGTGAGGGCTTAGTCCATATGTTATGTTTACATCTACTGTTTTAGTGCATTATTTTCTGGGAGTTGGGAGAGGTAGCTGTCAAACATTCGGCCAACTTCGGCCAATTGAATGTATATGGCCAACTGAACTCTACCTCAGCTCATTGACTCTACAGGGAGAAACCCTGTAGGACTGTCAAGTCATGATGACATAAAGCCATCCACACTCAAAAATAAATTTCTGGTGCTCCATATCATACTATAGGACTCTAAACATAATTATTGTGCACCTTATTTAACTATAGAACTATATCTGTAATAACTGGGCTCCACATATTACTGTATGGTAGTAAAAAAAAATGATGCCGCTCCAGATTATAGAACTACCTTCAAGGGTCAGGGAGCTCTGTCCAGTTATCTTGAAGGAGTTTTCCATTGTATTGGATCCACTTACCACATTTGCAGAACCTGCTACTTGTATCGTCCCCACCTGCTGCCAAATTAGACCAACTTACACACGGCATAGCCATTTTTGCAATCTGCAAATAGCATTGTGTGGAAAAGAACGTCTGGCCATGTATAGAACAGTCCTATCCTTGTCAGTAAAAGGACAAGTATAGGACATGTTCTATTTTTTTGCAGGTGCCATGGAATGGACATATAAATGTGGTCCGCACACGGTGTGCTGGCCACATTTTTTGCGGCCCTACTGAAGTGAATGTGTCAGATGAGGATAAAAAATATGGTCGTGTGCATGAGCCCTTAGTTGAAGTCTCTTGGCAGTTTTTATGCCACTGATTGTCATGCCCAAGGTTACAACAAATTTTCACCATCAACAGTCCCCTTGTACCTGCTCAAACAACAGTTGTTTAGTCTGTAAAGGTGGTGGGAGCATTAGGATGCATTCACAATGGTCTTCCTATTTCCACTGTTCTGCTCCGACGTAGGAGAAGCAAAACTAAAATAATGGAAGAATGATATCTGACACATGATGAAAACAAAATGAGGTCTGTTGAATATTCATCAAGCGGCGTGACTTTTTACCGGAGCATACTATGCTTTTTTGTCCAGTATTACGACAAAGGCTCCTAATATTTCTATCTACAGTACCAAGCACATGTAGTATATATACTGATCAGCCGTAACATGAATAGCATTGATCATTTCATTACAGTCACACCTGTCAAGGGTGAAATTTATTGCGTTCCAAGTGAAGGGTAGGAAGATGTGGGCAAATTCTAATGGTTAGGCGACTTTGTCAGAACAACTCTAAAACTACTGGGGGAATTTTTCATACGGGTAATATTTGAAGTCAGTTTTGCTTGAGTCAGCGTTGGTGTACTTTATGCCACATTTATCAAATGTTACATGTTGTCTGATAAATTTGTCTTTCCTTAAACCGAACACTTTTGTCTAGAAAATGTACTCTAGTTTTCCTACTTCACCACCATACTGGAGTGAGATTGCGACTTTTAAAAAAAGTCTCAGTGATAAATCTGGAGCTACTTTCCCACCCTTATTTAAAAACTGGAGCAAGTGGTGTAATAACGCAAAAAGTCTCAAAGGCCTCATTTTGAGACTTTTTAAAGCAAGAATTTGGTAGTGAAGGCATGATAAATGAGGGCCTATATGTCTTGTGGGGTGTTCTCAATATGCAGTGCTTAGTACGTGGTCATGGGCAACCATGCTGATCCCTGTCCACTGACAAAATCACCTACAATGGTGTACAGATACTCATGGAGCATCATAACTAGACCATGTAGCAATGGAAGAAGGTGGTCTGGTCTGATGAATCACACTTTCTTTACATCATGTGGATGGCTGGGTGCACATGTGTCACATAGGGTAAGTTCACACTTGCTTTAAACGGATCCATCAGGCTGTTCCAGCAGAGAACTTTTGACTATAATGGGATCCGCCCGCTTTCCGGCATAAGGGGTGGTTTCTATTTGTAAGTTCTGCACCTGCGATGTAATGTCCACAAAGCTGAAGACACTCCCCCTGTCACTTGATTGACTGGGCCAGCCCTGACAATCTCACGCCTGCACCGCCGCTCCAAATAGCAGTGCAGAGGTTCTGCTTCCAAAGCAGCAGATGTTTATGTGCCTCTACCTGGAAATGTGGTGGCACACACAAAGTTGCTGCTCCAGTAGCAGCAGCAGAGCCTCTGTGCATGAGCAGCTACTTGGAGCTTGTTCAGGAATGGTTTAAAGGAACATAACAAAGAATTCAAGGTATTCGATTGGCCTACAAAACCCCCAGATTTAATTGAGAATCTGCTGGATGTCCAATTCAACTTACGGGATCTCCTAACATCTTGGGGTCAGATACCACAAGAGACCTTCAGAGGTCTTGTGGAGTCCATTCCCCAAAGAGTCAGAACTGTTTTGGTGGCACGAAGACAACTTACTCTATATTAGTGATCAATGTTATAGCAGCTGTGTGTATTATTACCATTTGTGGGGTATGGCTTAATTATATAGTGTCATAAAATGGTTTATTATGCAGTATAGTGCCATAATCATGCAGCTTGTGGCTTAGGAGGATGTTAGCACATATTTAAGTCTATTAAGCAGCTCAAACAGAAATTGTTTATTAGAACACAAGATAGATTGTACTTAGTAATCCTTTGCAAACAGATGTACTGTCGTTACGGAGGTGCTGAGGACTTTGCTCTCTCTGAAAGCAATAATCAACAACCATGTCATATTTACCATTCTGTTCTGGACCAAATAATATATTAATAGTCAATAGATATTGGGGCAGTTTCAAGGAGAACTCCTATCATGGACACTGATGGTATATCATGCGGTCACCCTCCAAGCACTGGCTCGGCTATTTCCAGCAGTCTCATAGTGGTAAATGGAGAGGTGGCTGTACTTGTGCGGCTTGCACACCATTCACTGCTATGGGACTTCTGAAAATAGCCAAGTGCACTTGCTAGGCTACTTTCAGAAGTCCCATAGCAGTGGATTGAGAGCACGCTGCACATGCACTGTGTGCTCTCCTTTACATTGGGGGGCCACGTTCTGGAGATAGGATTGGGTCCCAGAGGTGGGACCTGCACGAATTTGATATTAGTACTGTTCTTAGCTGCAAGGTTACTACAAGGGTATGTTCACATATGGCATGTCTGTGATATACACCTGTATATCTGAATGGAGTTTTTAAAAACCAAATAAGCATGCTACAGAAAGAGCTTCATTCAGATGCATGCAGATTTTTCAGTTGCAGAAATTTCTACAAAAAATCTGCTGTATGTAAACATAACTCAGAACATACCATATACAGTAACTATAATTCCAGGAAGGAATCAACAGAAAAGTCCAATATCACAGCCTGGGAAACATATTTGATTTCCTCCTACACATTTTTAAATTGCTGCATAAATTTGTGTTGGTAAATGTATAACATGAGCAATGTTTGCCACAATAGGGTTCAATGTCGCACATCATTGTTTTAACCTTGTACCAGGGTACTTTCACACTTGCGGTAGGACGGATCCGACATGCTGTTCACCATGTCGGATCCGTCCTGCGGCTATTTCGCCGTGCCGCCGGACCGCCGCTCCGTCCCCATTGACTATAATGGGGACGGGGGCGGAGCTCCGGCGCAGCACGGCGAAAGGCCGCCGGACTAAAATTACTGCATGTCATGCTTTTTAGTCCGGCGGCTTTCGCCGTGCACCGCCGTGCTGCGCCGGAGCTCCGCCCCCGTCCCCATTATAGTCAATGGGGACGGAGCGGCGTTCCGGCGGCACGGCGAAATAGCCGCAGGACGGATCCGACATGGTGAACAGCATGTCGGATCCGTCCTGCCGCAAGTGTGAAAGTAGCCTAAGTATGGTCTTTTTTCAGTCATATGTTGTAATTTTGATGCCCCTTTCAACAAATTACCTTTGATTTTAGTGTAGGAACTTGCAAGACCATGAAGACCCTAGATGTGGGGCTGAGTATTTTGGCCAAAATATCAAATATCTGATGCTTGTCATTTTTGCAGGACACAGAATCCAGTTCCTGTGATGTTTGGGGTGTCAGTACTTGTAGAGTGTACTTAGAGGTGCTGGAGAGCCTGCCTAAGCTAATAGTATGAGCGTCACCAAGAGACTGTTAGCCGGTATGATGCACTACATGTAACAGTGTGATTGGCACCTTATAGAAGTCTTATCCTGCGTGCATTCAGAATACTAAACATCTGTATGGATGATAGGTGTGTGAGTGGATGTTCATCAGGAATATACACCTATGCAGTCTCCATCATATACCATTAGATCCTGATTGTGTCCTGCCATGAAATAGAGTTTTAACCTTGTTCTGGAAAATATGGACATTTTTCAGAGATTTGTAGTATTTTTGATTTCCTTTGTTTTCCAGTTAATTGCCTTAGATTTGAAGGCTGTGAAATGGACAGACAAAAAAATATTTCACCTGCATTTTCCAAGATCCAGGCTTGGGCCAAAGTGTCAACATAGATGATATTACAAGGTAGGGCAGATTTAGTTAACTCCATTTTAATTGCCTTCCTTCTGAATATAAATACTTAAAGGGAATGTGTCACTGAAAATATTTTCTGCCAGTTAAAACCAGATAGCGACGTATATCCATTTTTTCTAATTTGTTTTAAAAGAAAAAAATATTTTAAAATGTGCACATAAAATTGTGACTTAAAGAATAGGACATTTTCTAATGACGATTTCCTTTTAAAGGGGTTCTCTGGGAATTATGAAAATACTTAAATATTACTTCATTATAAATATCTTCCCAAATAAATTTTCATTAGTTATAATGGCTTGTTTTGTCTAGGGAGCAATCATCAGGAAAAATAAAATGGCCGCCATCCCATTAGTACACACAAAACCTGTCCTAATCACACAGGAGGACATACTACTTCACAGCAGTGAGCCAAAGAGCTGCCTCATCTCCTTTTATAATCCTGAATACAGTTTAATATGATCTTCAGCTAAATCTCTGTAGAAATTGAGTTCATGAGGAGGCATGAAGTAGAGAGGAGGGTGGGGGTGATGTGGATAATGTGCAGCAGCACTTGTATGCAGTCCCCATTACCATAGTCTGTCCTGTCCATCTTCTCTGTACTTCATGTCTCCTCATGAACTCCATTCCCACAGAGATTCAGTTAAAGTTCTTATAATCTGTATTCAGGATCATAATCACCGACAAGTAGGAAAGGAGGATGGGACAGCTCTTTACCTCAGTGCTCAGAAAGAACATGTCCTCCTGTATGATTATGACAGGTTTTGTGAGTATTAACCCCTTAGTGACCAGCCTGTTTTGGGCCTTACTGACCAAGCGTTTTCTTCCTTTTTTCATCGTTGTGTTCCAAGAGCTATAACTTTTTTATTCTTCCGTCTATATAGCTTTATGAGGGGTTGTTTATTGCAAGACAATTTGTAGTTTTTAATGGCGCCATTTTGGGGTACACATAACTTTCTGATTAACTTTTATTAACTCTTTCTCGGAGGGAGATAGGAAAAACAGCAATACTGCCACTGCGTTTTTACGTTATACATTTTACAGCGTTAATTTTTCGGTATTAAAATAACATCTTATCTTTATTCTACGGGTCAGTACGATTACAGTGATACCAAATACATATCTTTTTTTTACATTTTACAACATTTTTGCAATAAAACCTTTTTCTTTTAAAAAGAAAAAAATGTTTTTGCATTGCCGCTTCCAAAGACCCATAACTTTTTTATTTTCCGTTCTATGGAGTTGTATGAGGGATTTATTTTTGCTGGACGACTTTTATTTTTCATTGGTATAATTTTGGAGTAAATGGAGCTTTTTGATTGCTTGTTATTAAGTTTTTTCGGTGGCAACTAAGAATAAATTAGTAATTCAGTTTTTTTTTTTTTTTTTTTACGGTGTTCACCGTAGGGGATAATTTACATGATATTTATGTAGTCCAGGTCATTACGGATGCGGCAATACCAAACATATGGGAAGATTTTATTTTTGCAATTTTTTTCATTGAAAAACATATTTTCAATGGAGAAAAAAGCATACATTGTTTTTAGGGGATTTTTGTAATTATAGTCCCCACAATGGGACTATAACAGACAGCTTTTTGATTGCTTTTAAAATGAAATGCACTATCCCTATAGTGCATTGCATTTTAATGACAATGCTATTCTAAAATTGACCAACAGGCTGAGCCAGAGAGGTGCAACCTGCTGGAAATTACTGAAGGCTGGTCTGGGCCCTACATCAGACCCCATGCAGCATTCGCAGACACACATTGGCACCCCACGATCACATTTGCGGGGTACAGATGGGAGTCTGCGCCCTCTGTCAGCACTTTACATGCGGGTCCCCCGTGCAGCGCTTAGACTGGACCACAGTAAAAAAGTGGTGGCCCAGCCTAAGGCCCCTTAGTGACCGCCGTAAAAACACGTATGGGTGGTCACTAAGGGGTTAATAGGACGGCAGCCATTTTGTTTCTCCTAAAGATTGCTCCCTAAACAAAATGAGCGATTATAAATAATGAGAGGTATATGGGAATATATTTACAATAAAGTAATATTTAAGTATTTTCATTTTCTAAATTCCCAGAGAACTCATTTAAAGGGATTCTGTCACCTCGTTTTACCCTATAGAGATGCGGACATGCACGGCTAGATCGCCGCTAGCATGTCCGCAATATACCTGTCCCTTAGCGCTGTGTCCTTTTATTGTGTTTAAAAAATGATTTTTAGAGATATGTAAATGAGCCTGGTAAGGAGCCCAAGGGGCTGCACTAACCTTCTTGGAGCCCAGCCACGCCCCCCTGTGAAGGAGCCCAGCACCGCCTGCGCCCTCCGAATCTTCTCCTTGCCCACAGTTAGATCGCCGTAATCTCGCAATGCGCGAGCTCGCGCATGCACTGTTCCTTCCCTGAGGCTGATGCCAGCACCGCGAGATTACGGCGATCTGTGAGCAAGGAGGAGATTCGGAGGACGCAGGCGGTGCTGGGCTCCTTCACAGGGGGGCGTGGCTGGGCTCCAAGAAGGTTAGTACAGCCGCTTGGGCTCCTTACCAGGCTCATTTACATATCTCTAAAATAATTTTTTTAACACAATAAAAGGACACAGTTTTATGGGACAGGTATATTGCGGACATGCTAGCGGCGATCTAGCCGTGCATGTCCGCATCTCTATAGGGTAAAACGAGGTGACAGAAACCCTTTAAGCTTACAGTAAATTACTTGTGGAAACATTAGTATTAGGGCTCATTCAGACGGCCGTATGCTGTCCGCAAAAATACTGAATGCTATCCGTTTTTTTGCGGATCCGCAAAAAAATTGAAACATGTCCTATACTTGTCCGTGAAAATCAGGACATGGCCCCATTGAAGTCTATGGGTCCGCAAAAATACTGAATGCTATCCGTTTTTTTGCAGATCCGTTTTTTTGCGGATCCGCAAAAAAACGGATAGCATTCAGTATTTTTGCGGACAGCATACGGCCGTCTGAATGAGCCCTTACTTACAGTGAGTGCTGAAACATCTAAAAAAAAAAGGTGCTCTCCACATAGCTCATTTCACAATCTGACAATGTGAAAATGGTATTTCTACAAGATTGCATGTTGTGTCTGTGACCCAGGGCCGGTATTAAAAACAACTTTGTGAATTAGTACATTGTTGGCTGGGAAAGAAGTTATTTAAAATATTTTTTTCTACATGAGGTGTAGAATCTCAGCCCAGAAAGGAATTACTACAATGGGAGAGTGACATTTAATGTTAAGTGTGGAGTAGTAATGTAAAGTAGATGAAATTCTTTTGAATTAAAGGAGATAGTGAAAAGAAACCTTGAAAAAAATGGAGAGAAAAGGGGGGCAGGTGGTTGGGCAGAGTGAAAGAGAAGTGATCTGCACGGATGGTCTAGGGATGGATGACATATGAAGTATTTACTGTAAGTATAGGATAAATCATGAATAATGGAAAAATATTATGGCATTTGACCAATGCATGAGTTAAAAAAAAGATTTTTTTTCCAACACTGTCTTCTTTTTAAAAAAATATTAGGCCTCATTCACATTTCCGTGTCTGTTTCACGTTTGTGGAAAATCCACCGTGTGTCCATTTTTTTTTACCATCCATATATCACAGATACTGCTCATTTGAAAGTTAATTTCCTGAGAATCTCCTTCCAATGGCCAGTGAAACATTGACAGGACACAGATGCCACCCGTGTTGTGTTAGTGGTTTTTTACGAACCCAAAGACTTCAATGGGCGTGTTTGGTCTGTATCATAGACCAAAGTAGTGCATGTCTCCGTGATTTTTACACTGACTGAAAAACCACCAATGTGTGAACAAACACATTAAAATCAATAGGTACATATGCTGTCGGAGGAAAGTGCAGATAGCACACGTCCGTGAAAAACGTAAATCTAAACGAGGCCTTAAAGTGTCACTAAGATTTGCAACCAGTGTCCTAACAATGGGGATCTGACCAATGTGAGAATAAAGTAACAATGGTGTTATAAGAGCTGCTTAAAACTGGTCATATACATAATCTATTAAATGTATCTTCAGCCGAACCCATGAATTTTTGTAAGACCAGCCAACAATCTAAAGTGTATAGAGGCCTCCCGACTCTCCTTTGAATTTCAAGTAACTGCTGGTCCTTTTGTTCTCGTGGAGGAAAGCTACTGCCAGAGTCTGGCAGTGGCTTCGTCCCCATCATCGTACTGAGAACACATGCCTGCTCAGCTGAGCCAATCAGGCAATGATATGATGGGATCGGAAATGATAGCAGGTGGTGTTAGTGGAACAAATAGGTGGTGAAGCGACACAGTGCTTTCCTAGCACCACATCATTCTAGACAGGGGTCACAGTGGCTGGGCCCTCACAAACCAGACATTTTCATATCCACTATATCTGCCATTAATATTTGTAAGCCATCATATCGACTATACTGTATATAAAGACAACGGGGGGTATTTATCAAGCCCTGCACGCCAGAATTCTGCTTTCAAAGTGGCAAAATAAGGCTTTTGTGCCATTTGATAAGAAACTGACTTCAGGATATGAAAAAAAAAATAGGCGGTAGTAAGAGAGACTTCTGACAGTTTGTAGTGTCTTGCTATGTAGCAACTAAGACTGCTATATGCATTATAGGTTTGTAGGACAAGTGGATCTCCACAAATGTATATGGGAACAGCTAAATATAAAATGTTTGGAGAAGCCAAAATGTCCATGGTCCAGTAACTTCCCAATGGTAAACATCAAGTCTCCAGTGTTTTTTCATTGGTACCGACTTCTTTATTAGGATGGGGTAACACACCACAAGCAGCAAAACTGCCACAAATGGATTCCAGAGTCCTGCATTGTTTCAAGTTCAAGCTGTTAACCAGACTTGTCCAGGGCACAATCCATGTTTCTCTTATCTCAGACTGCCTTGTGGTATTACCAACCTCCTTGCACTCTTAAAAGAACTGAATATTTTACCTAGATTAATTCCATTTTTGTTGAATTCTTAAATCATTTGGGAGGAGATTTTTCAACACTGGAGCAAAGGAAAACTAGCTTAATTGCCCCAAGCAATCAATGAAAATGAAATGATATTTTCATTCTCCAAAGGAGCCCTTATAAATTAAAAGTGGAATCTAAAAAGTTGGAATGAGCAAATAATCTAGTTTTCTTTTGCCCCAGTTTGATAAATTTCACCCATGGTGTCTACAAGGATATCAAAATGCATCAAGAGTATGACCAAGACCTTGGGCTTGTTTGGCAGGTATGGTTATATTATATTCAATGGGATAGCCTCTTCCATACATGCATGTTGTGTATTAGCATATTTCTTGCTGGTTTTATTTCTATACTGTCATCACACACATAAGACCCTGTCCCCCATACACACACTTTGGTAGGAACTAGTACCTAGAGGAAACCCATGAGAACATGCAGACTGGTGGCTCAGTGGTTAGCAATGGTGTCTTAAGGTGCTGGGGTCCTAGGTTCAAATCTGACCAAGGACAACATTTGTATGTTTCTTTGGGTTTCCTCCCACACTCCAAAATATATACTGATAGGGAATTTAGATTGTGAGCTCCACTGGGGACAGTGAGTGATGATAATGTTTGTAAAGCGCTGCAGAATATGTTGGTGAAAATAAATACATGTGCATTATGTAGGAAATCTTTTTAGCTGACAGTCCCATGCAAGTGAACAATTTTTTTATTTTTTTTTTAAAGAAATACATCTCAAACAATAAGCCGAGCCAGAGATCCATTATGCTTTATTTACATGCATCACAATTTTTGTTTTTTGTTTTTTTTTTACAAACTATAGATTACAATTTAAAATGGAATACACAAGGCAATACCTACTAACACCACGTGGAGTAAAGCACTGCTTTTCTATTGCAATTGGAACAGGAACGGTGTCCAAATCAGGGTGGTAGATAAAAGGTAGTAAAGTTGTGGGGTGGTCGCCTTCCAGTGGCTATTAGTGTAAATGATATTGAAATTAAAGCACCCGGCATAGGCCACACAGGTCATGTGAAAACATGTAAACTTCAAAGACACCATGAAAAATGTGTGATTGAATGGGTTCTGACAATATACATCTGACATTCATAAAAGACATAATGAAATAAGTTGGCTGGTGTAATGTGGGGGAGCTCATCCGTTCCACAGTTTCTACGCCTGTCATGACTATAGAAAGCTTAAGTTATTCCTTCATTGGTATTAGATGAAATTAGAGATTAATTTAAATTACGCACTGTAGAGGAAACATTTCATGACATAAGGGAGTGAACTGCATGCTACGTTGTTGAATGTCTACATTTTAGAAAAGAGGAGACACCGTACTTAAGGTAAAGTAATACTATCTGATCTCTGACTTTATAGACAAAACAGGACACAAGTAAAGAAAAACAAACTCGACTTAATCGAAGTAATGCTCCTTACGGCAAGGTGTCCCCTGCTACTCAAGTCTCTAGCATTGCCGCAATGCTCACTAGGCACCGCTTCACGTACAAGGTTACGTATCAGTTAAGAGATTGCAGGCGCTTTATTTTCCATACAAACTGTTATATGTTTCACTCCATATAGCATTTTATATATATGTATGCATATATACATTTGTAACTTTTTTATTTTTTAATCAAAGACATAAAATGGCTTTCCTATATTCATTTAAACTATGTAAAAGTGATGGGAGTGAAGGACAGGGAGAAAATGATAAGAAGTTGGATATGAGTTTTTCGACACTCAATTTTAGGCATGGTCATTTAGAAACAAAGCCACTGATTTGGGAAACTATTTTCATTTGGTTTAAGTAAGCGATTTCCAAATATATAAATTTCTATACAATGACATCTATGCACATTTAATAAAGGGCTAGAAAACATTTGAAGAGCTTTTAGAATTGTTTATATCTGCAGAATGTACTTCTGTATCATGCTCGTGAATCCATCTAAAAGCCACCTCAGATTGTCATACTTTTTTCCCACTGTTAATGAATCCTGTAGCTGTTAGAAAGATCACCAGATCAAAGCCAGGCAAATCAATACTGGTTAACTGGTGGTCTCTGAAGCGCAGAAGGGACCCATTAAAAACGGTACAAATGGGAGAGCTGATGAATAGGGGTCATTACAAGTTACAGTGCCATTCGCATCAATGTATTCCTTGTACAGAATGAAATTACTTTGCCCTCTTCTCACTCTCATTATACGTTGGCGACGTCCTTGTGATTTTTTTTTTCCTTGAGCCATTGACATGAATGCAGAAACATGTAAAATCTTGGAGTCAGAATAAGATCTGTTTAAAACTGTGGAATCGAAAAAAAAAATTTGTTCCAGTTAAGAAATAATCCTGACTTTGACTTCCAATAAAAGTGGCTTGTGTATTGCTTACTGTGCAGTCGTTTGTTCAGTAGCTAACACTGGATTTGCAAAGCTAATAGGCAGATCATATTTTTATCATTTTGTACTACACCGCTAGGGGTTGGCTAGGTGATTGTGCTCCTTTAAATCTTGAGGCGTGAGGCATGATCACACAAGCCCCGCACAATACTGGTTTCTGTACGTATGGATTCCAGTAAAGGAGATTTCAGTGCCCCATTACAGCACCATTAAAAATAAAATTCCAAGAGCAGCAGACATGACAAGCAGCTTCCAGATGCTGAGCACATTTGGTTCCATTCAGACGCCAAATGCAGCTTTAAGCTGCAGCTGCTCCGGCTTAGATGAGACCAAACGTACAGTTATGCGAGTAATCACACAGTCTGTTCAGCATTATTTACTAGAACGTATTTGCTACATTGCACTGATGCAAAGCTATTACACTTCGCATAATGGAAATACTGACAAATCTGACCATGCTCTCCTCCCTCGCCCTTTATAACCATCTCTGCATGGAGAGAAGGCCACCTGGAAATCGGAAAGGAGTACATGTTCAGAGAGCAGCAACTACATCATGTTGTAGCTGCTGAATGTGCTGCGTTTGAGGTTTCTAAAATGACAACTGCTCTAACACAGACCATATCGACTAAAGTATTCCTTCCTGTAAACATCATCACATTCGATTAACAACTCTGAGACTAGCCCTGTGTCACTGGTAAGACTCAACTATCAGCGTTGAGATTCAATTTTAAAGGTTGTGGGGTCATGTACTAATGTTCTACTCAGTCTTTTGGCGTAGAAAAGTGACAAATTGTGTACCGTTTTGTGAAACAATTTGCAACTTTTTAACTTTTTCCGACACCCTTGACACTTTTACACTTTTTCTAGTGCTCATTACACCATAGATCTACTCTAGCTTCTGGTCCACTCCATGTAGACTTCTGCTCTGGAGCACAGACTGCCGAAGATACGACAAATGTATTAAGAGGTGTGCACCTCTTAATACATTGGTCGGATCTTCTGCCAGTGGGGTTATTACTAAGGACGGGGCGTGACATGCCAGTCTTTAGTAAATAACCCCCTATGTGCCTGCTTGCAACCATTTTTTATTGTTCCCGTGCATCGAAAATGAAAGATAAAACAACTTTGTAGATTGTCTGTTTTGAGTATACAGCTCCTATGCAGATCTTTGGGTTTCCATAGTTACACATCAAAGAAACCCTGTGTGTAGTTGGTTATGCATGACGAGACTTGATGGACTGGCCACAGACACTACAGGGAGTTTTCTTGATGGGCCGATGCCCATAGGTCCCCCCAAGCCCTCCTCTCTGACACTGGCTGGGCACATTTTACTTGAGGTACTATAGGGGTCACTATTAGTGGGAGTCCAGGCAGCATGCTACAGTGGGGCTGGCTTGGTGTTGTGGCCTACATCTTACCTCCTAAGTTCCCTGCTCTATATCCATATTAGAGACAACAGGAGGAGGAGGACAAAACGTGGCAGCTATTGATGGCCACCACAGAGGAACAGATGCTTTTTTAGATGTTTGAAAAATTGCTAAATTGTTCATAGCCTTTAAAGATATTCTGATAAATCATGTCAGGACATCACATGATATCCTGAATACATAGATATAAAAATTAAGGGGATTAATGGAAACTAAGGAGACCCACTAAATCAGGAAGCAACTTGACCCCTTGGATGTTAACCTCTGAACACAACAGAATGTCAGAAAAAATACGAAAGCGAGAACATTTATTTCACTATCTAACAAACTGTAACATTAACTATGATCTGCTAAGCAAGTCACCTCTACCTGACAGGTGTATTGGACACCCAAAAGCGACCAAAATTTTTTTGGCTACTGAATTGAATGCCATAAAATATGATAGTGTCTCTAGTACTTGTTTTGTGTGTCTTTAGTGGAAACTCCAGCCAAAACTGAAAATTGTATCACAGATTACCAGCAGCTAATATTGGTGATAGTGTTAACTAGGGATGTCCCGATACCGATACCAGTATCGGTATCGGGACCGATACCGGGCATTTGCACGAGTACATGTACTCGTGCAAATGTCCCCGATACCACTGCCGATACCTGTGCGCCGCTTCTATGTGTCCGTCCGCGGCCCCTGCATCTCCCACAGCTAACAGCTTCACAGGCAGCAGCAGGCAGTGTGTAATAGGAGCCGACAGTGGAAGCTAGGCCCGCCCCTCCCTCCAACCAATCAGAGGCAGCCAGCACTGACTCACAGCACAGGGAGCGTAGTGCAGGGACTCAGAGAATCGTCTGACAGTTTATTAGTTAAAAGAATCCAATGAGTCACAGACGTGTCACCGGGTCCCTGCCAGGCTTCCTGCTCCGCGGCTCCCTGTAGGTCCGTCCGGGGGGAAGGGGCATTATTAGCATAGCATGTAGTGGAGCTGTGTGTGTACAGGGTGCATGTAGCAGAGCAGGAAGCCTGGCAGGGACTCGGTGACACAGTCTCTGACTCATTAGATTCATTTTAACTAATAAACTCTCAGACGATTCTCTGAGTCCCTGCAATAACTATAATTACATCACAGTCTGCCCCACTGCATTCACTGCAGCATAGCTGTGTTTGCCAGGAGCGAGTCCCTCTAAAAGTGATAGTGTCTGTCTTCTATGGCCCTGGTCCTTCCCTTCCTGCAAGCTGCACATTGATCTCTAAAAGCAGGCATTAGGGCAAGAAGAAATATACATTACTGTATGATGGCCACAAGACTATTATACTGAGGAGGGGGGCTTCAAAAATTGTTGTCCTGACTCCTTACAGTAGCGTCTCCTTGTGGCTGCCCCATACAGTGTAACGTCTCCTTGTAGCTGCCCCCATTAAGTATAACGTCTCCCTGTGGCTGCCCCCATACAGTATAACGTCTCCTTGTGGCTGCCCCCATACAGTGCAACGTCTCCTTGTGGCTGCCCCCATACAGTGCAACGTCTCCTTGTGGCTGCCCCCATACAGTATAACGTCTCCTTGTGGCTGCCCCCATACAGTATAACGTCTCCTTGTGGCTGGCCCCATACAGTATAACGTTTCCTTGTGGCTGGCCCCATACAGTATAACGTCTCCTTGTGGCTGCCCCCATACAGTATAACGTCTCCTTGTAACTGCCCCCATACAGTGTAACGTCTCCTTGTGGCTGCCCCCATACAGTATAACGTCTCCTTGTGGCTGCCCCCATACAGTATAACGTCTCCTTGTGGCTGCCCCCATACAGTATAACGTCTCCTTGTGGCTGCCCCCATACAGTATAACGTCTCCTTGTGGCTGCCCCCATACAGTATAATATCTCCTTGTGGCCCCCCATACAGTATAACGTCTCCTTGTGGCTGCCCCCATACAGTGTAACATCTCCTTGTGGCTGCCCCCATACAGTATAACGTCTCCTTGTGGCCGCCCCCCATACAGTATAACGTCTCCTTGTGGCCGCCCCCATACAGTATAACGTCTCCTTGTGGCTGACCCCATACAGTATAACGTCTCCTTGTGGCTGACCCCATACAGTGTAACATCTCCTTGTGGCTGCCCCCATACAGTATAACTTCTCCTTGTGGCTGCCCCCATACAGTATAACGTCTCCTTGTGGCTGCCTGGCTGCCCCCATACAGTATAACTTCTCCTTGTGGCTGCCCCCATACAGTATAACTTCTCCTTGTGGCTGCCCCCATACAGTATAACGTCTCCTTGTGGCTGCCCCCATACAGTATAACTTCTCCTTGTGGCTGCCCCCATACAGTATAACGTCTCCTTGTGGCTGCCCCCATACAGTATAACGTCTCCTTGTGGCTGCCCCCATACAGTATAACTTCTCCTTGTGGCTGCCCCCATACAGTATAGTGTCTCCTTGTGGCTGCCCCCATACAGTATAACGTCTCTTTGTGGCTGCCCCCATACAGTATAACGTCTCCTTGGAATGTTATAGTTCTGTTTTTGGGCCTTTTGGTTGGTCAGTGGTCAGAAAATACATGTGTGTGTATTTTATTGTTAAAATTAGTATCGGTAATTGGTATCGGTGAGTACTTAAATAAAAGTATCGGTACTCGTACTCAGTCTTAAAAAAATGGTATTGGGACATCCCTAGTTTTAACTTTCCAAGGCTCTGTTCACACTTGTGATGGATTCTAGTCTGTCAGGGTTCCAGGGTTTTTGACAGCAAAAACAGCGGCGCCTGCAGTGCTATTCTTGCATCAACACCTGAAAACCTTGAAAAATATGACAGACCTCATGAAAAGTCAATGGAATCTATCAAGATTCATTAGGATCTG
Source organism: Bufo bufo (assembly GCF_905171765.1). Classification (NCBI taxonomy): domain Eukaryota; kingdom Metazoa; phylum Chordata; class Amphibia; order Anura; family Bufonidae; genus Bufo; species Bufo bufo. The sequence continues at coordinate 335,467,845 of NC_053392.1, read as the reverse complement.
TTTAAAAATCAATCCAGCATAGCTCCATTAAAGTGAAGGCCTAAGCTACAGAATACCTGGACCTTCAAAAGATGCATTTGTTTTTTTCTTTAATCATTTTAGATAATTACTAGTTCTAGATAATATGCCATGTGATCACTGTCTTATCACAGTAAACTGTAGCCTCCCCACCTGCTCAGTAAGATTGCTCACTTCCTACCACCTTTCACCACCACCCAGGATTTAAAGTCCCCTAAGGGTCCATTCACACGTCCGGAAAATGGGAACGGATGCGGACCCATTAAATTTTCAATGGACAAAAAAAGGCATTTCTGTTATAGTGCTGGCCATGTGCGGTCTACAAAATGCGGAACGCACATGGCCAGTGTCCGTGTTTTGCGGATCTGCAATTTGCGGACCGCAAAACAGTTTCGGACGCGTGACTGGACCTTTTATAGTCCCTCCAAATCTCCCTGCTGCTGTTCAGAAGGTTCCTCTCTGTCACTGCACTCTGCTACAGTCTCCATGCTGGGGAGCCTGAAAGCAATGTCTACTGATAAAGTCTGACTATAGAGGAGGTGTAGACTGAGGGGGTTATTTATCAAACTGGTGTAAAGAAGAACTGGCTTAGTTGCCCATAGCAACCAATCAGATTCCACCTTTCATATTGGACAGCTCCTTTGGGAAATGAAACGAGGAAGCTGATTGGTTGCTATGGAGACCTAAGCCAGTTCTACTTTACACCAGTTTGATAAATGACCCCCTAAGTAACCACATAATTCCACTAGCTGCAGAGAATCCAGGATAGATAATTACGTAGTAAGGCTGAAAAAATACATCTGTCCATCCAATTCAGCCTGTTATCCTGCAAGTTGATCCAGAGGAAGGCAAAAAAAAAACAACTGTGAGGTAGAAGCCAATTTTCCCCACTATTAGATATATTACACATAGTTATTAGCACCAACTTGCCATGAAAAAAGTGTGAACAGAGTCTAAAAGAGCAATCTTTAGCAGCAATATTGCCCAGCTGGAAGTTGCAAGGTTGGAGATTGTCATATTTTCGGTCCAATTTCCCCTGGAGTTTCCTTTAAGCAGCAATTTTAGTTACTTAAGTGTACATTCTGTAAATGTTTCATATCATGCCAGCTTTACATGTAATAAAACAATTATTCAGAACATCCTCAATGACTTTTATTTTCTGAACAGCACAAGAACAATGAATGATGAACTTGTATTGGTTGCTATAGGCAGTTTTGAGAGCAGCAATATATTCACCTTCATCAAAATGCATGATTCAAGGGTGCCATGACAAAGGACACAAACTTAACTATGCAAAATGTACTCTCCTTCTGATGGAACAAGTGGTTTCTATGGAAGATTTATTAGCATGTGTATTTCATCCCTTGCCCTTGTTATAACACGTGTACATGTCTCCTCCTTGGGTACTACATAGCTCGTTGAAGGATGAATATCGGTTGGTTCTCTGGTTCTTGAGGCTTTCATATGACACATTTAAATGCAGAAAATACATGGGAGGTTTTTATTAATAAAATCATTAAAACAATTCTATGGTACCACAGAAGAATGTATATAGGAGCTTGAGGGCATCTACCACAAGGAACATGTAAAAACGTGCTTTAGAGTTCATAAAAATGTATATTTTTTTCTACCATCTCCTATGCCAGTGATGGCGAACCTATGGCACGGGTGCCAGAGGCGGCACTCAGAGCCCTCTATGTGGGCACCCACACCCAGGAAAAACTCTATGGCTTACCAATATGCTTTAGACTTTTCCTGCCATTCATCAGCACAGGACGCACTATGAACAGCACAGGCAGGGCACTGAATGTAGGCTATTAAGCTATTATAGCTATATGATAAAGTACATGAAAGATATACTATATTGGTATTCAGGTTAAATTGCCGTGTTGGCACTTTGCGATAAATAAGTGGGTATTTGGTTGAAGTTTGGGCACTTGGTCTCTAAAAGGTTCACCATCACTGTCCTATGCTGACATGAATGTTAAAGGCCCAAAGCCTGAACTGCTGAGAGATTCTAATGACATGTCATTTTAGGAATTGTCAGGAGACCTAGAGTGGATCCAAATCACCAAATATACCAATATGTAAGGCCAGCCGTGTGTTTCGAATCCATTTAAAGTTTCCATGATAAGAACACACCGAATATGTTGTTATTAGTATCCCTCAATAGTGCAGTCTCGGGCGTTGGGCCGGTAACTTCAAATAATATTCCAGTCAAGACGTAAGAAACAGTTTTCACATCTTAATGTTTATTAAATGGCTTTCTTTCTTTTTTTTTTTTTTTTTTTACCTCTGATAGGTCTCCTTGAATAGGAGAGACAAAAAAATGAAGATTAACCTATACTATGACAAGTCCATTTACACATGTCAGAAGGTCACAGTAGTAGAAGATCCAGGATATTAGACTTCTACCAATGTCCTGTAGAAATGGATCCAAGCACCATGTTTTAGTGAACAAAATGAGCACCCTGTTTAATCAATCAAGAACCTAGAAAAGCTCTCAAGCGATACTTATAGGGTAAAATGGCTACTGAAATATGAGTCGTCTGCTATCTACTTGACATGCCTAAGCAATCCTCTGGATATACTACCCTTTCAAAGATTTTTGGACTAATATGTGCATTATTCTCTCACCAGTATTTTCCTGTGTCCACAATAAGGCTTTTGTATGAAGCAGAAGACTGGATATATGTATCTGACAGAAGACATACTGAAGACCATAAGAGATGGTCAAAAAATTAAGAAATTCACTGTGTTGAGTAAATACAGTAGATACACTGTTAGATATACTTTATATCCATATTCACAGTTAGGTGATGATGCTATGCTCTATGGAAGGACAAGAACATAAGGGTGAATACATTGCAAACAGAGCCACTGCCAGTCACAGGATTTTCTACGTCTAGTTCCAGGGCCTAGAATTTATATATTGTGCAGATGGAAATCAGCCACCTTTGCCGACACATAGTGAACTATGAGCACCGGGTAGTGCCCAGTACTACTGATCTGTGAGGACGGGTTAACGTACGTTACATTTATAGTACAAGCGCAGGTGCATCGGGCAAACATGGTCAAGAGTGCTACTTTCAACCACATGCATCATTGCAATGACTGACAACAAGTGGTACAAAAAATAAAATCAAAGGACCACAAATATTACAGTACAAATATTCCCACCACACAATTTTAATTAAAAAAAATAAAAAAAAATAAAACTGTAATAATTTCCAGGTATGATAACATATTTTAGAAATTCAGTAGTGGGCTAAATTAGTTAATGGTTCTAATGTTATATTGGCCACGCCATAGGGACGCATGCGCATTACCTTTCTGTGGGGAAAAAAAGCTAGTTTGCTTCTGCTTCCTAACACTCATGCATAATGATTAATCTCTGTACATTACAAAATATATTCATATATTTATATTTATAATGCCATAATGCAAAGGAAAAAGTCTTCATATATCAATCAAGTACAGAATGAATAGATATCGATAGATCAGTTGCCTCTGTACTTTATATATCAAGTTGCAATAATGTACCATTGATGTTCATTCACAATATGCTCCCCACAAAAAAAAGTAACCAAAAAACCCCCAAATCTAAGAAAATAATACAAAAATAAAAGATCCGACATGTTGAGGGATAATAAGGAAGGGCTTTTTCAGCACCACTGTGCTTTCCAGATAATAATGTAACCTGAAATCCCTCTTCTACTACACAGTACATGTGGGATATTATCTGATTCTTCTATGAAGGGTTTCCGAAAGCAGAATATACTATTCAAAGCCAAGAGACGGAAGACCCATATAGTGCAATGCCTGGTACAAACACCCGTGTACAGTGGTTCTTCTGGTACACATGCATACACAGCATTGCCAATAGACTGCTATGTCTACTAGATATCCTGGGTTTAAACCCTTTCTGGTCATTTGGTAAGAAAAAGCTTCAAAACAAAACTAAACACATGAGTCAAGAACAAACGGTATAAATGACACTGTTCTGGATATATTCATAAAATACAGCAGTATACAATTGGTTTTGGGTGACAGGAAGTAGTACCATATCAGCAACATATTTATCCCTGAATTGCATCATCGAAAAAGGAAAAAAAGAAAAGAAAAAAAAAGTTCCGAATGGAAATAAGAGTATTAAAGTAAAGCGTCTTCCATGGAAAATTCTGCCTATTTGGCATAACGGAGAGGCAGTGGCTTGACTGTTAGCTTACATGAATACTATCCGAATAATTCTTGTACAGACTGCTTGGAAAATAAGAGAGGAAAAAAAAAAAAATCTAAGAAAAGGAAAACATGGTGAAAGGACTGTAAATATGCGATCCTCCCCTAGAAATGAAGAGCATTATTCAGAGGTCTACAGCTGGTGGGGATGTGATGCATGGCAGCTATGCCAGCTATGGACAAACACCACTGCATAACGAGACAGTTCCCACAAGAAGATTGCATTCTTCCATCCATGTTCTCATCTTGTGAAGACATTTTTGCATACTTCAACAATGAAAGGGGGAGGGGAGGTGCACGGATTATCCTGGAAGGAACTTTACTTAAGTTTGAAGGATTTCTGCTAACAGTCATAGCAAGGTTAGGAAACTGGTGCAGGATTCATGAAACGGTCATAAGCTGTAAACAGTATCACTGTCCGCTTGCTGACAGCAGTTTTGGCAAAGGGTTTCGTTTATAGGGTCTCTTGTTAGTTCCTGGCCCTGTAAAAAACAAAACAAAAAAAAACACACCATAGTTAGTACAGGAAAACCTGAGATAAACTTCTATCTATCACATATATTACTCTTAGTAATACTACACGATCTATGGGACGCCATTGCAATTTCTGGAGTTCCCATACACGAGTTGAGTAGTAGTAGTTTGCATACCCGACCTGCCACACCATTTATTTCAGGGGGCTCCGAGGGGTGTGATCATGATCAGTGGGGTCCCAGTGGTAGAACCCCCACCAATCTTAGAGTTCTAACATTTACCAGTTCGGCACATGGCTGTCTCTAAGGTTATGTTCAGACATAGTGGCCATAGCACAGCCATGGTGAGGCTAACCACACAGACATTATCAATCAATTTAAAGCCACAATGATTTGCAAAATCGTTTTGGCCACGTTGGCCTTGCCGATTAGATTATCTAGGATTTACCATGGCAGGGTAGCTTTGCTGCCAAATAAAGAAAATATCACATCGGAATATTGTTTGTTCCACTGTTATGTCCACAGCTAAAAATCGGAATACATGAAATCGGGTTGTGCACAACAGTGGCCCTGTATATATGTTGGATGTTATCATGAAGTATGTGTTATATGATCTACAACATATGGTGTGAATTTAATGGAAAGCAGCAGTGTTGGCATTTTTGGTATTTCCCCACATGTAACACTTACTGTCAGATAAAATTTACTTCCATGCCAATAAAGTAAACCAGAAACAGCCCGAAGATGGGATTAAATTCTATTTGGACAGTACTGGAGAGCTATCCGCACAGCTGCCACCCGATTGAACATTCTAGAGCTTACCCTCCTTAAAGGGGCTGCTTACCTTCCTTAAAGGGGCTATTGTACAAGTACTGGGAAGTGCAGCTGCAAATTCACGCAATGATGTCTAAATGTGGGTGTCAGTGGAAAGAAGACGCCATGGGAGCCAGGTGGAAGAAATATCAATTATAATCAATCAGCATTTTGCAAACTAAAGGTAAAAAATTACTGTTTGCCATGGGCAATCCCATTTTTTTCTTCTTGAATTAAATTACATTTCTGGAAACATTTTGGAAGATGTATATATATCTGGGGATTGTCATTAATGGTCATATATCAACTGGGGTCGAAACAATGCCTGTCCTTCAACCACCAGGAATTTATTAATGGATGTACTCCTGAAAACTGGCATAGAAAAGTGGCACATTTTCTAGTAAGCAGCCTTTTTTCAATTTTTCTCTGCTCTCGCATTTTTTTGGGGAATAGTGGGCAGGCTTAATGGGATGGACTTGGCTTCTCATGGCACTGCATTATTTGCTAGAATTGACACGAGCATCTAGCATAAGTTATAGCTTAAATCTAAGCCAGTTCAAGTGGATAGACACAGGTTACGAAAACTCCAGGAGTATAAAAAACATTTCTCTGCGCTGCATAATTGACAAAATGATATGTGATGTGATAATGATATATTTGAATTTAGGAAGTTCTGGAGGATTTGAAATATATAGCTGCTTTCTTCCAAAAGAACAGTGCCACCTCTATCCATACAGTGGATATAAAAAGTCTACACACCCCTATTAAAATGTCATGTTTCTGTGATGTAAAAAAAGGAGACAAAGATAAATAATTTCAGAAATGTTTCCACCTTTAATGTGACCTATAAACTGTACAGCTCAATTTAAAAACAAACTGAAATCTTTTAGGTAGAGGGAAGGAAAAATATAAAAATAAAATAATATGGTTGCATAAGTGTGCACACCCTTAAACTAATACTTTGTTGAAGACCCTTTTGATTTTATTACAGCACTCAGTCTTTTTGGGTACGAGTCTATCAGCATGGCAGATTTTGACTTGGCAAGATTTGCCCACTCTTCTTTGCAAAAACACTCCAAATCTGTCAGATTGTGAGGGCATCTCCTGTGCACAGCCCTCTTCAGATCACCCCGCAGATTTTCAATCAGATTAAGGTCTGGGCTCTGGCTGGGCCATTCCAAAACTTTAATCTTCTTCTGGTAAAGCCATTCCTTTGTTGATTTGGATGTATGCTTTGGGTCGTTGTCATGCTGAAAGATGAAGTTCCTCTTCATGTTCAGCTTTCTAGCAGAAGCCTGAAGGTTTTGTGCCAATATTGACTGTATTTGGAACTCCTCATACTTCCCTCTAGCTTAACTAAGGCCTCAGTTCCAGCTGAAGAAAAACAGCCCCTTGGCATGATGCTGCCACCACCATGCTTCACTGTGGGGATGGTGTTCTTTTGGTGATGTGCAGTGTTGTTTTTGCGCCAAACATATCTTTTGGAATTATGGCCAAAAAGTTCAACCTTGGTTTCATCAGACCATAACAACTTTTCCCACATGCTTTTGGGAGACTTCAGATGTGTTTTTGCTAAATGTAGCCTGGCTTGGATGTTTTTCTTCGTAAGAAAGGGCTTTCGCCTTGCCACTCTACCCCATAACCCAGACATATGAAGAATACGGTAGATTGTTGTCACATGTACCACACAGCCAGTACTTGCCAGATATTCCTGCAGCTCCTTTTATGTTGCTGTAGGCCTCTTGGTAGCCTCCCAGACCAGTTTTCTTCTCGTCTTTTCATCAATTTTGGAGGGACGTCCAGTTCTTGGTAATGTCACTGTTGTGCCATATTTTCTCCACTTGATGATGACTGTCTTCACTGTGTTCCATGGTATATCTAATGCCTTGGACATTCTTTTGTACCCTTCTCCTGACTGATACTTTTTAACAATGAGATCCCTCTGATGCTTTGGAAGCTCTCTGTGGACCATGGCTTTTGCTGTGGGATGCGAATAAGAAAATTTCAGGAAAGACCAACTAGAGCAGCTGAACTTTATTTGGGGTTAATCAGAGGCACTTTAAATGATGGCAGGTGTATGCTGACTCCTATTTAACATGATTTTGAATGTGATTGCTTAAAGGGTTTCTACCACCAGAAATACTGTTATGTAGCTGACTGACATTAGCGATGCGCTAATGTCAGCACTACATAACAGTATGTTTTTTATCTTTCTCCCTGCAGCCGTTTTGGTAAAAAAAAGCACTTTTATAATATGCCAATGAGCCTCTAGGTGCTATGTGGGCGTAAAATCAGCACCTAGAGGCTCCGTCCACTCACCCTTTATCCCGCCCAGGTCCCCTGTTCTGCCCGCCCTGCTCCTCTTGATTGATGGCACGGTCCGCTGCATCTCTGCCGAAATCCCGTGCCTGCGCCGTTCACTTCTGTATTCGGCACAGGCGCAGTGAGTGAAGGCTGCTCTCCTGATGCCGGCTTCCTCACTGTGATGTAGTCGGCGCAGGCGCAGTGAGGAATCCGGCACCAGGAGCGCATCATTCACTCACTGCACCTACGACGAATACAGAAGTGAACGGTGCAGGCGCGGGATTTCGGCAGCGATGCGGCAGACCGTGCCATCAATCAAGAGGAGCGGGACGGGCAGAACAGGGGACCTGGGTGGGATAAAGGGTGAGTAGACGGAGCCTCTAGGTGCTTTTTTTTTTACCAAAACGGCTGCAGGGAGAAAGGTAAAAAACATACTGTCGTTAATGTCAGTCAGCTACATAACAGTATTTCTGGTGGTAGAAACCCTTTAATTCTGAACACAGCTACATCCCCAGTTATAAGAGGGTGTGCACACTTATGCAACCACATTATTATTATTTTTTTGTTTTCTTCCCTCCACCTAAAAGATTTCAGTTTGTTTTTTAATTGAGTGGTACAGTTTATAGGTCCCATTAAAGGTGGAAAAAGTTCTGAAATTATTTATCTTTATCTCATTTTTTTACAGACCCGGAAACCTGACATTTTAACAGGGGTGTGTAGACTTTTTATATTCACTGTAGGTTGTGTGTGGTATTGCAGCTCAGTCTCTGAAATACAGCACGAGACAGGAGCCGTACACAATAGATGTATATAGGCTGAATGGACCGGCTGGCTATCTAATGTGTTAAGAGACCTTTACACTGGCTGATGTTCAGGCAGATTATTGCTAACGATAATCTGCGGTGTAAAGCCTCAAGCAGACGTCCGTGGAACACGGTCCGTGAGATACCGGACTGGCATTGCAGGAGCGCATGGCGTCATTGGTTGCTATGACGCAGTGCGTTCCTGCAATGCCAGTCCGGTATATCACGGACGGTGCTCCACGGACGTCTGCATGAGGCTTAAAAGCGCCACAAAACGCTCCTTCATCGGGTAATAGGATCATTAATGCGGACATCTAAATCATTCTTTGCCAGGAGCATTCTGCTGCTGGCAAACAATGATTCTGTATGGGGACAAGTGATGGCATTTGCCATTGCTCCGTCCCATATTGTGGAGGAAATCACTGCATGTAAATGTTGAGGTGCCCTTCACTGACGAGCAGGCGATTGTCAGGTAGGAACACTTCCTTCCCGACAATCGCTTGCTACATTAGGCAGTGTAAAGGAACCTTTATATTTAGGACTAGGTTTCATCTTGAATTACTCATGTGATGTTGCTCCACAAACTATTGCCCAAATTGCACGTTTATTCCACTGTGAATTTGTCTCAAGATTGAGTAACCTGCATCATAAGATACAGACATCAGGTAATAGTGCTAGCAAATATACATGGGTGCAGAACAGAGAGAACTGGCTTAACTGGGTGAGAGGCCTTTGTCAGGGATATTGACTTATAGCATAGCTACCTTTCAGTTGGCAGCACCAGAGGCACAGCTTTCTTTTCTTTTTTTCAAATGACAGCTAATTTGCAAACCAGTTTCCAAGAAAAGTACTGCATGTCCTGGAAGATTTGTTACACCTATTGGGCACTCTTCACAAGGAGATATAGTTGGACCCCCAATAAAGGCCTTTTACCCAGCTAAGTCAGTTCTCTCTGTTCTGCTCTATGAAGGACAGTCATTGTGAAAAAGCTGTCTGCAGATGAGATTCTGGCTTGGCTGTAATTCTAATTTACTAAGGCCTGTTTGAAAGGTCAAACATTGACTTACAGGTCTTGAGACATAATTTAAGATTATAGCTAAGCCAGTGCTTCCTCTGCAGACAGCTGTTTCAGGGTAATTTCAGTGTAGTGCAGAGAGGACCCACTACAACTGTATGTTAGGATTATTGACTTAAAGGATAGCTGCCTTCTAACTGGAGCACAAGAGACAAAACTTTCATTTTTTTTCTATAAACCTATAGTATGAGATTGGCATATGACAAGCTTTACAATTTTACTAGGGGTTCTCTGAAAATATTGCAATATTGTTACTATAATACAGACTAGACCAGTGATGGCGAACCTTTTAGAGACTGAGCACCCAAACTGCAACCCAAAGCCCACTTATTTATCGCAAAGTGCCAACACTGCAATTTAACCTTAATACTACAGTCCAGTATAGTATATCTTCCATGTACTTTATCATTTAGCTATAACCTCGGCTCCTGGTGGCAGTGTGTAGCGAGTAGCAACTTATGTTAAAGGGGTTGTCTTTACTTTTTGTAATTTTCAAGCCCAGCTTGCACTTCCTGTTGAAAAGTCCATAGTACTTGTTCCAGATCTCCCTTTACTGGTCTTCTAGTACAGGCACGGGTGCCAGAGGTGGCACAGTCAGAGCCCTCTCTGTGGGCACCCACGCCTTGGAAAAAGTCTATGGTGTACCAATATGCCTTAGACTTTTCCTAGCATTCATCAGCACTGGGCGCACTATGAAGAGCACAGGCAGCACATTGAATGTAGGCAGGCTATTTTCGCCACCACTGGACTAGAATATATGCAAGTACAGTATATCAGAAAAGAACAATTGCAATACACCTATTAATAAAATGAATAGATCCATTAATAATAATACTAAGGCCTCATGCACACGGCCGTTGTTTTGGTCCGCATCCGAGCCGCAGATAATGCGGCTCGGATGCGGGCCCATTCACTTCAATGGGGCCGCAAAAGATGCAGACAGCACTCAGTGTGCTGTCCACATCCGTTGCTCCGTTCCGTGGTCTGCAAAAAAAAAATAACCTGTCCTATTCTTGTCTGTTTTGCGGACAAGAATAGGCAGTTATATCAATGGCTGTCCGTGCCGTTCCGCAAATTGCGGAACGCACACGGATGCCATCCGTGTTTTGCGGATCCACAATTTGCGGACCGCAAAACACACAACGGTCGTGTGCATGTAGCCTAAGTGTGCTACCAACTTATGAAACCTGATGACTACAGGCACAACACAAAGATATCCTCTATGTATCCATCCTCAGAAACTACTCGTAAGGTGGAAGTGCACCTTGGTGGAGATCTGATCCCGCAGGACTCCCACCAAAAGAAACAATAAGGGGCATGGTGCTCCATTGCAGCTCACTTTTAGACCAGATTCATTTGGGTAAGACAATAAAAGACAATAAGGCACTGATACTGCCCTGGGCCTATACAGTGGTGTTTTCTGCATAAATTTGACTTTAAACTACATTAGATTTTGACACAAGCCTAAAAGTAGATAAAGTTAACCAAATCAAACAAACAAGTCAAAAATTTTAGGCTTGGTTATTTATCAGGGAAATGATCCAATATCACATGTCTGTGGGTGACACAAGTATATGAACCTTTGCTTTTAGTATTGGGTGCGATTCCCTTGTGAAGCAATAACTGCAACTAAACATTTCCACCAAGTCCTGTACATTGGTTTGGAGGAATTTTAACCCATTCCTCTCCCTGTATGTTAAAGGGGTATTTCAGTCCCCAAAAAATTATTTCACTGGAAGCACATGTTAAAAAAAATAAAACATCAGAATTTATAGTCTCAACATGTCATCTGCAGCCAACGACTGGCAAAACAGCAGCGGTGAAGGATCGCTGAGTATGTTATTTTTTTACAGCATTTGCAGCTGGAATACCACTTTAAGGGAACACCGAGAGGAGAAATGTTCTGTATTTATGATAAGCCACAAAGTGGGTCTGCATAGCAACAATGATACAAAGGCTACAGGCTATGGATTTACATCCAGAATCTTTGTTTCTACATTAGCGAGACAGCCAGGAAGGAGTACAACATAGGGAATTATCTCATACCATATAATACCCAGTGTCAATCATTAAGACAATGGACATAAGGAATCAGTATTTTTCTGCACACGTAGATTATATTACAGACTAGACTACCATGTCAGCATACAACAATTACAGTAAATCAAAAGGTAGAAAATGTACAAATCTATAAGGTACACTCCTGTTTTCTTGCAGCCACCATGGAAATCAATGCATAAGTGTGGGTAGACCGGCAACCGGTAGAGATGTTGCTATGACAGCAGAGGGCTTGCTTGAGTCACCTACTAATAAAATGGGTGCCCATTCATTTTCAGAACATATAATTGTGATTACAAGCTCATTGGACAAAAGAAGAATGAGTCTACAGCTCAGCTTCTTAGGCAGGAGCAAAAGAGGAGACATCTTTCCTTTGTATTATTAGATCCACTCCTGGATTTGGCTCAGAAATGCATATATAAATTGATACTTAAAAGGGTTGTCCACTGAAAAACACATCCCCTATCCACAGAACGAGATAGGCGAGTGCTGTAGGCTGTACTCTTGCCAAAGAGTTGAACAGAGTGGCACATGATTGACTGCCAATCCATTAAAATAAGGAAGCACAGTGCCCCTGTTCTCATGATTGGCGAGGGTCCCATCAATCACTCATCCTCTATCCTGTCGATAGAGGATAAGTGTTTGTCATGGGACAACCTCTTTAAGGGAACGGCCAGGAAAAACACAGCAAAAAACTGCAGCATTAAAAAAAACTAAAATACATTGCTATAAAACATGTACAGGCATCAGGGGTGGATTGGCCATAGACCTTACAGGGAAATTTCGCGGTGGGCCGATGCCCAAGGGGGTACCTGAGCCCTTCTCACGGCCGGCCAGTGGAAGTTTTTGGGGATGTATTTTGTGCTGATGGAGGCAGTATTTTGTGATGGACTGTGGTATTTGGCTCTGTTGGGGTGGTATAATGTGCCGCAATAGGGTATTGCTGGCCCCGCTTACTTGTGTTGGCCCTGCCTTCCATCAATTTGGAGCCACTTCTAGTATTTTTTCCAGGGCCACTTTAAGTTCCCAGTCCGCACATGACCGGCATACATCTGATCTGCACACAATGGCAGAGAGATTCACTATTGATTCTGCACCCGTTTTTCCCCCTAGAATTTTGCCGCATAGCGGACGCAAAATGTTGCAATTCTTATTTTAGACACTGGTGGACAAGGAGAATGGAGATGTGGCATAAATATTTGACTTTTTGTGCCAAAATTACTTGTGGAAAAATCAGAAAATAAGACTTAAAGAGGACCTATCACTTGTAAAAACGATGTGAACTAAGTATGCTGCCATGTAGAGCGGCGCCCGGGGATCTCACTGCACTTACTATTATCCCCGGGCGCCGCTCCGTTCTCCCGTTATGCCCTCTGGTACCTTTGCTCCTTAAGTTATAGTAGGCGGGTCTTCCCTTGTCCTGTGGGCGTCTCCTTCTCCTAGGCTGCAAAGCTGGCCAATCGCAGCGCACAGCTCACAGCCTGGGAAGTTTTTTTCTCCCAGGCTGTGAGCTGTGCGCTGCGATTGGCCAGCACTACAGCCTAGGAGAAGGAGACGCCCACAGGACAAGGGAAGACCCGCCTACTATAACTTAAGGAGCAAAGGTACCAGAGGGCATAACGGGAGAACGGAGCGGCGCCCGGGGATAATAGTAAGTGCAGTGAGATCCCCGGGCGCCGCTCTACATGTCAGCATACTTAGTTCACATAGTTTTTACAAGTGAAAGGTCCTCTTTAAGGTCCCTTTACACTGCCCAAAACATCAGGCAGATTATCGCTAACAAGCGTTTGAACGAATGCTCATTAGCGATATTCTGCTGGTTTAAAGGTGACACTGATTACCCAATGAACCAGTGTGTAATTGGATCTTTCATGCGGTCACCTAAATTATCATTTTCCGGCAGCAGATTGTGCCGCCTAAACAGCCTGTGCCGCAGGCAAACAATGATTCTGTATGGGGACGAGCAATGGCATTAGCGATCACTCTGTGGAGATCACTGCATGTAAATTCACCGGTCTCCTTCACTGACAAGCAGGCGATTTCTGGGAAGGAACGGATGATTTCAACCAGTGGCGTAACTAGAGTGTTCCCCAGTGCAAACTTTGGATCAACCCCCCCCCCCCCCATTTTTACAAAGAGGCGGCAGGATTTTCTTTATACTAAGGGCTCTTTCACACGAGCGGATGCCATGCGGGTAAACCGCTGCGTGAAAGAGTGCCAAGCTGCACTCTGGACAGCAGAGACACGGAGCATTAACATGATTGATAATGCTCTTTGCCTCTATGTGACCTTTTTACTACAAAATCACAGTGAGATAAAGTTGTCACCGTGATTTTGTAGTAAAAAGATCACAGAGAGGCACGGAGCATTATCCATCATGTTAATGCTTCGTGTCTCTGCTGTCCGGAACTGAGCTTGGCACTCTTTCACGCAGAGGATTACCCGCACAGGATCCGCTCACGTTAAAGAGCCCTAAGCCCAATGCATGGCTACACTCACCCAGTCCTAATAAAATCTGGTCCTACCTCATCCAGGGTGTCGCTGGCGTCGGCGTGATGTCCACAGGATCCAGAACAAGGTCCCTGTGGTCATAGAGAAAAAAAGAATAATCACATAAGGAAGGGATGGTGACTGCCCCTGTGAAATCACCAGCAGGGGGCGCTGTGCTGGCCCGTAAGACTGAGCCATGCCAATATATAGCAGGGTAATCTAGGACATTTCCCCTAACTGCTACCACACAGTACTAATGCCCACATTGTGGCCCCTTACAGTACTAATGCCCACCTTGTGGCCCCTCACAGTATTTGAGCCCACCTTGTGGTCCCTTCAAAATAGTTATGTCCTCTTTGTGGCCCCTCACAGCAGTTATGCCCAACTTTGTTCCTGTCACAGTAGTTATGCCTACTTTTGTGCCCCCTCACTGTAGTTATGCCCAGATATGTGCCTCCTCACAGTAGTTATGCCAGATTATGTGCCCCCTCACAGTAGTTTTGCCAGATATGTGCCCCTCACAGTGGTTATGCCAGATATGTGCCCCTCACAGTAGTTATGCCAGATATGTGCCCCCTGACAGCAGTTATGCCAGATATGTGGCCCTCACAGTGGTTATGCCAGATATGTGCCCCCTCACAGTGGTTATGGCCAGATATGTGCCCCCTCACAGTGGTTATGGCCAGATATGTGCATCCTTCATAGTAGTTATGCCAGATATGTGCCCCCTCACAGTAGTTATGCCAGATATGTGCCTCCTTCACAGTAGTTATGCCAGATATGTGCCCCCTCACAGTAGTTATGCCAGATATGTGCCCCCTCACAGTATGCCAGATATGTGCCCCCTCACAGTAGTTATGACCACATATGTGCCCCCTCACAGTAGTTATTCCAGATTAGGTGCCCCCTCACAGTAGTTATTCCAGATTAGGCCGCCCCCTCAGTAAAGATGCCCACTTTTGTGCCCCCTCACTCTAGTTGTTGCCCCCCTTTTGCCTCCAGTCTGCAGCTTTATGGAAAAAAAACTAAAACATATACTTACCTTCTTCCCTGATGACGCGCTCCCACACTCGCATTGCACTACTGGCTGTGCTAAAGGCCGATTCCTGGGCTTTCAGCGCTCCTCCCATAGCCAGCAGCGTGATGTGCGGGCAGCAGGGGGAACGCCTGAGCTCAGAAGAATAGTGAAGCAGGGAGCGGAGAGGTCGTCCTGCTTCACTCTGAAAACGAACAGCCCGGCAGTGAAAAGAACTGCCGGGTGAGTGTGTTCCCCCCTTCCTTTCCTCTGCGCTCCGCCTGCCTCCTGCGCCCCCTCATGTTTGAAGAGCACACTGACGGGGCCTGGCATTCTCACTGTACTTTATGGCGGGCCCCGTCAGAGAGCTCCCATTACATGTCAGTGCAGCGGGCCCCCTCCCCCGCCAGGTCGCATCCTCTGCGACCGCGATCGTTATGCCCCTGATTTCAACTAAAAAGGAACATTTGTCGGTTGAAATTTAAAGGGAACCTGTCAGCATGTTCTGACATATAAAGCCGAATCTACCATAATGCTTTGTTACCCTGATAGTTCCCAACGATTGATCCATAATCTTCTCAGGACTAACCTGTCCTATTTTATCGCCCTATAAACCTTTCCCGCCTTTTATGCTAATTAACATAAAAGAGTCATATCTTACTTGTTTGACATGAGAAGAGTCATATTTTCACGGAGTCAAGCACCTCAGCCCCGCCTAAGAAACGCCCCTATAGATAAGATCTCGCGCATGTGCAATATTCATTTTAGGCAGAGCTCCTATTTTGAAGCGGATATTTGAGAATATTCCAGCACGTAGTGGCGTGAGGGGGAGGGGACATGCACTGAATTAGCTGATTGGTCTAACAAATAAAGGGCAAGTGCGAGATTTTGGACGAGATTACAAGCGGTGAGGGCAGAAATCGGCTGTCAATCAAAGTTTAGGGGGCGGGAAATAGGCTATGGTGGTGTGAGGGGAAGAAATAATTTATGCAAATTAGCCTAATGGCGGTAAAGGTTTATAGGGCGATAAAATAGGAAAGGTTAGTCCTGAGAAGATTATGGATCGATCTCTAGGAACTATTAGGGTAACCAAGCATTAAAGGTACATTCGGTTTTATATGTCAGAACATGGTGACAGGTTCCCTTTAAGAACAAACAATCGTTTTTGTGGACCTATAACAGACCATTATCGTCTGAAAAGAAGTTTGCTCTCTTTAATATTTTCATCTGATAGTTGGATAAAATATCTTTTGTTCCAAGAAAAATTGTTTGTGAACAAAAGATCTTTCTTTGAAAGAATGTTCCCAGAAAGATGTTTTGTCCATCCACCAGTTTCAATGAACATGTATTGAACTTTGAACAACTGTAACAGTCATTATAGACTAAAATGTGTATGGTCATGGCTGCGAAACAAACGTTCACCAGATAAATGCATGTTCAACTGCTGTTTTCCCATCAACCAACGTGTACCTAATGTGTATGGCCACCTTTACTCATGGGGCCCCTTCCATTGCAGGATCTAAAACAAAGCTTTGAAAGGCCTGTAGGAGACCAAAGCAGAAGAGCTGGATTAAAGGGTTATTCAGGGCAAAACTCAAAACGTCTCCCTGCTCTTTTTTTAACAAAACACTTAAGGGTACATTCACACGAACCAATAGAAGTCAAGGGGCTTTTCACACAGCCATTTTTTTTAACGGCCAGTAAATAGTCGTCATCAATTAATAGGGCATGTCCTATTTTTGTCTGTTTTCACAGCCAGACGAACCCCACTGAAATCAATAGGACTGTTTTTAACGGCTGTTTAGACAGGAGTGCACCCGTTTAATGGCCGCTGAAAACAGGTAAACTTTTTCAGGTCTTTCAGGAGTTAAATTAAAGAACGAAAAAATATCTAATCCATTTGCTTGTGTAGGGATGCTCACTCTTCAGGATCTGACATTCCCAAGATGATGACATCACCACACTGGGAGCACATGTCCTTTCCTGCTGCATCCAGTGAAGAGTGAGGTATTATTTTTTTCTTGACACAAGCATAATGGGGGCTAAAGAGGGGAATACTAATACTGTAGTAATTCATAATTCTGGGGGCCACTAAGGGTGGCATTCATAATACTGAGGGCTACTAATGGGGGAATTTATAATACTAGGGACCACTAATACTAGGAGGCACTAATGGTGGCATTAATAATACCAGGGTCACTAATGGGGTATTAATAACTCTGGTGGCACTAAAAGGGGGTGGGCTGATGTCCAGGGGGCACTATGGGGGACATTATGTATACAGAGAGCAATGAAGGGGGTGGGATTAAAGTAAAAAGACAATTTAATTCATCCAAGATGGACAAGTTTAAAAATGGCCATGAAAAACTGACAGTGTGTCTATTTTTCATGGCTAATTTTTCAAAGTCAAGTGAATGTAGCCTACTGTTTATTGTGTCCAAATAATACAGAGCAGAAAACAGAAGAAACATTTGCAAATTCCAGTAGAGAGAGAAAAAAAAAGAAAAGAAAAAAAATCCTTGTTACTCTCCTTCCGCATCTTTCAGCACCCACTCTTGGTAGACAGCTGGGCAATGTGTCATGTGACTGCTGCATACACTCTGTAGCAAGGATTTGGGGAATGCAAGTTCATCTGTCCCATTGGGGGCCCACAATGTGATTTTCCGATTTCAAACACTTACATTCTAAGGCTACTTTCACATTAGCGTTTTTTGCGGATACGTCATGGATCTGCAAAAACGCTTCCGTTACCATAATTCAACCACATGCATCCGTGATGAACGGATCCAGTTGTATTATGTCTTCTATAGCCATGACGGATCGGTCATGAACACCATTGAAAGTCAGTGGGAGACGGATCCGTTTTCTATTGTGTCAGAGAAAACGGATGCGTCCCCATTGACTTACATTGTGTGCCAGGACAAATCCGTTTGGCTCCGCTTCGTCAGGCGGACAGCAAAACGCTGCAGGCAGCATTTTGGTGTTCCGCCTCCAGAGCGGAATAAAGACTGATCGGAGGCAAACTGAGGCATTATGAGCAGATCCTTTTCCATTCAGAATGCATTAGGGCAAAACGGATTCGTTTTGGACCGCTTGTGAGAGCCCATGACGGATCTCACAAACGGAAAGCCAAAACGCTAGTGTGAAAATAGCCTAAGGCTAGTATGGTGAGCACCCGACGGCAATGATAAAACAAGCAAAGTACAAGATGTTGCCCAATTCAGATTTAAAGTCATGGCCTCAGTGCTGCAAGTGCTAACCGTCAAGTCAACAGACACTCGTCATTAAATGTTTTCTTTTCACATTCAATGATCAATTATCCTAAACAGAGGTAAAACCAACCCTTTTGTTAAAGAGGACGTGTGACCACAAAACGCAGTGTGATCTGCAGGCAGCAGCTTATAGAGCAGGAGGAGCTGAGCAGACTGATGTATAGTTTTATGGGAAAAGATTGAGTAAAACCTGTAATTTATACATTTATATCTCTGCTCTTTCTGACTTCAGTTGTACATGGGGGCCATCTTATTAGTGGCATTCTCTGTGCAAGCGTGTGTACAGAGATAGTGGTTACTGATAGTTGTTCACAGGGCAGTATTAAAGGGGTTATCCCACTTTGCGTTTTTATACTTACCTGCTGCCACCGCGCGTTCACTTCCTGGATTCTGGCTGGGGGCGGGCTTCATCTTGATTGAAGTCTTCTCCCGGCCGGGCCGCGCGCTGGACTGAACGCGCACGCTGCCGCGCATGCGCAATGTGACTTATTTCTGGCCAGTATAGTACAGAGCCGGCGTGCGCGTTCGCAGCTCTGTACTATTCTGGCCGGGAAGAAGTCACCGTCGCGCATGCGCGGCAGCGTGCGCGTTCAGGACAGCGAGTGGCCCGGCCGGGAGAAAAGAAGAAGTCTTCTGGGCAAGCGCGACCATCGGGATTTTGCGGAAGAGCGGTGGTCGTAACCAGGGGAGACCGAGTCACAACAATAAGGTAAGTGGGGATGAATTTTCTCCTAATCGGTGGGAATTTGTTAATAAAGTATATTTACAAAAATGATCACTGTCAAATCATTAACAGATTTAACAGTGATCATTATGATGGGATAACCCCTTTAAGCTCAGAAAAAGCAGAGATATAAATGTATAAATTGCAAGTTATACTGAACCCATGTCTGATACTACGAATGTATGAAGCTGAGGAGCAGAACCATGCACAGCCACATGAAGAAGGCACAGACAGTGGATTGCTGACAGTGGACGGCCTGTCTTAAGAGTAGGAATTCTATGTTTTATATCCCTGAAAACCCATTTGGGCTGCTCATAGACATCACTGTATATATAGTTATTTATCATAAATCCACAGTGACATACAATTCTGTTATATACCAGTAAGTGAAGAAAATATTTATGACAGCTCTATAAAAGACATATAAGTGTTCTATAGCAGTGGTCTCCAACCTGTGGTTTAGGCTACTTTCACATTTGCGCTTTCCCTTTCCGCTATTGAGATCAGTCACAGGATCTCAATAGCGGGGGAAATCGCTTCCGTTTTGTCCCCATTCATTGTCAACGGGGACAAAACTGAACGAAATGGAATGCACCAGAATGCATTTCGTTCCATTTGGTTGCGTCCCCATTGCGAACAGAATAACGCTGCAGTGTTTTTGTGTCCGCGAAGTCAATAGAAAACGGATCTTTGACTTTCAATGGTGTTCTTGACGGATCCATCACGGCTATTTTAAAGATAATACAACCGGATCCGTTCATAACGGATGCAGACGGTTGCATTATCGTGACGGAAGCGTTTTTGGTGATCCATGACGGATCCAGCAAAAACACTAGCGTAAAGGTAGCCTTAGCCAGGGCTACATAGCACCCTGCAAAATTTTAGTATGTGTGGGTCTTCATGACAGCAGTGGCATACTTGCTATGAAGGCAGACCACATGACTGCTATGAGGCCCATGGTGAGAGGAGACCCAGAGCTGAACTCCTCCTGTTCTGTCATAAAACCACAGCATTTTCCTGCAGCCATCACCAAGGAGGGGATCAATGCAATGAGATGTTTACACTTTTAATTGAGTTCAATGGTAACTGAACAAATTCCTATTCACTACTGGTGGCTGAGGGAAGCAGTGAATTTCGAATTAAGATGGGGAGATTTATTAATGTATTTATGCCAGATATTTAGTATAAATACATGGGGAAATAGCACATGTTTCACTTTATCCAACAAAGGAGTTAGGTAAATTGGGTGTGGTGAGTCTCTTTTAATTAAAAATTCTTTCACAAATTTTTTTTAATTTGGCATTAACCTCACGAGAAGGAAGGGGCCCAAAAAAGTTTTGCTATGGAGCCCGATGTATCTTTGTACTTCTCAGGCCTCTTTCACACTACCATATGGCTATTTCAGTGTTTTGCAGTCTGTTTTTTCACGGATCCGTTGTTCCATTTTTTTTGTTTCAGTTGTGTTTCCGTTTCGTTTTTCAGTATGGCATATACAGTATACAGTAATTACATAGAAAAAATTGGCTGGACATAACATTTTCAATAGATGGTTCCGCAAAAACGGAACGGATACGGAAGACATACGGATGCATTTCCGTATGTGTTCTGATTTTTTTGCGGACTCATTGACTTGAATGGAGCCACAGAACGTGATTTGCGGGCAATAATAGGACATGTTCTATCTTTCAACGGAACGGAAATACGGAAACTAAATGCATACGGAGTACATTCAGTTTTTTTTGCGGAACCATTGAAATGAACACAAAAAACGGCCCGCAAAACGGAAAAAGAAAACGGTAGTGTGAAAGAGGCCTCAGCCTGTGGCTATCCCTAAGCTAGGGCTGTGTTAGACTGCACGCTATTCAGGCCAATTATCGGGAACAAGCGATAACTGGCCTGCATAAATCAAGCAACCGATCAAACAATGAATAAGCAAATGCTCATCTGTCAGCTGATCAGGATAAAAGATGCCCGATTATCTGCAGCACATCTCAGTGTAATCAGGTAGCGATTATACATCCTATATTCAGAACGCATGGCCTAAAGCCTCATTCACACGTCAATGTTTCACGGACGTGTGCTGTTCATGTTCTCCATGGACAGCACAGGTCCCCATTCATTTTAATGTGTGTATTCAGACATCAGTCTTTTAGCACGGTCCGCGGGTCAGTGTTTTTAGGACGGATGCATGCTCTATTTTGTCTGTGTTCACGGATCCATCACGTCCATTATAGTCTAGGAGTCCATGAAAACCACGGATGCAATCCCTGTTGCATACGTGTTTCACAAATCATTAAAGGGCTTCTGTCAGCCCACTAAACCGTTTTTTGTTTTTTTGTTTACTAATAATCCCTACACTGCGAGCTCTGCATACATAAGTTAAATAATCATTTCTGTTCAGTAGAATTTGCTAAAAAGCGATTTTTAAAATATGCTAATTACCTTGCTACCAGCAAGTAGGGCGGCTACTTGCTGGTAGCAGCCGCATCCTCCGACCCTAATGACGCCCCCTCCGCATTGTGATTGACAGGGCCAGGGAACGGAATCGTTCTCTGCTGGCCCTGCCTGTTAGCATTCAAAATCTGGCGCCTGCACCGCGGCCGTACCTATCTTCAATGTGCGCAGGCGCACTGAGAGACGGCCACTCGCTCGGCCGCTCCATCCTCAATGCGCCTGCGCCGATGACGTCACATCTACACCCGGCGCAGGCGCATTAAGGAGAGAGCGGCCGCCTCTCAGTGCGCCTGCGCAGATTGAAGATACGTACGGCCGCAGCGCAGGCGCCAGATTTTGAATGCTAACAGGCAGGGCCAGCAGAGAACGATTCCGTTCCCTGGCCCTGTCAATCACAATGCGGAGGGGGCGTCATTAGGGTCGGAGGATGCGGCTGCTACCAGCAAGTAGCCGCCCTACTTGCTGGTAGCAAGGTAATTTGCATATTTTAAAAATCGCTTTTTAGCAAATTCTACTGAACAGAAATGATTATTTAACTTATGTATGCAGAGCTCGCAGTGTAGGGATTATTAGTAAAAAAAAAAAAAAACGGTTTAGTGGGCTGACAGAAGCCCTTTAACCACTTAAGGACCACAGGTTTATAACCCCCTAAAGACCAGGCCCTTTTTTACAAATCGGCACTCCACAACTTTAGCGGTTTATTGCTCGGTCATGCAACTTACCACCCAAATGAATTTTACCTCCTTTTCTTCTCACTAATAGAGCTTTCATTTGGTGGTATTTCATTGCTGCTGTCATTTTTACTTTTTTTTGTTATTAATCGAAATTTAACGATTTTTTTGCAAAAAAATGACATTTTTCACTTTCAGTTGTAAAATTTTGCAAAAAAAACGACATCCATATATAAATTTTTCTCTAAATTTATTGTTCTACATGTCTTTGATAAAAAAAAAAGGTTTGGGTAAAAAAAAAAAAATGGTTTGGGTAAAAGTTATAGCGTTTACAAACTATGGTACAAAAATGTGAATTTCCGCTTTTTGAAGCAGCTCTGACTTTCTGAGCACCTGTCATGTTTCCTGAGGTTATACAATGCCCAGACAGTAGAAAACCCCCACAAATGACCCCATTTCAGAAAGTAGACACCCTAAGGTATTCGCTGATGGGCATAGTGAGTTCATAGAACTTTTTATTTTTTGTCACAAGTTAGCGGAAAATTATGATTTTATTTTTTTCTTACAAAGTCTCATATTCCACTAACTTGTGACAAAAAATAAAAACTTCCATGAACTCACTATGCCCATCACGAAATACCTTGGGGTGTCTTCTCTCCAAAATGGGGTCACTTGTGGGGTAGTTATACTGCCTTGGCATTTTAGGGGCCCAAATGCGTGCGAAGTAGTTTGAAATCAAAATCTGTAAAAAATGGCCGGTGAAATCCGAAAGGTGCTCTTTGGAATGTGGGCCCCTTTGCCCACCTAGGCTGCAAAAAAGTGTCACACATGTGGTATCTCCGTACTCAGGAGAAGTTGGGCAATGTGTTTTGGGGTGTCATTTTACATATACCCATGCTGGGTGAGCTAAATATCTTGGTCAAATGCCAACTTTGTATAAAAAAATGGGAAAAGTTGTCTTTTGCCAAGATATTTCTCTCACCCAGCATGGGTATATGTAAAAAGACACCCCAAAACACATTGCCCAACTTCTCCTGAGTACGGGGATACCAGATGTGTGACACTTTTTTGCAGCCTAGGTGGGCAAAGGGGCCCACATTCCAAAGAGCACCTTTCGGATTTCACCGGCTTTTTTTTTACAGATTTTGATTTCAAACTACTTTGCACGCATTTGGGCCCCTAAAATGCCAGGGCAGTATAACTACCCCACAAGTGACCCCATTTTGGAAAGAAGACACCCCAAGGTATTTCATGATGGGCATAGTGAGTTCATGGAAGTTTTTATTTTTTGTCACAAGTTAGTGGAATATGAGACTTTGTAAGAAAAAAAAAAAAAAAAAAAAGAATCATCATTTTCCGCTAACTTGTGACAAAAAATAAAAAATTCTAGGAACTCGCCATGCCCCTCACGGAATACCTTGGGGTGTCTTCTTTCCAAAATGGGGTCACTTGTGGGGTAGTTATACTGCCCTGGCATTCTATAGGGGCCCTAATGTGTGGTAAGTAGGTAAATGACCTGTGAAATCCGAAAGGTGCTCTTTGGAATGTGGGCCCCTTTGCCCACCTAGGCTGCAAAAAAGTGTCACAGATCTGGTATCCCCGTACTCAGGAGAAGTTGGGCAATGTGTTTTGGGGTGTCTTTTTACATATACCCATGCTGGGTGAGAGAAATATCTTGGCAAAAGACAACTTTTCCCATTTTTTATACAAAGTTGGCATTTGACCAAGATATTTATCTCACCCAGCATGGGTATATGTAAAATGACACCCCAAAACACATTGCCCAACTTCTCCTGAGTACGGCGATACCAGATGTGTGACACTTTTTTGCAGCCTAGATGCGCAAAGGGGCCCACATTCCTTTTATGAGGGCATTTTCAGACATTTGGATCCCAGACTTCTTCTCACGCTTTAGGGCCCCTAAAATGCCAGGGCAGTATAAATACCCCACATGTGACCCCATTTTGCAAAGAAGACACCCCAAGGTATTCAATGAGGGGCATGGCGAGTTCATAGAATAATTTTTTTTTTGGCACAAGTTAGCGGAAATGGATTTTTTTTTTTCTCACAAAGTCTCCCTTTCCGCTAACTTGGGACAAAAATTTCAATCTTTCATGGACTCAATATGCCCCTCAGCGAATACCTTGGGGTGTCTTCTTTCCGAAATGGGGTCACATGTGGGGTATTTATACTGCCCTGGCATTCTAGGGGCCCTAAAGCGTGAGAAGAAGTCTGGAATATAAATGTCTAAAATTTTTTACGCATTTGGATTCCGTGAGGGGTATGGTGAGTTCATGTGAGATTTTATTTTTTGACACAAGTTAGCGGAATATGAGACTTTGTAAGAAAAAAATAAAAATTTCCGCTAACTTGGGCCAAAAAAATGTCTGAATGGAGCCTTACAGGGGAGTGATCAATGACAGGGGAGTTATCAATGACAGGGGGGTGATCAATGACAGGGGGGTGATCAGGGAGTCTATATGGGGTGATCACCCCCCTGTCATTGATCACCCCCCTATAAGGCTCCATTCAGATGTCCGTATGTGTTTTGCGGATCCGATCCATGTATCCGTGGATCCGTAAAAATCATACGGACATCTGAATGCAGCCTTACAGGGGGGTGATCAATGACAGGGGGGTGATCAATGACTGGGGGGTGATCAGGGAGTCTATATGGGGTGATCACCCCCGTCATTGATCACTCCCCTGTAAGGCTCCATTCAGACGTCCGTATGTGTTTTGCGGATCCGATCCATGTATCAGTGGATCCGTAAAAATCATACGGACATCTGAATGCAGCCTTACAGGGGGGTGATCAATGACAGGGGGGTGATCAGGGAGTCTATATGGGGTGATCACCCCCGTCATTGATCACTCCCCTGTAAGGCTCCATTCAGACATCCGTATGTGTTTTGCGGATCCGATCCATGTATCAGTGGATCCGTAAAAATCATACGGACATCTGAATGCAGCCTTACAGGGGGGTGATCAATGACAGGGGGGTGATCAGGGAGTCTATATGGGGTGATCACCCCCGTCATTGATCACGCCCCTGTAAGGCTCCATTCAGACGTCCGTATGCGTTTTGCGGATCCGATCCATCTATCAGTGGATCCGTAAAAATCATGCGGACGTCTGAATGGAGCTTTACAGGGGGGTGATCAATGACAGGGGGGTAATCAATGACAGGGGGGTGATCAGGGAGTCTATATGGGGTGATCAGGGGCTAATAAGGGGTTAATAAGTGACGGGGGGGGGAGGGTGTAGTGTAGTGTGGTGCTTGGTGCTACATATTGTTGAGCTACCTGTGTCCTCTGGTGGTCGATCCAAACAAAAGGGACCACCAGAGGACCAGGTAGCAGGTATATTAGACGCTGTTATCAAAACAGCGTCTAATATACCTGTTAGGGGTTAAAAAAATCGCATCTCCAGCCTGCCAGCGAACGATCGCCGCTGGCAGGCTGGAGATCCACTCGCTTACCTTCCGATCCTGTGAACGCGCGCGCCTGTGTGCGCGCGTTCACAGGAAATCTCGGCTCACGCGGGATGACGCCAATCGGCGTTAGTGTGACCTGGGAGAGCTGCCGCGATGACGCCTTTCCGCGTTAGCGCGGCAGCAAGTGGTTAAGAGATGCTTTAAAAAAATATTTTTCAGCTGTTCAGTGTCTGTGAAACACGGATGCAACACAGACAGCAAAAAACGGACATACAGACCCAACACGGATCCTTAATGGACAGCTTGCATGTAATTAAAAATTTAGCATAGCCAGTGAGTTATTCAATAAAACCTATCTGTATAGCGCCACCTGCTGTTTGTTTTTTTCTTTTTCTAAGTTTCATGCTCTGTTTCATCTTGCAACCTCCACCTGAACTGTGATTGGGAGAACATGGACACGCCCCCTGAGCGGTGATAGGCAGAGCTGAGACACGCCCCCAAGCTGCAGCAGAAAAGACACTCCGCTTGAGCTGCCAGCTTGATATAAATCTAGCAGAGCAATGAATGGGGAGATCTCTGGATCCATGTGAGGTACAGAGCTGGTTCTAGCTTTGTTAGAAAGAGATGGTCACATACCATATGATCTCTGATTTTATTTCAAGACACAGAGGCTCCTATTGCGAAAACCTTTCTTTACTGTCCACCATAGCAGCAAAGAAAATCAATTAGAATAATACCATAACAACAGGCCCCTCCCCCTGACAAGCCAGTATATATAGACGTTTTTAACCATAATCCTCCTCTTTCTTTGCTGCTGCCACCAGATAAGTATCGTGCCAGTAGTTAAGATTGGATCCTTTCAGTACTTTATTCTATTAAGTATTGTTGACATATATTTGGTTTTATTTCACCCTTTTGTGTCCTCTAAAATCGTTTATTCCCTTGCTTAACCCCTTCTCTGGGTTATCTTTGCCCGATTTTTCCATTCCTCCTTTTCCCCACACCAGTCCCATTCTGGGGCTGGCGTGGAATTTTCGGTTGGTTCTATTTTTCTTCTTGCTTTTTCCTCCATCCCCTCTCTTACTGGTTGGCGCAAGTCTCGTCCCGCTTCCCGCGCGGTGCAGTAATTTCTTCCAGTTAGGGGCGCGCCAGAAGAATCGCGAGACTTCGGCCGCCATCTTTGATATTTCTTCTCGCCGGATCTTTTTCGCTGCTTCCGCTCCTTGCGCGACGCTCTGCTATTGGGTAGCGCTTACTTCCCCTGCTGCCTGCCCCCGCACCCCTTCTCTGGCGCGGATGTAATCGCGCTTTAGTTTGGCTGCCATTTTCTGAAAGCAGGAGTTTTGTTCTTGCAGCTCCCGATTGTCATTAGGTTAGGACCTTATTATTATAATTTTAGCCTAGTTTTTTCTGCCACACATTTTTCCTGGGCCAGTGGGGCTTGACTTACTCCCACTAGCCTTTAATCAGATTTATTCAGAGTTTGCCAAAGAGCCCATTCTACATTATCATGTCCAAGCGGGGGCCCCCCCTTATTCCTCAAGCCCCTGAGGATTCTGACACAGGGAACCATTCCCACATTCTGGCTATTCGTTCACCCACAGGGGATGACATCCCTTTGTTGGACGAGTCCCAGGCGGCGGCCATTCAGCGTTCGGTTTCGAACGCTATTTTAGCGGCCATGGGGTCTATGTCTCATACCCTCACTAGGTCCATTTCAGAGGCCTTTCGAACCCAACCATCTGCTTCCAGGGGTCATGGCCACTTCACTGTTGCCGTGGCTCAGCCACAACCACCTGACCCTTCTGCCTCCAGAAGTGCTGCGAATGGTGTTACATTTACCACCCAGGATAGCACGCTTACGATGCGCAAAAGAGCCTATCCACGCCAGCCAGAAAAGGCGTGGCGTTGGAAATGTGCCAGAGCACAACCTGATTCTGAATCCGAGCTTGGATCTGATGAGGAGGCTAATGCAGACGTCCTGTATGACTCCGAGGAGGAATGCGCAGATAATACGGGAGGCCGAGCCATCCCAGCCCCAGCTTGTATAGCCGGTAGCATTTCTCTAACTGAGGCTGCTACTGAAGCCTCGGTCTCCTTGATAGATCCGTTGGGAGAACCACTTTTTGATCCGGACATCCTCCATCACCGAGATCGGCTGAGTGGCTCCCGACGGACCATGTGGCCAAATATTTAGAGGCCCGCGTGTGTTGCCCTCTTAGCAAGGAGGCACAGAACAAATTAAGGGCGGAATGTCCGAGACCGCTAGTGCCAAACAAGGTCTGCGATACCCCTGTAGTAGACCCTAAGATGGCGCAGTTCCTTTCTAAGTCGGGTTGGAATCCCCGCAAGGGCCTGGAGTCGGCTCTTAAAGCCTGCCAGGATAAGCTTTTGGATATTTTTGGCCCCTTAGCCAAAATCTTTAAGCTGGCGGAATCCACCAGGGCAGACAATAGAAAGGTGGACCCGGAGGATCTCCGGGGTTGGATCCAAAGGGCTATTTGTATAGTCATCAATGTCAATACATCCCTTTCCATTGAAAGACGCAAGGCCATCTTGTTCAAGATCGAGCCTAAGCTGGCCAACCTTGCCCTTAAGGAGGCAGGAAAAGAAGCACAGGGCTTGCTTTTTGGAGACTCCTTTATTAAGGACTTGAGCCGGTTTGTGGGCACCTTTACGGCTCTTGATAAAGCCCAGTCCTCTATGAAGAGAGTCTTTCATGGTAGGGTTTCCACCAGGGTCGGCAGTTCCAGGGGCCGTCTGTCCGGCCGCTCCGCATACCAGACCCGAGGCATGGGTCGAGGCTCCTACTCGCATAGATCCTCCTTTGCCCCAAGACCCTCTTACCAGGATGCGAGGCAACCATCGGGATTCTTCCCTACCAGAGGTGGACCAGGTCACCCCAGAGGTTACAGAGGGACCACGGGCTCAAGACGACCTTATGGTAAGCATTCTACCTCAACATTATTGGCAAAATTGGTCACTCTATTTTGTCTCATTTCCTGTAAGAGGGTTTCAGACGTCCGCGCCCTGGATCACGATGCCAGATCTTTTACTCCTTTAATATCATTTCCTTTAATATCACGCTTCGTATCAAGACTTACATCCAATCGGTCTCGTATCCCATGTTCTCTTCATCCCCGCCACTTTGTCCGGTGGCCTGCTTGCAGGAGTATGAAGCTTGGACTTTGGCGCATCGGTCTCCTGTTTTTCCCTATCTTTTTCTCTCCTTCTGCCGCCTTTTCGCTCCGGTGACTAGCACCACCCTGGCGCGTTTGGTTAAATGGATTATGGCCTTGGCAGGGGTGGACACATCTGTTTTTACAGCTCACTCTGTTAGGGGGGCTTCGGCTTCCTCTATGGTGATTTCGGGTGCACGGCTGGAGGACATCATGAGGCTAGTGGATTGGTCTCGAGTTTCCACGTTTAGGGAATTCTATTTTCGCCCTCCTCAGCATGCCTTTTTCTTTGGTCATTAAGCAGCTTTGACCCAGCAAAAGGAGCCTCCGTGTCTTGAAATAAAATTGCATGATTTTCCTATTTTAGGACGTAAAGTCATGATTTTATGAAAGACACGGAGGCGAGTATTGCCCCTCCCTTCTGCCCACCCTCTAGTCTCATGGGTCAAGGGATTTAGTTTTTTTCTCTAATGATACTTTTGGCATTGTCTGTGTGTCTATGACTTTGATTACCACTTCTCCCAATGAAAGAGTAATGTCCTTTTCACGTGTTTTCTCTCCTTGCAGGATGATTGGCTGATGTCGTGCGGAGCTTGAGAGGAGGTCTACAGTTTTCCGGAGTTACTCACCTTATAATGTTCTGTTCGGTTTTCTCCAGTTCGAGTTTTGACATTTATCCGGAGTTTATACAGTCGTCGGGGTGGCACTCCGCTAAGAAAGAGGAGGATTATGGGGAAACATGTCTATATATACTGGCTTGTCAGGGGGAGGGGCCTGTTGTTATAGTATTATTCTAATGGCTTTTCTTTGCTGCTATGGTGGACAGTAAAGAAAGGTTTTCGCAATAGGAGCTTCCGTGTCTTTCATAAAATCATGACTTTACGTCATAAAATAGGAAAATCATGCAATTAAAATTTTTCACATTAGTCATGGGACAACCCCTTTAAGGCAGATATAATTATGAACACACTGTTTTAGATTATCCATTCAGCTCAGTGAAACTTGAGCTATGAATAGTGAACAGAAAGTTAATGGGATTTTTAATGGTTGTGGTTAGTTTATGAAACATAACCTGTCTACTCACTCCTGTCTTTATATGCCCTTAATAAAAGGCTTTGCACATGGAGTGTCATTTCATATTTTTGTATTTGAAGGTTAGAGTGGCCAATTACATCGTAAACTGAATTTTCTGATGAAATAATATCAGTGAGCAAGGCCTTTTATGTGCTTTTTTCACCTAAATACTATGTCATTTTTTCAGTGAATGCTTTTTATTTTGCATATCTTTCATGAAGAAAAAAAGGTGCGTAAAGTTTTTGCTGAACAGTTTATCATCTCGATCAAAAAAGTATTATTAGACAAAGGAGATATGCAAACACAGTCTGACATTCTTACTATAGTCATAAGAGGACCTGAAAATGTGCCCCCCTGTCCTTTTGTTTGGTATATATCTATTTGCTTTTCGGGAATACTATCTCTCCTAACAGAGAGAGCATCTTGACTTGTAGGCCATACTTGATCCTATACATGTTTGGCTACAGGTCTCCTCACGCCGCTCAAGGTGCTGGCTTAAAGGGGTTTTCCCATCTCATACAATGGGAGCATATCGCTAGGATATGTCCCCATCGTCAGACAGGGGGGCACCTAACTCGTAAACGCAGCTGGCAAAGTGAAGGAGGGCACACCATGCACTATTCATTTATATGGGGCCACCGAAAATAGCCCGGGTGCACACCAATTCATTCCTATGGGGATTTGGAAAATAGCCAAGCATGCGACTGGGCTATTTTCGGTGGGCCAATAGTAAGGGCCGGTGGTGGCCAGATCCGGCACTGCCGTCCACTACCTTGCCCGTTTTGTTTTCGGCTGTGTTTACCAGATAAGTGTGGGTCCTAGGTCAGGATTTGGGGGCACTATCTCTCCTTACAGAGAGAGAGCCTTCAGCGGCATGAGGACACTTATAGGCCATATATGCATAGGAGCATGTATGGCCTATAAGTCTCCTCACGCCACTCAAGGCGCTCTCTCTGTAAGGAGAGATAGTGTCCCCCAAAAGCAAATAGATATATACCAAACAAAATGACCGAGGGGCACATTTTCAGGTCCTCTTATGACCATAGTAAAAATGTCAGACTGTTTCTGCAGATGTCCTTTGTCTAATATTACTTTTTGGATCAAGATGAGAGACTGTTTAGCAAGCAGGACATCAGGAATTAAGCTGGGTTCACACTTGAGCGTTCAAACGCGCTGTAAAACGCTCAACACATGAAAACCAATGCTTCCCTATGGCCCTGGTTCTCACTTGAGCGTTTTACAGCGCGTTTGAACGCGCTGAAAAACGCCCTACGCTCAAACAAGTTCTTGAGCTTCTTTGGGGCGTTTTGACGCGCGTTTGTGGCCATAGGACACTGCAGTCAATCATACAAACGAGCGTCAAACGCGCGTTTACTATTGCAAAAAAACGCGCATAAAAACGCGCGACAAAAACGCGCGTTAAACGCGCATATCAAAGACGCTCAGGTCTGAACCCAGCCTTACAGTTTACCATTATCAAAAGCTTTTACTGGGACCCACAACTATCAGACAATGGGGGCATATCCTAGTGATATGCTCCCACTGTCTGAGATGGAAATACCCCTTTGTCCTAGTCATGTCTCAAGGCCTATTTTAAAAGGGTCGAATATTGACTCATAGGATAGCTGCATTACATCTTGTGGCATTGGAGGCAGAGTTTGTTAAGTGATAATTTGCATCCCTTTTTATCTATTTGCTAAAAAAAAATTATAACCGTAAAACTCAAAAAACTTGACCACTAAAAGGGGTTGTCTGAAATGATCAAAAATCTAAAAATTAAAATGGCTTAAAAATAAATATATTATACACACCCCTTTCTCCATGCTGTTACTGCGGCTCTGGTCTGGTTTTC
Source organism: Bufo bufo (assembly GCF_905171765.1). Taxonomy (NCBI): domain Eukaryota; kingdom Metazoa; phylum Chordata; class Amphibia; order Anura; family Bufonidae; genus Bufo; species Bufo bufo. The sequence continues at coordinate 335,435,895 of NC_053392.1, read as the reverse complement.
CTGCCCCTGCTTACAGTGATTGGCTGCAGCAGTGATGCTTCATATACCTACACATCGCTGTGCATGTCACAGTATCGGTGATGTGTCAGGATATGGCATGTGACTGCTTCAGCCAATCACTGCCCTTAGCTGTAGACAGTGATTTGCTGCAGCAGTCATGTGTCGTATCCCAGTACGTCACTGCTGCTGTCTGTGAAAAGAGCTAATAGAATAGAACAAGCACCACAGAAAACTGAGCTGGAGAAAGGTTTTAACATCTTAAGCCATGTTAGGGTTTGTCCGAGATTTTTTATTATCTTGGACAACCCCTTTAAAACTTTTCACCAGCTAAAATTCTAGGAAAATAACAGACTGCACCCCTTTCTCCACAGAACTGCTTAGCAGTATTCTCTCTATAAAATGTGAATCCATGCTATTAGCTGTCACCTAAGGTTCGTTCAGTGTCCCATCTGTAGTGGTTGGCTAGGCAAGGTTACATGAGATTAGGAATGACTGAGATTACTGCATGTTTTGGCAGAATTTTTATAATGTTTAGTATAAAGGATGCTAGAAGTCAGTGGGTCACTGGTAACAATCTAGAATAAGGCCAGTTTTACACAAGCGTATTAGGAGTGTATTTTTATGTTGGGTCAGCAGACCTGTACTTGGGACGCATTCCTGCAAATTGTGCTCACGTGAAACTGGCCTAGGAGGGCTGATATCTGGTAAAACTTATTTCTGTTTATATATATTGTGGCAAGGCGTACAGTGCATGAGGGCGTGTATATCTCACCCAGATAAGTGTGCAGTGGTCTCAGCAAAGGATAGTTTGCTGAGACAGTTTTGTTTACGTTGTATTCTGGGCTGGATTTTAATTGGACTGGCAGTTAGGCTTGGTAGTGGGAGCTGCCGATCCACACCCTTCCAGCACGGGTATTCCCTCATGCCTGAGGTGAGCGCAGGTGAAGCCTACCCTAATCAGTCTGGCATAAATCCACCCTCAGTGTGTCAGTCTGGGGAAGTGTGTGTGATCCTGGAGCAGAGGCTCTGTGTGTGGTCGCAGTCAGGAGGACTGAAGGACCACAAGGCTATGCGAAGCCCGATCTCTCCCCTGTGTGGACTGACGCTTGATGAGCGGAACCTGCTAAGGCTTGGAGCCTGAGACCCTGACCCTACGCGGTACTAAACGGTGAGTCAGGGAAACCTATGTGTTTAGGTAGAGCCCAGACGGGCAAGGTGTTTTATTTTGGCTTTGTATATTTTTTCGTTATGCCGTGTGCCACAATAAGGCCTCATGCACACGGCCGTTGCTTTGGTCCGCATCCGAGCCGCCGTTTTGGCGGCTCGGATGCGGACCTATTCACTTTAATGGGGCCGCAAAAGATGCGGACAGCACTCCGTGTGCTGTCTGCATCCGTTGCTCCGTTCCGTGGCCCCACTAAAAAAAATATAACATGTCCTATTCTTGTCCGCGCTTTGCAGACAAGAATAGGCATTTATATTAAAGGCTGTCCGTGCCGTTCCGCAAATTGCGGAATGCGCACGGACGCCATCTGTGTTTTGCGGATCTGCGATTAGCGGACCGCAAAACACACCACGGTTGTGTGCATGAGGCCTAAAGCACAGTTTGGCCCCTAAATCCTGGTGTCCGTGAAGAAGTGTGTGGTTGCAACCCCAGTGAAAGAGAGCTACCCCTTACAATATATATACACTGAACAAAAATATAAAATGCAACACTTTCGGTTTTGCTCCCATTTTGCATGAGCTGAACTCAAAGATCTGAAACACTTTCTACATACACAAAATATCCATTACTCTTAAATATTGTTCACAAATCTGTCTAAATCTGTGTTAGTGAGCACTTCTCCTTTGCCAAGATAAACAATCCCACCTCACAGGCGTGGCATACAAGGTGCTGATTAGACAGCATGAATATTGCACAGGTATGCATTAGACTGCCCACAATAAAGGCCACTCTGAAATGTGCACAGTTTTGCCTTACTGGGCGGGGTCAGAAAACCAGTCAGTATCTGTGTGGCCACAATTTGCCTTATGCAGTGCAACACATCTCCATCGCATAGAGTTGATCAGGTTGTTGATTGTGGCCTGTGGAATGTTGGTCCACTCCTCTTCAATAGCTGTGCGAAGTTGCAGAATATTGTCAGGAACTGGAACAAGCTGTCGTATACGCCGATCCAGAGCATCCCAAACATGCTTAATGGGTGACATGTCCGGTGAGTATGCTGGCCATGCAAGAACAGGGATGTTTTCAGCTTCCAGGAATTGTGTACAGATCCTTGCAATATGGGGCCGTGCAATATCATGTTACAACAATGGGCCTCAGGATCTCATCACGGTATCTCTGTGCATTCAAAATGCCATCAATAAAATGCACCTGTGTTCGTTGTCCATAACATACGCGTGCCCATACCATAACCCCACCGCCACCATGGGCCACTTGATCCACAACGTTGATATCAGCAAACCGCCCACCCACCCGACGCCACACATGCTGTCTGCCATCTGCCCTGAACAGTGAAAACTGGGACTCATCCTTGAACAGAACACCTCTCCAACGTGCCAGACGCCATCGAATGTGAGCATTTGCACACTCAAGTCGGTTAAGACGACGAACTGCAGTCAGGTCAAGACTCCGATGAGGACGACGAGCATGCAGATGAGCTTCCCTGAGATGGTTTCTGACAGTTTGTGCAGAAATTCTTTGGTTATGCAAACTGATTGTTGCTGCAGCTGTCCGGGTGGCTGGTCTCAGACGATCATGGAGGTGAACATGCTGGATGTGGAGGTCCTGGGCTGGTGTGGTTACACGTGGTCTGCGGTTGTGAGGCCATTTGGATGTACTGCCAAATTCTCTGAAACGCCTTTGGAGACGGCTTATGGTAGAGAAATGAACATTCATGGCACGGGCAACAGCTCTGGTAGACATTCCTGCAGTCAGTATGGCAATTGCACGCTCCCTCAAACGTTGCGACATCTGTGCTGTGTGATCAAGCTGCACATTTCAGAGTGGACTTTTATTTGAGAGTAATGGATCTTTTGTGTATGTAGAAAATGTTTCAGATCTTTGAGTTCAGCTCATGCAAAATGGGAGCAAAACCGAAAGTGTTGCGTTTATATTTTTGTTCTATATATATATATATATATATATATATATATATATATATCTCTATCTCTGAACAGAGCTACAGTATGGTCCCATAGACTGCTATGAGTGTCGCATTATGGCTCCATAGAACTCAGATTGTACAGAGCCCCAATACGCCTGTGTGCATGAAGCCTTACTAAAACCTAGAGGAGATCTGTCACGCTTTGGTGTGGGAGGGAAACACCACACCGAGCATAGGAGGGAACAGGGAATCAGGCCTAAGAACTAGGGAAGGAAAATGGACACCTCCTAGTGAAAACCCTAAACAAAATCCTGACTGACTACCAGTATGAACAGAACCCAAAAGTACTGTAGGTGAGTTTATACTCAGGAATACCTAGACTCCTATCTAGCCCTATAGGACCCTGGTACTAATGGCAGGGATGAGACTACCTGTTCCTCCAAAAGGAAGGACGAACAGGAGTCTCCTTCAGGCCTAATACAAACAATAGGGAAATGCAACACACAGAACCCAAACAAAATACAAAAGGGAAAGGAAAGACTTAACTCCGAAGGAGCAATGGAAGCACCAGGAACTCAGCCGAGATCCAACCACAATCTATCCAAAGGTCTAAACAGAAGCTATAAACCGCACAGCATTATGGGAGAAGCAACTATAAATAGAGAAGGTTAAATGACCCTAATAGCCACACCTGGGGAAAGAAGGTGTGGCAAGCACCAGAAACAACACAAACGTCATTTGATCCAAACGGAAAACATGTCAGATCAAACCACGTGTTGCCAGTCTCACCGATCTCCTGCCACCTGTCGCGGGAACATCTGTGACAAGATCTCTCCACTCTGTGTTCTTTCATATCTTTGTCTTATATAGGGAAATGTTGTAAATGAGCAGTGACGAATGTGAGTAACAGAATGAGTATGTTTCAGACAGACATGAGCAGAAGAAAGCTGTTAAGAAAATTTTAATCAGAATCATCTTGAAAGAATGATAGCAATGACCAAAGATATATAGGATGATGGTCATACATGCAAATTATCTTTTCAGTTAGATAAAACTACAAGTTCAATTTGGCTGAAAGGTTTCAAGGTGAAAATAATATTTGATTATCTGAGAGCTACAGCCAAGTATAGACATTTGTTTCTAAAAGTAATTTCATAGATATAACTGACCTGGCAAGGTCATTTTTCAATCACATTCATCAACCTGGTACCCAACTTTGTGAAGAGGTCTGCTTAGCACCTGTGAAGTTTCCCACACTTAGGCTGACATTCTGTGCAGAGATGAGGGAGTCAAAGTTAAAATCCAGCCCATCTGCATCCATGAGATCATTTCGGATGATAGTTTCCATATCACATTCCAAGCTCCCATTGAATATTTCCAGGTCTAAGTCAGTTGGGAACTTTTCATGCACTGGAAGGTTCATGCCTGTGGAGTACAAGGACCCTGAGAGCGTATCTGAGAGGGCTTGCATAGAATTAGTGACTGCGGACTGCTGCTGGTGCTTAGATGAGTCCAAGTTGTTGCTGTCATTTAAACCAATAATATTTATGCTGTTTGACAAGGCACGGCTGCCACTTAGAAATGAGTTATGGGACTGCTGCTGGTGGGGAAGCAAGTTTTGATTAACCAGACCTCCACCTTGGTTGGACGGTGCGGCAAAAGACATCATTGGGTCATTCCTCAAAATTATATTTCTACGGGAATTCTGAGCAGTGACTGCAGTACTGGCTTGGGACATAAGTGGGTCAGATTGAGTCATTAATACATCACTATGGCTAAGTGAGTCAGTGGTAAGGAGGTCCTGTAGAGACTGATTACTGTAATGATTTATGGACGAAAACGTTGCTTGTTTGTTCTCTTGTATGGTTTGCATTGGGGACTGGCGTAGAGAGGTCAAAGGAAAATTGAAGCTACTTGTGTTATTGAAGCTACTGGATGGAGAGCTGAGGCTTGAGCCCTTAGTGCCAAAGGTAAAGCTGGAGCTTCTCTGCATGCCTACACCAGGAGATGACTGCTGAGAAGTAAGGGAAATGTCATCCAGCAAATCATCCATAAGGTTTTCTGTTAGGCCATCATTTAAGTTCATGGTTTCAGCCATATCTGTTATCCTTGGCAGCTCCACTGTGGGGGGTTTACTCAGAGATGGAGACAAACTACCCGGGCTATACAACATAGGGGATATAGGAGAGTCATCATCTTGAACATCATCAAGTTCAGTGGTAGCTGGGATTGGAGATAAACGACCACTTATCGTGCTGGCGTTAGAGTTTGTACGAGACCGGAAATCTGTCCAGGCGTCCAATTCATCACTGCTGCGTGATGTAGGGCTTCCTGGCCATTTAAGTTGTGAAGGGCTATCATCGGTAGTGTCCTGGGCCACCTGCATGGATGCTTTTTTCTTTGCTGCCCTTCCCCGGCTCTTAGTGTATTTGTTACTGTTGTCCATAGACACAGCTCGCCGTCTTGGTGCCTTTCCACCTTTTCCTCCTTCTGGGTTGATCATCCACCAAGAACTTTTTCCAGTGCCCTCATTCTGAACTCTAATAAATCTGCTGTGCAGAGACAAATTATGCCGTATTGAATTCTGGGGAAATAAGAATGAAAGGGCAAGTTAGATAGGTGCAGACAAAGCAAGTGAATGCATAAATAGTTTCTTATATCTTCAACAAATTGCAGAACCGATTTTCTCTACGCTCATGGTTCCCCTTGGGTGAATATATTTGTCATAATCTCCTCCACTATCTTTGATGGGCTGTACTATGTAATCATTATCTTTTCATTCAATAATCGCTGTCTTAGTCCATCACCTTCAGTGCATTATATCAGAACATTTTCAAAGTCACCAATAAAAAAGAAGACATTTATAACTTATATTTTCTGCTATTGTAAAACAAGGATCTGAGCAATATGAACTGTTGTGATAAAGTAACAAAGAAAGGCAGGAAATACCAATAAGGGTGAATGATCAAGTATTACTAAAAAGTATAAAATAACATATACTTTCTACAATTAATACATATACAGTATTTTTGCTTTATAAGACGCACCAGACTGTAAGACAACAGAAAATGTGTTTTTGTTTTTTTTCTAGGTCCTCTATGAAGGGAATGTGGTATACTGAAGTGGAGGGGTCAAGGCCAATAACTTTAGGGTGCAGCATGGAGGGGGGATAGTTTTGGTCAGCTCCTCTTACCCTTAGTGTCATCTGCTGACCATTGTACCAACCAGAAATTGTGCATGTGGTCACCTCATTAAAAGTACCTATAAATGTGTCAGCTACACACACACACAGAGTTCTGGTACACACACAGCTTTGTTACACACACAGCACTGCCATACACATGCACAGCCTGCTATACACAGATACGGCCCTTCTACACAAACACACAGCCCTGCTACACACATACAGCTCTGCTAAACCCATATACACACATACACCACTGCTACACATATCCTAGCGATATGCCCCCATTGTCTCAGAGAGGAATACTCCTTCAAGACTGTCTTAATACATTCCCCATTTTGCCTTATAAAAAATGCTCGGAAATTCTGGAATTTTTGGGGTGGCGGTTTTTAGTCACACATTTGGGGTCATTTACTAAGATCATTTTTTTTTTTAGCCAGTCTTAGATTCCCTCTATGCTGCTGTAAGATTTGGCTAATACTAAGATTCAAAGTGAGCGAACACGGGGATATTGTCACACAAATAAGTTGCAAAACGGGCGTAGAGTGCTACATAAATGAATTTTTTCCACCCTATAGAAATCTGGAAAAATGCCACATACTGAGAAGAAAACTGTTTTAAAATGCCACTACGAAGGGCATTTTTAGAATTTCCTATTTGTCAGCATGTAACATCTGGCTGCTATGGTTTTTGTTCCAAAAAACCCTCATTATAAGGCCTCATGCACACGACCGTAGTTCTGGTCCGCATCCGAGCCACAGTTTTTGCGGCTCCGATGCGGAACCATTTACTTCAATGGGGCTGCAAAAGATGCGGACAGCACTCCGTGTGCTGTCCGCATCTGTTGCTCCGTTCCGAGGCCCCGCAAAAAAAAAATAAAAAAATAGCATGTCCTATTCTTGTCCGTTTTGCGGACAATAGGCATGTCTACAATGGGCTGCCCATTCCGTAAATTGCAGAAGGCACACAGGCGGCTTCCGTTTTTTGCGGATCCGCGGTTTGCGGACCGCAAAAAACGGCACAGTCGTGTGCATGTAGCCTAAGATGTAGGGTGAAGCCTGTGATACTATAAACATGTGAAGCTTGAGGCCTCATTCACACAGCCACATTATGGCTTCATCCAATTTGGTTACTCTGATATGAAACATTTTATCTCACAGATTCCATGGTGGCATACTCTTTCACATGCCATATTGCATAAGAGTGCACAAATAATGCAGCACTGCACCACAGCGATCTTGGGATGTCCGGTGAATGTCGCAGCCAAGATCGCCATTCAGCCCCCACCCCCTCCTCAACAGAACTGAAAAATTACTATGGGAGAAATTCACATTCTTTCATCTACTTGGGAGTAATTTGGATTGGATGGGCATATTGCATAGATATTCTCTCCCACAAGCATCACTTCTAGTTATGGTTACCCACAGAGGCATGATATGGTAGCAAAGGGCATGACTACCAACACATAATACATCCTTTATTTCATGCAGTGAAGGGTATGATCGCACGTTCAGGTTTTTTTATGCCGTTTTTGAAGCCAAAACCAGAAGTGGATTTGAGAAAAATTAACTCATGTCTGTCCTTTATACTTTCTCTCCTTTCAAGATCATGTGCCTGTACCCTTAGGCCTCTTTCACACGGGCGTTGCGGGAAAATGTGCGGGTGCGTTGCGGGAACACCCGCGATTTTTCCGCGCAAGTGCAAAACATTGTAATGCGTTTTGCACTCGCGTGAGAAAAATCGCGCGTGTTTGGTACCCAAACCCGAACTTCTTCACAGAAGTTCTGGCTTGGGATCGGTGTTCTGTAAATAGTATTATTTTCCCTTATAACATGGTTATAAGGGAAAATAATAGCATTCTTTAATACAGAATGCATAGTAAAACATCGCTGGAGAGGTTAAAAAATAAAAAATAAAAAAAATTAACTCACCTTAGTCCACTTGTTCGCAGCCCGGCATCTCCTTCTGGCTTCATCTGATCTCTGTGTAGCAACAGGACCTGTGGTGACGTCATTCCGGTCATCACATGGTACGTCACATGATCTTTTACCATGGTGATCCACCATGGTAAAAGATCATGTGACGTACCATGTGATGACCGGAGTGACGTCATCAAAGGTCCTTGACCTATAATTAATGCTCACCACAGGTCCTATTCAGTAAAGGGGACAGAAGGAGATGCCGACATCGCGATCAAGTGGATTAAGGTGAGTTAAATGATTTTTTATTTTTTTTAACCCCTCCAGCGCTGTTTTACTTTGCATTCTGTATTCAGAATGCTATTATTTTCCCTTATAGCCATGTTATAAGGGAAAATAATAATGATCGGGTCTCCATCCCGATAGTCTCCTAGCAACCATGCGTGAAAAATCGCACTGCATCCGCACTTGCTTGCGAATGCTTGCGATTTTCACGCAACCCCATTCATTTCTATGGGGCTTGCGTTACGTGAAAAACGCACAAAGAGGAGCATGCTGCGATTTTCACGCAACGCACAAGTGATGCCTGAAAATCATCGCTCACGTGAACAGCCCCATAGAAATGAATGGGTCAGGATTCCGTGCGGATGCAATGCGTTCACCTCCCGCAACGCATCCGCGCGGAAAACTCGCTCGTGTGAAAGGGGCCTTATACTTTCTCACTTTAAAAAATAAATAAATAAAAAATATGTTAAAACAAAAATATAGAAATTTCCTATCTGGGTGCTGCTAAACGTTTATTTATTTTTTTAATGCAGTTTTGAAAGCCAGGAGAGGATTTTAAGAAAAGAGCAGCCATATCTGTGCTTAAAGAGGACCTTTCACGGGTTGACATTACAGTATCAATACCTGGCACTGTAGGGCATAGATGTCATATCGCTAATTCTTTCACTGATATGCTGGTCCGTTGGGATGCTGTGTCTTCGTTGTTTTGCCACCCTGTATAGCATCAGTACAGGCAGGAGGAGGAGACGGCCGGGTTTCTCAGGGGTGTCTCCTTCTCCATGGCGTGACACGGTCTGCTGTATTGTCAAAACTGCCTATTGGCAAATGCTCCCTCCTGCAGACTTGCGAAGGGAAGCTTGGCAGCTCTGCTGGGGCTCGGTGGATGTAATCTTCCTGCTTGACGCTGCTGCAGCCAATCGCTGGCCACGGCGGTGATCTGCTCCTATCGTGTCATGACAAATGGTCACGTGATGCAAGAAGAGCAGTTCTCTACTGCGGCCATCTCCAGGAAGTAGGTAACTACGCTTCCCTTTGCAGGTCTGCCCAAGAGGGATGGGTTTTTCAACTGCACCCCCCCCCCCCCCTTCCAAAGTTGCACAACCCCTTTAATACTTTCTATCTTTTTAGGATCCACTCCTAATTTTGGCTACAAAAAAACTTGAACATGTGGCAACACTCTCTCAGAAAATAGGAAAGTATTGCCAAAAGCCCTTCTGCTTGCATCCAATCCCATTAAAAGAAGCAAAAAACAATGAACTCCCTTTTCCTTCTTTTTGCCATTAGGGTGGTGTGTGGCGGGGCTAATTAACAAATTGTTCACCTGTCTTTACCTCCTGACTGGCTGCACAATGAGGCACAACAGGGCAATTTTACGGCTTGACAGCTCTGGCCAGATCTGCATTGTGGCCATTGTCAACAGCTGCTAATCTTTATGTTATGTGACAAGAGCATGTATGTAACCCCCTCACGGCTGAAAGAAACAAACCCCATTCAGCTGTCAAATATGATTAAACTGAATAACAGCTAATGCAGATGTATGTTAGTGTACAGCGGGTATGAGACCCATACCACACATTCAGAATATGACCTGGTCTAGATGAGGCCTGCGCTGCCGGAGGAGCCATGTCGTTTATGACGAGGCACAGGCCTCGTTATAGATTATAGGCCTCCTCTGGCTCTCGGAGCACTAGTTTTCAGTCACTATTTATGCCAGTTTCTGTGGTGGATTCGAGACTTTTTTATGCCATTATACGGCATAGGGGGAATAATGAATTTCCTCCAAATTGTCCAGAGAACACCAGGTGCCTTAGCTTTAACGGGAACCTGTCTCCATTTCTGACAGGTCGGTTTTTGTACATACTATTGTAAACAACGTTTCTGAAACATTTTTCCTTACAACTGTACTGTTCCTCTGTTATTCCTCCTAGATATGTACAAATAAATTGACCATTCATCTTGCCACAACTGTGTCTCTCTGTATAGTTTGGCATTGTCCAACTGAACAGAGTCATGAGGCCTCATTAATGAAAACTGCCTAATAGGAAAACTGTCTCGGTTGTCCTTGGTAAGAAGGACAACCGAGGGTAAATTCACACAACCGTATTCATGTGTCCGCATCTGTTCCGCTATTTTGCCGAATGGATGTGGACCCATTCATTTGAATAGGGCAGCAAAAGATTTGTACATTCGTATCGTGGCCCCGCAAAAAAAGATAGAGTATGCCTGCTACTGCTATCCGTGTTTTGCGAATTCCGCAATTTGCGGATTGCAAAACACATAGGGTTATGTGAAAGTACCCTTAGGGTGCCTTCACACGTTGCAGATTTTTTGGCAGAAATTTCTGTAGCTGACCATGAGTTCCATTCATTGAATTTTTCAGAGCTCCTTTGGAGAATGAAAGATGGAATCTGATTGGTTGCTATGGGTAACTAAGCCAGTTTTATTTTCTTTTTACACCTGTTTTGATAAATTTCCCCCATGGATTTCTGCAAGGCCCATTCAGGTGAATGGAACTGATTTTCAGGCAGCGTGTGAAGGCACCCTTACATTGCAAAGGGTGACATCTGCACTAAAATATGCACAAACAAATCAAATGCAGCGGATTTCAAAATCCACACCTCAGGTCCATTTCCAGGCAGAAAATTGCATTTTGAAAATGTCATCTTCTTATCTAGTACTGTATTAAGCCTCATTCACAGTCCATGCCACGCTCAAATCCAAATCCATGAGAAGGTGGTCAGTGATGCTTCCGAAGCTGCCCCTGAAGGATCCATGTGTGGTCCATGTGTCAGTTTTTTGCTGTCCGTGTGTCATCCGTGTTTCACTGACACTGCACAGCTGAAAAAAAAATTTCAAAGCAGCTCTTCCTAATGATCCGTGAAACACGGATGTCATCCATGGTTTCTCACGGACCCATAGACTCTATTGGGCGTGATGGATCCGTGAACATGGACAAAATAGAGCATGCATCCATGCTAAGAACATGGACCCACGGACTGTGGTCGTGTAGCCCTAGCTACATGTGCATATACTCTTAGGGTATGGTCACACAAAGCGAGCAGATCTATCTGGCCAAGATCCACAGGCACAACAGACGCCTGTAATAGGCTCGTTTTTGTTGCAGCACTGCTGCTGGGATCTCGGGGGGACTTCCACTGCTTTTACACTTTGCATTACAAAGTTATAAAATTGCAGCATAAGTTGACATTCTGTGGACTGAAAACATGCAGCGTAAATCAGTTTATGCTGCAAGTCTTTTTCCGCAGGATGCGGATTAGATATTTGAAATCATATCCACTTTGCTTGTACTGTAAATGCTGTAGATTTTCTGTGCGAAATTCCACTGCAGAGAATGCGCAGCATTTACGCCATGATGCTAAGGGTACGCAATGCTAAGGGTACAAATACAGGTGGCAGAACTGCGGGTAGAGAACACTCAGCGTTTTACAGTAATAGAAAAGTAGATAAGGTTTTACAATATGTCATCCACATGATGTGATGCAGATTTTTTAATCTGCAGTATGACAATAAATACTGTGGGTTTCCACTGCGGATTTCACCTTCTGCAATGCATAGGGTGAAATCCACAGCCAATCCCTCAACTTAGGCCTCATGCTGCGGACCGCAAATTGCACGGGCACCGACCGTGGGGCCGCCACATGCGGATCGCGGACCCATTCACTTGAATGGGGTCTGCGATACGCATTCGACTGTCCGGACTACAAAAAAGTAGTGCATGCACTACTTTTTTGCGGTGCGGAGGCATGGACAGAAAACCCACAGAAGCACTGCATAGTGCTTCCGTGGGCTTCTGATCCGTGCCTCCGTTCCGCAGCGCATCTCCCGGATTGCGGACCCATTCAAGTGAATGGGTCCGCATCCGTGATGCGGGGTGCACACAGCCGGTGCCCATGGATTGCGGACCCGCTGTTTGCGGGCCGCAAACGGCCTGGTGCATGAGCCCTAACGCTTATGTAACACATACAGATTTTGCTGCAGGTTCGTAACAATTTTTTTTACTGCGACATCAGTACAAAATCCAGGCCTCAAATTCTTCTTGTGCAGCTTTAAACTTAATGTTACATCTGTGGGAACTGGCATGAAAATATGACTTCCAGTCAGATCCATGGTTTCCAGTTACTGTGCAGGGAACATAAGCTGACCACAATAGAGATTCTTTCCAAGTGAACCCAAAGTCTGGCATTCTGCAGACATCTTTCCTTTCATCCTCCAGAGCAGCATTTACTTAAAGAACTGCAGTAGTGTTTGGTGGCTACAGTATAATAAGGTCACTGAGTACATATAGGTTTTGCTCCCAGTGCACACCGTATTTGTGGGTACGTAGCACGTCAGTAAAATACAAGCAATTGCAAGGAAACTGGGAGCACACCAAGGAAAATACTGTGAGAGTAGCTGCTTTTCAGGACCTCTAAACTCAGCAATGTAAACATAGGAAGGAGCTGGTAAGGGGCCTACATTTCAGGACCGTAACAGCTGTTTGCGCTCTGTGCCCGCTGGAGAGCTTTTCAGAACATTCCATTCTACACAGTCGCACATTCAATTCTGGCATAAACTCCAGACCATTTATAGTTTTTGTATGAGGCTTACACATAAAGATCCAGTAGTGTCAATAGTTTACTTGGTGAAACAATCAAACAATAACAAGCTTTTAAAAGCACAAAATCACACCTACAAAAAGAAATAGTAAAAGGTACTTTGGTATAGAAAAGCATTAAAAAATATCTTATTTCAGTTCTGAGCTCACGTATAGGCACAAAGCCTGAGACTGCACTACTGCACCACTACAATATTGAGAATGTGTCCTGTTGAAGGAACCTGATAACAGAACACATTTCCTTTATGATGTCTTACAAAAGTGGGTGCAGTAGCACCATCCAATGGATGCCCTGGCGTCGTTTTTTGCTAACATTTATGCCTGCATCCAAGAGTAAATGTTAGTAAATTTACCGAGGCTGGAGTCACAGCCAGTTAAAAGGGAGATTTGCAGTTATTTTACACCTAAAATAGTCACAAGTCCCTTAGTAAATGTGCCCGAGTGCAATTTCTGTATTAACAGTCTAGGTCGAAGGGATGTGGGTCATGTCATGGCTCACAAAAGGTGAGGGCACGCATAGCAGAGTCGGCATAACTGTGCTCACTAGTTCTGCATTTACAAGGCATTTGACTGGTGCTCTAATCTAAAACAAGTCTGTCCTGGGAGGTGACATGTTCTGTTGAATTGCTAATTACAATAATGAATTGGTATGATCTGCGTCAGACAAGGGATCAGTGTCTCTAAGATGTGTATAATCTGCAGAACAGCCACACCGATCCGCCAAAGATACAGGTATGTGCATGATCCCATAGACCTGAATGGGTTAGTGTACAATCCGCCCCAAAAAAAATATATATAGATGAAAAATATGGTCATGTGCATGAAGCCTAAAACCTTTTTGCTGTAGTCAGATGTTTATGGAACTACAGTATGAAGATAACGTTTTTTTCAACCCTATGGATGATTTGATTTAAATATTGATCTTCTTATTTTTGTTAATAAAAACTGAAAAAAATACTAAGACTATATAGACTGGCAGTGCAGGGGTTACTACATATACATAGACCAGCAGTGCAGGGGTTACTACACATAGGGTAGGGGTTACTACATATACATAGACCGGCAGTGCAGGGATTACTACACATAGGGTAGGGGTTACTACATATAGGCAAGTGATGCAGTGGACTGGGCAGGCGATCCAGGCAAGTGACCCGGTGGGCAGGCGGGCCAGGCAAGTGACGTGGCGGGCGGGCCAAATCAATTTGACTGTTCTGTATAAAAAAATAAAAAAAAATCATCAGATGCCTCAAAGGCGAATTAATTTGATTAATCGGCTAGCCCTGGTTCCAGCTATCGAAGAACATATGAGAAGCTAGCATGGAGTGGACAGTAGTCTAGATATAATGTAAAGAAAATTGTGTGACATGCATTTATAGCAAGGTGCTTAAAAAATGGCAAAAATATTAACATTTGAGGGGTATATGATTTTATACCAATGTGTTAATCAAAAACATAATATGCAGAGGAAGATGAAAATCCTACCCTATAAGTCAATGTCCAACACCATAAAAATGAGCCTTGCAACATGGCATCTGCCTGGCCTTCGATACTCCGTCACAGAAAACAATTTATAGTTCATCGTTTGATTGCTGCAAGCTTTTATAGGCAGCAATAATTTCAGAAATTTGAACAATTATACAAGAATTCTAATGACAATTGCTCCGAGTTTCGGGCCTCTAAAGGCTATTTAGCTGAAAAAAATGTAACAGGACAGTAAGTTCCTGGCTAGGTGGCAGAGGCCCGCCCTACGAGGTACTCGAGAAAATTGGAGATGTAAACTACAAGGTAAACCAGCCAGGGCGGCGAAAGCCAGAGCAGGTTTACCATGTGAATTTACTCAAACTGGAAAGATAGGGAAACCTGTACAGATCGAAACCCCACAATATATATATATATATATATATATATATATATATTATGCATATATAAATCTTCATTACATTTTTCAGGCTGTTGTAAACTACCCTGAGGCACCCATATAAGCAAAGATATTTTTGGATGTCCAGCCTACTACCATTATCCAGATAAGGCTGCTACTATCACAAATAGACGGGAGAAAGCAAACCAGAGGTTGAACATGCTAAAACAAGACTTTCACAGCTGCCATGACTGTCTCCTCTACAAGGGCTTGTAAGGTCCTTGAACTTTAAATGGTGAGAGTTAAGCTGAGACAGAAACTCTTCTCACCGAGCTATTTTAGATACATAATCAGTTTATCGGCCATTCTGTGAAAACAAAATGCATGGGTTTAAAGGAAGCTTTGTTTCGATCGAAGTAGGAAGATTAACAGTTTCTCTTTCAACATGATCTGGTTATCTCTTGAGGGCTTGGAAAGAAATTAATTACGGGATACTGTGCGAATTCTTAAAGTTTAGCTGTAATTTAAAAAAACATTTGATACGTCATGGTGACATATCAATGGTTTGATCGGTGGGGTCATCACTAAAAGAGGAGATAGAAGCACTCACAATAATGTCTTTCCTCACTGCTGAAGATGACCCTAGACTGGTTTAGAAACTTTCTATTGAGCCCATCTTCAGCAGGAGAGATAGAAGCGCTCAGACAGAGTGCTTCTATCTCCTCATTTTAATGATCGTGGGGGTCCCAACACTCTAATCCCACTAGGACATATCAAAGTACAGTTACACATTTATAATTCTTTGAATATCCCATAATAATTGTTTTCCAAACCCTCAAGAGATATGCAGACCATATCAATAAAGAAATTGAATAGTCATCTCGCCTGCCCCGTCAAACAAGAAGGAGAGACGGGCTGTTAGAAGAAGCAGGAGGAGCAAGGGTGCACAGAGTGGCTTCGGTCCACCCTTGGTGCACTGAACTGTACATTTGCATATGGAATAAAAGTGTAAAGCGATAGATCACTAAGGCCTCATGCACACAACAGTTGTTTTGGTCCGCATCCGAGTCGCAGTATTTGCGGCTTGGATGCGGACCCATTCACTTCAATGGGGCCGCAAAAGATGCGGACAGCACTCCGTGTGCTGTCCACATCCATTGCTCCGTTCCGTGGTCCACAAAAAAAAAATATAACCTGTCCTATTCTTGTCAGTTTTGCGGACAAGAATAGGCAGTTATATTAATGGCTGTCCACGCCGTTCCGCAAATTGCGGAATGCACACTGACGCCATCCGTGTTTTGCGGATCTGCAATTTGCGGACGGCAAAACACACAACGGTCGTGTGCATGAGGCCTAAGTGAAAGGCACCATTACATTCAGCTGAGCTAGCCCTACAAGGCATTTTGCCAGGTTTACCAGTGAATTTCCTTCTGACAGATTGGTGTGTCATTTCACATAGTGTGCTTAGAGACATAGCAGTGGATAAGTGTCTAGACTGGTAAACATGTACCTTTCAAAGCAGCATGCCAGACAACTAAGGCTACTTTCACACTCGCATTTGGTGCGGATCGGTCATGGATCTGCACAGACGGATCCGCACCGGTAATACAACCGCATGCATCCGTTCAGAACGGATCCGTTTGTATTATCTTTAACATTGCCAAAGTCAATGGGGGACGGATCCATTTTCTATTATGCCATATTATGTCAGTGAAAACGGATCCGTCCCCATTCACTTACATTGTGTCAGGATGGATACACTTGCCTTCGCATTGCCAGGCGGACACCGAAACGCTGCAGGCAGCATTTTGGTGTTAGCCTCCAGAGCGGAATGGAGACGGAACGGAGGCAAACTAATGCATTCTGAGCAGATCCTTATCCATTCAGATTGCATTAAGGGCAAAACTGATCCGTTTTAGACCGCTTGTGAGATCCCTGAACGGATCTCACAAACGTAAACCAAAACGCCAGTGTGAAAGTAGCCTATTTGCCAGGCCCAAGACGCTCACAGCATTAGAAAGAAATCCAGGGGCAAAAGGTCTTGCAAGACAAATAGATTGCCATGCTGATTATGATATTACCTTGTAGGGCGGCCCCCACTGATGCCATGGGGGTGTATATATTTTTTTCCCGTCCGTCCACTGTGCCCCCCCCCCCCCCCCCCCCGTCTTTTGCCTGATCAGTCAAACTGAACTGAAGACATCCTGATGCATCCTGAACGGATTACTCTCCATTCAGAATGCACATTGTGAATGGATTAATGGAATTTATTTACCCAAAAATTAGACATATACAGCCTTATTCTACATAATTTAAAAAATTATCTTTATTTCATAATAGAATAACCTTTGGATGGTAATATATTTTCCTCAAAAAGCATTTTATATAGAAAAAAAATAAAAAAATCTGATTTAAATAAAAAAATAATTTTTTTGATTAAAAAAAAAAAAATCATTGATTTTTATCCCCACTGATCATGGGCGCGTGCGAAAATGCCCATACTATTAAAATATAACAATATTAATGGCATACGGCAAATATTATACGGCAATATTAATGGCAAAAAAAAACAGCCAAATTGCCATTTTTGTCACTTTAACTACCCAATAATTTTTTTATAAAAAGTGATCAAAAGTTGCACACACTTAAAATTGGTATCACTAAAAAGAACAGATCGTCCCGCAAAAATTGAGCCCTCACACAGCCCCGTACACATACCTACAAAAAAGTTTTAGGGTTCAGAATATGGTTAGGAAAAAATATAGTTTTTTTTTTTCAGTATTAAAACGCTAGAAAACGTATTCAAGTGTGGTATCGTTGGAACAGTACTGACCTGGAGAATGAAGATAACAGGTCAATTTTACCGCATAGTGTACAGTGTAAAAAAAAAAAAAACACTTATCAGAATTGGATTTTTTCTTTTCCCGCCCCCTACTACATGGTATGCAACCGTAAATTGTGCCATTAGAAAGTACAACTTGTCCCCGCAAAAAATAAGCCCTCATAAGGCTATGTGAATGGAAAAATAAAAAAGTTAGGACTATGGGAATGCAGGGAGTGAAAAACGAAAACGCAAAAGATGGAAAATCCCAAGGTCCTGAAGGGGCCTTTCACAGTTTTGTTTTATTATAGATAAATATCTTTACTTGCGGGGTACCCCCCACTGATGCTGCCACCCTGAATGTTTTTTTAAAATATCTCTCCTGCGCCCCCCTGTATTTTTCGTGCTCAGAATGTTAATACTGAGCATCGTTACAGGGAGGAGGAAACGCCAGGGTTTCTCAATGGGAGTCTCCTTCTCCCTGGCTGTGAAGCTCTCCGCTGTGATTGGATCGCGGCACAGCTAGGGAGAAGGAGATGCCCATTGGGAAACCCTGGTGTCTCCTCCTCCCTGTACTGATGCTCAGTATTAACATACTGAGCGGGAAAAATACAGTGGGGCGCAGGAGCGATATTTAAAAAAAAAACATTCAAGGTGGCAGCATCAGCTTTTGTCCAGTCTTTTTGACAGAATCTGCAACAGATTCTATATACAGGAATTTGAGTTAAGAGAGTGTGTGTGTGTGTTACCCCTGCTACATCTGTACATTATTCTACAGAAAAGTCAAGTGTGCTGTAAGGTCAAGGTGCTATGTATGATCATTTGTCACACTAACACACCCAATGTCCCATCAATAGCTCCCTTCACCTGTCTATTCTCATGACTCATGACTGCCAGTGACAATTGTAAAGATACGGGGAGGAATGACAACATTTCTGTTCACATGTCAGCAATTTCTAATATTTACATGAAAACACTTCAACTGAATGAGCATGTTTCTAGGCTGAAAAAATACTTAAAAGGAATGCAATCTATGAATACACAAAATCTAAAGAAGTTATGATGGTGCAAATGTCATACCATCTGAAGTCAAACTATATATACACAGTACACTTTGTGTGTGTGTGTGTGTGTATATATATATATATATATATATATATATATATAGTACAGACCAAAAGTTTGGACACACCTTCTCATTCAAAGAGTTTTCTTTATTTTCATGACTATGAAGGCATCAAAACTATGAATTAACACATGTGGAATTATATACATAACAAACAAGTGTGAAACAACTGAAAATATGTCATATTCTAGGTTCTTCAAAGTAGCCACCTTTTGCTTTGATTACTGCTTTGCACACTCTTGGCATTCTCTTGATGAGCTTCAAGAGGTAGTCACCTGAAATGGTCTTCCAACAGTCTTGAAGGAGTTCCCAGAGATGCTTAGCACTTGGCCCTTTTGCCTTCACTCTGCGGTCCAGCTCACCCCAAACCATCTCGATTGGGTTCAGGTCCGGTGACTGTGGAGGCCAGGTCGTCTGGCGCAGCACCCCATCACTCTCCTTCATGGTCAAATACCCCTTACTTTCAGTTTTCCCAATTTTTCGGCTGACTGACTGACCTTCATTTCTTAAAGTAATGATGGCCACTCGTTTTTCTTTACTTAGCTGCTTTTTCTTGCCATAATACAAATTCTAACAGTCTATTCAGTAGGACTATCAGCTGTGTATCCACCTGACTTCTCCTCAACGCAACTGATGGTTCCAACCCCATTTATAAGGCAAGAAATCCCACTTATTAAACCTGACAGGGCACACCTGTGAAGTGAAAACCATTTCAGGGGTCTACCTCTTGAAGCTCATCAAGAGAATGCCAAGAGTGTGCAAAGCAGTAATCAAAGCAAAAAGGTGGCTACTTTGAAGAACCTAGAATATGACATATTTTCAGTTGTTTCACACTTGTTTGTTATGTATATAATTCCACATGTGTTAATTCATAGTTTTGATGCCTTCAGTGTGAATCTACAATTTTCATAGTCATGAAAATAAAGAAAACTCTTTGAATGAGAAGGTGTGTCCAAACTTTTGGTCTGTACTGTGTATGATATATATATATATATATATATATAGTTGTGGGTTTGTGTGCTTGTGGTGGGGTCAACTATGACAGACTCACAGATTTTGGGGGTTAAAAGTCCAAGCAGCTTTTATTTTCCATCCAACACAAGACAGTGATTAGTCACTTTTACGCATATGCGTGACATACACAAAATAAATCACCTTGCCCTTCTGGGAGCTAACTATACATCAGGTTAACTCACCTAGATACTTCAACTCCAACACAGGGGGGGGGGGGGGGAATCAGGCTTTGCACAACTTTCAGGTACTGACACTGAATGAGCTTTTAAAGCTTGTATTTATCCCCACAGCAATGAGCTTAGCAACTACACCAGGGTTCATCTCAGGCTAGGGGGGAATGTTGTACTAGGAGTGGGAGGGAATGGCAGGTCCCCTCTACCAACCTACCCACCATTCCATAAAAATCTAGGCCCATAAAACACTTTAGGGCTCATTCACACGAACGTATTTTGCGTTCCGTATACGGGCCATTTTCTGCGTTCCGCATACGGTCCGTATACAGAACCATTCATTTCAATGGGTCTGCAAAAGATGCGGACAGCACTCTGTCTGCTGTCCACATCCGTTGCTCCTTTCCGTGGCCCCGCAAAAATTGTCCTGTCCTATTCTTGTCCGTTTTGCAGACAAGAATAGGCATTTCTATAATAGGCCTCTTGTTCCATTACGTAAATTGCGGAAGGCACACGAGCGCCATCCGTGTTTTGCGGACCGCAAAAAACTGCACGGTTGTGTGAACGAGCCCTTAAAGGAAACATGCCTCAGTTCCCTGGATTCTTTTACCTCATCTGAACAATCTGGGTGACATATACACCCCTCCAGTGCTTTACCAGCCAACATGTGTATACAGTATGTATGTGTATATATGAAGGGCTAGGATGTAACAGCCCGAAACGCGTCACAACAAAATGTCTCACGTTTGATGTCAGATTTTATGGCAGTCGAATAAAGCCTTTTTTTTTTACTGTGAAGAGCTGGAATCCTTGTTTTTTTCCATAATATATATATATATATATATAAATAATATAAGGGATCGCCTCTTATTTGGGGGTCATTCTCACAGATACGACTTTAGGACACCAGGTTTCAGGTCCAAACCGTGCATTTATTGTGCACACTCCAACCAATACAGGTTATCATGAAGTCGCAGCTTCACCTAACACATGTGACATCCACATAAAATAATAAACACTTGCCCGGCTAGGCTCTAACTAACACAGAGTTTCCTGACTCCCCTAAGTCCTTGTTCACACCCTGTGAACACGAGCGGCTTTCTCAGCCAATGTCCCACAGCCTCCTGGCTGTACATAGCACAGTACGCCCACTGCCTCCAGTCCAGTGTCTCAGCACACATTGGGAATAGTGGTCTCTCAGCCCTCCTGGCTTGGACCACACAGAGCCTCCAGGCCTCTGTCCACAGGCAACACACTCCCCCCTTTCTGACACCCTGGGAGGTGCCTTATGCCAGGCTGATTACCTCCAGCTTCTCTCACCTGTGGTGGAACAGGGGTGTGGACCGCACTATCCACCCCTTCCTTGCCTCTAACCTGAGTGAAACCTGTCACTGTCTCACAATATATATATTTATTTTGTGTATATATATATATATATATATATATATATATATATATATATATTGTGGGGACTCGCTCTGGTAGACAGGATTAGCGGACGCAGTATAGAGGCAACAACAAGTTCTTTGGATCAAACAGTTCAGTGTTTTATTCACACTTTAGGCAAGTGACAAAACAAGCAGTCATATTCAAACAAAAAGTCACCTTACGGTGTTGGTGGTAATTCACACCATGCGGCAATTCTGCCTCAAAGAGTCCTTGCTGATAGCAGCACCAACCTGTTTTCACACCAAACAGGTAGCAAGCCTTCATCCAGACACAAGTCTCCCAGATCCCAACACAGAGACATGGCTTCTGAGCACAGCTGCCTATTTAAGGACAGCCAGGTGCTGCCAAAACCCAAACGGCATTTAAAATCCAGTCTGGTATTTGACCTCACCTTGCTGCAAATCAGCCCAGCAGCACATGCTGGGAGGAAAATACCTGTTTTCCCAGATCAAACTTCTCACTGTCACAATATATTTATGGTCAGGGCTAGGAAAGTAGTCGGCGTACGCAGAGAACCCTGCCCTGAACATAGTGGCTGAATTGTGCCGGGAGCCACGGGCGTGGGTACACCAAGAAAAGGGGGCATACCCAAGAGAAGCTGGAAAGAAGGGCGGGAGGGAGGGGCGTGAGGATCGGGCGCCTGGCTGACCGCTAGCGAGGAGAATAAGTAGCCAGACGCCCCTCCCACAAATACAGGCTGGTACCAGCCTTACCTATTTATGGTCAGGGCTAGGAGGGTAGTCGGCGTACGCAGAGAACCCTGCCCTGAACATAGTGGCTGAATTGTGCCGGGAGCCACGGGCGTGGGTACACCAAGAAAAGGGGGCAAAAACAACAGTTAGGTGCAACACTTTATTATAATGATTACAAAGCCAAGGAACAAAGGGCTCAAGAAATCTCTAATTGAGGATTGGGTATATATCTGGTGAAACAGGAGGACCGCCAGCGCCCCATGGACCGAATGACATGAGCTGGCACCTGATGCCGGAATGCTGCTGAAGCCGCCCCTATGCGGAAAGAATGCCCCGATATTACCTTGGGGTCATAACCTAGGACCTAGGCAACAGTACGGATGTAGGAAATGAAATGCGAGGTGTTGAGAGGTTTGCCTGCGTATGGCAGGAGCGGGCTGTCTGGCGGTGAAGCCTGGATGTGTGAAAGTAATTGATGAAGCACCTGAACTGGGCACCAGTTGTTCGAGGTCGGGTAGAATTTGACCTCTGTGGGGGGACCGGTCTGATTAGTTTTGGTGGAAGGTAGAAGGAGGGTATAATAGCCAATGCCCCATGACAAATGTTGTTTCAAAGGAAAGCCTTGATGGTTTGGGCCAGCTAAAACTTCCCCAGGCCTAAGGAACCCAGAAAAACTGAGGTACATGGCAGCTTTCAGGATCAGGCTAGTGGAGGGCCCAAAAGGATTACCATCTAAAGACAAGGAGAGTTTTCTAAACAACTCGCTACACACTGGTTGCCTACGGCTCACGGACCCCTTACCCTCCTTTTGAATACCTCGGAGGGTGGCTTTGATGGCCTGAATAAAGAAAATGGACCTGCTGTGTGGGTTACACAGCATAAAGTGATGTTGTAGACCGGCTAAATAAAGTTTGATAGTATTATGTGATAGAGACAGTTGTGAGTGACAATAAGCTAGGAAAGCCATGATATAGAAGGTTTCGGTATGATGACCCCTCGGATGGATCTTGGAGAATTTATCAAAAGCTCTCAAACCGGCCTGATAATTCCTTGCCGTATTGCGTGACAGAGATTTCTTAACCAGATTCTTGGCCTCGTCTATGAGGGAATCTAGTCCAGAATGAGTACGCTGAATCGAGGAACGGGCGTGCCTGACTGATCCGCTTCGGGCATTTCCTGAAAAAAAACAAAAACGGAAAATTAAAACGGGAAAGAGCATCAGCGGCTCTATTCTGCTCGCCTGAAATGTGAACACATCGCATATGAAAGTTGTGGAGGAGGGACAGCCAAACCAATTTGCGCAACAAGGCCATGATCTTGGAGGACTGGGCCCTGCCTTTGTTGACAATGTCCACCAGGGTATGACTATCTGTAACGAAGGTCACAGACGCGTTAGACCAATGGTGACCCCAAACCTGAGTGCTGCTGAATCTGAGGGTAATTCCGGAGGCCATCCGGCAGCCAGCCAGTGAGACCTGAAAATGGCGGCGAACCCGAAGGAACCCGCAGCGTCAGAAAACACAATGGGGGAAGAGGAGTCCCATTGTGGAACGAACAAAGAAATACCGTTCCAATCGGAGAGAAAACTGTTCCACATAACTAGGTCAGCAATGGCCTGGCTGTCCAGATGGAACACGTAATCCTGCTCTGGGGCAGAGGGCAACAGACGTAACAACCTGGAGAGAAAAGCCCTGCCCTGCGGCATAATTCTGGTAGCGAAGTTTAGCATCCCCAGCAAGGATTGCAGCTCCACCTTGGTCAGAGAATGGGACCGAACCGCCTGGGAGATGGCTGAGCAGATCCTGAGCAATTTCTCGCTGGGGAGAAATGGTATCTAAGATGATGTATCCATCTTAATGGTATCTAAGATGATGCCCAGGAAGGTGACCCTGGTAGCCGGGCCCTCAGTCTTAGCAACAGCCACAGGAACCTAAGACGGAAAAATATGTCCAGGAGCGTGTGGGGAATGGATAGGACCTGCCTGGGCCTTTCAACGAGAAGAAAGTCGTCCAAGTAGTGGACGACCATGGATAAACCGTTGTGATGGATGAGAATCCAATGCAGGGCTTTGGCAAGTTATTCAAAAAGCCAAGGGCTACTCTTAGACCCAAAAGTGAGCTGGTTGGCAAAGTAGAATTTATTCACCCACTTGATACCATAATACTTCCAAAGCTGCGGATGGATTTGAAGCAACTTGAAAGCATCAGCGATATCTACTTTGGCCAACCAAGCCCCGACACCTGCTTGCAGAATGTACTGAATAGCCTCATCGACTGAAGAATACTGCATTGAATATTCCTCAGAGGGAATAAGCAAGTTGAGACTGGGGATGGAAGACATATGAGGCGCGGAGAGGTCATAGATGAGACGCTTTTTATTAGAGGATTGCTTCGTGACAAGGCCAATGGGATTGATGTGCCAAGACTGGAAAGGAATCTCTGAAAATGGACCAATAACGAACCCTTTGTCAACCTCCAATTGGATGAGGGTAGACACCACCTCGGGGTCACTGGAGGCGGATAGCAAATTGGGGCCTACCCAGCAACCCTGGGGAAGCGTGATGAGACCGGTATGGAAACCTTCTCTGAACCCATCCAACAAGAAGGTGACGAAAGGTCGGAAAATGAGCGGTGGTAGTCATAGAATGCCGAGCCGCCGTACTTGTGCCCCAAGTCCGTAACCCAGTATAAGTAGGTGTCCAGCTCTTCCCTACGACTAGGCTGAGCTGAGCACACAACGTCTCTGTAAAAGCTGAAGGCCAGAACAAATTCGGAAATAGATAATTTCCTGTTTAGGCGAGCGTCCTTAGCCTTCAAGACCACAGAAACCTCCGCAGTTGATGACCCGGTTCTCAGAGATATCCTGGGAGGCAATGAGAATAGACGCCAGATTCACGTCCTTGCCTGCCAGGATATCCTTTTTGATATGCTCCGGGACGAAATGAGAAGGTGCGATTTGGGGAGTGGCAGAAGGCCTACCTGCAATGTCCTGAGGAATGGCAGAGGTGACTGCTGAACATCGGAGATTGCGGCGAGGCCGCTGGCCTGGTTTCCAAAACTGCCACCCTAGACTGAATGTCCGAGACTGAGCTAGCGAGACCACCGATAGAGGACTGGATCTGAGCTAGCGCGAGCTGAATTGAGCTGAGATTGGACTGCTTGGCTGTCGAAACCGGGGCTGTCATCAGTAGACGGTATAATTCAGCCTTGCGGGTGGACGCGGGATGCCGAATCCCCCGGCGATTAAGCTCGGCAATCAGTTTTGGCACAGTCCGACTTCTCAAAGATGTGCTGCTGTTGTGTCCTGAGACGGAAGTTCCTGGCATGGAGATGTTGTCATCCATATCGGACACGTGGGACATGCTTGACCTGAGAACAAAAGGCGAATTATGGCCACCAGAGCAACGAAAAAGGGCACAGACGGATGCGGAGAAAGCGATCGGGAAGAATGTGAGAGACTGTAGGAGTGCGACAGTAACCATCGGATGAAGAACCTACCTGGCGTGACACAAATGGATTTGGAAGCACGGCTCCAAAACGTCAATCGTTTACATTGAAACTAATGAAAAAGATGACCCTGAGTATCGAATCTGAAAGCTGACCTCACCCCAGCAACCATCTCTAACCCAACTTACCTGGGAACGCCTCGGAAATTGCCTAAACGATATGTAGGAGAAGAGAACAATTACTGCCCAATCTAAGGAAGGAATAAAGCAACATCAGAACGGACCCAGAACACCTAACAACCCTGGGCGATCCAGGAACATTGATACCCTTGGCGATCCAGGAACATTGACACTGACACCCTGGGCGATCTAGGAACATTGACACTGACACCCTGGGCGATCCAGGAACATTGACACCCTGGACGACCCAGGAGACACTGACACCCTGGGCGATCCAGGAACATTGACACTCTGGGCGATCCAGGAACATTGACACCCTGGGCGGACCAGAAACACTGACACCCTGGACGACCCAGGAGACACTGACACCCTGGATGACCCAGGAGACACTGACACCCTGGATGACCCAGGAGACACTGACACCCTGGATGACCCAGGAGACACTGACACCCTGGATGACCCAGGAGACACTGACACCCTGGATGACCCAGGAGACACTGACACCCTGGACGACCCAGGAGACACTGACACCCTGGGCGATCCAGGAACATTGACACCCTGGCGATCCAGGAACATTGACACCCTGGGCAGACCAGAAACACTGACACCCTGGACGACCCAGGAGACACTGACACCCTGGGCAATCCAGGAACATTGACACCCTGGGCGATCCAGGAACATTGACACCCTGGGCGATCCAGGAACATTGACACCCTGGGCGATCCAGGAACATTGACACCCTGGGCGATCCAGGAACATTGCCACCCCGGGTGAGCCAGGAGACACTGACACCCAGGGCGACCCAGAGGACACTGACAACCCGGGAGGACCAAGAGACAGGGGCTGAGTGAGACGGAAAACAAAGCGACACTGTAATGCGCTGTGAAGCACATGTGCTGCCAGAGGGAGACAGCTAAAAACCCATAGTGAGGAAAACCTTGCATCAGGTGAACCTAAAACCGCATGAGCAGATGACCCTAGCAAGCTGACAGAGGGTATAACTGAAAATCTGTGCCCCCCTAAATCAAACCAAGACCCCTACCTGCAGCACAGCCACAGGGCAGAGTGCTTGTATGACTCTGCTTACCCCCTTACCAGCCTGCTAATAGTGGAAACCAGAAAGCCTGTCACCACGTCCCATGTTAAGAAAAGAAAAATAGCATACTGACCCAACGTGTGACAGAGGCAGGCAACTTAACTGTGATGCCGCTCCCCAGACCCCGCCGCCTGTAGGATAAATGCGAGCGGCTTATGCTGGGGGAGAGCGGCGTCTGCACCCTATATCATCGGGTGCCGGAATCCAAGCTGGGCGTGAGGCTCAGCTAGAGCGGCGCCAGCTGAGCCCCGATTACCTGGTAGACTGACGTGCGGCAATCCGGACCTCCGTAGCGCGCGTGCGCAGAAACGACAGGAAGCCAAATTCGACAGGAAGAGGAAGGAGCGCGATACCCGTCAAGTGATGCGTGAGGATCGGGCGCCTGGCTGACCACTAGCGAGGAGAATAAGTAGCCAGACGCCACACCCACAAATACAGGCTGGTACCAGCCTTACCTATATATATATATATATATATATATATATATATATATATATACACACACACACGGATGAAGCCTTTTTAATTTGGACACCAACTGCAGCAGAATGTCCACTTTACTGAAATGTGTGTTTGTAGTGTTAACGCGTTAAGCCACTCAAAATAACGGTGGCTACATCTCTATATAAGCTCCAGAATAATATATATATTTTTTTTTTGTGTCGCTGCAGTTCTCAGTGGTGACACGACAAAAAAAAGTGT
Source organism: Bufo bufo (assembly GCF_905171765.1). Classification (NCBI taxonomy): domain Eukaryota; kingdom Metazoa; phylum Chordata; class Amphibia; order Anura; family Bufonidae; genus Bufo; species Bufo bufo. Next base: position 335,408,232 of record NC_053392.1, on the reverse strand, counting down.
GAATGGAGTCAAAGGCACTGTGCAATGTGATTACTCTAACAGCACCTCGTGGGGACTAGCTATCATGTGAACACCGCAAACAAGCTAAAGAAAGTGTAAAAAAATAATCACATCCACCAAAAAGCCCCAGTATACTGTATAAACTATTAGATTACATTCAGAGGAAACAGACCTCCGTTAAGATAGATAGATCATTTGTTAAAACTGTACAGCGCTCCTAACATGTTTGGACAGATTTTTTTTTAAAGAATAAATATAAAAAATACAACAAAAATTGATCAATGAGGCTTTCTTTTAACCTGTATTGAAATAAAAATGAATCACATGTTATCAGATGATGCCCTACAGTGACCTTGCAGTGGCCCTCTGTTGAAGACAAAAGAGGGTATTGGATTTGGTGAATAAAGGAGCAAACAAAGATGACGTCAATTTCTGCAAGCTGGTGCCGACATCGAGACTGTCTACAGGTTCTGTTTAGGATCTACAGAGAAGCAGACTTCACATCTTTATCTAGCAAACTACACAATCAAATGTTCTTTCAGAAATACTGCACATGTAATACAACATTACAGTTTATTGTACAGAAGTGGCTTTGGTGCTGCCATTAAGTCCCTAAGCATCTTTATTGGTTGTGTTATGAGGTGGAACAAGCCAGAAGCTAGAGTGTAGTCCTTTTATAAAAATCTCAAGACAGCCGTAAACATACTTGATATCTTGTCTAGCCGGTATGACGTTGAAGAAGAACATGAACCTGAACGCCCCACCTTACAGAGTTTCGAAATAAAATTATTGTCAATGTCTTTCAGAAACATGACAAAGGGAAAAAAAAGAATATTTCTAACCTCCTAATGAAATGACCTTTCATCCAAAATGGTTTGCTAAACAGTGGCCTGAATATATTCAATAACTTAGCAACAAATCACATGGTCTGGGTGACAATGCTGGATTTTTGGGCTCTGTTACCTGTTACCTTTGTATCTGGTCCTAGATGCCAGGGAGAAAAATGGCAGCCAGGAACCAGTGCTGTAGAAGGTTTTTACATGACTACAGCAAAGAGTTGACAGGACCAGGATGGAGACTTCCTCAAGACAGTTTTTTTTTTCAAATTCTCTGCCACAATTAATTTTTACAAAAATACAATCTAAGCTAGCAAGAGACATAACAAAAGTGATCTGAGTACTGACAACTAGGGATGAGCGAACCCGAACTGCAAAGTTCGGGTCCATACCGAACTTTGCGAGTTCAGGTACCCGAGCCCGAACCCGGACTTTTCCACTGAAGTTTGGGTCAACATAGTTATAGCAGAAAATAATAGGATTCTTAAGACAGAATGCAAAAGAATATGGCCATTTAGGGGTTAAAAAAAAAAAAGACAACAACTCACCTCATCCACTTGATCGCGATGCCACAGTGTCTTCTATCTTCTTTTAACAGGACCTGTGATGATGTTACCGCAGGTCCTTCTATCTTCATTCAGCAGGACCTGCCATAAGGACCTGCAATTACATCACCGCGCTCACTACGTCATCGCAGGTCTTTTGGCAGGTCCTGCTGAAAGAAGATAGAAGACACTAGAGCAACGCGATCAAGTGGATGAGGTGAGTTGTTATAGCGGAAAATAATAAAGGGAAGTTCGGGTCCCCATTGACTTGAATGGGGTTTGGGGTCAAGTTCGGGTCCCGGACCCGAACTCTGACCTGAAGTTCAGCCGAACCCGGTGAACCCGAACCCCCACGGGTTCAATCATCCCTACTGACAACTCTTCCAAGCCAATGTGGCTTTTACCTGAAGAACTAAGGTCTAAATGCCAACCTACATAGGGAGATAACAAGCGCAGTTTTAACACGTCAAGTCAAGCTTTCTCTTGTTTTATCGGTAGCCATGTTCACATGAGGCAATGCTCGGAAACAAGCGTTCATACAAACTAGGCCTGCATGATATATCGCAAAAGCAATCGTATCGCGATATGTCGATTTGGCCGACCCAAAAATGCTGAGATTATATTACCTGGGTGATGGGTCATGGCAGGGGGTACTGTGGCGGCGTCAGCGGCTCATACGGCGGCGGCATGGACACCTGTGACGTCGCCTTGGGCTCTGGTGGAGCCAACAAGCGCTTCTGTGGCGGCGATGATTGGAGCAGCAGTCCACCTGACTGCGCTCCCCTAACGTGATTGGCGGCGTACGTATGCTCCTGACGTCATTCCTCCCAGCAGTGCTTAGCGCTGGGCCGAAATCATATAAAAAGTAAAAGATGTTTTATTTTAAAAAACACTGTGCATTTCAGTTCTTGAGTTGAGCATAACTACATTTCAGCATTATCAGTAATTTGTGTGTGTTTTTGCCTTGAAAATCCAAGCAAATAGACCTCTAGCACAATTCCCTTAAAATATCGCATCGCATATCATCATCGCAATCGCACTAAATTCCCATATCGTGCAGCCCTAATACAAACGATCATTCGGCCAGTTGTCTATCTGTGTAAAAATGTTAGGATCCCGAAATTACATATGGAGGGATCCTCATAGGAATCTGATTATCCCTGAGGTAGTCTAGGGCTCGTTTTGGCGGGAATTTAATGGCGAAGGCGGACATTCAGTCGGCTTTTCGATTTTTGCCGGTACACCCTTCTGCTTTTAGTTCACTTGGTTTTCATTTTCAGCATTCTTTTTATTTTTATAAGTGTTTTCTTTCTTCCTTTCTAGAATGGGTGGCCGCAGTAAGTAACATGTGGGGATCTGTAACGCATTATTTGGATGATTTTTTGTTTATGGGTCCGGCTGACTCTGGCTTGTTCAGATCTTTTGAATTCCTTTTTTTCTATCTGTTCAGAATTTGGTGTCCCTTTAGCGGTAGATAAGACTGTTTATTCGGTTAATTGTTTAGAGTATTTCGGAATTGTTATCGACTCTGTGAAGGGTGAGTTTTGTCTCCTGGTTCAAAAGGTAGCCAAGATATGCTCTGCTGTAGGAATGTTGTTAAGTAAAAGAAAAGCAACAGTAAAGGAGATCCAGTCCTTGTTGGGTCTTTTAGCATTTGCTTCTAGGGTTATGCCAATGGGTCGTGTTTTCTGTCGGCAGTTGGTGGCTCGAGTTTTGGGTCTGCGTAATCCAGTTTTTCATGTGCGTCTGTGCAGGGAGGTTAAGGAGGATTTGTCCATCTGGTTAGAATTTTTTCAGCAATATAATGGTCGTTCTTATTGACACGAAGAATTTGTCTTGGCTCCTGCTTTGGAGTTGTTTACGGATGCGGCTGGTTCCTGTGGCTTTGGAGCATATTGGAAGGGTCATTGGTGTGCGTCAAAATGGCATCCATCTTGGGTTGCACATGGAGTAACAAAGAATATTGTTTTACTGGAATTGTTCCCTGTTGTGGTGTCTTTGGTTTTATGGGGTAGGTTTTAATCGAATAAAAGGATTTTTTTTTGCATACTGATAATAAAGGGGTTTTTGTTTGCGATTAATTGTTTGTTGTCCAAGTGTCCGTTAGTTGTTAAATTGTTACTTCATTTAGTTCTTCTTTGTTTGAAATTAGATATTTGGGTTAAAGCTAGGCATATTCCGGGTGTGGATAATGCTATTGCTGACTCACCCTCTCGTTTTCAGTTTCAAACTTTTTGCACATTGGCAAGCGGGAAGAGGGAGAGGGAATTATGCCCTCCATATCTGTGGAATCTGATTTGGTCTTAAAGATGTCATACTTGCAGTCTTCGGTGGCTCCGGCTACTTGGTTAGATTATGTTTGTTCATGGTGTAAGTGGTGCCGTTTTCCGAAGTTATGGGGTTGGTCCCCTTTTGTAGTAAATTAATTTGTGGCTTTATTCTTCTGTTTGTCGTTTTTTTTGGGAGCAATTGGCGCATTCGACGGTTGTGCGGGTTCTGTCTGGGGTTTAATTTTTTCTTAGGGTTTTGGGCGTTTTTGGATTATTTTTCAGCGGTTTTTACGAGCATGTTTTTTGGTGCTTTCCGGATCAGTGAGCTCCTTCTGAAGAACAGAGGGTCTGGTGCTGGTCTGGCCTTGGAAAACGTACATGTGCATCGTAACTATGTTTTGTTTTTTCTCCAAAACTCTAAGACGGATCGTTCAGGTAGGGGTGCGTGGGTCCGTGTGGGCAGAATCCAGTCGGAAGATAATACGGTGATAACCTTTCATGCTCAAAAGATGAAGTTCGTATTTATTGGACCGGAGTTAGGGGACTTCGGTGGGACGGAGTGATGGATGTACTTTTAGAAATGTGTTCATTGTATCCGGATCCGGATGTTATTATTTTTCATGCGGGCGGCAATGATGTGGGCAAGGTAGGCACTATTGATTTAGCCTTTGGTATAAAGCGGTTAGAACCGTGGTTGTTTCCTGACTCCCCTCTGGTTTTCTCTGAAATGGGTCCTCATTAATTATGGTTATCTTATGCAAATTTTAAGTATTTAGATAAAATTATGATTTAGATAAATAGAATTATGGCTCGTTTTATGCCGCTAGTGTGGGGATATTCTTTTACACACATGGACTTGGAATGAGGTGTGCCCGGCCTTTATTTTTCAGATAAAATACATCTTTCGGATATTGGTTTGGATATCTTTAATTTGGACTTGCAAGCTATGATCGAGTTAGCTGTGCCTCCTGTGTTGGTGGCATGGTCCGGTGGGTAAGGTCACTCGCAGCAAGTGGTGAGCGGACGAGATGATGCATGTATTTAGGCCGAGCTTATGGCTGGTCTAATTCAGTGGTTAAATTAATTTAAGTTATATGGTTAATGTTTGAGCTATTCTATTAACTTAAACCTACTAACCTTAATTAAAATAAAATAAAATAAAACCACACATGGACACATGATAATTATGGATAAAATTAGGCCACGGACAACTTTGGCCATGGCCTAATTTTATCCATAATTATCATATGTCCATGTGTGGTTTTTATTTTAATTAAGGTTAGTAGGTTTAAGTTAATCAGATAAGGTTTAAATATGATCTATAATCCCATGGGCCCTAAACAACAGCCTGTCACCTCTCCTGACAGGTCTATTTTACTAACTACTTGTATTCCCCAAGTAATAACAATTCCGGAGCATTTTTCATATAACTTTATGTTGTGCTGTCCCTCTACTAATCCTTTTAGAGGTTTATTAATGAATTGCCACCAGTCTGCAGTAAAGGTCTATCTGGATGTTAACATTTAGGAGTGTGTCCCTGCAGAGTCTGACACTATCCAATCAGTGCTGCCAGTGTCAGACTGTTCAGGGAAACCTGGTAACTGGTAACATCCATCTGGACCTCCATTACAAACTGTTAGCAAATAATTTATAGCTTCTAGAAGGAATCATAAAGAAATGGTACAACAAAGTCAAAAGAATAGATGCTCAAGAGATATTGAATGATGAAGAATGCAAGTAGTTATTAACAGACATGTCAAGAGAGGATAATGGGTCCTCTGTAAAGCACATTGTTTGGTAGGGATGTGCTACTTCACAAGCTCATAAAAAAGCCTGTCTGACCAACATTTTTTATACACAATTTTACAATTTCCCGACCTGAACCTTACTTACAGGTCAACACAAATGGACATTGTCCATGCACATGAAGCAGATCTGTGCATGCGGATCGCAGACCCATTCACTTAATTGGGATCCGCGATCCGTCCGTTCCGCAAAAAGATAGGACAAGTTCTATCTTTTTGCGGAACGGAACCACGGAAAAGAACCCCACGAAAGCACTCCGTAGTGCTTCCGTTCCATTCGGCATCTCCAGGTTTGCGGACCGATTCAAGTGAATGGGTCCGAATCCGTGATGCGGAATGCACATGGCCGGTGTCCCATGTATTGCGGACCCGCCGTATGCGGGACGCAATACGGCCACGAGGGACACACGTTTGTGTGCAAGAGGTCTTAGGCATCCAATCTGTACAGAAGATTGGCAGGTTGGTGGACAGAGCTGCACTATGCACGTGTGATAGATGAGTAGTCTACTACAGGGCTCGACAAATCCCAGGCGCCAGGTCGCCATGGCGACCAGGAATTTGGTCCTGGCGCTTGGGTATTTGTCAGCCCGTTTTCAAAGATGCGCTCTCGGCGCGCACCATGGTTTCCTGAGCCGGCACAGTGGAGAAGGAGAGGAGTCCCTCCCCACTGTGCGCGGCTGCCACTGACCACCAATGAGAACAGAGTAGGAGGAGGAGGGGAGGGACTGTGGCCACTGCGCCACCAATGAATGCCTAAATACCAATGTGCCGGCCATATCCCAGCCCCTATGACTGCACGCTGTGATCAGCGCGATTAACCCCTCAGTTGGGGTTAATCGCGCGGATCACAGCGTCCTGTCAGAGGTCGGGTGCCGGTAATGTTTGTCTGCATTGGTGGCAGTGGGCAGTTCCGATCGGAGTCCCAGCAGTGTAATGCTGGGGCTCCGATCGGTTACCATGGCGGCCAGGAGTCACGCTACTGAAGTCCCGGCTGCGATGGTATGTTAGTGAGCAGCATTATACTCACGTGCGCCGTGGCCGCCGGGCGCTCCTTCTTCTGTCTGTGCGGCTCATTGCTAATGCTTATAGCATTAGCAATGCGCCGCACAGACCTATGAGAAGAAGGAGCTCCCGGCGATCACGGCGCACGTATAATGCTGCTCACTAACCTACCATCGCAGCCAGGACTTCAGTAGTGTCCTGGCTGCCATGGTAACCGATCGGAGCCCCAGCATTACACTGCTGGGACTCCGATCGGAACTGCCCACTTCCACCAATGATGGGGGAGGGGGACCCTGTGGCCACTGCCACCAGTGATTAATACTGGTGAGGGAGGGGGGGTGGGTTTGTTACCAGAGGAAGCTGATAAGAGGGAGAGGCTGGAGGGGCTGATCAGAGGGGGGGGGGCGGGCTGATCAGGGGGGGGGGGGTGATCAGAGGGGGGGGGGGGGGTGCACATGATAGGCTGGCTGCCATGGTCAGCTCCCTGCTGTTGTGTGCACAAAGCACAGGGCAGCAGGGAGGGTGTAAAGTCCTATTCACCCTAATAGAGCTCTATTAGGGTGAATATGACAAGGGTTCTAGCCCTTAAGGAGGCTAATAGTTATTAAATAAAAAGTAAAAAAAAAAAAAAAGTTTAAACACCCCTTCCCCCCCCAAATATAGAAAACAATATATCACGATATATATCGCATATCGCACATGCTTACAATTATATCGCAATATAGATTTTATGACGCGGCTCCGCCTGGCTCCTAACTTTTTTAGCTGGCTCCTAGATTCCAAGGAAATTTGTCAAGCCCTGGTCTACTAGCATTACAATATAGCGCTATATATGACAATAAGACAGATACTGTGCGTTTCATTTCATATATAACCATTTTAACTGCAGAGCAGGGACCTTTCTCCATCAACTTTTCCATTACAAAATCAAATTGTCTCTTTACTACTTGGTGGTCAATGACTCAGGTATAATTAAAAGGTCTTTGCTCTTGCTCAGTTTGCACTAATCCAAAGGAACAGCGTGTTAACTATTTTAATGGTTTCTCACTAACAGATAGATACAAATTCAAAGACATTTGGGTGGATATAGTCAATATAGTCACAAGGTTGTGTAATTGGAGGACAGATTTCCATGACAAGTCTCTTCTCAGTAACTACAATGGATATAAAAAGTCTACACACCGCTGTTAAAATGTCAGGTTTCTGTGATGTAAAACAATGAGACAAAGATAAATAATTTCAGAACTATTTCCACTTTTAATGCGACCTATAAACTGTACAACTCAATTTAAAAACAAACTGAAATCTTTTAGGTGGAGGGAAGAAAACAAAAAAAAACTAAAATAATATGGCTGCATAAGTGTGCACTGGGGATGTAGCTGTGTTCAGAATTAAGCAATCACATTCAAAATCATGTTGAATAGAAGTCAGCATACACCGGCCATCATTTAAAGTGCCTCTGATTAACCCCAAATAAAGTTCAGCTGCTCTAGTTGGTCTTTCCGGAAATTTTCTTAGTCGCATCCCACAGCAAAAGCCATGGTCCACAGAGAGCTTCCAAAACATCAGAGGGATCTCATTGTTAAAAAGTATCAGTTAGGAGAAGGGTACAAAAGAATGTCCAAGGAATTAGATATACCATGGAACACAGTGACATTACCAAGAACTGGACGTCCCTCCAAAATTGATGAAAAGACGAGAAGAAAACTGGTCTGGGAGGCTACCAAGAGGCCTACAGCAACATTAAAGGAGCTGCAGGAATATCTGGCAAGTACTGGCTGTGTGGTACATCTGACAACAATCTCCTGTATTCTTCATATGTCTGGGCTATGGGGTAGAGTGGCAAGACGAAAGCCTTTTCTTACGAAGAAAAATATCCAAGCCAGGCTACATTTTGCAAAAACACATCTAAAGTCTCCCAAAAGCATGTGGGAAAATGTGTTATGGTCTGATGAAACCAAGGTTGAACTTTTTGGCCCTAATTCCAAAAGATATGTTTGGCGCAAAAACAACACTGCACATCACCAAAAGAACACCATACCCACAGTGAAGCATGGTGGTGGCAGCATCATGCCAAGGGGCTGTTTTTCTTCAGCTGGAACTGGGGCCTTAGTTAAGCTAGAGGGAATTATAAACAGTTCCAAATACCAGTCAATATTGGCACAAAACCTTCAGGCTTCTTCTAGAAAGCTGAACATGAAGAGGAACTTCATCGTTCAGCATGACAACGACCCAAAGCATACATCTAAATCAACAAAGGAATGGCTTCACCAGAAGAAGATTAAAGTTTTGGAATGGCCCGGCCAGAGCCCAGACCTGAATCCGATTGAAAATCTGTGGAGTGATCTGAAGAGGACTGTGCACAGGAGATGCCTTCGCAATCTGACAGATTTGGAGTGTTTTTGCAAAGAAGAGTGGGCAAATCTTGCCAAGTCAAAATGTGCCATGCTGATAGACTGAGTGCTGTAATAAAAATCAAAAGGTGCTTCAACAAAGTATTAGTTTAAGGGTGTGCACACTTATGCAGCCATATTGTTTTATTTTTATATTTTTTCTTCCCTCTACCTAAAAGATTTCAGTTTGTTTTTCAATTGAGTTGTACAGTTTATAGGTCACATTAAAGGTGGAGAAAGTAGCAACATATCGTGCAGTGCCACACAATATCTGAATAAACACTACCATACAGTGCTCAAATATATAAATATACAGTGACCAAATAACGCTCCACACAAAAAGTAATCTAATATTGCTATCCACTTCCTACAAAATGCTGTTGTACAATAACTGTTGAGATTTCTGGTGGTCACAAGCTTCGGGTGCCTGGCCATCAGCTAGTGCACCCTGAGCTGTATTCTAATAGTCTGCACAAAGAAACACCTTTGCTGCTCTCACTTCCTGGTTTAACTGATGTCGCACAGGCCAGGAAAGACATTACAAGTCAAATTCAGCAGCATCCGGCTCATATGAAGTGCATAGATGAAGCCAAGACCTGTATATGTCACTGTATTGTACATGCGCCAGATGCCGTTGAGGTGGCTTGTGATTTTTACCAGGCCTGTGGGAAATCGGTCAAGCCAGTCCAGCGTGGCTTCTGAAGAGTGACTGCTGGAATTGGTCAAAATATAGAAGGACATCACTGTGAACCTGTTTCAGGGTAATAAGTTAGTAGAGGTTTGGGCTATTATATTAGCATATTCATTTATTGGCATTTCTCAACGCCATGTGTCCTAACAGAGAAAAGGTAATGGACCGATGTGTGAGGTAATTATTTGAAACGAACCAAACATTCTCGATGATTGCCTGATCGTCATTAAAGATTAGGGCTTCGTCTACATCAGGTGATCGCTAGCACTTTTTGCACAGGCCAACTATCGGGAACAAGCTTTTATACAAATGCTCATCCCCAATAAGACCGTGTAAAAGGACCGTAAGGCTAGAAATACTCAAGACCCTTTTCATGCAGTTATTTGGATCCAACAGGAAGGATAAGACCTTCCCTTATATTTCCCGTTCCTTTTGAATCTACTCCTCCCTTTGTGACCAAAACTGCACCAAAAACTGCATGTGTAACTCTTAAAGTGCAACCTCTGCTCTATTCTATTCTATATCCTTCTGTGAAGGCTTATGAATTTGTCAGAGATTCATGTGCCAAGAAAAAAAAAGACAGAAGTACTTTAGCAGGAAACTCTTATTATTACAAAGTCAGCATAATGCTGGAAAGCTGTCAGGTTTGGCAAGATGGAAAGAACATTTCTTTGTAATATATATTAGCAATAAAACATCTAGATGTATTAGTATCAGTTTTCAATTGAACAATGGAAAACCAAAAATAAAGTTTTTTACAATCTTGTCTCAATACTGCTGTACACCTATACAACGAACAGACAAATGGGCAGAATGGTGTAAATTAAAATTAAATCCCCCACCGCTGCCCTTCCAAGGCTTACCCGGTTCCTGCTGGCCGCTACTCGACACATGAAATGGTGTAAGATGTTCATTCAGCCAATCACTCTCTGCAGCAGTGACCCACCTCAGCCAGCAGAGACCAGCAGGGACATGGTAAGCACTGGAACAGCAGCAGCAGGAGGTTGGTAAGGTGAGTAATGCTTCTTTTTATTTTATTTTACACCATTCTGTCCCTTATCTAAAAAAATACTTTCAAGCTGGATATCCCTTTTAAAATAGCAGAAGCGCTAGGCACGCACTGTATGGTCCCCAAACTGGAAGTGGGGCTTGTTGTACAGCATGTCTGAGGTACATATGTGCGGCACCTCAGGAATAAAGCTATGTCAGCTGCTCCCCTGCAATGAGTATTTGGAGTAGGTGCTCTTGGCCATTACTGACTGGAGCTTGTGGTAGAATATACACTAATATTATTGACCATGGCAACTCATTCTATCTTGCTGGTTAAACTGGTAAATTGGGATTATGTAATAACATGGCTCACTAGTGTACTATTGTGCAACATAGTGCTCAAACCCATAGCAGTATGCTCATTATTCTTAATTATACCAAATGCAGAGATTATAGGAAACAGTTGTTTTTTTTCCCGTGATAGTCTATGGTAATAAATTTCATCAGATAGCTGGTGGTATAGGGCAGATACTGGAATCGTCTGCTCTTGTACGGCCAAGGTAAATGGACATCTTGCAGGTATGATATACGGTACTCCTTGGAGTCAGAGAATAAATAGAAGACGTGCATAATGCAAGAGGATAAGGGAAAACTTGATAGCAGTAATCTGAGCCAGTAAAGGGCAGCTTAGACTGACATGCACTGTGTTAGTCATATACAACATAGAAATTCAGTAGTAAAAAGGCACAACTTCCTACAAACATTTATGATTGGATAGAATTGAAAGGAACCAATTCACCATATGTGCAATTAATAAGAATGATTATCCTTAAAGAAACATGGACGTAATCTCAGCAGTTATCCCATTCTATAGTAAACCTGTGGTGTGAAAAAGGGTTTGTTCCACCTACACTATTTTAGGCCTTTTTCTACAAGATTTCACTTCACAAAAAGTTCTCCTCGCAGCTCTTTATTAACATGACTATGCCATATTCCTATATCAACAGGCCATACAAGTTTCCCTCGAATTGCTATATGATATAATGTTAAAAAGAAGCAGTACATTAGTCCCCATGCCTCTTATCATTCTGCCCTGGTGACTTGTACTTTTTGCTATCTGCAAGTATCACACACAGAGCTGGGAGGAATCCCATCTGTTTATCTCATCCAAATGTACAGTCGGAGTCACATGTATTAAATGGAGCAGCTATTTATTAGCTATGCCCAAACATTAGTGTCACATAAAAAATAAAAAAAAGAGATTCAAAACAGTTTCAAAGAAAAAAATAGGAATATTGCCCCCAAAAAATACAGCAGCTGGTCAACAAATTTTACAGGAATACAGTAGAATTATCCAATTACGGGTTATATGGGTGATAGTTGGGATACTGCTGTATCATGACACTTGGCGAAAAATAGGAACTTCAGTATATGGGGTATGTATGTCACAGTTCATACAATATAATATGGTCAAATAAAGGAAAGCTTATAACACAATTTCTCACCGTACCAATCAGGGTAAACTATGTTGGAATCACTGTCTTTTGCTAGTCAATGGTTATTCTGGGCCTCCATAGGGAATTCTCTGCAGGTGGTACAAGCAAATACTAGATCACTTCATATTGTCTACAATAATGGAACCAATGTGTATTCAAATATGTGTAACCTTTTTTAAAACTATTTTTAATTATTCCTGTTGAAGGAGATAATACATCAAGAAAATCCATTATTTTACATTATAGGACCTACTGGGATGTAACATTAAAGGGGTTAATGTTAATAATATTGATAGTTTTTTTTATGTGCATTACATTTTCTCCTCTGGTAGCGCCCCCTGCTGTGTATTTTCTTCTGCATTCAGTGGTGGACTAACATGCTCAGTAGCTTCCCTGGTTCCTCCCCTCAGTGCTGAAGTAATGATCTCTTAGTGAAGCGGCCCAGACAATGTTCATTCATTCATCCCTACTTCAAAATTCACAGAAATATACAGCTACATCTCTCTTTAGACTGTGGAGAAGGAAATTGTGAGGGCATTGCATACCATATGTATCTCTGGGGTGTTATGTGAGGGACTATATTTTATGCAGAGGGGGAAGGGGTTAACAAGAGCTAACTGCAATGCATGCTAGGAGATACAGGCGCTTGATGAGCTGCTGTCCACCCACAGAAAGGCAAGCAAATCTCCAAGTATGTGATTAAAAAAGTTTAAAATTTGTGGAATAACCCCTTAAAAATAAGTATTCACTTCATATGAAGCTGTGTGTCCAAAAAAGTATTATAGCAGTGATACCTTTATAAGCCAACCAGAAAACATAAATTATTTACAGGCTTTGTGAGATGGTGGTACAACAGTTGATCACCATAGGGTGCAGGGTGTCGGACCCCCAACAATCAGCTAGTGATGCCATATCCTGAAGGTAGGTCATCATTTAGTAAAAGCTGGACAACCCCCTTTAAAGCAGCTCAGCTCCCACTGAATCTGTAACATATCCATAGTCACAGGTGCACATTCAAAAAGCTAGCATGCAGACAGCAAACAAAAATGTATGGCAGCACACCATTACACATGCAAGCATTAGAACTAAGGATTAGGGATTATTCTGGATTAAAGTGGTACTATACCTACTATCAAATGGTGGATTAACAATGGGGGGTTTGGGTCGGCAGCCCCGGGCATGGCATCGGTGGGGGGGCCCAACACCGACCCGTACGCCCACATACTACGGCGGGGCACGAGAGGGCATAGTTCCCTGCCCCGCTGCCGATCACCGCCATAGGCTTTAGGCCTAGTAGGCCTGAGGCCTATGTGGTAGTATAATCCCGGAGTAGGCGTGCGTGATGACATCATTGCACGCCTGCGCCGGGACGCAGGAGAATGAAATATACGTACCTGCGGCCTGCGTGAGCTTTTATTATTTTTTATTTTCTATGTGTGTGAACTTTGGGGGGCAGAGGAGGACAATCCAGAATAATCCCTAATCCTTCGTTCTATTGCTTGCATGTGTAATGGTGTTCTGCCATACATTTTTGTTTGTGGTCTGCATGCTAGCTTTATGGACCTGTGACTATGGATGTGCTTGTCTAAATTTTCTTGCAGTATGTTTGGAGGGTAGCCCACTCCTTTAGATTGAGCACTCCCTGCCAATCTGCCCAGGGCTTCTGAGCAGAGTATAAATGTAGCTGGTTCCTACACAGCCCTGAACATTGTAGGCTTAGTCAAGCCCAGGTGAGGCAGTTCTGTTAGTGTTAGGTACCCATCTTCAGAAGTCACCTTGCCGCCTGGTAGATGGGCCCAACACACGTTTGATCAAAAATGTTCACAAAGAGCTTCCATTTTTTACGTATAGTAGGTATAATACCACTTTAATCCAGAATAATCCCTAATCCTTAGTTCTATTGCAGGGATGGCCAACCTGAGGCTCTCCAGCTGCTGTAAAACTACTACTCCCACCATGCCCTGCTGTAAGCAGATAGCTTAAGGCAGTCTGTGCATGCTGGGAGTTGTAGTTTTGCAACAGCTGGAGAGCCTCAGGTTGGCCATCCCTGTTCTATTGCTTGCATGTGTAATGGTGTGCTGCCATACGTTTTTGTTTGTTGTCTGAATCTGTAACATGTAAGGCCACCTTTAAATGTACTTACCGCTCAGTCATTTAGAACCCTTTTTTTTTTTTTTTTGCTGTACCTTGTATAAGAATATTCTTATGGTTACACTAGACAAAAAGTTTACCCCTCTACAGCCCCATTAATCTAAACAAACTCATGAAAAGTTCTGACTTTCAGTCGTCCATTACATTTATCAAGTTAACGCCCTTTTGGTCTTGTAAATTTGAGATTTTTTTTCTTGACAATTACAGGCAAAGTACAATGCTCATTTTTGCTAACTTGGCCCTTCCAGGAATACAGCCAACTCTTTTGTATCTTTCCAGAACACTGTTATGCTCCTGTTACTAGTTGTTTATAAGGCGAGAACGAGCCAAGAAAGGCCCCACCAGAAACTATGGTGAAATTCTAACTGCCTTGTGGTTTCGTTAAAATAAATAGATTGGATTTAATACCTGTGTAGAATATATAAAATGTCTTACTTATGTATATTTTGTAACAAAGTATAAACCATTTGAATGTTAACATTTTTCTATGTATGATCTCTCTGGGTAAGAGTAGAAAGTGGTAAAATAGCTGTGGTCACACAACCTGTACCATAGCTATACTACACTATGTATTAAAGCTCATCTAAAGATATTGACAGAAGCAATAGACAAAAACAATTTTATCAAGGAAACACATTTTCTACAATCCATACCACCTAATTTAGAACTTTTCAGACCACTGGCCCTAATCTAAGATTAAAGGGGTTTTGCACATTGTTTAAACTGATTATCTATCCTCTGGATAGATCATCAGCATCTGATTGGCGGGGGTCCGACACCCGGGACCCCTGTCGATCAGCTGTTTGAGAAGGCAGCGGGGCTCCAGCAGCGCCGCGGCCTTCTCACTGTTTACCGCAGGCCCAGTGACGTCACGACTAGTATCACTGGCCTGGGCGCGGCTAAGCTCAGTTACCTTGAATGGAGCTTAGCCCTGCCCAGGCCAGTTGATACAAGTCATGACGTCACTCGGCCAGCGGTAAACAGTGAGAAGGCCGCGCCGCTGCTGGAGCGCCGCTGCCTTCTCAAACAGCTGATCGGCGGGGCTCCCGGGTGTCAGACCCCCGCCGATCAGATGCTGATGATCTATCCAGAGGATAGATCATCAGTTTAAACAAAGTGCAGAACCCCTTTAATTATGCTATATTCCAAACTGAATTTGCATGTGTAGCAAAAAGTATTCAGTTCTCAACCCTTCAAACAAGGTTACTCTATCTGAACCATGACTGGGTTACTGAAATAAATATGTGATACTAGACACTGAGTGATCATCTATGAGGTGTAGTCCAGGAAGTTTAATGTGACATCAGAACACTTGGAGACAGTGTTTTGGCATGGAAGAATTATGATTCATACACACTTCATGAACTAACATAAAAATATTTGAAGGTCACGGCTTATCTGGTTTGAAGTGAAATGGAAATAAGAATTCTCCTAGCCAAAACGAGGGACTTAAAGGAGTTGGTGCACAGCCACAAAAAATGGTAGAAAAATGGGCATTAAAAATATCCCTCTTCAATTATATGGGGGCCATTGGTCCATGAAAACAGAAAGTCCTATTTTTGATGGCTGCTATTCACTGACTATTTGAGTAGGCCCATTGCCTTCATTGGTTCTGAAAACAGACGTGTTACGGCCATTTTTCCCTGTCATGTGAAAATCAGATATCATGTACAGTGGCAATGTCTTTCTAACAAAGCTGGAACCAACCCTGTATCTCACATGGATCCAGAACTTCCTCCATAGATTGTTCAAATTGCCCTGCTAGATTTATTTCATGCTGGCAGCTCAGGTGGCGTGTCCTTTCTGCTACAGTTCTTCCAATCACAGCTTGGGGACGTGTCATTTCTGCTGCTGCTCTCTTCCTGTAACTGTCCAAGCTTCTAACACTAGATAGGGCTGGTGGTAGTTCAAGGATGGAACTGTGCATGTGTGTCAGCAAGGTGGACAAACAACAGGTGGCGCTTTAAGGCTTATTCCCAAACAAGAAAGATGATCACCACTACTCAAAAGTGTCCAGTATTACCATCAACACAGCAAGCTTCTGGGATCCTGTGAGCCACAACCCCGAACCTTCTGGGTGGTGCTCAGTGGTAAGCAGAAACAGCATCTTACAGATGTAGCCATTGTTATTATTACAGGATAGTCACTTTAACACAATTTGTTGTATTACTGTACTGTGCTTTTGTTGCATTAACATGCCAGTCAAAATAACAGTGGCCACATCTGTAACATACAACATGGGAAGACCCATGAAACCTCACCCCACGATCCTTTATTTGGTCTGGAAAAACGTAAGTGTCATAATATGGTTCTTTGGATTTTAGCAAATTGTAGACAAAAAGAAAATTTGCACCTTTATCATCTGACTGTTTACTGAATTTAGGCAAACAATAGCCAACTATAGCCTCAAAAATATATACAAGAACAGAACCTACCCTCAAAACACATATACAGATACAGCAGGTAGTGACCCCTTCATTCAGCCATCACCCAGGGCAGATTCCCCGCCACCATCCCCTCACACGGCAGCTGGTTCCCTTCGTGCAATTTCCATCAGTTCAAAGTTGCATCACAGGAATTTGTTACGGGGGTTGTCTGGCCTAACGGCAAAATTGAAGCTCGGCCTGAAAGAGTGCCTTCAGTGGTCACATGGACAAGAATGTCACGTCTTACACATGCTGTTCTTACGCATGTGACCACAGAGGCCAATGATCACAGAACCTCATCACTTCCGGTACTGCTGTGACCTAAAGCAGCGGGGACGGGAGCCACGGTGCTGGACTTTAATTTTGCTATTAGGCTGGGCAACCCCTTTAAGGAGTGTCATATTTATTTTCATTTTTTTAATTTCATTAATTTCTTATGAATAATCTTTTTACTAAAAAACATTTTTTTTATATGGGGCTGCTGCAAGATATCAGATGCAGTATCACATAAGAATTGAACTAACATTGACAGCTAGAAATTAGCGGAGTTCTGTATGCAGCTTTGGATGCAATCTGAGAAAAACTTTAAAGAATGATATGGAGTTTCTGCAAAGCTACCATGTGACCAGGCTCCATTAACATCTATTGGACTGACATTATAGAAGTGAATGAAGGGGTGGTCATACATGTGCAGCGCCGCTCCATTCACAAAGTGGAGTGAAGGATCAATAGGGCAAGTGATAAATGATGTTAAAGGGGTTTTCCAGTTACAAACACACACATACAGAAATGACACCAGCATTGAACCTCACTGCATTATATAAATCAGATGATGATGTTCCGAGTGCATTTTGGCTCCTCCAGCGTAATTGATCTGTGACCCACAACCTGTCTACATCCCAGCACAAGACTCGGGTGGAGTGTCTGTAGCATCAGGTCTCAGCCTTTCTTTCCTCTGCTAGCTCGAATAGCACAGATCCAAGCCTGCTTGAAGCCCTGCTAGAGAACCCTGCCCTAAGAACCAGCATCATTGCTGACATCATGTCTACAGGGGAGGGTCCAGGAGAATGAGCAGAACACTGCCGGCAATGTCATGGATGATGTTGTGTCTACGGGGCAAAGCCTTACCATGAGTCAGATGTAGATGTGATGTCATCGGGACAGGGAACCAACACAGCAGGAAATGTCACATGACCATGATGGAGTGTAGGAAAATAGGGCATTACAGATAAACAACTACTATTAGTAAGTGATAGTATGTGTCAATTGATGCTGAAAATTAAAAAAAAAAACTGAATACCCCTTTAATGTTGTGATTCTATATATAGGTAATAAATATTGTTAAAGGAGTTGTCCCAGCTGGACATTTATGGCATATCTACAGGATGTACATGCATGGCCTGCCCTCTATTCGTGACAGCACACGACAAGTCCCCATCCTTAAGATAGGAATGGATCCCAGGGGTAAGACCCGTACCTATCAGACATTTACGGCATATCCTGTAGATATTCAATAAATGTCCATATGGGACAACCTCATTAAAGGGTTTTATGGGAGTTCAATATGGAGCGCTGCAGTCTCCTCACAGCATACCAAGCACAGCACCGTACAACGGTTGTGCTTGGTATTGTAGCCCAGGGGCTCATTGACTTGGATGGGACTGAGCTACTAATAGCCTATGTGACTGATAAATGTGATGTCACTTGCCTAGGAAAAGGCAGCAGCGCTCACCAGATTGAATCCCCACCGATTAGATATTGATTACATATCCTGAGGATAGGCCATCAATATTGAACTCCTGGAAAACCCAGTAAAAACAGAACTATAATGCTGCCTTTTATTGCTAGAACAGGTTTGCCTTAGTACATTGTCATTGTCATTGTCAAGCAAGCCAAACTCCATTTCCAATTGTGGGACTTGTGAATAAGTCTTGGCCATTTTGTTTCTTTAGCTCTTAGTACCATTGCAGTTGCACTAAATTAGATGCAGTTGTATGGATCCTGCAAGGTACTATGCAGGTTCTACTGGAATTAAGGGGTACTATCTCTCCTTGTGGAGAGCACCTTAATCGGCATGAAGAAGCTTAGGCTACTTTCACACGACCGTATTTTTGGCTCCGTTCCGCATCCGTAGATCCGTTCCGCGGCCCCGCAAAAAAGATAGAGCATGTCCTATCCTTGTCCGCAATCGTGGACAAGAATAGGCATTTCTATCATAGGGCCAGCTACATTCACACGGACCGCAAAAGACATACGGTCGTGTGAATGTAGCCTTATAGACCATACATGCTCTTCTGGAAGTCTGGGAAGAAGGGATGCAAATGAGCTCTTAATAAGCTCTGTCTCTAATGCCACCAGATGTAAGGCAGCTAACTAACCTATAGGCCATTTTTCAACCCTTGTAGACCTTGAGAAATGACTTGGATATTAAATAAGCCAGCAGCCCATCTGCAGACAGCTGTTTCGGGGTGATTGCCCCCATCAGTGCAGACCTGAGAGAATTTTTCCACCAGAGTAGTCTTAAAATTTTTGCCAAAATCTGTCATTTTTTAACCATTAGACCAAAAGTGAGGGTAAAAATTATTATAAAAAAATAAAAAACTAGCAGAGTTTGATAGAATGATACATATCCAAGTGTGCTTTGGGTTAGTCGTGGATGTGAATATAAATAATACAATGGTGATTTTAGATGCCCTTTCACACAACAGGCTTTAGAGGCAAAGTATCAGATAACAATAGTTCTGTAGTATACCATGCAAGTTCTCCTGGAAGCACTCCAACTTCTACACAAGTGCTGCCATTCCAACAACAAAGCTGCTTTATTGAAGTAAGGAGACTTCATCTTAATTCTGGCAGCGTTGAATGGCTAGTACACACTGGCTGGGGAACAATGAACCAAGAAAAGAGTTACAAATCTCTGGTGACAACTGCACGCAAAGAAAGCGAGCCATGAATTTGGGTTTACTCCTTTCCGCCTGTACATTTCAGCCACACAAAAGAAGTTCTTTATTGCATCCAGGCACAAATAGCCTTTCCCATATGTGGACATGCATACAATTGTGTGCTAGTTACCCTTTCCTTGTTGAAAATTGACCTAAAACGCACCAGGGAAGACCATCAAGAATAAAGGCACCACGATAAAGGAGAAAAAAAAAAGTTCCAGGGCATCCCATAGGCTATAGAGCACAGTATATTAATATTGCTGAAAAGAATGCACTACTGCAGTAATTCACCCAAGCTCTAACCCTCCCCCATCTGTTACCTTTGCTCTACATTAACAGAAAGACAGTCCTTTCAGAAAGCTCTTACTATATGGCACATATAAAACCTTCACAAATCCCATTGTGAGTGGCAGGTTTAAGCAACGAAAGAAAAGTAGCAAGACAAAGTGCCCAAGATGTGGCCTATTTATCCAAGTAAAGATGAAGATGTTCTCAGAGAAACCTAATATGTGTTCAACAAGGTACATCTAAAATAATAAAGAATAGCCATTCATTTTAGATCTGAACCCTGCTATCCCTGGACATCAGTTGATGACGTCATATACTGTATTTTTCGCCCTATAAGACGCACCTGCCCATAAGACGCACCTAGGTTTTTGAGGAGGAAAATAAGAAAAAATATATTTTGAACCAAAAGGTGTGCTTTTGGTGGGTTTTGAACTAATGGTGGTCTGTGGATGACACTATTATAGGGGATCTGTGGATGACACTGTTATGGGGGGGATCTGTGGATGATGCACTGTTATGGGGGGATCTGTGGATGACGCACTGTTATGGGGGGATCTGTGGATGACACTGTTATGGGGGGGATCTGTGGATGATGCACTGTTATGGGGGGATCTGTGGATGACGCACTGTTATGGGGGGATCTGTGGATGACACATATATAGCATCTTATGCTATATATGTCATCCACAGATCCCCCCATAACCGTGTCCCTGTGTAAATAGTGACCCCCAATACAGGGGGTGGAGGCCGGCAACTGGTGTTGGTATCGCGGCGGGGCCCAGTGCAGTCATTGTACTCTATTACATTGGGCCCCGTTCACAGCAGTATTCATATGTAAAGTGTAGGCATGGGAGCTTTGTTAAAGTATTGCAATCCTCTGCAGCAGTATCGCAATCCACTGTAGTGCTCACTATGAAACTCCCGTAGCAGGCAGGCTGCCCGGCAGCGTAACATCACTCACTTCGTCACGCGCCTGCTCCATTAATAAAGTGGCAGGAGCATGCGCGTGACGAAATGAGTGACCGGCCAGCCTGCCTGCTACAGTAGTTTCATAATGAGTACTACAGTGGATTGCGATACTGCTGCAGAGGATTGAAATACTTTAACAAAGCTCCCATGCCTACACTTTACATATGAATACTGCTGTGCGTGGGGCTCGGTGTAATAGAGTACAATGACTGCACCGGGCCCCGCCGCGATTCCAACACCAGTTGCCGGCCTTCAGCCCCTTCTCCCTCCCCACTGATACATCGCAGGTCGCGCTGTGCAGCATCCCGGCCGGCAATATATCAGTGTTAGCTAAGTAAACTTTGGGGGGGGGGGGGAATGCGTCTTATGGGGCGAAAAGGTAACTGAAAAATCAGCCGTATATAGCCTAACATCATACAGCCTAGAGAAGTGATGGTGGCTATAATGCTAAGGGACCTGCCAAGTGGATTGAATAATAACTTAAATAATCAAACCCAATTGTTTTCTTTGGTTGTGCCACCACAATCCTCCCGTTTTCTTCCTTTATTGCTCAGGAGAGAAGCGGTAGGTGCCAGCAGGGCTGGTTTTAGGTTGGATTGCACCCTGTGCAGGATTTTTGGCAGTAATTCAGCTAGATTCCTTAGAGCAGACACTGCCCTATTCCAGTGCATCTATGATGGCAGGTCTGCAGGGTCCAGACAGCTGGCACCTCCAGCTCACATTTATGTACGCCAGTTGTGTCCTCTGATTTAAGGTGTACCATTGAGCCTCAAGATATCTGACTAGTTCTGGTTGTATGCATTTCAATTTTATTCATGTCAATCTTACCATCTAACCGCCATTCTGTTGAACATGAGTTACACATGAGAAGCAGCCTCACTCATTCTGTCACTCCTGTTTCCTGGCAGCTGGTACCTGCCAGCGTTCCCCGACAGTCCTGGCCACTGGAGTAGCTCTGCTTTACCTCACCTTCCCGCAGGCTAAGGCCTGTCGCTTAGGATTTACATATGTGCTCCCTCCGTCTCTTAAATGTTTTTCCATCTTTGGTGGCATTTCAGGCAAATCCCTCCCATGGCTGGACCTGTGCTGGGATGCATGCTTACCTACTCCCTATTACTGGTTCTGGCTCATTCACTCCTCCACTGGCTCTCTCCGATCCCTGCTGGCAATGCTGCAAGCAATGGCTGTCTGCAGTGGTGACATGTCCCCCATGCGTCATGTGACCCAGTGACATGACCACGGTAGACAAGTCACCACTGCAGTAAGCTACTGGCTGCAGCAGTCACATGACCCATATCAAACAGGAAGTTCCAAAGAGCTGGAGCAGGGGAACATGTAAGTATGTTTCCTTTTGCAGGTCCAGCCACAATGGGGGGGTCCTGCCTGAAAGACCCCTGAAGGTAGACAACCCCCATAAAGGGCCAGCACGTGCACCCTAATCTTAACCAGTCAATGGCTGCTCACTTAGGGGTACCTTTAGGCACCTTCCGCTGTGGGAAGCATCTGAGAACACTAGTTTCCTGCAAAGGAGTGCTTGTTTGCCTGTTCCATGTGCTGCCTTCTGCCTGACTTCTGGATTTGACCCTTTGCTGCCTGACCTCTGTCTGACCTCAGTACTGACCCTGTGCTGCCCACCCTGGCCTTGTACTGTTTATCGGATCGCACAAACTCTCTCTACCCGGACTATGGTTTTGCCTGACCCCTTGGTGTTCTGCATTGGTTTCTCTTCACACCTCTGGGTCAGAAATCCCTTGAACAGTTTGAATCCGACCAAGGACAACATCTGCATGGAGTTTGTATGTTCTCCCCGTGTTTGCATGGGTTTCCTCCGGGTACTCCGGTTTCCTCCCACACTCCAAAAGACATACTGATAGGGACCTTAGATTGTGAGCCCCATTGGGGACAGTTGGATGCTAATGTCTGTAAAGTGCTGCGGAATATAGTAGCGCTATAAAGGGGCATAAAATAAAATAAATAAATAAACAGAGCAAGGTGACGATTCTGCAGCTGATTGTCTGGAATGAAGAGTTCGGCTGATCACTCAGTGAAGGAGACCGCGCATTTACATGCAGCCATCTCCTTCACTGTATGAGGATGAGGGATCGTATCCTTTGTCCTCATACAGAATCATGGTTTCTGAATAGCAAATCGCTGTTTAGACCACACGATCTGCTGCCGGGGAACTATGATCGGTGGTGGCTGCACGAACAACAGGATCACTCGATGAACAGGCGTTTCGCTCGTTCATCAGGTGATTGGCGGCACACTTGCATGCGCAGATATCGCGAACGGTCATTCCTGATCATCTGGACGATAACTGGCTCAAGTAAATGCAGCTTAAGAGGTCATGGCCTGCTGGTTTCTCTGCAGCAGAGTCCACATCCTTGTACAAGAGTTAAAAGGATGAAGACCAGGGGGGCACTTAGATAACGCCCTTAGAATAAGCCGCAAGACAAATCTGTTCTAGTGACACAGCGGATCCCCATCTTTGTGCTTCGTAACAAATAGATGCTAAGAAACTGACAACTACTAATTACAAACAGTAACTAAGATTGTCAGACACATTGTTGCAGGATTGTGTCTAGACCAGGGATTATAAGCTCTCTGCAACATACCAGATATAACTAAAATACTTCTTGGTGCAACTTTTTACTTCCAAAAAAGCAACTTCATTGAGCAAACAATATAAAAGACGACCATACACCACACTGTACTTCTCTAAAGATTATATTAAAAGATATATGTATGTACCCATACCCCCAATTCAGAATAGTAAAAAGTGAGGTGTCCTGTTTAAAAAGACTGCTATTCAAGAAAGCTTCGGGAATGTTAATGGCACAAGATGGATATGGGTGTTTTACTACTTCTATCTTGGCCTGCATTCACACCACAATACGGAGGAAACTACGCATTCCAACTCAAGGAACAGGGTCCCCAGCTATTCAATAAATCAGTTATGTAAACAGATGTCCAGCATGCAGTTATATAGAGAGCCCTGCAAGCATTCGGAAGAAAAATGAGACATCAGTACTTTACAACGAGAACCCATAATCACAGCTACTGGCTTCATTCACATACACAGAAACCCTCAGGAAGCCCCCATTTAATTGCATATGGGTTACCTAGGGAAACCAGCTCGGCCATTATAACAGATCTGCATGTAAGTTCAAGAATAGGTCATACGCAATAAGGCCATCTCAAAGGCAATCAGCTCTTTACTCGTAGCTGGGTATATACCAGTAGTGCAAAACAGAAGTATTTGCGTGCTACAGTGGTTTCCGATAAAAAGAAAATAGGCTATGACTAACAGTATCGCTTCGTCTGCACCACGGTGGTTAACACCAAGAAGAGCCTATTTCAGAAAACGTTTAGTGTTCTTCTGTTTGCACTTTCTATATTCTGGTGCTTTTTGACATTTAAGGGTACGACCACACAGCACGGTCGTGATAAAGAGAGCAATGTTTAGTTGGTCTTCATTGTGAATGGCCACGCGGTATGGAAGTTGCTGTGTGGCCTTTAACAATAAAGACCGACTATATAGTGTGGTCTTCATTAGATAAAAGGAAAAGCAGCTGGGGGCTACTTGACCGCAGCAGGGCCGCAACCTGATCATATCCTGACCGTGCCGTGTGGTCGTACCCCAATAAAGATGCAATGTGGCTCTATTCATTAGCGAAGCAGGGCCCCTTTTGGACATCTAGATCATCCATGACAGAGAATGGCTAAGCTAATGAACAGGTAGTCCCCTTCATACAGTCATGTGAAAAAATTAGGACACCCTTTGAAAGCATGTGGTTTTTTGTAACATTTTTAATAAATGGTTATTTCATCTCCGTTTCAACAATACAGAGAGATTAAAGTAATCCAACTAAACAAAGAAAACTGAAGAAAAGTCTTTTCAAGATCTTCTGTAAATGTCATTCTACAAAAATGCCTATTCTAACTGAGGAAAAAGATAGGACACCCTCACATGTATTCCCTCTTAAATTGGCTCAGATCTCACACAGGTATATCACACCAGGTGCACATAATTAGTAGATCGTTACTCTGCATGTTGAATGAGGCTTGCCCTATTTAAACCTCAGACATTTAGTTTGGTGTGCTCCTGACTGTTGAAGTGAGAGTGAGCACCATGGTGAGAGCAAAAGAGCTGTCAGAGGACTTCAGAAAAAAGATTGTAGCAGCCTATGAGTCTGGGAAGGGATTTAAAAAGATCTCAAAAGATTTTGAAATCAGCCATTCCACTGTCCGGAAGATAGTCTACAAGTGGAGGGCTTTCAAAACAACTGCCAACATGCCCAGGACTGGTCGCCCCAGCAAGTTCACCCCAAGAGCAGACCGCAAGATGCTAAAAGAGGTATCCAAAAACCCTAAAGTGTCATCTCGAGAACTACAGCAGGCTCTGGCTACTGTTGATGTAGAAGTACATGCCTCTACAATCAGAAAGAGACTGTACAAGTTTAACTTGCATGGGAGGTGTGCAAGGAGGAAACCTTTGCTTTCCAAGAGAAACATCGAGGCCAGACTGACATTTGCCAGCGATAAAGTTGACAAAGACCAGGACTTCTGGAATAATGTTCTTTGGACAGATGAGTCCAAAACTGAATTATTTGGACACAACAGCAGAGGACATGTTTGGCGTAAACCAAACACAGCATTCCAAGAAAAGAACCTCATACCAACTGTGAAGCATGGAGGTGGAAGTGTCATGGTTTGGGGCTGCTTTGCTGCAGCAGGACCTGGTCAGCTCACCATCATAGAATCCACGATGAATTCTACTGTGTATCAGAAGGTGCTTGAAGAACATGTGAGACCATCAGTTAGAAAATTAAAGCTGAAGCGGAACTGGACCATGCAACATGACAATGACCCAAAACATACTAGTAAATCAACCAAAGATTGGCTGAAAAAGAAGAAATGGAGAGTCCTGGAATGGCCAAGTCAAAGTCCAGATTTGAATCCCATTGAGATGCTGTGGGGTGACTTGAAAAGGGCTGTACGTGCAAGAAACCCCTCAAACATCTCACAGCTGAAAAAGTTCTGCATTGAGGAGTGGGGTAAAATTTCCTCAGACCGATGTCGAAGACTGGTAGATGGCTACAAGAACCGTCTCACTGCAGTTATTTCAGCCAAAGGAGGTAACACTCGCTATTAGGGGCAAGGGTGTCCTATCTTTTTCCTCAGTTAGAATAGGCATTTTTGTAGAATGACATTTACAGAAGATCTTGAAAAGACTTTTCTTCAGTTTTCTTTGTTTAGTCGGATTACTTTAATCTCTCTGTATTGTTGAAACGGAGATGAAATAACCATTTATTAAAAATGTTACAAAAAACCACATGCTTTCAAAGGGTGTCCTAATTTTTTCACAAGACTGTACATGTTAGCAACACAGAGAGGGGGGAGCTCTCTGCCTATGTCAGAACGGATGTGAAAATGGAGGTTCCAGCACCAGGAGAACCGGCCTGAAATCAGACCAACAGAGCAACACTCAAAATTAAAGGGGCATTCCCATCTGAGACATTGGCAGCATATTGCTAGGATCCGCCATCAATGTCAGATAGGCGTGGTTCCTACGTCTGGGACCCGCTCCTATGTCTAGATTGGGACCCCTAAAGTGAACAGAGAGCAGCTGCAAGAGCGCAACCACCTTTCGTTCACTGCTATGGATCTGAAAGAGTATTCAGCCTCTGGATGTTAACAAGAATGTTTTCATTCACTGACAGCCGAAAAGGACCTTGAACATGGTGAGACATGGAACAGCAAAATGTATAAGAAAGTCGTAAAACTTTTCATCATCCAGTCATTAAGCTTTATTTACACAAAAACAGGAAACCCGTGTAACCAAACTTTCCTGCTTTAAAGTTTTCCTAACGTATACGCCCAGTCTTAAAAGCTTTAAAAACACCAAGAAATAAAAATACAACCCATAATTTTGTAATCAGCATCAAACTAGGTAAATAAATAACATCCGGCAAAAGCAAATGTTGGCATGTTAAGATGTCCCACCTAGCGATCACCAGATGTGGACTAGACATTTCAGAATTAGATCCCTTGCCTCCATATTGTGAAGGAAAGGATTCCATTATTCATGTTCTGCTGTCCTGACTCATGCACAAGACCATATGTGTTTTGCGGACCGCAAACCATGGTTCCGCTAAATATGGATCCTGGCGGTGTGCATGCCGCCATTTTTCACTCACTTCTCTAGAAATGTCCTATCTTTGTCCGCACAAGTATAGGACATGTTCTATCTTTCTTGCAGGCTGGCGGAACAGACACATGGATGCAGACAGAACATGTTCATGTTCAGTTTTTTCTGACGCAGTGTTTGGAAGAAAAATCAGGAGTCGATTAAAAAAAAGGTGAGGTGGGATTCACACCTGGTTTTGGCCTTCAAGTGTGGAAACCCAACCCTATGCAAACATAAAAATGGCCATTTGTTGACAAGGAAAAGGAACATTACACTCACTGTGCAGAAAAACGAAGCTGAGGATAAACTCTCTGGCCCAGATTTATCATGGTGGCTCAGGCTGGTGCAGGGATAGACACTTTTCTCTGACTCTGCACCATCTATTGGTTGGCTTACTTTGAGGTAGAGTTTTATGCCAGAGTTGTGCCAAAATCTTGGTGCAAAATGGTACATCTCAGGCCCCGCGTCTTTCTAGTGAAGCTCCACCTATTAAGCCACACCATTTTAAAGTGTGGAAAACACGTGGAAACCCTAAATGTGCCAAACGGAGCCACGGTTTTTTAGACAGATTTTTGGCGCAGATATATTAGAAAATCTGGACCTCTGTTCTGAGCACTGGTCACAGCTAGTCTCGATGCATCCTTTCAGCAGTGTTATAACTGTTAAGAGCTCTTTTCATTGATAAGTTCACGTATTTTATTGATTTCTAAATGGGTGATGGTGGAGACCCCAGGGCAATTGTTCCATTTACCCGCCCTATATTTGAGCCTTATTACAAAGAATGCAGTAGCCAGGAAAAACATTTTATGGCATAGACATAATGAAAGTGATACTCTGGACAAATGCTTAAAATACTGTGCTTGTGTTAACAGAAAAAATGTATTGGATGGCAAAGTAGAGGTGCCCACCCCCAGACCCGTATTTACACACGCTGACTGGGCAGGCAATTATCAGAAAGGAAACTTTCCTGATAATAGCCTGATTGTCAGTGAAGGAAAGAGCTGCATTTACATGGATGGCTACTGCAATTGTTTGCCCTCGTATAGATCCATTGTTTTTGGGCAGCAGATCCCTGTTGACACACCACAATCTGCTGCCCAGAAAAGAGGATTTAATGTGCTGCATAAACGATGAAGTCACCTGATGAATGAGTGTTTACTAGTTCATCGGGTGATCGGTGGCACCTTAACATAGGCCAGTTATCGGAAAAACAAACGTTCGTGCCAGATAATCGGCCCGATAAATGAACCTTTAAGGCTACATGCACACGAACATTGTTTATTTCCGTGTCCGTTCCGTTTTTTTTTGCAGATCCGCAAAACACATACGGTCGTGTGCATGTAGCCTAATGCTAGGTCTACACGACGACATCAGTCGCGCGACATTTTGTTGCACCAATGTCGCGCGAGAATTTTTATAATGGCAGTTTATGGTGTCGCACTGCAATATGGGACATGCTGCGACTGCGACGCAACAGTCGCAGAAAAGCCATTCGAGATGGATTTTTCATGCGACTGTCGTGTCGCAGCATGTCGCATGTTGCAGTGCGACACTATAGACTGCCGTTATAAACATTCTCATATAACGGCATTGGTGCAACAAAATGTTGCGCGACAAATGTTGCAGTGTAGTTGTGCCCTATCTGTCGTCGTGTAGACCTAGCCTTACTTACTTGGTCCTCACCGATCGTGGATCTACTCGTGTCCAGTATAGGAAGTGCAAAATTGTGGAATTGATCATTTCCTGTGCAGGTTCCTGGGTAGGTAATGACAACTACTGCCAGAGACCTGAGAGTATAGACATACTGCGGGGACAGACTACCAGAAGACACTTGTCAATCCCCCTACTGCCGATTGGGCAACTTCACTATAACAATCAACCAATATAATCCTAAAAACATAGGGAGAGATATCAAAACCGGTGTGAAGGAAAACTGGCTTAATTGCCCATAGCAGCCAATCAGATTCCCCAGAAGCTCTGAAAAATGAAAGGTGGAAAGCTTTCCTTGGCACCAGGTTTGATAAATCTCCCCCATAGACTGTAAAGAGAGAGGAGTAGGTTATTACCAATAGTTTTCAGAAATTGTAATGGCATGACACTTATAGATTATAATGTGCATTTGTGCTGTGACTATGTGGGAACGATGTTATTATAAAGGGAGTGGTATATAGCAATAGGAAGATGATAGCCACAGTTTGGCATTTGCCCTCCTAAACCGGAAAACGCAGATGCAATTTATACTGTATAAACACAACGCAACGAGCTTCCCTGTTAGCAAGGCAGGCAGCCATTTTAGCAGCTAAAAGTTTTAAGGGTTCCCAACGTTATCGCCAGACTAAAAGGAAGACAAAAGCCAGTCATGGGCTGCAAAGAATACATGGTAGATACAGACAATAACAGAAGCTCACGAAACTAAAGCCAATACCTGAAATGCTTCTTTTTTTTTCTTCTGAAACTACCATCTCAAGAAAAACACAAGTTCTTTAAATACACTCAAGCTGAAACTCTTGTGGTTCTAGCATTTACTTACATGTTGTCATGAAACATCCTCTAATGAAACCATCAACCAGAACGGCAGAAAGAATTTACTGGAAGGTCTATGTTCAGATCTAGTTTTTTGCTTCCATCATAGGTATATGTTGGGAGTATTTAACCACACTTTTGTGGAGTTTTTTTATTTATGAATTTTTTTGCATTTTAAGGCATTTTTTTTAATGGCCTTTATTTCAGTAATTTTTTAGTCAAATAACACCAGCTCCTGGATGTTACACCGAAATCTACAGGAAATATGCAAAAAAATAAAAAAAAGTTTGATGCCATGTGGTCAAACACACTATTTGGCCGAAAATACCACAAAAGAGCTACAAAAAGAACTGTGCACAAACTGCCTTGACAAAAACTAGGGATTTATTATCCCCCCTCCAAGCCACTTTTCTGGCGTATATTTTAGTTGTCATCCTTATACTATATATACGCATATTATATAAAATCAAGGCAGCTACAGGGTGAACTATAGGAAGATTGTCGTAGAGACATATTACTTAGCACTCAGACCCCCACCGATTGCTAGAGCATGATATGCAAGTGTTTCTATCTCCCCTCTAGTGATTGGTGGGGGTCTTTGATATGGGTCTATGACATATTAAAAGTTTTATGAAAACTCTTTAAGGGTATGACCCACTCTAGCATATATGCTGTGGATTCTCGCAAATACAGCACAGTATTCATTCACAAGCTGTGGAGAGTGTCTGCAGTGAACTCCGCACATAACTTAAAATGCGATGTGGATTTTAAATCCACAGCATGTCAATTTATGTTTGATATCTGCCACGGATTTCACCCTTTGCAATGCATTTTAGACAGAGCCACTGCAGATTTGCTAGCAGGCACACTACCTGTGGCCTTACCCTAAGCAGTGATAGGCAAACCGCGGCTCTCCAGCTGTTGCAAAACTACAACTCCCACCATGCCCTGCTGTAGGCTGAAAGCTGTAGGCAGTCTTTGCATGCTGGGAGTTGTAGTTCTGCAACAGCTGGAGAGCCGCAGTTTGCCTATTACTGCGCCTAAGGCCTTCAAGTGAATACATAGACTGCTACTACGCAATACTGTATATAGAATATTATTATAGACACACAGCTGCTCTAATAAATTATAATGAAAAATACTTAGCAGTCTATACATACTAGTAGAAGTTTATCAACACTGGTGTTAGGGGTGGGTGATATGGCCTAAAAGCTATATTGAGATATAATTTTAAACATGTGCGATATGCGATATATTCTAGATTTCGGGGGGGTTAAACTTTTTATTTTTTTGTACTTTTTATTTAATAACTATTAGCCTCCTTAGGGGCTATAACCCTTGTCCTATTCACCCTAATAGAGCTCTATTATGGTGAATAGGACTTCACACTCTCCCTGCTGCCCTGTGCTTTGTACACACAGCAGCAGGGAGGTGACTATGGCAGCCAGGGCTTCAGTAGCGTCCTGGCTGCCATGGTAACCGATCGGTGCCCCGCGATTACATTGCCACCCTGGGGCCACTGCCACCAATGATTTAATCTTGTGGAAGGGGGGGGGCGCAATTAATATAATAGTTAGAAGAGGAGGAGTAGAAGGGAGGGACTGTGGCCACTGCGCCACCAATGAATATAGTTAATAAGCCTGAATACAAACGTAGCCTGCATGTGCTGGCCATATTCCATACCTGGCCTCTATTACTGCGCACCGTGATCCGCCGCAATTAACCCCTCAGGACCGCAGCACGACACGTTCGTGTGCAGGGGGTCTTAGGAACAGTCCCTGCAAATTCAGGCCTGTAGGCAACTATGCAGCTACCTCTATAGACACTCAAGCAGGCAATTTCTGAGTGAGACTAAGTCAAAGAGTTAGATCGATAAAGATCAAGCTATACTGAATGTTTTCTCACAAAACTATTTGTAATTCTGCTCTGCTCTAATGCCCACCGAACACAGATTTTCAGTATGACGGATTCGCTTTACATGAGGTCGCAGAGGAGATGCATGAGTATGTATATAATATGTATAATATCAGATCACATGAACATCTAGTTATGTTTATAACTGATCAAAGGACAGACAGAGAATGCAATGCACCCTATTCTAAGCATTTCAGACATGTGGCCCTCCCCCCATTGAAACCCAGCCTCCGGTATCACTTTCAGTCAGAAGTAGTGCACGGAAATAAATCTTTACTATTTAAAGTCAAGATCACCTCTATGGATACACTGTCAACACAATTAAATGTGGTCTTTTAAAAAGTGACATAATGGCAATGTGACTTTCTGTGCTATGTTTATGGAAAAATAAATCACTGTACGGTAATCACTGAATATTCAGCATGCGATTTAGGCCTCATGCACACGACCGTTGTTCTAGTCCGCATCCGAGCCACAGTTTTTGCGGCTCAGGTGCGGACCCATTCACTTCAATGGGGCCGCAAAAGATGCAGACAGCACTCCGTGTGCTTTCCGCATCCATTGCTCCGTTCCGTGGCCCCGCAAAAAAAATATAACATGTCCTATTCTTGTCCGTTTTGCGGACAAGAATAGGCATTTCTACAATGGGCCGCCTGTTCCGTTCCGCAAATTGCGGAAGGCACACGGGCGGCTTCCGTGTTTTGCGGACCGCAAAAAACGGAACGGTCGTGTGCATGAGGCCTTAACAGGATAAATTTGTTATACAATTCATACTTTAAAATGTTGACAGAAGGCTTCACAGATACTACCAGTGTTTCCGCAAAGGAATCAATATTATTAAAAGGTAACTCCACCCAAAACAAAAAATGTTTGGGGTGAGTGGAGTGAGCACCATAACAAGAAGTGATATCACTAAAGGCTGTATTAGAACTGCAGGGAAGCGTTCCTTCCCGACAATCTGCAGCTCGTTAATGGAGGAGACCGCTGCTATTACATGCAGCGATCTCCTCCACAGTATAGGGAGGAGCGATCACTAATGCCATCGCTCGTCCCCATACTGAATCATTGTTCGCCAGCAGCAGACCGTGATTAGACAGCACTATCTGCAGCCAGAAAACAAGAGAAAGATGAACTAATCGGCGGCATTATTACACAGGCAGATCATTGGTAACGAGCATTTCTATGAACACTTGTCAGCGATGACCTGCCCGACAATCAGTTGTTGTAATACAAGCTTTACTCCATCTTCCCTTACCACATTTAGCTTTAACCAGTTTTTCAGGAATACAAAGGTTGGCTCTATCTGACTCTATGGAGGAGACTTATGAAAACTTGTGCAAAGGAAAACTGCCATAGTTGCCCATAGTAACCAATCAGATTCCACCTTTCATTTTTCAGAGCTCCTTTGGAAAATGAAAGGATCAATCTGATTGGTTGCTATGGACAAATAAGTCAGTTTTCCTTTGCACCAGTCTTGATAAATTTCCCCCTTAGGGTGCATTCACACGTCCGTAAGTGTTTTGCCGTCCGCAAATTGTGGATCTGAAAAACACGGATAACGGTCGCGTGTGTTCCACATTTTGCAGACCGCACATGGCCGGCCCTATGATAGAAATGCCTATTCTTGTCTGCGATTGCGGAGAAGAATAGGACATGCTCTATCTTTTTTGCGGGGCCACGTTACGGAACTACGGATGCGGACAGCACACAGTGTGCTGTCCACATCTTTTGAGGTCCCTTCGAAATTAATGGGTCCACACCCGCTCCACGAAATTGCAGAATGGATGCGGACCAAGAAATACGGCTCTAAGGCCTCTTTCACACGGGCGTTGCAGGAATATGTGCGGGTGCGTTGCGGGAACACGCGCGATTTTTCCACGCGAGTGCAAAACGTTGTAATGCGTTTTGCACTCGCGTGAGAAAAATCGCGCATGTTTGGTACCCAAACCCGAACTTCTTTACAGAAGTTCGGGCTTGGGATCGGTGTTCTGTAGATTGTATTATTTCCCCTTATAACATGGTTATAAGGGAAAATAATAGCATTCTGAATACAGAATGAATAGTAAAATAGCGCTGGAGGGGTTAAAAAAATAATAATAATAATTTAACTCACCTTAATCTACTTGATCGCGCAGCCCGGCATCTCTTCTGTCTTCATCTTAGCTGTGTGGAGGAACAGGACCTGTGGTGACGTCACTCCGGTCATCACATGATCCATCACATGATCTTTTACCATGGTGATGGATCATGTGATGGACCATGTGATGACCGGAGTGACGTCACCACAGGTCCTGTTGCTCCACACAGCTAAGATGAAGACAGAAGAGATGCCGGGCTGCGCGATCAAGTAGATTAAGGCGAGTTAAATTATTATTATTATTTTTTTAACCCCTCCAGCGCTATTTTACTATGCATTCTGTATTCAGAATGCTATTATTTTCCCTTATAACCATGTTATAAGGGAAAATAATAATGATCGGGTCTCCATCACGATCGTCTCCTAGCAACCGTGCGTGAAAATCGCACCGCATCCGCACTTGCTTGTGGATGCTTGCGATTTTCACACAACCCCATTAACGTCTATGGGGCCCGCGTTGCGTGAAAAACGCACAATATAGAGCATGCTGCGATTTTCACGCAACGCACAAGTGATGCGTGAAAATAACCGCTCATGTGAACAGCCCCACAGAAATGAATGGGTCGGGATTCAGTGCGGGTGCAATGCGTTCAACTCACGCATCGCATCCGCGCGGAATACTCGCCCGTGTGAAAGGGGCCTTAGTGTTTTAGTGACAGTATCACGTTTAAAACTGGAGGTAGGAAACTGAACCATCCTAAAGGCTTGGATCGGAGTCAAATGTGCCTTATTATCATCTAGGAATACCTAGCTGGAAGGAAGCAAAGGGATCGCTCTCTACTGGCTGGATTACTGCTGAGCGTGTTAAACTTGGGTCATCTGGTAATACGAAGGTGAGTATCACCATGGTCAGTTGGGGTGTGAAGAAACATGTAAATTCATGATACAGAGTCCTTGCTCAATCGGATTGCCACTATAAGGGGTCAAAATTGAGAGGTCATCATTTATATAACTAAAATGTTATTTTAAAAAAATTGGTGAACATGTATCTGTCAATCGGAGCTAACAGAGTAACAAAAATTGAGTCCATTTTGGTGTCCAAAGCAATATAGTCCAAAGTCTAAATTCACACTGTTCAATACGATGACTGTCCTAAAATTCAATGAATAAGCGAATATGACCTTATCTTGGTGTGGTTCTTTGATTTTGCATGATCGAAGTTTTATAGTCGTTCTCCCTCCACACTTCTTTTACTTACTGCTTCTTGCAGTTCATGCCCTGGGAGAAGCTGTCAGGAAAAACCCTGGGTCGGGCGAGTACTTGGTGTGCAGCATATGGAATTTTTATGACATGATAGGCCTGTTTTAATTGTTGATTTTGTAAGTGCAATGAAGGGAGATTTCTTACCGAGTCCTGCCATTGCTTCTGTATGTTTATAGAGTTGGAAGGGAGAAGGAACAGGGGAAGTGAGAGCTTTCGGAGGGCGGTCTCCTACATCCTTGTGGAACTACAAGAAGCAGCAGGAGTGTGGAGGCAGGACAAATGTAAAATATCTATTTAAGGAAATTGAAGAACCACAATTGGATTGGTCGTATTTGCTTATTCGTTGAATTTTAGGACAGCCATTGTATTAAACAGTGTAAATTTGGGCTATATCATTTGTATAACTAATTGATTGGGAGTAATGGAGAAAGGAGACCCAAATATCGAGCAATCTGTTTTGCAATTTGGAAAGGGTCAACATTCTTTTCTATTCATCCTCCTTTCAGTCTGCTTCGGCTACTGAAAATTTCCTTTAGGGTTCATGTACATGGCCGTAGCCCGGCTGTGCCGATATTGCGGCCTGCAAAGAGCTTGTAACCAGCCGTGTGCACCCTGCATCACGGATGCGGACCAATTCCCTTGAATGGATCCGCAATCCGGAAGGTCGGAGCAGAATGGAGGCACGGAACCATGGAACCCCACAGTTTCTCTCCATGCCTCCGCAACGGAAAAAAGTAGTGCATGCCCTACTTTTTTGCAGTGCATGGGTCCGCAATCTGCATGCGGCGGCCCTACGGTCGGTGCCCGTGCATTGCGGACCGCAATTTGTGGTCCGCATCACGGGCCCGGCCGGCACACGTTAGTGTGCATGAGCCCTAAAACAAGAACTAGCTGAATTGTTAGCTTGGCAGAGAGCAGCCTACTGGATTTCGCATGATCTGGCATTGGCGGATTCTACAGTTCACAGACAGATCCCCTTTGACTATAATGGGGACCGGCAGTGATATGGCCACTTTCAATCATAAATACTGGACAAAAAGCATTGCACCCTTATATTGTTGATGCCTGTTTGCCACTTCTAAAATGACCCTTATATGCATATGCGGCAGATCTGTTACAGAAACTTCTCATGCCCTTAAACTTACTAAATTATCCCAACTAAGCAAAATATATTTTTGCCTGTGTGTGGGTTTGAGAAAATTTCTCTGTAAGGGCAGATCTTTCTCCCAGAAGCCGTGTGGGGGAAGGACTCACTTTTCCACCGACCCTGCAGTGCTGACACCATCCATACAACACAATCTGACCCACCTCACTCTTCAGATTTCCCACTAACAACTTTAATGTTTGTTTTATTGCATAGGGTTCAGTAGGATTTACCACTATTTCTTTTTAGTTTTTCTGGGGACTGGTCACTGTTACCATTGCCGGTAGCCAAACTTGTCGATACCCACAATGAAAAATTGTAAGAATGGAGAATAGAAAATAACATATTTCCTGCATGCAGCCCTTCCATATTTACAATGTGGCCCTATAGCCTCCATATTTGCAGGAGCAAAGGTGAACATGTCTTGTGATGTTTCCGAAGGGATCTCACTGACTTATAACACATATTTCTGACGTCCATCTCTTTCATGTTTCACTTAAATGAACAGGATAGGTTATGGGTCTCGACAGTCAACTTTCAAAATGTGGAAAAACATTAAGCTGCACAAATTGTGCAGCTCAATCCTTCCCATGGAGGTATCTACAGTCACTGTGGGGTCCTAGGGATTGCAAGCTGAAAAAAATAAAATATTAATGAAAGGTGCATTAAGAAAACTGTGTCAAAGTCCAACTATTACAAAGCCTTTAGCTAAGGCAAATCCACAGCAAAACCTGACACAGATGTAACCACCATCAGCCTGGGCAACTGAGGACAAGTCAAGGGTTGGACGGTGACGACTATCGGAATCGGCTGCTATTTACATTGTGGTGCTATTCCAACGTGTACTAAATAAGTCACGTCAAACTGTGCTCGTTGACATCTGTAGCGAGGGCTGCGCACCAGATAGAAATGAAAATCGGGGAGCTAGACTTTGCCCTGATGTGGCCTATTTCTGTCACGTTGCATGTGCTGCAAGTGTAGGGTAGTATTTAGAAAGACTTGGAACGGTTCCAGATTACACAAAGCTTGGTTGGTGAAGAAGGACAGCTAGTCAATTCCACATTGCTATGCTGACCTATATTAACTTCTAGTCAGCTGAGGCAAGCACACAGCTGACGGCCAATCACCGGGAGGGGAGGGATGGCGTGCCGGCCTATAGAAATTCAGCCAGGGCAGCAGAAATAGAGATTTGCTTAACTCATGAAATGCTGGCAGACAGTCTAGCAACGGAGAGTGCCAGCTCATATAAACTGAGCAGGACTGCTTGCAAAACTCAAAAGAACGTAAAAAGAATGCACCTATAACAAAGATCACACCTAAGAATATTCACTCTGCACCTAAATAACACACCAACTTCTAACCGAGTCTTCATTCTTCAGCATACATTAGCGATGGCACAATAATATGCAAAAATAGATGCATTTTAACAAGTTGCTTACGTAGTTCGAATCTTATTCGAGTATTGCACTACTTCTAAGGCAATAAAACTGGTATTTCTGAAACAAAATACACATGCACTTTTAGGAGTTCCCCAAAGGTTAATATTAAAGGGGTTTTCCAAGATTTCCTGAGGATAGGTCAACAGTATCGGATCAGTGGGGTGTGACACCCGGAACCTTCCCCCCCCCTCCCCGACGATCAGCTGTTTGAGAAGGCAGCAGTGCTCATTCTCTGTGGTTACAAAACACAGCGCCGTACATTGCGTAGCGGTTGTGCTTGGTATTGCGCTCAGCCCCAGTGAAGTGAATGAGGCGGAGCACGATACCAAGCCCTGCCAATACACAATGTACAGCACTGTGCTTCGTAAGCACAGAGAAGGAGCGCTGGTGCCTTCTCAAACAGCTGATCGGCGGGGGTCCTGGGGGTCGGATCCCCATAAATCAGATACTGATGACCGCTCCTGAGGATAAGTCATCAGTATCAAAATCTCAGAAAACCCCTTTAACAGCAAAAATGACTAAAATGACTGTGTAGCTCCACTAACACATGTAAAAATAAACCTCTTTTCCAACGTACAAATATCAAATCAACTCACAGGCCTCACGCACACGATCACACATTTCATCCTTGTGCGCTCCGCATTTTTTACTGTAAAGGGCGCTATTACCATAAGCAACAACGTCAGCCACACCTGACCTATGTGTGTTGGTGTGTGGGGGGGCTCAACTTTCCTCCAATGGCAGCTGTTAGGAAACACAGGGATCAGGCGTAAGATCAATGTTGGTGTTACACATGGATATGCTGGGTCTTCCAGAGAAGGGAGATACTCTCTGTAGCTTCTCCACTCCAACACTCCAAGTAGGTAATTCAAAATGTTTTTTCTAAATTAGACAACCTGTTGTAATGACCGACGACACGCACAGGGAGGAAAACAGGGAAAGCCCTGCCCAAGGGAGAGGGAAAGGTGGTGACCCCTAACTCACCTTGTGGCTGGCACCTGACTGCCCTGACGTCCCTAGACGGGTTCCTCACCCGTGCGGCGATCACGTGCCTAAACCCTGGCTTTCCCTAATATGAGCCCTGGATAGTGAACAGGCCGGTGGGATCGCTAGTCCACACCACTATCACTAAGAGGGAAACACCAGGGAGAGGACAGACAAAACATACAAACACATACACCCAGGTGGGCGACCACAATAAACCAAAAAGGTCCAACAGGGATCTGGAGGGTAGCGTACTGGACCAACTACCAGCGAACGCAGCAACACAGCTCCAGAAGGTCAGAATAGATGTCCAGGCAGGAAGCTCTATCTCTGGCAACCAGAGAAGTGTGAGAGAGAAATATAAGGAGGTCTGGGAGTGCTGGACAAGGAACAGCTGAGGAGAAGGAGCTACGGATCCCTGAGTGAGCCAAAAGGGTTTGCTAAGCAAACCCAGAAAGCTACCATAAGGAAAACAGCCCTATCTTAAATAGAGCGTGCAGCCAACCGCTGCGACTTCCTGACCCCGGGTATAACGGAGTCAGGCGTGGTCCTCGACACCCTCGTGACACCTGTAAAGTGCAGACATTTTGGGGTTCAGCTGCTGACTTTTCCACATTGTGTGAACCCACTCATTTTTCTATTTACTCTGCATAACAATAGGACAAAAAATGTAAAAAAAAATAAAAATAAAAAGTTACGGGGGGAGATTTATAAAAACTAGCGCCAAGGAAAACCATAGCAACCAATCAGTTTCCACATTTCATTTTTCAGAGTGCCTTAGAAAAATGAAAGGATCAATATGATTGGTTGCTATAGGCAACTAAGCCAGTTTTGCACCAGTTCTGATAAATCTCCATTAAAGGGGTTATCTAACCCCTAAAATGTCTCCCCATATGCCCGGGCCCCTCACAGAGGCTGTACTTACCTGGCTCCCTGGCACCTGCGCCATTTCTGATGCCCGCCGCTGCATCTCCCTGTCGTGCAGATGAAAACATCCCGCGTTGGGGGAAGGGGGGGCAGCCAATAGCAGACCGCCACAGGAACAAGCCTCCCTAGCGTCACTGCTAGGGAGGCTCGTTCCTGTCCCGGCCTGCTATTGGGTAGCTGCCCCAATCCCTCCGACGGTAGATGTTTTTATCAGGGAGATCTGCGCAACGGGGAGATGCAGCGGCGGCCATCAGAAGCGGCGCAGGTGCCAGGTAAGTACAACCTCTGTGAGGGGCCCGGGCGTATGGGGAGGCATTTTAGGGGTTGGATAACCCCTTTAAGGTCTATAATATACCAAAATGTTGACCTCTGATTATATACATTTGCCGATAAATAAGTCACACGTGGATTTAGCATTCTTTTAAATATGTGAAAATTTGGTGGTCTCTTTCTTACAAACCCTACAAAATTGTATTCACTATTGCTCACTTGCACGCTTTTTAGAAAAATAACATTTTATTTGCTTACGATTCAATAAAGTAAAACAATTTACCTCAAAAAAACAAAAAAAAAACTTTTTTCTTAAGGTATTTATCAGACTGAACAGCCCAAAGTCATTTGCATTTATTAGAACAGATTATCTCAAAGCACAAGGGGCTTAATAATCGCATCTGACGTGCCAGGTGGAAATATGGTTGACGCCTGTCCGTAGTGTTACTGGTAAAGGCTGTATTTTTAGATTTTGGCCAGCTGCCATCGAAGGTTTGCCCGTGGCTGGGGCTATAATCTGATTCAATGTGATGACTCATGGTTGCTAAGGTGACAATCATCTTGATCCTTCCAGATTGGTCACTATGAGAAGAATTGCAACCAATTGGGTTGGACTATTACAGTACAGCACAATGGGATACCTGACTACTAAGTGGAAGCACGGGGATTAGAACCAGCATAGGCTGTGAGTGTATTGTGGGTGATTGGATTTGAAGCCATAGGGACATGCTGAACACAGATTGTAGCATTGTGAATATTGGCTGTTTTATCATGCATTTTTATCTATAGGGGGACGCTAAAATAAGATTACAGCTTTCATTCATGAAAGGAAAATCAAAGCAAAATGAAAGCAATAATCTGATTGATCTGATCCCTTTCTGTACATTGAAAACCTAACCAATCAGATCAGTGCTTTTATTTAAAGGGTTTCTGTCATCAGAAATAACGTTATGTAGCTGACTGACATTAGCGATGTACATAACAGTATGCTTTGTAACGCCCTGCCTGCCGCCGTTCTCTTAAAATAAAGACTCACTGCGCCTGCGCCGAAGGAAGGAAGCCGGCAGCAGGAGCGCGTCCTTCACTTACTGCGCCGAATATTAAAGGGACGGCGCAGGCGCGGGATTTACGGGACGCTGAGGAGAACTCTAAAGTCAATCCTGGACCTGGGCCTGCCAAAGGGTGCGTAGAACGAGCCTCTAGGTGCTGAAGCAACGCCCTTATAGCACCTAGAGGCTCATTAGGATATTATAAAAGTCTTTATTTTAAGAGAAGGGCGGCAGGCAGTGAGTTATAAAGCATACTGTTATGTACTGCTGACATTAGCATATCGCTACATAACGTTGTTTCTCATGACAGAAACCCTTTAAAACCTGCTGTAGAAAAAATGAGAGCTGTAATCTCTTTGGTTACAGGAGCCTCTGAAATACCTCTGCATGCCAAATGCCAGTATTCACGTCGGACGCCTGATGGACCCCATTATAGTGAATGGTATCCGTCAGGCAATGGCAGTGTTCGGCATATGCTGGATCCAGCGGTTCCATTATTCTGTTTCGATGCTGGAACAGAATACTGGAATCTAAGTGCAACATATTCCACAGAGTCATAAATAACATAGCAGCAAACAGGTCAACAATTAAAACAATTTCCATACACAATAGACGAATGCCGGCTAAAATCTCCGATTTCGAGGGAGATAAGGATAAGGCAATTGGATGTCAACTGCCTGATTCTTTTGTTCTCAGGAAGATAAGCTGCTGTAAGCAATGTCTGGCAGTGGCTTTCTCCCTTCTTCCTACTAAGAATAGGAGCACATGCTGGGTCAAGCATGCATGTGTATAGGGAGGATGAGATAGAAAACTGAGGGCTAAGGCTACTTTCACACTCGTCATGGATCTGCACAGACGGATCCGTTCAGATAATACAACCGCATGCATCCGTTCAGAACGGATCCGTTTGTATTATCTGTAACATAGCCAAGACGGATCCGTCCTGACACACAATGTAAGTTACTGGAGGAC
This sequence comes from Bufo bufo, assembly GCF_905171765.1. Lineage (NCBI taxonomy): Eukaryota > Metazoa > Chordata > Amphibia > Anura > Bufonidae > Bufo > Bufo bufo. Next base: position 335,366,676 of record NC_053392.1, on the reverse strand, counting down.
GGATCCGTTTTCTATTGTGCCAGATTGTGTCAGTGAAAACGGATCCGTCCCCATTGACTTACATTGTGTGTCAGAACAGATCCGTTTGGCTCAGTTTCATTAGTCTGTCTCCAAAGCGGAATGGAGACGGAACGGAGGCAAACTGATGCATTCTGGGCGGATCCTTTTCCATTCAGAATGCATTAGGGCAAAACTGATCCGTTTTGGACCGCTTGTGAGAGCCCTGAACGGATCTCAATAAAGGAAAGCCAAAAACGCCAGTGAAAGTAGCCTAAGTGAAGTAATGTGCATGGCCAGTTTTAGTGCCAGGATCCACCACAGATTAGAGTTGATCACTGGGGGCTAAGCAGGGGAACAATTTGTGAAGACAGTGGGGGTTGTTAAAAGTCGACAACCCCTTTAAGAGGGACAGCCCATAAGAAAGTAATAGTAATTATTTTACAGGAAAACAGAGAGGTTGGTGTACACATGGACAACCTTGAGTGATGGGGAATAGTGCTGAATTTTAAGCCCCAGGCTTCCTCTTAGTTATATTTACACATTGCTCTGAAACTATACCAAATTTGCACCAAAAAATCTCCAACTGTCGTAAATGCCTGATGGCATGATGTTGCATATGTTCTGGGAGCGTAGCGCCTTGCAGATCCAGAGGTGTTTGAAGTTCTGGAGACTCACCCGACTACCCCTGGAATATTGCACCCCACTCTTTGGATTAGTGGGCGATCGTTCACTTAGAGTAGCCTTGCGTACTTTATGTAAACTGTTGCTCTATTATTCTAAGAAAGTCATTTTATTTAATTGGAAATATCCAAAAAGATCTACTAAACCTGCCTGGATCTGGGAAGTCAATAAAATGCTCCGGCCATATAAACTTAGTATTCTCTGACAAATTTGATAAGATCTTGGGCCCCAGGTTGACTAGTTCTGCAACTAATTCAATGACCTCATAGGCCTCTCCTGGGATATCATTTTTTTCTTTCTGTTTCTTTTCTTCATTAATCTGCTTCAGCGGTCCTTCCTCTCCCCTCTTTTGTCTTCTCCACCCTGTTTTTTTTCTTTCTTCATCCAAATGTTCTACTTGATATAATATAAATGTGTAAGGCTATCTGCTGCGGGGGGATTTTGTGTTGGATTTGCCTAAGGTTGTACGTTTACTGATGTATACTATACTAGATTTCTGTGTTACATTTGTGTGTTTGGACTATGCACCATTTGTAATCCTGTATGGTCTTACTGTTTTAAAGATAAAGGTTATTTAAAAAAGAAAAAACTGGCAAACACACTTCTTTATCCGCAAAAAGCCAAAACAGAGAATATGCCCTAATTAGACTTTAATTCCAACTTCATGCGGTATATGACATCAGTGATGATTTTCCATAAGAAGGTCTTATGGTCTCTTATGTATCCTACTTGCCAACCTGTGAAGAACGCTTTAAACGAAGTGTCTGAAATACACAGCAGTAAAGAGCCGTAGTCTCATGCATGACATACTGCTTTTACATGTATGTCACACAAGAACATTGTTCTTGTTTTCTGTTTCCAATTTCGCTGTCAGACACGTTAAGCTTTCTGGCATCCCTCTTTGTGATTATTATCAAGCCCTTGAGAGACCATGTGGCATCGGATGGAATTTCTCAAACAAATGGTGGGATCTGTTAATAGGATCCAGCTGTGGCTATCAGAATGGCGTTTGCGGTACACTCTGTACTGCAGGCATTATCCTACCCTAATACACAGCCTGTCAGCCGACTGCTGGCTACGTATCTGATATCGTTCAGCAGGCGCCACATTCTTTAGACATCACAAGTGTTTACATAGTTTTATTAGTTTCTATTATATTTAGTTATCCTGCTCGCTCATGTGGCTTCTGACGGAAAGGCCGTTTTGGTATTGCACTTACTATGTAAGATTACACAACTGTGAAACAGGTGCTAAGAGTAAAAGGCACACTGCGGGTCTTACACTGAGGAATCACTGACAAGGCCATATTTGTTGTCAATGTACCCATCCTACATGTCTGTTTTAGCAACTACTTGCTGTCATGGAGATGGTCTGTGACCTCCACCATCCCGCTATCCAGGGCGGGCATGAGCGCTGCTTCACTCATCTAGCTTCTGCTGGCCGCCAGGTTCCTGTGTCCCATGCTGTGGGCTGCAGCCTGGCTGCTAGGCCTCTGTATGTGTATTACTCTCTATTCATTGCAAGGGTTAATTCCACTTTTTGCTCTGTGTTCAGCTGTTTCCACTAATAAGCTCCCCAGGCCTCCTATATATGCTAGCCTGTTTGTTCCACCCCTGCCTGTTCAAACCTTGAAACTACTTTTGGTTTCATTTGCTTCTTAGACCCTGCAAAACAAGTATAATCCATTTTTACGTTTACAGATTTCTGTCAGATTCCTGGGTCCTGACTCTCTGCCGCGTGACCTGACTCATGCCTGTTTACCGCACTGACTCTGAGCCGCCTTCCCCGACCTTTGGACTAATTCACGGATTTGCATGTACTCTGCCAGCGGTGACCTATGCCTGTTTTCTGACTATGTGTATTGCCTGACATCCTGGTGCTTTTCAGCAGTGTCTTTGACCCCAGTGGGTCAGCAGCCAACCACACCGGGAATATTCCAAGAGGTAGCAGCCTGGTGGCTCCCCTACAGCGAAGGCCAGATCCCTGTATAAGGGTTAAAGGATGAAAACCAGAGGACCGCAAGGATAATGCCCTCAGGACGCCTAAAGTCAAACAGTTTGGTTGGTACAGTGAGTCCACACTTACTGGCTGTAAAACTTGCATTCCACATGTAATAACATTTCTGAAGCATCTATTCTTATGACTTTGTGTAGTGCCATTCCTTTATTATTCCTGCTAAAAGTTATGAATGAATGCAGATCAGAAATACGTACAAATTTAGGCTTCGTTCACATTTGTATTGGAGGCTCAGTTGCAGAATAGTTAAAAAATGCACGCTGTGCTAATTTGTCCCGTAACATGCCAGGCGCAATAATGGAAACCTTACGGATACCATTACAGTCAATGGAGTCTGTTGAGTGCCATTGGTGTCCGCAATACATCTGGCACCACTGTTATGCTTGTTGCTCTGCTCCTACGATGGAGAAGACAACCCTCACTTAGGCCTCGTGCACATAACCATATCCGCTTTGCGGTCCGCAAACTGCAGATCCACAAAATATGGATACTCTCTGTGTACATTCTGCAATGTTTCACTAGAACTGCCTACTCTTGTCCACAAAGCAGACAAGAATAGGACATAGTCTATAATTTACAAAATGGCCAAGCAGATGTGGACCTGTAGCAATAAAAAATGCGGATAGCACGCAGACCCGAAATACAGTCGTGTGTACGAGCACTTATACTGATAAATGATCCTACAACTGCTCTCGTCTCCAGGAATTTGTGAATATACCGTATTTATTTCAGGGGTTTTTTGGACTCTACACACAGTCAATCGTCAACTTACATTACTGCAATGAAATATTTTTTTAACCAGAACCTGCAGTTGAACTCCGCTTTCTACTTACTCAGCTGGATTTCTGGCTTGAGAAGAACAAACTGTCCACAGTAAAGCAATGTCGGAAGGAAAAATTATACCTAACTAAATAATAAGGGAAAATAAGTCATGTCCATCCTGCTTCACAGTAACTTGCTGCCTGCCAGGTACTTTGTAGAAAGGTACAGTAACACTTTTGTACAGTAGGTAGTAACTATTTTGGTCCAGCCATATATAGAAAAGGAAAATATGAAAGAACGAATCCAGGAAGAAGGCCTTCTTGTTAGGTTTAGCTGACATGCCTCTGAAGCAGACACAAGCTCTAGAAATACGTGTTCTAAACATAACACCAGACAGCATGAAGCACATCTCAAATGCTCTCACGTTGCGTTTTTTTGCAGTGTGTCTGCCGTCTCCCCCATGATCTGCTAGAGGTTACTTCTGAGACAAACATTTGGAAATCTGATCCCAGCAGATGAACTCCTCTAAGGCTAAGCCAACATTCTGCAGTTTGGGTGCTGGTTTTAGGTGACCTTTAATATTTTTATTTAACTATTCCTAGTTTTGACAAAAGAATGCATAAAAAAACTGCAGTGAGATGATCTAAAGTGTGCACACGGCCCCAGACTGCAACACAATAACAGCAAGCGTACATTATTACTAGAGAAAAAAGTCACTGTATAGGGCTAGTACTTGCTTTATCAGTAGAGATGTCGCGAACATAAAATTTTCCGTTTGCGAACGCGAATTTCCGCAAATGTTCGCGAACGGGCGAACCGCCATTGACTTCAATAGGCAGGCGAATTTTAAAACCCACAGGGACTCTTTCTGGCCACAACAGTGATGGAAAAGTTGTTTCAAGGGAACTAACACCTGGACTGTGGCATGCCGGAGGGGGATCCATGGCAAAACTCTCATGGAAAATTACGTAGTTGACGCAGAGTCGGGTTTTAATCCATAAAGGGCATAAATCACCTAATATTCCTAAATTGTTTGGAATAACGTGCTTTAAAACATCCAGTGTGTGTATACGATCAGGTATGATGTTGTATCGATCAGGTAGTGTAAGGGTTACGCCCGCTTCACAGTGACAGACCAAACTCTGACAGACCAAACTCCCCGTTTAACGCACCGCAAACAGTCCATTTGCACAACCGCAAACTCCCCATTTGCACAAGGTTGGATACCAAGCTAGCCATGTCCCGTTCCTTGTCCTCACTGACGTCATTGAAGGTCTCTTCCTCCACCCAGCCACGTACAACACCAAGGGTCCCCGAAAGGTGACAACAAGCCCCCTGGGACGCCTGCTGTGGTTGGTCTTCCTCCTCCTCAAAGCCACATTCCTCCTCTGACTCCTCTTCCTCAGACTCCTCTTCCAGCGTTGCAGCAGGTCCAGCAAGCGATGATGATAAGGCTGTTTCTGGTGGTGATGGTGAGCACAACTCTTCCTCTTCATGATCATCCAGCACTCTTCGCAGGGCACGCTCCAGGAAGAAAACAAAATTGGATGATGTCGTTGATGGTGCCTTCGGTGCGACTGACTAGGTTTGTCACCTCCTCAAAAGGACGCATGAGCCTACAGGCATTGCGCATGAGCGTCCAGTAACGTGGCAAAAAAATACCCAGCTCTGCAGAGGCTGTCCTAGCACCCCGGTCATACAAATACTCGTTGACGGCTTTTTCTTGTTGGAGCAGGCGGTCGAAAATTAGGAGTGTTGAATTCCAACGTGTCGGGCTGTCGCAAATCAAGCGCCTCACTGGCATGTTGTTTCGCCGCTGAATATCGGAAAAGTGCGCCATGGCCATGTAGGAACGCCTGAAATGGCCACACACCTTCCTGGCCTGCTTGAGGACGTCCTGTAAGCCTGGGTACTTATGCACAAAGCGTTGAACGATCAGATTCAACACATGTGCCATGCACGGCACATGTGTCAACTTGCCCAAATTCAATGCCGCCAACAAATTGCTTCCGTTGTCACACACCACTTTGCCGATCTCCAGTTGGTGCGGGGTCAGCTACTGATCCACCTGTGCGTTCAGGGCGGACAGGAGTGCTGGTCCGGTGTGACTCTCTGCTTTCAGGCAAGTCAACCCAAAGACGGCGTGACACTGTCGTATCCGGGATGTGGAATAGCCCCTGGGGAGCTGGGGGGTGCAGTTGATGTGGAGCAAGACGCAGCAGAAGAGGACTCAGCCGAGGAGGTTAGCGAAGAGGATGGAGTAGGAGGAGTAGAGGAGGTGGCAGCAGGCCTGCCTGCAAGTCGTGGCGGTGTCACCAACTCCTCTGCAGAGCCACACATTCCATGCTTGGCAGCCGTCAGCAGGTTTACCCAATGCGCAGTGTACGTGATATACCTGCCCTGACCGTGCTTTGCAGACCAGGTATCAGTGGTCAGATGGACCCTTGCCCCAACACTGTGTGCCAGACATGCCATGACTTCCTTTTCCACAATAGAGTACAGGTTGGGGATTGCCTTTTGTGAAAAAAAATTCGGCCGGTTACCTTCCACTGCGGTGTCCTAATAGCTACAAATTTTTTGAAGGCCTCAGACTCCACCAGCTTGTATGGTAAAAGCTGGCGGGCTAAGACTTCCGACAAGCCAGCTGTCAGACGCCGGGCAAGGGGGAGACTCTGTGACATTGGCTTCTTGCGCTCAAACATTTCCTTGACAGACACCTGACTGTGGGCAGATGAGCAGGAACTGCTGAAGGTGAGAGGCGGAGTGGCGGGTGGTTGAGAGGGGGCAAGGAGGACAGCAGTGGTTGACGTGGCTGAAGATGCTGGACCAGGAGGAGGATGGTGGCTTTGAGTTTGTGTGCTGCTTGTACTCATCATGTGTTGATCCCATAGGAGTTTGTGATGTGAGATCATGTGCCTTCGCAAAGCAGTTGTACCTAGGTGGGTGTTGGACTTTCCACGACTCAGTTTCTTTTGGCACAGGTTGCAAATGGCATCGCTGTTATCAGAGGCAGACACACAAAAAAAATGACACACTGCTGAGCTTTGCAATGACGGCATTCTGGTGGTGGCAACAGCATGCGTTGATTGGCATGCTGTCTGGCTGACCCCGGGTGCCGATACATGCTGTCTGACTGTGCCACTAGCTCCTTGCGACGACCTCCCCCTGCTTCCAACCTGTCTCCTCCTTCTCTCTGTCTCCCCATCTGAACTTTCCCCCTGTTCTTCTTCTCTTCGAGCGGGCACCCACGTGACATCCACGGACACATTGTCATCATCAACCGCTTCACTTGTATCTGACAACTCAGCAAAGGAAGCAGCAGCGGGTACAACATCATCATCATCACACCGTACGTCCATGTGTGTAATGCTGCCTGACTGAGACATATCCCTGTTATCTACATCCTCTGGCAATAATGGTTGCGCATCACTCATTTCTTCCAACTGATGTGTAAATAACTCCTCTGACAGATCAAATGAAGTGGCTGTGGTGCTAGTGTTGGTGGTGGTGGCGGCGGGCGGACGAGTAGTAACTTGAGAGGTGCCCGAAGCTGAGCTGGAGGAGGATGGTGCGTCAAGGTTCCGAGCGGAAGCTGTAGAAGATTGGGTGTCCTGTGTAAGCCAGTCAACTATGTCCTCAGAACTTTTCGAGTTCAGGGTACGTGGCCTCTGAACACTGGGCATTATTCTAGGGCCAAAGGAAATCACAGCACCACGACCACGACGGCCCCTGCGGGGTGGCCTGCCTCTGCCTTTAATTTTTTTTTAGATTAGTGATACTATGCGTGCAAGGTACTGTGCCACCCGATATGAGTGGTGAGCAGTGGGCACAGTACAGTCTGTGGGCCTGACACTCACTGGCAGGCAACTGCAATCATATTACAGAGAAAAAATGTAATTACTTTTTTATCTGCAAGGTAATGTGCCACCCGATATGAGTGGTGGGCACTGGCAGTGGGCACAGCACAGTCAGTGGGCCTCACACACTGGCAGGCAACTGCAATTATATTACAGAGAAAAAATTAAATGACTTTATCTGCAAGGTACTGTGCCACCCGATATGAGTGGTGGGCACTGGCAGTGGGCACAGCACAGTCAGTGGGCCTGACACACACTGGCAGGCAACTGCAATTATATTACAGAGAAAAAATGTAATGACTATCTGCAAGGTACTGTGCCACCCGATATGAGTGGTGGGCAGTGGGCACAGTACAGTTTGTGGGCCTGACACTCACTGGCAGGCAACTTCAATTATATTACAGAGAAAAAATGTAATGACTATCTGCAAGGTACTGTGCCACCCGATATGAGTGGTGGGCAGTGGGCACAGTACAGTTTGTGGGCCTGACACTCACTGGCAGGCAACTTCAATTATATTACAGAGAAAAAATTAAATGACTTTTTTATCTGCAAGGTACTGTGCCACCCGATATGAGTCTGTGGGCCTGTGGCCTCACACACGGGCAGGCAACTGCAATATATATATATATATATATATATATATATATATATATATATATATATATGTGTGAAGAAAAGAAAAAAAGCAGACTGATATACCAGCCCTAAAAAGGGCTTTTTGGGGTGCTGTCAGGACGCTGTCCTTACAGCAGATGAGTCTTTGAGGACTGGAGTGGTCACAGAACACTGGCCTTGCTAACGATTTCCCTATGAATTCAGCAGCAGCAGCACTCTCCCTGCTCTAACTAACACTGCAGCTTCAGAATGAATCTAAGATGGATGCTGTCCTTGCTTTTTGATAGGAGGTGGGAGGGTCTGGGAGGGAGGGTATGCTGATTGGCTGGAATGTGTCTGCTGACTGTGAGGTACAGGGTCAAAGTTTGCTCAATGATGACGTATAGGGGGCGGACCGAACATCGCATATGTTCGCCCGCCGCGGCAAACGCGAACAAGCGATGTTCGCCGGGAACTGTTCGCCGGCGAATAGTTCGGGACATCTCTATTTATCAGCTAGATTTGCTGTTTCGTCAACAGTAGAGGTATTTGTTGTCACTGTCCTCCTCACAGCCCCCTCCTATACTGTGAAATGCCAAGTGAGTTTTATTTTAACGCTTGGAGAACCACATTCCTTCTTAATGTACATTGTTAAATACTGTATATAATGTCAGACAACATTCAGGATAGGGTATTTCCTTTCAAGGCTTAGGAGGGTGGGGGTATTTATAAAGTCCGGTTAACTATTTTTCTGGCATTTAAAAGTTGCACATTTTTGTGCACACTATTTTTATACAAAAAGTTGCAACTATTTGGAAGAGATTTATCAAGAGTGGTGCCAGGAGGGGACTGGGAACTTAAAGTGGCCCTAGAAAAAACTAATAGCGGCCGTATTTTGTAGTGGGGCCCAAAATGACAGAAGGCAGGGTAAGCAATACCACAGTGCATCAAAAAATACTGCCCTAGCATCACAAAATACGTCCCCAAAAACTGCCCCTCTGTGGTGGCCAGCACCAGCTGCCACGTTCTGTCCTCCTACTCCAGTTGCCTTAAGATGGCAATACAGTTAAATTCAAAAGTCAGGAGGGGAGCACTCGATGCTATGGCCGGAGGCCGTGAGGAGTGCCAGGTGGCCTCCTGGGCATCGGCCCACTGGGAAGTTTCCCTAAAGGGTCTAAGGCCAGTCTGCCCATGACTGGTGCAAAGGAAAACTGGCTTAGTTGCCCACAGCAACCAATCCAATTCCACCCTTCATTTTTCAGAGCTCCTTTGGTAAATGAAAGGATCAAGCTTATTGGTTGTTATGGGCAACTAAGTATCTCCATTTTTTAAAACATGCACCACACTAAAACAACATGCAATGTTTCATAAATTTGGTGGAAATCATGGCAAAACTGACTTTAAAGGGTTTCTGTCACCCCATTAAACAGTTTTTTTTTTTTTTCATTAATAATAATCCCTATAGTGCGATCTCTTGATACATAATAAAATTAATCATTTTGATTCAGTAGATTTAGCTAAAAAACGATTTTTAAAATATGCTAATTACCTTGCTACCAGCAAGTAGGACGGCTACTTGCTGGTAGCTGCCGCATCCTCCGATGGTAATGACGCCCCCTCGGCATGCTGATTGACAGGGCCAGGGAAGGTAATCCTTCTCTGCTGGCGCTGTTAGAATTTGAAATCTCGCGCCTGCGCCGTACCTGGCTTCAATCGGCGCAGGCGCACTGAGAGGCGGCCGCTCTGCTCGACCGCTCCATCCTCAATGCGCCTGCGTCGATGACGTCATCGCATACACCCGGAAGAAGGTACGGCCAGGTACGGCGCAGGCGCGAGATTTCGAATTCGAACAGCGCCAGCAGAGAAGGATTCCCTTCCCTGGCCCTGTCAATCAGCATGCCGAGGGGGCGTTATTACGAACGGAGGATGCGGCAGCTACCAGCAAGTAGCCGCCCTACTTGCTGGTAGCAAGGTAATTAGCATATTTAAAAAATCGTTTTTTAGCTAAATCTACTGAATCAAAATGATTAATTTTATTATGTATCAAGAGATCGCACTATAGGGATTATTATTAATGAAAAAAAAAAAACTGTTTAATGGGGTGACAGAAACCCTTTAAAAACTTCTTGTGAGAAATCTACGATTATTATGATGGGCCCTTTTCATTCCTTGAGCTGACTTTACAAGGTCATGTGAGAAATAGGATTGCATGAGAGCTATTTTATATTGTATACATGACAGGGCACTACTTGCACAAGTCATATCAGGAGCTATTGCATCAGCCTCCACCAGTCTGTCTGTTCAAAGCCAATGAGTTCAAGTCACTTATTATAAGCAGAGTGAAAAACTACACCGCCTCTCCCACCCCCACTCCTCCTCATCCAGAGTCATAGGAAAGAGTCGGCACTTTCCCTGTTCCTACATTACTCTACTTCACCGTAATACACTTCCTCTTCACCAGAGTTCCAAGTAGTAAATGTAACCGGCCATATTCTAGCCTAAAAATGCAGAGAACTGTGTGACGAGTGTTCCCATATCGTAATATAACTTAAGGCTAAGTTCACACGAACGTGTGTGATCTGTGGCCGTATTGCGGCCCGCAAATCGCGTGTCGCAATACACCGCCACAGTTCCGTGTGCATTCCGCATCACGGATGCGGACCCATTCACTTCAATGGGTCCACAAATCCGGAATCGCGGGACGGCCACACGGGAGGGGACCCCTCGGAAGCACTACGGAGTGCTTCCGTGGGGTTACGTCCCATACTTCCGTCCTATCTTTTAGCGGATCGCGGACCAATTAAAATGAATGGGTCCGCGATCCGATGCGGCTGACCTACGGCCGGCGATCGTGCATTGCGGCCCGCTATTTGCGGGCCGCAGCACAGGCACGGGTCACACACGTTCGTGTGAATTCGGCCTAAGGCCTCATGCACACGACAGTATTTTTTTGCGGTCCGCAAAAAGCTGTTCCATAATCCGTTTCCGTGTATCTTCCTTGATTTTTGGAGGATCACCAGACATAAAAAGTGAAAAGTCAAGTTTGCCTTGCAAATGATAGGAAAAAAACGGATGCGGACGAGCGGACGCGGATGACAATCTTGAGTGCTTCCGTGTTTTTTCACGGACCCATTGACTTGAATGGGTCCGCAAACCGTTGTCCGTGAAAAAAATAGGACAGGTCATATTTTTTTGACGGACTGGGAACAGGACTGGAAACACGGATCACGGACGCGGATGACAAACGGTGCCATAGCCGAGTTTTCAACAGACCCATTGAAAGTCAATGGGTCCGCAGAAAATTACGGAAAACGGAACAACGGACACGGAACACAACAGCGGTCGTGTGCATGAGGCCTTATGCTGAGAAAACGAAAAATGATGATCTATTCCTGTCACAATTCCTGTCTAATAAGGAACCCAAGATGGAACACCATGTGTAAAAATATTAAAAACCATACTCCCTGCCAATAAAAAGTATGTTCACTCAACCCTTATGTTCTAACCAATAGATCATATTAATCCAATACAGGACACAATACCACATGGCTCACATGAATGTTGGATTCAACAGCGGGAGACCTCAGAGGCATTCCAGGGAAAACCTTGGAAATTTGATGGCATTCAGTTGTCCACCCAATCAAAATATAATACATGATGACACGATAACCACATTAGCAATATTAGGACTTTCCCTGAAAACAGAGGTCACTTGGTAACACATGACTTAGTACCCAAGCGGCATGTCTACTACACTAATAGTCACAGTGATGTATGGAGCACACTTCTGATAGGAATTCACTTTCCAGTTGCGATTCATTGATTAAAGAGAAATTCCAGATGGACTAATCCCAAAGGACATCTGGTGATTGTAGTGACTGAAGGACATCTCAAAGCTCAATGCTAGCAATGGAGGTCTCCTCCATTTCCAGAATTTTCATTAATGGAATGGTCTATTTTCTTTCTTCAGTAGTAAACTACTCTAACGCTGGGTTCACACCAGAGCGTTCTGAAAGGAGCGCTCTGTATGCGCGATTGTACGGGCGTTTACAAGTGCGCATACAGAGACAAGTGAACACACATTGTCGCGCGTTCCCGAAAGTCTATGTACGGGAACGCGCGACAAACGCCTAAAAAAACGCTCATGTACTTGTTTGAGCGTCGGGCGTTTTACAGCGCGATCGTACGCGCTGTAAAACGCCCAGGTGAGAACCATTCCCATAGGGAAGCATTGGTTTCTCCTTGTTGAGCGTTTTACAGCGCGTAGGAACGCGCTGTAAAACGCTCAGGTCTGAACTGAGGGTAAAGCAAGCAGTTTGGTGGCTTTTCTGGTCAAACGTTACATGAGTGAATGGGGATTTAAGGATTTAGTGACTATGGTAGTTTTATCAATGCCATGATGGAGGCACAGAAAACTGGTTCTGAGGGAGTTTCCGAATGGTTGAATGGCCAAGATTTGAACCCAGGAGCCCAGTGCTGTAAGGCAAGCACCTCTTTAAGAGGCCGTTCACACAGTGAGTTTTACCATGGAATTTTGGAGCAGACAGTAAACCGGAATTTTGCCGGAGTTAGTGCTAAGGATGGTGGAGTGGTGGCTTAAAGCCATGTTGAAAAAGTATATGTCCGTTCTCCTGACGGCCATGACTTTAAGCTGCCACTCCGTAATCTGCAGCGCTGCCTGCTTTTGAAATGAATGGGAGGCATAAAGGACGTGCCCGCAATGGTGGGTTTCTCAGCGAAATTTCGGTGTGGCTGTCTGTGCCAAAATTCTGCGGTATAACCCGCCGTGTGAACGGCCCCTAAAGATGACCTGGCAGCTCTCCTGATATGTCTACTTTTTAAATATATATATTCTTCTTGAAATAAGAATTATGAGGCTTCTGTTCTTGGAAGTCTGGGTTGTGCCATTGTTCTGTTATTCCACCTAGAAACTGTAGTGTTACCAGTTAGAGGTGTGTTTTAACACATGTTGCAATGGTCCAAATTGTGTAGGGATACACCCATTTGAGAAAGGGGAATAGCAACACCTAGATGTAAATGTATTACTAAATATTTAAAGGGAATAACACCATGGTGAGTTTTAAGAAAATATCTTCCAGAATTGTTATTTTATGATGAATACAAGCGTTTTACTAAAGCAGAAATGTCAGAGAATGTGAGAGGTCCTCTATCAATGAGGTGTCTCATAAAGGCCATATGAAGGTCACAGCCCTGCAAAATATGTTACCACTTAAAATCAGGAAAAGAAGGATTCTTGGGAGCCGCCTTTTTTTTATTATAATACAGCTTTTTGCCAACTTTTATTATATCCGGCTACACTTCCTTGACCATTTTCAAATAGCACACATTGAATTGAGTAAGGCCTCTTTCACACGATCGTATGGCTTTTTCAGTGTTTTGCGGTCAGCTTTTCACGGATCTGTTGTTCGTTTTTTTTGTTTTCGTGTGTGTTTCCGTTTCTGTTCCGTTTTTCCGTATGGCATATACAGTATACAGTAATTACATAGAAAAAATTGGGCTGGGCATAAAATTTTCAATAGATGGTTCCGCAAAAACGGAACGGATACGGAAGACACACGGATGCATTTCCGTATGTGTACCATTTTTTTGCGGACCTATTGACTTGAATGGAGCCACGGAACGTGATTTGCGGGCAATAATAGGACATGTTCTATCTTTCAACGGAACGGGAGAACGGAAACGGAATGCATATGGAGTACATTCTGTTTTTCTTGCAGAACCATTGAAATGAATGGTTCCACATACAGACCGTATACGGAACGCAAAAAACGGACTGTAAACGGTAAAAAAAAAACGGTCGTGTGAAAGAGGCCTAAGGCTCTGTTCACATCTGTGTTGGAAATTCTGTTCTTCTGTTCAGAATAGAAATAAGAAAATTATCCCTCCAATGATGAACACCAACACACCTGACACACCCCATCGACTACATATATATATATATAGGGTCATTTATCAAAGTGGTGTAAAATAGAACTGTCACAAATGAAAGGTGTAATCTGATTGGGTGCTCTGGGCAACTAAGCCAGTTCTACTTTACACCAGTTTGATAAATGACCCCCATAGTTTTTTGACAGAATCTGCAATGGAGGTCCACGGTGGCCTTGCTTGTTCACAGCTTTACGGGCTCCGGCACACGACTGTATCTGTTTTGCAGTCGGTAAATTGTAGATTACAAAATACGGATGCTGTCCGTGTGCATCCTACAATTTTTGCAAGACTCACATCAAAAAAGCCTTTTCTTGTCTGCAAATCGGGCAAGAATAGGGCAGGTTCTATCATTTGCGGATGCAGACAACAGATGGATGACATCCATGTGCTGTTTTTTTTGTTTTTTTGACAGATCCATAGAAATGAATGGACCTCAAAAAAGACGGATCAGACAAAGATAAAAAAGGCGGTCGTGTGCAAGAGGCCTCGCAATGTATAGACTTAACTATGGTAGCAATCACGGACAGGGGTCCTTCGAGTGTGAACACTCAGACTGAAGAGACAAAAAACACACTGCACTCCAAGAACAGAAATATGTTACACATTAATAGATCATCCAGACTTGAAAGGAAAAGATGGGATTAGCAGATAAACCTGCCAATAGTGCTTGTGGAAAATATTCCTATTTCTTGGTACTGAATGTACCAGAACTTGCACGGGAAGTAAACAATGATCTGTACATGTTCGCTTGGTGTGTTTGAGCGTGTATGCAATCTTAATTTTGCTAGGCTGTGAATTCTTTACTTGGAGTTATGAAAGGAGCATGTTAAAAGGTCTCCAGTTGCTGGCTGCAGCTGACTGCTAGCCAAAGAAAACTAAAACAAAGGCCCAGTTCAGTAACCGTCTGCACTTTCCCTTGGCTAACCAAGTTGCTCTCTGGATCACATAAAAAGGAAAAAGGGTTGGTATATTAACATGCAGGGTGTGTCACACTCGCCGTTAAATTTACAAACATAAAACAAAGGAGCAAATAATCATAAGGCCGCCCAGAAGAACTATATAAAGAATAGTGGGGGGTCATGTACTAATGTGTTACGCCAAAAAAATTGCAAATATTGTCTTAACTTTTTAGTTTTTTTCCAGCACCCTCATCACTTTTCCAAAAAGTGGGCAGAAAGAGACAGGCCACAGGTGGAGACTCCATGGCCTGACTCATTTAAAGTGGTTGTCACACGATTAATGTAAAAAATCAGACATACAGTACATGACAATCTCTTTCTAACAAAGCTAGAACCAGCCCTGTACCTCACATGGATCCAGAGATCTCCACATTCAGTGCTCTGCTAGATTTATATCAAGCTGACAGATCAGGGGAGTGTCTTTTCTGCTGCAGCTCAGGGGGCGTGTCTCAGCTCTGCCTATCACCGTTCAGGGGGCGTGTCCATGTTCTCCCTATCACAGCTCAGGAGACAGTTGAGAGATGAAACTGAGCATGTGCGACCTTCTCAGTAAGCAGGTCAAAGTAATAAGGAAAAAAAACAGCAGGTGGCGCTATACAGATACATTTTATGGAATAACTCAGCAGCTAGGCTACATTTTTTATTACATGCAATTACAAAAGTATTCAGATCCAGGTGCTGGTTTGAAAACTGCAGAATATTTTTCATGGGACAACCCCTTTAACTACATGTGCGCCAGAAAACTGGCTGGAGTAGATTTCAGTTCTGGAGCATGGACAGCAGAAGAAGCAACAAATTTATTAATTAAAACATTGGTTAGATATTCCGCCGGCTTGGTTTTTACTAAGAATAGCCTGTGAAACGCCGGTCTTTAGTAAATGTCCCACAGTATGTCATAGAATGGGAAGATGTCTCCTACAGTTCTAGCCCATAGATACAGGAATGGTGCATGTCCTCGTATTAACCATAGCAATGCTATGTTCACTCTGCTCAGTTGGCACCTGGACTTGTGGTCCCTGTGTAGTATCTGCATGAACCCACAAAGTCCATAACACCCTTGAAAGAGAGTGGAGGAAAGTGTATCACATAAATGGAAGATGAAATGTACTTTAACTTGCAATTAAAGCAATTATGTTTTGGATCTGTAATTTCATTGATGCTTCTGGCAGAGAAAACCTGTGTAATATGGCATGCACTGGACTATGTCACATTGTTTTCCTCCTACTCATAAGGCTTAAGGTACTTTCACACTAGCGTTTTTCTTTTCCGGTATTGAGTTCCGTCCTAGAGGCTCTATATACTGGAAAATAACTGATCAGTTTTATTCTAATGTATTCTGAATGGAGAGCAATCCCTTCAGTATGCATCAGGATGTCTTCAGTTCAGTCACTGTACGGTTTTTGGACGGAGAAAATACCGCAGCATGCGCAGACCTTTAAAAATGTGAAAAAGATAAGTACCGGATCCAATTTTTCAGATGACAACCGGAGAGACGGATCCGGTATTGCAATACATTTGTGAGACAGATCCGCATCCAGATCCGTCTACAAATGGTATCCGTTTGCATACAGATTGCGACGGAACTGCCTGCCGGAATCCAGCGATGGTAGTGTGAAAGTATCCTTAAAGGAAACCTGTCACATTGTACATGTTATAGAGCAGGGCGAGCTGAGCAGAGTGATAGTTTTGTGGCAAAGAGCAATACTTAAAGTATTTTACTTATTTAAATCTCAGTATTTTCTGTGCTTAGGAGTCCGGTAGGCGGATCTACTCAGTGACTGACAGCTACCTCTGTATGGCTGAGCAGAGATAACAGTGTAGACTAGGAAGCCTAGAACAGAGATTTCAATGAATGATATACAAGTCATACTGAATCTTTTCCCATCAATCTGCTCAGCTCCTCCTGCTCCATAACATGCTGCCCACAGATAGGTCTGCATTCACAATGTGACAGGTTCCCTTGAGGTTTTTCGGGAATTAGACATTGACGACCTATTACTCAGGATAGGTCATCAATATCAGATCAGTGTGGATCCAACACCTAGAACCCCCATCGGCTGGCTGCCGGAATCTGTGCAGTGGACATAGACATCCCCTGTGAAGTTTGCAGTGCCAGGAATCCATTCACTTAAATGGGAGCTGATTGGTAGTCCCTAAGCATGGCCGCTCCACAAGGGTGGGAGCCTTCTGTTTCCAGATCTTTCCTCTCAATAGTTTCTGGCGCTAACGGCTGCCCAAAACAGCTCATTGGTGGGTGTGACAGGTGTTGAACCCCTATATTGATTACCTATTCTGAGGATAAGCCATCAGTATCTAAGTCCTGTAAAAACTACTTTAACCTCCTAAGTGCACAACTGGAGGCAGACTGAGGTACAGCATGGTCCCACAGCCCACCGTATTCCACATCTGCAAAACAGAGTTCTCTGAAAATTAAACTATTAACCCTTTTCTTGTAACATATCTCATGATGCAGCCATGTAGTGAACAAACAGCAGCAAATTTGTTACCATTATGAGTACTATTAAACTTATTTTATTCCAACCCATTTGAATAACTAACATTATTGGGGGGGGGCTCCCTTTTAACATTTTAAAATAAGGCAGAAATTAGGCTGCCCACATTAGATGTGTATTGGTGGAATCCGTCGATTTTGATGGGACTAGCCTCCCATTTCTCCCCCGACAGTAGATGTTGGGGATAAAAAGGGTCGGGCATGTTATCAGAGGTGTCTGTAGAGGTTTTCTCCGCAATCCCAAGTCAGAACATGAGACAGGCGTAAGGCCCCTTTCACACGGGCAAGAATTCCACGCGGGTGCAATGCGTGAGGTGAACGCATTGCACTCGCACTGAATCTGGACCCATTCACTTCAATGGGGCTGTTCAGATGAGCGGTGATTTTCACGCATCACTTGTGCGTTGCGTGAAAATCGCAGCATGTTCTATATTCTGCGTTTTTCACGCAACGCAGGCCCCATAGAAATGAATGGGGATGCGTGAAAATCGCAAGCAAGTGCTGATGCAATGTGATTTTCAAGCATAGTTGCTAGGAGATGATGTTAGTAAATTGATAAAAGTCATTGATAAAAGGATCTTCTATCTTCATTCAGCAGGACCTGCGCTGACATCACCGGTCCTTTTGCAGGTCCTGAAAGAAGAAGCAAGAAGACGATGCCAGCTGCGCGATCAATTGGATGAGGCGAGTTAATTTTTTTTATTTTTTAACCCGCCCCCCCCCCCCCAACATTTTAGTAAGCATTCTGTATTATGAATGCTATTATTTTCCTTTATAACCATGTTATAAGGGAAAATAATAAAATGAATACAACACCTAATCCAAATCCGAACTTCAGTGAAGAAGTCTGGGTTCGGATCTGGATACGACATTCAGTTTTTTTTTTCACGCGCATGCAAAACGCATTGCACTCGCGTGGAAAAAACTGAACATCGGAACGCAATCGCAAAACTGACTGCAATTGCATGCCTAATCACACGGTTTTCCCGCAATACATACGCGACGCATCCGGAGCAAATCCAGAACGCCCGTGTGAAAGAGGCCTTAAGGTATGGCCATACATTCAGGTTTCTTGATGTAATTTTGGAAGCCAAAACTAGAGGTAAATTCTAAAAGGATGAAAAGTATTATCTGTCCTTTAGACGTTCTCTCCTTTTATGATCCATTCCTGATTTTGGCTTCTAAAACTGCATCAAGAAATCTGGATATGTGGCCGTGACTTTATTTTGGTACACAAGACCGCCATACTTCAACTGTTGGTTCAGTTCTGTTGACAGTGCCCACAGCTGCTTGCCACCCACAGCATGCCTATGGCAAAGATCTGTACACTAAATAAGAATCTGTTATGCCACTGTGTACAGTTGTTATCTTCGCTATATTTCCTAAAATAAGATGACGTGGTATAAAACGCAGACAGCACAAGAGGCAGTTCAGGTCAATAAAAAATAAATCTTCATAAAGTTGTGAATTTGGAATCTAAAAAAGGAAACCATAAAACAACAGGAAAAAAGTTGCAAAAAAGTTACAGGAAAGGTTTTACAAGCCAGTGCATTAGTCATCTGAACGTGGAACACCCTTGTATATAAAACAGTTTGAGACACAGGACAAACTGGTGTAAAAGCATAAAACATTCCGCCCTCCTATGCAGAATTCACTGATGCTGACAGATCCTATAATTCTTGATCAGACCCACAGGTCTTAATGTGTATTAATGGTAACAAAAATCCTCAGGATGCCTATTTTGGTGGCCATTAACAAAAAAAAAAAAAAACATCATCATTTTGATTTTCACAGGTAGTCTGATCACTGAACCCCCTCTGATCATGAGAACAGGAGCCCTAAGTCCCCCTATTTGAACAGAGTTGCAGTCACTCATTTGTGCTGTCGCTCAGGACTGCTGGAGATAACCAGCCGCCGATCAGGTACTTATCCCCTATCCTGTGTCTTTGTAATGGTACAGTCCCTTTAAGTAAATCAGGCGGTTGCAAATAGAGAGCAGTGGATTTTTGTTGTTGCCATGACATGGACCCTTTAAAGAAAAAAAGTCAGTCTAAGGAGCTTCACCATTTAAGGTCCACCAACACCACGACACATAGTCTACTGTAAACTTCCACCCTGTTTTTTCAGTACTGCATGCCACTATTATATAGTATTATATGGCTATAATATGTGGGCAGAGTCTTTATTTCACTTCATTTGGCATCGGTATTGTTTAGGCAAGACAAAAATATTTCAGAAGTATTTTGGGCAAGAAATGGTTGTTAATTCCACATGAGTAGAGCAGACTAAAGCTAAGATCCTTCCAATTTGTAGGGAAATCAAGAAATATAATGCAAGTATGACTGCAACGGTGATGTGCCCGTATACCGCACATGACCACTGCAGCCAATCACTGGCCTCAGCTGTCTCGTGCGGTATATGGGCCCATTATACCTGCAGCTAAGAACATGACTGGACATTCTAGGAGTTTTGGTGTGGCAGCATAGGAATGGAGGGGGTTAGGACTATCAGCATATATTTTTTACTGGTTTTATCAACTTGCCTGCCATTTATAATT
This sequence comes from Bufo bufo, assembly GCF_905171765.1. Classification (NCBI taxonomy): domain Eukaryota; kingdom Metazoa; phylum Chordata; class Amphibia; order Anura; family Bufonidae; genus Bufo; species Bufo bufo. The sequence continues at coordinate 335,346,786 of NC_053392.1, read as the reverse complement.
TATTTTTTAAGGATAAGGCTGCATGGAGAGGCTATGCCTCGTTTGGGATGTGGCCGCTTGTTAGCGATTATCTGGCGGTGTAAAAGTGCATCTGATTGCCCAATGAGCAAGCAACATGCTCATTCATCCGGTAATCCGATCGTTTCTGCTGCCGCCAAACAAGGAGTCAGTATAGGGAAGAGCGATGACATTAGAGATCACTCCTCTCCATACTGTGGAGGAGATCGCAGCATGTAAATGCAGCGGTCTCCTCCACTGACGAGCAGGCGCTTGTCAGGAAGGAATGCTTCCTTCCCGAAAATCGCCTGCTGTATCGTTTCGTGTAAAAGGACCTTTACTGTCATGTCAGGTAAGGAACAGTGCAGACCTTTACCTCCACCCACACCACTGTCCTTATCTACTTGGACGATCTGAACTAAACACCAGCCCCCAACTGGGTGACTGTACCTGACCTGACTAAGTGAGCAGGAGAAAACCAGAGAATACTGTCAGAACCAAGGAAGAAACAAATGAATAGTAATATACCAAAGGGGGTTAAAGCCAGGAGGTAATGTGAGAACCAGAATCAGGAGTCAGAGGCGAAGTCACTAACAGGCAGAAGGTCAGAATTCCACGAAACTAAGCTTGACCAAATCACAAGCAACTGTGGCCAGCAGTTGGCAGTTTAAATGGTCCACCTTCAGGATGCACATGACGCTGGTGCGGACACTGACTGGCCCGACATCCCTGCTCCCTGATAGGCCAACCAGCCCCACTGTGAGCAGGGCTGGATGCCGCAGCGATAGAGCGAAGCAGTAATAGCATGGCCGGAGTCGTCGCAGAAATGCGTCCGGATAACTACATGACTGTCCATAACCCATAGAACTGTTCATCCAGTAACAATGAAGACCGAAAAAACGATGCAGTTCTAGTTAGTTAATATGATACTGCTGTGGCAGACGACACAAGGGGTTAATGACAGAAAATGACGGAGTGCATTCCTCCCTGTCTTGCCAAGGCTGCAAATAAAGTTCAGTTTTACTTTCTGTACAGCTGATTCAGTAAACAAGAATGAGCAGCTATGACTGGGTTCACTGTTCCCCAAATGGAGCGTATGAAAAGAGGTTGTGACACTCGGCTTGTATCCTTCCAGAGCTGCGCTCCTTACGTACAGCGGAGATTAGAAACAGATGTGTCTGCATCTGGCAGCACTCTTCCTCCTCCCACAGTGTTACAAGAGCTGGATACTTCTATAAAGATGTAGCGCTAGCTTACTGATTGAGGAAATCTTCCTTGACGGCGGATGTCAGAGCGATGACTACAAGTCGTTCCTGGCTCATCTAATCTAGGATTGCAAAAATAAACGGCAAAAATAAATAAATAAATGTAAAAAAAAAGAGTGCTTTTTACAACGACCTCCCGGAATAGATTGCCTGTACTACCCAGAAAATAGGATGGTGGAAAATGTCAAAATACCTCCCTGAAAATTCTATGAACAGAGCAGATATTTTTGTAAAAACCATTAAAGCTGCTTATATTACGCGTTTGGCTTTAAGGTACATTTCCTTCAAGCCCTCCCTGGACTCCGGTGAGAATTCTAAGAAAAGACGGGTTTCATGCCACATGCTGCTTTTTAATAAAGCAGTTTCGAAAAAACTAAAATGCCAGGTGACTCCCTGGGCACTGAGCAATTATATGGCTAGGTTCACACAGGACATGTTTGTCATATTTTCCATACATATTACATATGAAATGGGCCCACTCGTGGTTTTGGCAGGGTCGGCCAGCAAACTAGTATGTATGGGCCATCCCGAATGTCTGCCGTCAGCAGATGTTGGTGAACAGAAGGACCAGGCATGTTGGATTTAACCATAACCAATCCTTTGGTCTGCCAGGAGATACACCCCTCTCTCCACTAAAATAAACTTGCACACTTGGCCAAGAGAACATGCTTATGGTGGAGTCAGGGAACATCGATGGTCATATCTCAGTCTTTAAATATTTAAAGAACTGTTATAGATCCAAAGCACTGTATGAACAAGTGCGTGTGAACATGAACCATTATCTATGACTGAAAGAAAATCGAATGTGTAAGGGGGCCTGATCCTTTTGTCCTCAAAGGAGATATGCCACCACCAGAGGTGTCTGGCAGCAGCTTGCTCCCATCTCTCCACTGACAACACATGCATGCTTGGCCGGGTGTGTATAGAGGATTTAGGAGGAATCTATAGCTTATGACCAGCCTTAGGGTCCATTCACACGTCCGTGGTGTATTGCGAATCCGCAATACACCCAGCCGGCACCCTCATAGAACTGCCTATGTTCTATTTTTTGCGGAGCCACGTCCCGGAAGTTCGGGGCCGCGCTCCGGAAATGCAGATGCGGAGAGCACATAGTGTGCTCTTCGCATCCCGTTCTGCTTCATTGAGAATGAATGGATCCGCACCCGTTCCCGATATTGCGGAACAGATGCGGACCCATTTGCGAACGTGTGAATGGACCCTAAAAGGACTTTCCAGGAGTAAAATATTGACAACCTATCCTCAGAATAGGTCATCAATGTCTGATCAGTGGGGTCTGACTCCTGGCACGCCCATCAATCAGTTGTTTGAAGAGGTTGTGCCTGCGGCCAGTGACATCACGTTCAGCGGTCACATGCCCTATGCGCCGCTCAGTCCTACTCAAGTGAGGTTGGACCTGCACCTATCAGTCATTGGGGGCATATCCTAATGTCTAAGATGGGCCATCCCCATTTAAAACACTTGGATATATTTTTCTGTTTAGGGTGAAAATAAGGCTACTTTCATACTTGCGTTCGGAGCGGATCCGTCTGGTGTCTGCACAGACGGATCCGCTCCTATAATGAAAACGATGGTATCCGTTCAGAACGGATCCGTCTGCATTATATTTCAGAAAAAAATCTAAGTGTGAAAGTTAGTCAAACGGATCCGTCCAGACTTTGCATTGAAAGTCAATGGGAGACGATCCGTTTGAAAATTGCACCATATTGTGTCAACTTCAAACGGATCCGTCCCCATTTACTTGCATTGTAAGTCTGGACGGATCCGTTTGGCTCCGCACGGCCAGGCGGACACCAAAACGCTGCAAGCTGCGTTCGGGGGTCCGCCTGCTGAGCGGAACGGTGCCAAACTGATGCATTCTGAGCGGATCCGCATCCACTCAGAATGCATTGGGGCAGTACGGATGCGTTCGGGGCCGCTTGTGAGAGCCTTCAAACGGAACTCACAAGCGGAACCCCGAACGCAGGTGTGAAAGTAGCCTAAGGCCCCTTTCACACAAGCGAGTTTTCCGCGCGGGTGCAATGCGTGATGTGAACGCATAGCACCCGCACTGAATCCTGACCCATTTATTTCAATGGGTCTGTGTACATGAGCGTTGTTTTTCACGCATCAGTTCTGCGTTGCGTGAAAATCGCAGCATGTTCTATATTCTGCGTTTTTCACGCAGCCCTGGCCCCATAGAAGTGAATGGGGCTGCGTGAAAAACGCATTACATCCGCAAGCAAGTGCGGGTGCGATACGTTTTTCACTGATGGTTGCTAAGAGATGTTGTTTGTAAACCTTCAGTTTTTCATCACGCGCGTGAAAAACGCATCAAAACGCATTGCACCCGTGCGGAAAAAACTGAACAACTGAACGCAATTGCAGACAAAACTGACTGAACTTGCTTGCAAAATGGTGCAAGTTTCCCTGAACGCACCCTGAACGCATCCGGACCTAATCCGTCATGCTCGTGTGAAAGAGGCCTAAAATGTATTTCCGTTCCGCCCCATATCAGTCATGTAATGCTGTCCTAGTCTCGAGGACCTAACTGCTACTGCAGGGCCTATGACAAAATGATAGCAGCAAGCTGGTGACATACTGGTAAAATGGAATTTTTCATCCGTTCATAGAAGGTGAAATGTCATTGTCAGGGTAGGGTTCTTGCTCATTTGTATATTCGCCAAAAGGCTCAGTTAAGGATTATTTACTTTTCGGTTAGACCTGGACAAAATGTCTTGGCCCGATTTCCAAAAAACATCCATGTGAAATATGGGCAGTGCAACCCTTGGATGGCACACACTGTTCAAAACCAGATGTTATAGTGTGCTGTAATTGCAATGACGTGCCATGCTAAGCCTGCCCATTGTACACAAGTGGCCGCCGATAGCTCCAGTGAAGCTCTGGTTTGCACCCACTTTGAATATTGCAGTTTCCCTGGGTTGTGCGGTATAGACAGTATCACTACGGCAGGAGATACAATATCGATTTGATGGATTTGGATTCATCCACCTTCATAACCATTTGTCATTGCTCTAATGCCTTCAAAATGAATAATCAAGTTACTTTGCAAAAAGTCTTAAAGGGAACCAGTCATCAAATATACCGGGGGAGCTTTATCAAACTGGTGTAAAGTAGAACTGGCTTAGATGCCCATAGCAACCAATCAGATTCCACCTTTCATTTTTCACAGCTCCTTTGGAAAATGAAAGGTGGAATCTGATTGGTTGCTATGGGCAACTAAGCCAGTTCTACTATACACCATTTTGATAAATTTCCTCCACCATATCTAAACCTCTGGCATAGTGTTATACGGGATGGTAACAGCTTTCTAAACAGGTGACTGTCTAAAATGGGCCTTGGAGCACAAAGTAAACAATAAAGCTATAAAACTAGCACACACTACCTGTGCAGGTGAAGCCAAGGCCGGGACACCTTAGGCTAGTGTCACACTTGTGTTTATTGGATCTAGCAGAGAACAGCCTGCTTGAGTTCACTGGATCCAGCCTAGCCGCATCACCGTCGGGCACCACTGACTGAAATTGGATGCGGACAGTTTCCGGCATGAGTGCCGGGTTTCAGCCGGACAAAAGCCGATGCATGCAGCAGATTTTTTCTGGTTGCTCACGTGTTCTAATACAGTGGGGGAAATAATTATTTGACCCCTCGCTGATTTTGTAAGTTTGTCCAATGACAAAGAAATGAAAAGTCTCAGAACAGTATCATTTCAATGGTAGGTTTATTGTAACAGTGGCAGATAGCACATCAAAAGGAAAATCGAAAAAATAACTTTAAATAAAAGATAGCAACTGATTTGCATTTCATTGAGTGAAATAAGTATTTGAACCCCTACCAACCATTAAGAGTTCTGGCTCCCACAGAGTGGTTAGACACTTCTACTCAATTAGTCACCCTCATTAAGGACACCTGTCTTAACTAGTCACCTGTATAAAAGACACCTGTCCACAGAATCAATCAATCAATCAAGCAGACTCCAAACTCTCCAACATGGGAAAGACCAAAGAGCTGTCCAAGGATGTCAGAGACAAAATTGTAGACCTGCACAAGGCTGGAATGGGCTACAAAACCATTAGCAAGAAGCTGGGAGAGAAGGTGACAACTGTTGGTGCGATTGTTCGAAAATGGAAGGAGCACAAAATGACCATCAATCGACCTCGCTCTGGGGCTCCACGCAAGATCTCACCTCGTGGGGTGTCAATGGTTCTGAGAAAGGTGAAAAAGCATCCTAGAACTACACGGGAGGAGTTAGTTAATGACCTCAAATTAGCAGGGACCACAGTCACCAAGAAAACCATTGGAAACACATTACACCGCAATGGATTAAAATCCTGCAGGGCTCGCAAGGTCCCCCTGCTCAGGAAGGCACATGTGCAGGCCCGTCTGAAGTTTGCCAATGAACACCTGAATGATTCAGAGAGTGACTGGGAGAAGGTGCTGTGGTCTGATGAGACCAAAATAGAGCTCTTTGGCATTAACTCAACTCGCTGTGTTTGGAGGAAGAAAAATGCTGCCTATGACCCCCAAAACACCGTCCCCACCGTCAAGCATGGGGGTGGAAACATTTTGCTTTGGGGGTGTTTTTCTGCTAAGGGCACAGGACAACTTATTCGCATAAACGGGAAAATGGACGGAGCCATATATCGTGAAATCCTGAGCGACAACCTCCTTCCCTCTGCCAGGAAACTGAAAATGGGTCGTGGATGGGTGTTCCAGCACGACAATGACCCAAAACATACAGCAAAGGCAACAAAGGAGTGGCTCAAGAAGAAGCACATTAAGGTCATGGAGTGGCCTAGTCAGTCTCCGGACCTTAATCCAATCGAAAACCTATGGAGGGAGCTCAAGCTCAGAGTTGCACAGAGACAGCCTCGAAACCTTAGGGATTTAGAGATGATCTGCAAAGAGGAGTGGACCAACATTCCTCCTAAAATGTGCGCAAACTTGGTCATCAATTACAAGAAACGTTTGACCTCTGTGCTTGCAAACAAGGGTTTTTCCACCAAGTATTAAGTCTTTTTTTGTTAGAGGGTTCAAATACTTATTTCACTCAATGAAATGCAAATCAGTTGCTATCTTTTATTTAAAGTTATTTTTTCGATTTTCCTTTTGATGTGCTATCTGCCACTGTTACAATAAACCTACCATTGAAATGATACTGTTCTGAGACTTTTCATTTCTTTGTCATTGGACAAACTTACAAAATCAGTGAGGGGTCAAATAATTATTTCCCCCACTGTAACTCCCACATTCTCTTTCGGGATCTTAGGTTAGATTCAAGCACACGTGACTTCCAGACATCTGTTTTTTGCAACCCCACAGAAATGAATGGGCGTGCGATTCTCAAAAATGCAGATCTGGCCCCAAAATACAGTCATGTGCATAAGGCTTTAGTCTAAAAAAAATATCTGTGTGTGTACAATATCAAGCCCTAGTGATCATTAAGAAGTTTAAGGGGTATTCTCATCTGGGACATTTATGGCATAATTTATGCCATAAATGTCCAACTGGTACAGTTTTCTGAGAGACCCACTCCCATCTCAAGAACAGGGCCCAAGGGAGAGCACGCTGGGCATGCCTGGACGCCCCTCCATTCACCGCTATGGGACTTCTGAAAGGAGGGGTACATGCGCATTTCCTCTCCATTCACTGCTATGGGACTTTCAAAAATAGCCTAGCACGCTCCCTCAGCTATTTTCCTAATTCCCATAGCAGTGACTGGAGAGGATGTCGCGCATGCGCAGTGTGCTCTCCATTCACAGTTAGACCCTGTTCTTGGGAGCGGGTCCCAAAGGTTGGATCCACACGTATCAGACATTTATGGCATATCTTATCAATAAGTCATAAATGTTCCAGGTGGGAACACCTCTTTAAAGGGGTCATTTTCCACAAATGGACACACCTCAGATAGTCACTGACTGACTCATTCACTGTGGATCAAGGGGCACCCGAAATGAGAGACCAGTGGGAAGTGGAAATGGCTGGGGATCTGCGAGGCTTCATTTCTTGCTGTTTCTATGCCTTATTTTTTTTATTCACTGTGCCTTTTATACCTTCCCCTTCATTGCCTGGTTCTCAAACTGTGTGCTAAAGCTGAATAATATCTCCCCATCTTCCACTGCCCTCACCTGAAGTAGAAACATCAAAAATACAGCGAAGTCATGAACCAAAGTATCTTTTCTGGCAACAGACGAATCAATGGAACTAAAACGCGTCAGTTTATACCCTTTAGTCTACTTTCACACTAGCGTTCGGAGCGGATCCGTCTGATGTTTCATCAGACGGATCCGCTCCTATAATGCAGACGTTCGTATCCGTTCAGAACGGATGCGTCTGCATTAAAACTTAGAAAATTTTCTAAGTGTGAAAGTTGTCTGAGCGGATCCGTTCAGACTTTACATTGTAAGTCAATGGGGAACGGATCCGCTTGAAGATTGAGCCATATGGTGTCATCTTCAAGCGGATCCGCCTCCATTGACTTACATTGTAAGTCTGGACGGATCTGCTCGCCTCCGCACGGCCAGGCGGACACCCGAACGCTGCAAGCAGCGTTCAGGTGTCCGCTCACTGAGCGGAGCGGAGGCTGAGCGCTGGCAGGCGGATGCATTCTCAGTGGATCCGCCTCCACTGAGAATGCATTGGGGCCAGACGGATGCGTTCGGGACCGCTCGTGAGCCCCTTCAAACGGAGCGCACGAGCGGACACCCGAACGCTAGTGTGAAAGTAGCCTTAGCGTGAAAAATACTTTCCGGCTAGAATTGCAATCATTTTAGAAATATAATAAAATGTCACTTACCCATATTCCCTGTATCATGCTTGTGCCCCCTCCACTGTATGGCGTATGATGTGTGCGCTGTGATACGTTGTCTGTATATACTCTGTATATACCGTATGCTGCATGCATAGGTACACTGAGACAAAAAGAGCGGCGCCAGAATCATGATGCAGGGTACAGGGGCCTTTTTTTTTTTAAGTGAAAGCCCCTGTAAGGGTACTTTCACCCTTACGTAAGAGGATTCCGGCAGGCAGTTCCGTTGCCGGAACTGCCTGCCGGATCCGTCAAAACGTATGCAAACTGATGGCATTTGTCAGACGGATCAGGATCCTGATTCGTCTGACAAATGCATTTTGCGGTTTGAGCATGCGCAGACCGCAAAAACGGATCCGAACAGATAAAACTGTAGCATGCTGCGGTATTATCTCCGTCCTGAAAAGGCAAAAAGACGGAACTGAAGACATCCTGATGCATCCTGAAGGGATTACTCTCCATTCAGAATGCATGGGGATAAAACTGATCAGTTCTTTTCCGGTATAGAGCCCCTAGGACGGAACTCAGTGCCGGAAAAGAATAACGCTAGTGTGAAAGTACCCTTAGAACACAGAACCCGTATAGTCATACAGGTAATGGTAAATATAGCAACACACAAACAGCATTAAGGGCTCATTCAGACGGCCGTATGCTGTCCGCAAAAATACTGAATGCTATCCGTTTTTTTGCGGATCCGCAAAAAAACGGATCTGCAAAAAAACGGATAGCATTCAGTATTTTTGCGGACCCATAGACTTCAATGGGGCCATGTCCTGATTTTCACGGACAAGTATAGGACATGTTTCATTTTTTTTGCGGATCCGCAAAAAAACGGATAGCATTCAGTATTTTTGCGGACAGCATACGGCCGTCTGAATGAGCCCTTAAAGTATCACTGGCCGGGAGCGTGGACAATATGGCGAGCGCTGTAGGGAAAGTGTGATCACCAAACGGCCAGTAATGAAGGCTCCTCTACCCATGAGCATGACCACTACTGTCCAATACACAAATAAATACAAAAAAAACAACCAAAAGTGACCCTATTGCCAAGACGGAGTGTACCAATATATATTGTGGCTAAGTGGGGGGTCAACTTGAGTAAAAAAAAAACGGTACAAGCTCCCGCAAATGAGAAACAACTGAAGAAAAATTGGAGCTGACAAAGTACCCATATAAGGCTACTTTCACACTAGCGTTCGGAGCGGATCCGTCTGATGTTTCATCAGACGGATCCGCTCCGATAATGCAGACGTTCGCATCCGTTCAGAACGGATCCGTCTGCATTAAAACTTAGAAAATTTTCTAAGTGTGAAAGTTGTCTGAGCGGATCCGTTCAGACTTTACATTGTAAGTCAATGGGGAGCGGATCCGCTTGAAGATTGAGCCATATGGTGTCATCTTCAAGCGGATCCGCCCCCATTGACTTACATTGTAAGTCTGGACGGATCCGCTCGCCTCCGCACGGCCAGGCGGACACCCGAACGCTGCAAGCAGCGTTCAGGTGTCCGCTCACTGAGCGGAGCGGAGGCTGAGCGCTGGCAGGCGGATGCATTCTCAGTGGATCCGCCTCCACTGAGAATGCATTAGGGTCAGACGGCTGCGTTCGGGACCGCTCGTGAGCCCCTTCAAACGGAGCTCACGAGCGGACACCCGAACGCTAGTGTGAAAGTAGCCTAAAATGTCATATTTTATTGAAAAATTGATGTAAAAGGATATATAAATAAATATATCATGTGTAAAAGTTACTGGTAATTGCAATATGGTACAAATACATAAGAAATAAAAAATCGGATGAATCTTCTATCTGCAAGAATCATGAACATGAATCAAATCAAGGATACTGGCAATGGAGAGTATATAGAATTATATCCCATACAAGTATTAGCCATGAATCCAAGAGAATACAATGTCAGGAGGACTCACCTAAGTAAGTGTGTATACCAGGATGGCGCCACCCCGACGCGCGTTTCGGCGTGCCTTCGTCTGGGGGTAACGTCATCGCTTTGAGATCAGATATTTATATCCCCTATCCACCAATAGGATGCATGATGATTTCAATCACCTTAATGTATAATGACTGCGCAGCGGGCGAATGCCCGCACCGTGCCCTCCTCCCATCTGGCGTCACACTGCCACGCCCACAAGCACATGAAAATGTCATGTGATGGGGCGGCCTCGGTGTAGAGATGCACAGATGGGAGGCGTTGGGCGCCGCGCGCCCACATCACAGGAGAGAGATAGATCCTTTTACTGGTCCCATATAACACCAGCATAAAAATAAGACAATCCCAGTCAATCGTTATTAATCTGCTAAAAATTACCGTAGATCATGTATATTATATATATACATAAACCAGTGCAGTACGTGCATAACCATGTGTGCGAAAAAAAGGGGGTATGTGATCCACGGCTTCTATAATTACTATGTTCAATCATGAATCACTGAAACCCAGCAATGGCCAGTGTTTACAGCTTACCTCCTAAATAATTGTAGTACTGCCACTCTGTACCCCTACAGGGCCAAGATATGCATACAGTAGCTATATATATTTACACAGAGTATATGACAAGCTTTACATTACAGAACCCTATAGGCTCTGAGCACTGTTCACGGCTATGAAATACAGTGCAACCTCTCTGAGAAGACCACCCCTTTACTGAGACCAGATATTCAGTGACAGGTTTTCAGTTCCCCGTGTGTCATGTATCCTGCCTCTTCGCTGAGAAGACCACCCCTCTAAAAGACCATTATTCTATGCAATTTTGAGTAAGGGTACTTTCCCACTTGCGGCAGAGGATTCCGGCAGGCAGTTCCGTCGCAAACGGATGCGGATCCGTCTGACAAATGCATTGCAATACCGGATCCGTCTTTCCGGTTGTCATCCAGAAAAACGGATCCGGTATTTTTTTTTCTTCACAGATTTAAAGATCTGCACATGCGCGGACCGAAAGAACGGATCCGACAATGCGGAGATTTTAATGCTGGATCCGGCACTAATACATTTCGATGGAAATTAATGCCGGATCCGGCAAGTGTTCAGGAATTTTGGACGGAGAGAAAACTGCAGCATCCGTCTCTCCGGATCTGGCATTTCTTTTTTTTCTTCTTTTTTTGCGGTTTAAGCATGCGCAGACCGCAAAAGGGGATCCGAATTTTGGACGGAGATAAAACCGTAGCATGCTGCGGTATTATCTCCGTCCTGAAAAGGCAAAAAGACTGAACTGAAGACATCCTGATGCCTCCTGAACGGATTACTCTCCATTCAGAATGCATGGGGATAAAACTGATCCATTCTTTTTCGGTATTGAGCCCTTAGGACGGAACTCTATGCCGGAAAAGAAAAACGCTAGTGTGAAAGTACCCTTACCTGTATGTCCATAGGGGTCTAATTATTGCCATTGTCACTTCATACGTGAGGCACTGTGGAAGATGTAATGTGAAGGTTATTAAATGGACAGGATGTATGTAACCACAGCACACGCGGTACATACTTCACATTCAGCATACACTCAGTTCATGGCTGCAGGTGGGATTCTTTGTTTCCATAAGTCTCATTCATAAGGATTAGGTATGTGCATAGATGTGCACTGCGCCTATAGATCTGCATATGTAAACATACGACACTCCTTCCTGTAGAAACTTTTCCGAAGATCAGCTCCTCCTCACTGAATGTTAACAAGGATACAGGCAGTAGAGAAAAGTGGGTGTATTATATAGTGCGCTGGTGTGTGTGCATATATATATATATATATATATATATATAGGCATATCCCATATCTATGGATGGGCGTATGTAAACAATGCACCTGACGCTACAGATGTGGTTCCCATGAGTGCGCTATATATATATTATATACTACACATTCTATTATACAAGGATTTTCACAAACTGTATATATAAAGACAAAGCCTATCATGCATGTATCCACACATATACCAAATATAAGACATACCATCATACATACAGTATACATATAAACATAAATCAGACACATGACGTATTTATAAACATGCATGTAGAATCTATATACATATACTGCCTATATAACCACACACACTATCACACATGTGAACACACACAGATAATGTATAGAAGCATACACTACCATTCATATACAGTATATATGACAATACACACTATCATACATAGCCTATATTACCATACACTACTATACATATACAGTATACATTACCATATATACTGTATATGTATGATAGCGTATGGTCATATATACTGTATATGTATGATAGCGTATGGTCATATATACTGTATATGTATGATAGCGTATGGTCATATATACTGTATATGTATGATAGCGTATGGTCATGTATACTGTATATGTATGATATTGTATGGTCATATATACTGTATATGTATGATAGCATATGGTCATATATACTGTATATGTATGATAGCGTATGGTCATATATACTGTATATGTATGATAGCGTATGGTAATGTATACTGTATATGTATGATAGCGTATAGTAATGTATACTGTATATGTATAGTAGCGTATGGTCATCTATACTGTATATGTATGATAGCGTATGGTAATGTATACTGTATATGTATGATAGCGTATGGTCATATATACTGTATATGTATGATAGCGTATGGTCATATATACTGTATATGTATGATAGCGTATGGTCATATATACTGTATATGTATGATAGCGTATGGTCATATATACTGTATATGTATGATAGCGTATGGTAATGTATACTGTATATGTATGATAGCGTATGGTAATGTATACTGTATATGTATAGTAGCGTATGGTCATCTATACTGTATATGTATGATAGCGTATGGTCATATATACTGTATATGTATGATAGCGTATGGTAATGTATACTGTATATGTATAGTAGCGTATGGTCATCTATACTGTATATGTATGATAGCGTATGGTCATCTATACTGTATATGTATGATAGCGTATGGTCATATATACTGTATATGTATGATAGCGTATGGTCATATATACTGTATGATACTGTATGGTAATGTATATTTATCAGTGTATGGTGCTGTATACTGTATATGTTTGATAGTGTATGCTCATATATACTGTACGTATGGTACTGTATATGAATGACAGTGTATGGTAATGTATATGTATAAAAGTGTATGGTCATATATACTGTATGTATGATAGTGTATATGACAATTATACATATACATTACCATACACTGTCATACATATACAGTACCATACGTACAGTATATATGAGCATACACTATCAAACATATACAGTACCATGCACTCTACTATACATATACAGTATATATGACCATACACTACCATACATATACAGTATATATGACCATACACTACTATACATATACAGTATATATGACCATACACTACTATACATATACAGTATATATGACCATACACTACCATACATATACAGTATATATGACCATACACTACTATACATATACAGTATATATGACCATACACTACTATACATATACAGTATATATGACCATACACTACCATACATATACAGTATATATGACCATACACTACCATACATATACAGTATATATGACCATACACTACTATACATATACAGTATATATGACCATACACTACTATACATATACAGTATATATGACCATACATATACAGTATATATGACCATACACTACTATACATATACAGTATATATGACCATACACTACTATACATATACAGTATATATGACCATACATATACAGTATATATGACCATACACTACTATACATATACAGTATACATTACCATACGCTATCATACATATACAGTATATATGACCATACACTACCATACATATACAGTATATATGACCATACACTACCATACATATACAGTATATATGACCATACACTACTATACATATACAGTATATATGACCATACACTACTATACATATACAGTATATATGACCATACACTACTATACATATACAGTATATATGACCATACACTACCACACATATACAGTATATATGACCATACACTACCATACATATACAGTATATATGACCATACACTACTATACATATACAGTATATATGACCATACACTACTATACATATACAGTATATATGACCATACATATACAGTATATATGACCATACACTACTATACATATACAGTATATATGACCATACACTACTATACATATACAGTATACATTACCATACGCTATCATACATATACAGTATATATGACCATACACTACCATACATATACAGTATATATGACCATACACTACTATACATATACAGTATATATGACCATACACTACTATACATATACAGTATATATGACCATACACTACTATACATATACAGTATATATATGACCATACACTACTATACATATACAGTATATATATGACCATACACTACCACACATATACAGTATATATGACCATACACTACCACACATATACAGTATATATGACCATACACTACCACACATATACAGTATATATGACCATACACTACTATACATATACAGTATATATGACCATACACTACCACACATATACAGTATATATGACCATACACTACCACACATATACAGTATATATGACCATACACTACTATACATATACAGTATATATGACCATACACTACTATACATATACAGTATATATGACCATACACTACTATACATATACAGCACCATGCACACTACTATACATATACAGTATATATGACCATACACTACTATACATATACAGTATATATGACCATACACTATCATACATATACAGCACCATGCACACTACTATACATATACAGTCTATATGACCATACACTATCATACATATATATACATATACAGCACCATGCACACTACTATACAACAGTATATATGACTATACACTATCATACATATATATATATATACACATATACAGCACCATGCACACTACTATACATATACAGTATATATGACCATACACTATGATACATATACAGTACCATGCACACTACTATACATATACAGTATATATGACTATACACTATCATACATATATATATATACACATATACAGCACCATGCACACTACTATACATATACAGTATATATGACCATACACTACTATACATATACAGTATATATATGACCATACACTACTATACATATACAGTATATATATGACCATACACTACCACACATATACAGTATATATGACCATACACTACCACACATATACAGTATATATGACCATACACTACCACACATATACAGTATATATGACCATACACTACTATACATATACAGTATATATGACCATACACTACCACACATATACAGTATATATGACCATACACTACCACACATATACAGTATATATGACCATACACTACTATACATATACAGTATATATGACCATACACTACTATACATATACAGTATATATGACCATACACTACTATACATATACAGCACCATGCACACTACTATACATATACAGTATATATGACCATACACTACTATACATATACAGTATATATGACCATACACTATCATACATATACAGCACCATGCACACTACTATACATATACAGTCTATATGACCATACACTATCATACATATATATACATATACAGCACCATGCACACTACTATACAACAGTATATATGACTATACACTATCATACATATATATATACACATATACAGCACCATGCACACTACTATACATATACAGTCTATATGACCATACACTATCATACATATATATACATATACAGCACCATGCACACTACTATACAACAGTATATATGACTATACACTATCATACATATATATATATATATACACATATACAGCACCATGCACACTACTATACATATACAGTATATATGACCATACACTATGATACATATACAGTACCATGCACACTACTATACATATACAGTATATATGACTATACACTATCATACATATATATATATACACATATACAGCACCATGCACACTACTATACATATACAGTATATATGGCCATACACTATGATACATATACAGTACCATGCACACTACTATACATATACAGTCTATCCTACCACCCACATCCGTCCACCATGCTGACAGTACCTGCCTGTGTACACACAGCGGGTGCCAGGCGAGGTTGGCAGCGCCGCCTGCCAGTCACACGTGTCCCCGGCCCCTCTCACCTTCCAGCCGGCGGAGCTGTTGCTGTCCCCCTTGTCCTTGAAGTAGGGTACGGAGCGGACCATCCAGTCGTAGATCTGGGACAGGGTGAGCCTCTTGTCCGGGGAGCTCTCGATGGCCCTGGTGATGAGGTCTGCATAGGACATATTCCCCCAGGCATTCCTGCGGGACGAGCACTTCCTCTGCTGGCCGGCCGCCCCGCTGACAGCGCTCCCTCCAGCCCACAGCGCCGTCTGCACGGTCTCCACTCCACCGACCGGAGCGGCCAGCACCGTCATCGCCGCCACATCCCCGCCGCTCACCAGCAGCAGCGTGCCCCTCTCCACCGAGTCTCCGGCCGCCCCTGCCGAGGCGGCGGACACCTCCTCGTCGTCGTCGTCGTCTTCCTCCGGGATCATGGACGACGAGTCCCCGGGGATGCCAGGCTTCGCCGGGCTGGCCTGAGAGTCGGGGCGCTGCAGGGGCCAAGTGCAGGAGCGGGGCCGGCTCTGCGGCTCGAAGTCCGAGTCTATATCCACGTCCCCCTCCGGGGAGGCGGGTGGCAGAGCGTCTGCCATGCTGGCTAAGTTGCCAGAAAACACAAGAAATGCCAACGTGTGTGTAGGTGGAAGCAGTGGAGAAGTGAGCGGATTACAGGGCAGCGCCTAGTGGTGCAGGTAGACGGGCTCCATGGCTCCGAGCACTCTTTGTCCCGGGGTGTACGCACATATGAATCCCCGCTGTCACATGCACACGGCCGCATAAGCCTTCCTCACTACTGTACACATCCGTCCATGTGCAGCCCTGGCATCTGCACATCACCTCCCTGCTCCCGCTGCTGCCATCTTGACAATTCCCCACACCTCGCTCAGGTCCCTTCTCGTGCAGCGGGCACGGCTCTGCCAATGAGAGGGGGCAGCCACGGCCGAGAATTCGCCTCTTATCTGCTGGACAGGGCGGGCGGTGGGCTCTGTCTGTCACCCTGCACAGTCCCCTCCTGACAGCCTCCTCCACTAACATCACACTAGTGAGGGGCACACGCAGGGTACAGACAACCTAACCCTGCCAGCACTGCCCACTGGGAGGAGGCCCAGATGGGAGGGGAGTGCACAGCACACTCCTTCACTGCTGCTTTCCACTGTACAGCCCTATAGACAGCTGGAATATGGGACTGGGGTGCCAAGTTCACTTATATCTATATATTACCTGTCCACACTACCCACTTTTTTTTATATGAACATAGGCAATATACCAGTGGCGTAGCTTGGCCCCACAGCTCATTTTTGACCCCTCCACCCCCCCCCCCCCCCGAAACTTCTTCGCAACCCCCTCCTCACGTGCAACCCCCACTCTAACAGTGGCGTCTCTAGCTTTCAAATTTTGGGGGGGCACACTGGGGGCCAGGACAAAAGTAGGGGGGGCAGCTATAACAACGATACATTTACACAAGTACGCTTAGAAATGCTGCAATACTTTACCCAATACCTAAAACCGCAACAGGGAAGAAAAGTCCAGCTGTCTGTGGATGACACTTTTATAGAGAGGGGGATCTGTGGATGACACTGCTATGGGGGGGGGGGATCTGTGGATGCCACATACCGTATATAGCATCTTATGCTATATGTGTCATCCACAGATCCACCCCATGACAGTGTCATCCCCATTTCCCCCTCCATAACAGTGTCATCCACAGATCTCCCTCCCTATAACAGTGTCATCCACAGATCTCCCTCCCCGCCTCTCACAGGAGTGTACATATATAAAATAAACATATTTCACATGAACACTTACAGTTACTTGGCTTGGCCCTTGGGGATCTCGGACACCACTTCAACACTTTGGCCGGGGGCTCGGCGGAGCTGATGTTGTGTTTTATCCTAATGAGAAAGATTTCATAATAAGGATTTGGAGAAGGGGCAGAGGGATAGCAGAGCAGGGAGAGGCTGGTGCTGCTACTAGGGGGTCATACCATAATGCCCCCCAGTAGAAATAATTCTCCTTATAATGTGCAAAACATACCCCCTTATGCCCCCAGTTGAGCTAATGTCCCCCATAATGTGCCAGTATAAAATACCCCTATATAGTGCCCCAGTAAATGCCTCCATAGTGCTCCTCTCCCCCCTCCCTGCTAGTGCCCCCCATAATGTACCAGTATAAAATACCCCTATATAGTGCCCCCAGTAAATGCCACCAGAGTGCTCCTCTCCCCCCTCCCTGCTAGTGCCCCCCATAATGTACCAGTATAAAATGCCCTATATATCGTGCCCCAGTAGATGCCCTCAGTGTCCCCCATAATTTGCAAGTATAAAATACCCCTTCTTAGTGCCCCCCGTAGATGACTCCATAGTACTCCTGTCTCCCCTTCTCCATAGTACCCACCATAATGTGTCCCAGTATAAAATGCTACTGTACAGAGCCCCCATATAAAACACCCCTTCTTTGTGGCCTCAGTAGATGCCGCTATAGTGCCCACCAATAATGTGCCAGTAATAAGTGCCCTCAATAACGTGCCACTGCCAGTAACAAGAGCCCCCCAATGTGCCAGTAATAAGCCCCCATCACGTGCCAGTAACAAGAGCCCCCATCACGTGCCAATAATAAGCTCCCCATCACGTGCCAGTAATAAGCCCCCATCACGTGCCAGTAATAAGCCCCCCCATCACATGCCAGTAATAAGCCCCCCCATCACGTGCCAGTAATAAGCCCCCCATTACGTGCTAGTAATAAGCCCCCCATTACGTGCTAGTATTAAGCCCCCCCATTACGTGCCAGTATTAAGCCCCCCCATCATGTGCCAGTATTAAGCCCCCCCATGTTCCAGTATTAAGCCTCCCCATCATGTGCCAGTATTAAGCCCCCCATCGTGCCAGTATTAAGCCCCCCCATCATGTGCCAGTATTAAGCCCCCCATCATGTGCCAGTATTAAGTTCCCCCATCATCATGTGCCAGTATTAAGTCCCCCCATCATGTGCCAGTAATAAGTCCCCCCATCATCATGTGCCAGTATTAAGTACCCCCATCATCATGTGCCAGTATTAAGTCCCCCCATCATCATGTGCCAGTATTAAGTCCCCCCATCATCATGTGCCAGTATTAAGTCCCCCATCATCATGTGCCAGTATTAAGTCCCCCCATCATCATGTGCCAGTATTAAGTCCCCCATCATCATGTGCCAGTATTAAGTCCCCCCCCATCATGTGCCAGTATTAAGTCCCCCCCATCATCATGTGCCAGTATTAAGTCCCCCCCATCATCATGTGCCAGTATTAAGTCCCCCCCATCATCATGTGCCAGTATTAAGTCCCCCCCATCATCATGTGCCAGTTTTAAGTCCCCCCCATCATGTGCCAGTATTAAGTCCCCCCCCATTGTAATAAGCCCCCCCAATATGCCAGTAAGACTATTGTAAAAAAACAAACAAAAAAAAAACACTTATACTTACCTCAGTGTCAGCGATGCGATGCAGACTCTTCCTGTGTCCCGCGCTGTAAGGCTCAGGCGGCGCGATGACGTCATCGCTCCACCTGCGCCGGCCTCTGATAGGCTGCCGGCCTAGTGCCTGCAGCCTATCAGAGGAAGGGGAAGGGACACGCCTCTCCCTCCCCTGCACCTCCGCTGGCACAGGCAGGTTACAATGGAGATGAGCGCAATGGAAGCGCTCATCTCCCTGTGCCCGGCGGCGGCTCACTTAGGGGGGGGGGGGCATTTTAGTTGGGGGGGCACAGCATGATGTAGGGGGGGCCGTGGCCCCCTCTGGCCCCCCCCCTGGCGACGCCACTGCACTCTAATCAAGATCATTCTCTCACACCAGGCCCGGCAGTCGCTCCGTCAATTTCCTACAGTGTCTCTGTATATAATGTCGTTGTATGATACTGTTGAGGGGGCCCTGACAATAAAATCATTTAGTCCTCATCATGGGTGGGCCCCTTCTGCATTTGGGCCCCAAAGCAGCCGCTTCCCCTGATTCCCCTATAGCTACGCCCCTGCAATATACTTTATAGCAGCATCTTAGCCAACCTATCTACGGTATATGTCAGTCTACTGTGCCACCTGTGCAGGTGGTGGGGGACTGGGAGCCCACCTTGTTCAGGGGCCCACCAGGGGATTCACCTGTTCCCCTGTGGGCCAGTCTGAACCTGCCTATGGCACCCCTTCAGATGGAGTGTAAGGAGCATTTACTAAACTAGTCTTTGTAATCAGGATCCATGCCTTAATATTGCCCTTTATACAACAACTAGCAGAAGGACCCGGCTTCGCATGGGTATATTTCATCTATTTCATTTAGTGTTTGTGTGTGTTGTTAAACGATATCAACACTATCCACTATAACAGTGACATCTACAACACCCCGCCCCCAAAACAGTGACCTCCACAGCGACCTGCCTCCTTAAAGGGATTCTGTCACCTCCCCTAACCCAAAATCGGATTTTAAAGCAGTCATGCAGCACAGCTTAGGCTACTTTCACACTAGCGTTCGGAGCGGATCCGTCTGATGTTTCATCAGACGGATCCGCTCCGATAATGCAGACGTTTGCATCCGTTCTGAACGGATGCGTCTGCATTATAACTTAGAAAATTTTCTAAGTGTGAAAGTAGCCTGAGCAGATCCGTCCAGACTTTACATTGAAAGTCAATGGGGAACGGATCCGCTTGAAGATTGAGCCATATAGTGTCATCTTCAAGCGGATCCGCCCCCATTGACTTACATTGTAAGTCTGGACGGATCCGCTCGCCTCCGCACGGCCAGGCGGACACCCGAACGCTGCAAGCAGCGTTCAGGTGTCCGCTCACTGAGCGGAGCGGAGGCTGAACGCTGGCAGGCGGATGCATTCTCAGTGGATTCGCGTCCACTCAGAATGCATTAGGGCCAGACGGATGCGTTCGGGGCCGCTCGTGAGCCCCTTCAAACGGTGCGCACGAGCGGACACCCGAACGCTAGTGTGAAAGTAGCCTGAATCGGCTGTGCTCTTCTATCTTGTAATCCGTCCAGTAGTTTATGAGAAAAACGACTTTTATGATTATGTAAATTAGCCCTGAAGGTGCCCAGAGGGGCATTTTATTCCCCTTAGTGTGCCCAGTAACGCCCCTCTTACAGTGCCCAAAACCAGCCTCTAATCCCTCTCCTCCCCCTCGCTCACGGCCGAACGAACTCTCGCTCAGGCGCTGTACCCACTGAGGGCTGCGCCAGTGCGATCTGCAGGAGACTGAGGGCAGGAGCTTCATCCTCGTCACTGGGCATGCGCCGAGCCCAGTGACGTCCGATGCTCGCTCTTCCCTCAGTCAGCCTGGGAGGAAGCGCAGAGGATTGCCGATCGCCTGATGCACCCTGCGTTTTCTCCAGCCTGCCTGCCTGCCAGCGATTTCTTTCCCCACCCTCCCTCCTGGAAACAAATCATTATTACTGGGCTCGGCGCATGCCCAGTGACGGGAATGAAGCTCCTGCCCTCAGTCTCCTGCAGATCGCACTGGCGCAGCCCTCAGTGGGTACTGCGCCTGCGCGAGAGTTCGTTCGGCCGTGAGGGAGGGGGAGGAGAGGGATGAGAGGCTGTGGGCGGTTAGGCAGTCGGAAGGAAGGCATTTTGGGCACTGTAAGAGGGGCGTTACTGGGCACACTAAGGGGAATAAAACGCCCCTCTGGGCACCTTCAGGGCTAATTTACATAATCATAAAAGTCGTTTTTTCTCATAAACTACTGGACGGATTACAAGATAGAAGAGCACAGCCGATTCAAGGTAAGCTGTGCTGCATGACTGCTTTAAAATCCGAATTTGGGTTAGGGGAGGTGACAGAATCCCTTTAACATAAACATCTATAGCGCCCTCCCATTTAACAGTGACCTCCACAGCAGCCTGCCCCCTTAACAGTAACATCCACAGTGCCCTCCCTTTAACAGTGACCTCCACAGCAGCCTGCCCCCTTAACAGTAACATCCACAGTGCCCTCCCCTTTAACAGTGACCTCCACAGCTGCGGCCTCTTTATTAGTGACCTCCACAGTACCCCGTATCGTTAACAGTGATTTCCACAATAACCCACCCCCTTAACAGTGACCTCCACAGAGCTCCATTCCCTTAAAATGTGACCCCTACCACCCCACCCCGTTAACAGTGACTTCTACAGCACCCCGCCCGTTAACACTGACCTCCATAGCGGACCATCCCCTTAAGGAGGACCTTTCACTAGAATAAAACATCTAAACTAACTATACAGACATGGAGAGCGGCGCCCAGGGATCCCCCTGCACTTACTGTTATACCCGGGCGCCGCTTCGTTCTCCACTTATAGCCTCCGGTATCTTCATAGTTAGGCTCCACCCAGGGGAACCTGACGGCGTCTCTTTCTCCCAGGCTGTAGCGCTGGCCAATCGCAGCGCTCCGCTCATAGCCTGAGAGGCTTTTTTTTCTCTCAGGCTATGAGCTGAGCGCTGCGATTGGCCAGCGCTACAGCATGGGAGAATGAGACGCCGTCAGGTTCCCCTGGGTGGAGCCTAACTATGAAGATACCGGAGGCTATACCGGGCGAACGGAGCGGCGCCCAGGTATAACAGTAAGTGCAGGGAGATCCCTGGGCGCCGCTCTCCATGTCTGTATAGTTAGTTTAGATGTTTTATTCTAGTGAAAGGTCCTCTTTAACTGTGACCTCCACTGTTCCCTGCCCCCTTAACAGAGACCTCCACAGAGCCTGCGCCTGGGAAAATAACAAAAAAAGGGAGTGGGTATTAAAATTGAAAGGGATGACATGGGATCTTACCTTCTGCCTACCCAACTTTCCCTTTGTTTACCCCATGTTACCTAGGTGTAATAATTTTTGGG
Organism: Bufo bufo; assembly: GCF_905171765.1. Classification (NCBI taxonomy): domain Eukaryota; kingdom Metazoa; phylum Chordata; class Amphibia; order Anura; family Bufonidae; genus Bufo; species Bufo bufo. Next base: position 335,323,718 of record NC_053392.1, on the reverse strand, counting down.
GGCTTCTTTTGCTTTTGTTAGTTTCTGCTGTGTTATTTCTTATTTTACAGATGTCAAATCTGGCGGTTGATTCTTACCATTGAAGATGGATATGGCCAGTCTGGCACTAAATGCCTGTTGGCTTGCAGCAGCTGGGCATCATGGGCACCAGGGCCGATGTCATAACCCGGCAAATCCGGGCAAGTGCCGGGGCCCAATGCTCCTGAAAGGGGGGGCCCACTGAGCTGCTATGAGCACTTCCATCAATACAGATGGAAGCTCTCATTGCTGTCATTTCATTTACGCAGTACCCCTTTGGTGGGCCCTCTGAGTCACATGAGGCCGGCTGCTGCAGAGACTCAGACACGCCCCTTCTACACAGGACATGCTGCCTGAGGAGAGAGACCGGCAGGGCTGTAGCAGAAGTGTGAATACAGGTTGTCAGTGAGTCTGCACTGTGACTGTCTCTTCTCTGTGGGACAGGAGGGGGGGGGGACTCTTCGATCTGCTGCTGGATGCTGCTTCATTCTATTTAGTTGTTTTACTGTTTCATTAAGCAGTTTGCCTCCATGACACCTGTCCCCCCTCCCCCCCCCCATATCCTGTCCTATCTCATCCTCATGGAGCCCCTGCTGTCTCCTTTCCTCCCTTATGTATCCAGAGCTCCTGTTCCACCCTCCTATCTCCTTTTGCTGCCCTGCACAGACCACCTGTCACTACTTGTTGTATGAATCCCCCTCAGAGCCCCTTCCACCTACTTGCTGTGTCCACCCCTCCTGTCCATCCAGGGCCCCTCCTCCTCTGCCTCTCATTATGGTGGCATCTGAACCGCATTCACCATAAGGACCTTCTAGCGTCACAGGGTCATGTGACTGTGCCCCCCACCCTGTACTGTGCCCCCCACCCAGTACTATGCCCCCCACCCCATACTATGCCCCCCAACCAGTACTGTGCCCCTCACCCTGTACTGTGCCCCTTTATACCCTGCATTGTGCCCTCTTACCACACCCTGTACAGTGCCCCTAGTCATTCCCTGTACTGTGCCCTCTTATACCCTTTTATCCAGTCACTGTATGGTGGTTTTATCATTGTATGGCGGTGTTATCACTGTATGGCGGTGGTATCCAATATCTGTATGGCCATAACTGTATGCCCTTCCCTGCCCACGCCACTTTTTTTAGACCTGGCATGAGCGGGAAAAGATACAGATTGCGGTGCTAAGGACATTTGCGCCACATCTGTGTCAGAAATACGCCTAATATAGATGTATTTCTATATAATAAATGACCCCCTAATTGTATTATTATTTGGGGCTAGGGCTAATATCTTTATATTATATAGATTCTAGTGTATTATACTGTGCCCTGTATTTCCCAATAGATAAATGATCCTTGAGAAACATAGTCCTCATCCCTGACCACCAGGACCAGGTTGTGCGCTCTGTCAATACATGGCGTCCTCCCCTCTCCGCCACGCAGCTCCGTTGTGTACTGGTGCCTATTCTGATACTAGGGCTAGGCTCACATCCCATTTGTGCCATCCATTTAATATATACCAAAAATGTATACATTAACAGATGCTTAAAGGGAGTCTGTCACCTACCTGACCGGTTTCAAACAGGTGACATTGTTCAGTGGGGCACAAAGACATGACACAGATGTTACCCGTGGTTAGTTCTTCTGATGCTTCAAATCGCCCAAAAAGTCATTTTTATCATATGCTAATGAGCCGTCGCAAGGCCAGCCCTGTGGCTCTGTGACATCATATTTCCCTATAGGCTGTTCGTGCACCACTGTGGGCAGAGGGACAGGGATATGGAGTGCGCATGCACCAGTTACTGGCGTGAAATTGGCGCATGCGCACTGCATATCTCTGTGCCGGGCCCGGCAGTGATGCGCGAACAGCCTACAGGGAAATATGATGTAACAGAGCCACAGGGCTGGCCTGAGCTTACTGAGGGGCGGAGTTAGGCGCGAGTGAGGCAGAGGAACTTGGGCACTTTCAGAAAACTCTCCGCCCCTGGGCACTTGTGACGGCTCATTAGCATATGATAAAAACTACTTTTTGGGCGATTTGAAGCATCAGAAGAACTAACCACGGGTAACATCTGTGTCATGTCTTTGTGCCCCACTGAACAATGTCACCTGTTTGAAACCGGTCAGGTAGGTGACAGACTCCCTTTAAGACGGATGCCGTACAGTAGCGTCCGTTCACCATACAGTTTCATTGTAAAAAAACATATACGTTAATGTATGCATTTTTAACTGGACTCTGCAGGGTACAAAAACGTGGAGTGCTGCACATTTGTATACATCAAAGCGATAGGAAAAACGTGATGTGAACCCACTGGGGGGCCCAGGGGTGACGTCATGACGTGTGTCTCACTGCTGCAGCGGGCCTGAGGAGAGAAGGAGCGCAGGAAGCTGCGATTAGTGAATGACAGGACAGCCGACTCCTCTGCGCTCCAGCAATGATAGGTATGTGAGGGGGCCACTGGGGGGGTCATTATACTGTGCCCCCTCCATACAGTATAACCCCGTGTGGGGGCAACTGGGGGTCATTATTCTGAATGGAGGGCCACTGTGGGGTCATTATACTGTGAGGGCCCTTTACATAGTATAATGACCCCCAGTGTCCCCCATTTAGTATAATGACCCTCAGTGACCACCATACAGTATAATGACCCCCCCAGTGCCCCCTCCATACAGTATTCCCCCAGTGCGGGGGCTACTGGGGGTCATTATTCTGAATGAGGAGCGACTGGGGGTTATTATTCTGAATAGAGGGCAGCTGTGGGGTTATTATACTGTGTGTGGGGCCACTGGGGGTCATTATACAGTGTGAGGGGGTATTGGGGGGGTCATTATACTCTGTGAAGGGCCACTAGTGGTCATTATACTGTATAGGGGCCACTGGGGGTCATTATACTGTGTGGGAGCCACAGGGGCACATATAAATGTAAAAAAAATGCCTCAAGGGGGCCCACTGGGATTTATCACCCAATGGCCCACATGAACCTGGAGCCTGCCCTGATGGGCACACCCCAGTTTACATCTATTGACCGAATAGAAGGGCAAGGTGTCTCTTTAAAGGGGACATATCTCCATTTTCACCCAGGCAGCCACCCTGAGCTTTTCATGCCTAGCCACGAACCTCAAGATGTAGGATCCTCCTCAGGCTTGCAGTTGTGCATAAATCTACTATTTGACCACCCCTAACCAGTGCTCATAAGCAGTTGCAGTGGGCCCAGACATACATGAAGACTAATTCTCAACAGTCTTGTTTACTGATGAGTGCCGTGCAACCCTGGATGGTCCAGATGGATGGTGTAGTGGATGGTTGATGTATGGCCACCATGTCCCAACAAGGCCATAACATCAGCAAGGAGGTGGCAGAGCCATGTTTTGGGCCGGAGTCATGGGGAGAGAGCTGGTAGGCCCCTTTAGGGTCCCTGAAGGTGTGGAAATGACCTCGGCAAAGTATATAGAGTTTCTGACTGACCACTTTGTTCCAAGGTATAAAAAGAAGAACCGCGGGGACGGGGCCGGGCTGCCGAGGAAGATGGCTGCCTAGTCCTCAGCTCTTCCAGTCACAGATAGAATACAGTGGCTCACAGCACAAGAAACCGGTGTAAACCACCTTAAAGTGGAGGTCCTTCCTGTATTTGTGTCCAGCAGATTCACGGCATTCCCTGCCGGAACTGGCAGCCGGATCACCCTGTCGTGAAAGTAGCCTAAACCCATTGTTTATTTATTTTTTTATGTGTAAAATTGGAAAAGGAGGGTCATTAGAATTTTTAATAGTTTTGATTTTTTTTTTAACTTTTTTTTAACTATAACTTTTAGTCCTTTTAGGTTATTTGAACATGCAGCTTATCTCTTGTACCATAGACTGCAATTGAATACTATTGCAGTCTATGGGATTTTGACAGGCTCCCTTTTAAGTCATGTCTCCAGCAAGGCTTTGCAGGTAGATTATGGCAGGTCTGGGAAGCCATGCAATTTTACTACAGGAGCTCCAATCGGATCAAAGAGGGAGCCCCTTCCTTCTATTTAAGCACTCAGATGCCACGGACACTACTGACCGTGGCATCTGAGGGGTTAAATGACAGAGATCAGAGCCTCTGATCCCGGTCACAGCAGGTGGGTGTCTGCTTGTGAGCCCGCTCCATACGTCCCCTTAACACAAATCATGTACATGTATGTGGTTTTGCATTAAGGGATTAAATGGCACATGGGTGGTGGAGTGCCCTGTTGCAGATTTTTGACTGGGGCTAGGAGCTTCAAGTTATAGTTATGTCCAGGAATTACCCCTAAAGAGTAGCCCTACATTTGAGCTACATATTATAGTACTAGATACAGATGTTTCAAAATGTTTGATACAATCTCCAGTTTTTCAGGATACAAAACGGATACAATCTTGTGCCATCCAGTATATATGATGTCACATGACAGTCTCCCAACTTTTTGGTGAATGTGTCCCCTTTAATTATTGTCTTGAACAGTTCTTGTCCTGTTCTCTTTCGGTGCATAAGAAGCTGCTGATTCCAGATTCACCAGTACATTAGAGAATTAGCTAGCTGAGTCTAGTTTGGCATAAAGCATAGGCACATTCCACCAATGCCATGTGCAACACAAGAGAATAACTACCTATGCAAAAGAGTTCAAAAAAATCCCCACTGGCTTTCATGGATTTTCCACTCCATTTTCCATTATTGTTGGTGATGTGCGACTGTGGAAATCACAATCTTAGTGAAGGCCACTGAACAGTCCCTTGCCAGGTTTCTAGTAACTGTAGGGCCTAAGGTCACCAGTTAAATATGAGTAAGACATCACATTAGGCTTTGGAATAAACATGCTAGAGCATAGTTGGTTCCTTTTCTATTTGCACATTCTTTTTGTGTTCTTTGGAATTTTAAGGCACATTTACCAAAGACTGATGTTTCATACAAAATCGGTTGGAGTAAGAGGTGCCTAATTTATTAAAGTGGTTGTCCGACTCTCAAATCAAAATGAAGTCAGACAATGGAATGTGTTTTTAATAAAGAAACCAACTCCCCTGTTCACCACTGCTCCACCCTAGCTGCTTCTAGTCCTCTTAGGCTGGAAGTGTGATATCCAATCTGTGGTCATTTTCAACCATTCACTTGGCTCAAATGTAACATAATCCTAGAATAATCTAAGAAAAATCTTCTGGCTTCATATGTTAGGCAAATATAGAAGGTATAGTGGTGCTTGAGAGTTTGTGAACCTTTTAAAATTCTCTATATTTCTACATACATTTGACCTAAAAGTTCACCAAATCAAACAAATGTCAAAATATTAGACTTGGTGATTTATTTATTGGGGAAAATGATCCAATATCACATGTCTGTGAGTGGCAGAAGTATGTGAGCCTTTGCTTTCAGTATCTGGTGTGACCCCCTTGTGCAGTAATAATGGTAACTAAACATATCTGTTGATTAGTCCTGCACATCGCCTTGGACAAATTATAGCCCATTCTTCTGTACAAAACAGCATCAACTATTATGTAGTGGGTTTCCTCCCTGGAACTGTTCGCTTCAGGTCCTTCCACAACATTTCTATTGGATTACGTTACGGTCAGGACTTGACTATGACTTCGCCATTCCAAAACTTTAACTTCATTCTTCTTTAACCATTCTAAGGTAGAACAACTTGTGCTTGTGATGGTTGTCTTGCTGAATGGCCCGACAGTCTCTTGAAGGTTCGGCAGTGTTTTTTGTTGTTGCAGAAACTGAGACTCCTGTCGGAACCTCCGGTGCAGATGTCAACCTACCTTAACCAAGATTTAATAAAATCCCATTCACAACAATGTAAAAACTGCCTGGTCAATGTGAACATGGCCAATCTATAATTGGTAGATTGCACTGAACCTGTTCAGCACATACTGTTATACCTGACATTTTCTATTTCCGTAACTACATCCAGATAAAATCTATGAGCAAGAATATATTTTTACACTATGAAACAGCAGCAATGCTAAACAAAACTAACAGGGGCTACCATGTGTTATAGACTCTGCAGTCTGAAGGTATGAACAAGTCAGTACAAATCCTGCCTGGTCTGTACAGACATGTGATGACATGTCCAAGAGATACTAGCAAGTCCTAACATTTTCACAACTATGCAGACCTCTGTTATGCAGTGTGTCACCAAGGCAAGAAAAAATCATCTGGGTTCACAGAAGGTGAAATAAAAATAATTTTATGGAATCTTTAGACCAGGGAAAATATTATGAATTGGATTTTCAGTTCTCTGTAATACTTCAATTTAAGTTCCAACCTGTCACCTAAAGTGAACCTCCTGTATGCACCCACAGATACTGATATACACCGATCAGCCCACTCGCAGGTGAAGTAACACAGATTATCTTGTGACAATGGCACCTGTCAAGGGGTTGGATATATTTGGAAGCAAGTAGAACAGGGACTTCTTGAAGACGATTTGTTGGTAGCAAGCAAAATGGGTGAGCATAAGAATCATTGTGACTTTGACAAGGGCCAATCGGTTAGACAACAGGGTCAGCAAATCTCCAAATTGGCAGGTCTTCAGAGATGTTCCTGGTATTCTGTGGAAAGTATCAACAATCATTGTACCAGTAACAGGGTCATGGGTGTTAGCTTGTCTTGGCTGATCCCTGCTGGTTATGATAGAAAGGTGTCAGAACACACAGTGTATTACAACATGCTGTGTATTAGGTTGTGTAACCGCAGACCTGTCATAGTATCCATGCTGACCATTGTCCAGTGCTGACAGGGCTACAATGGGCGTGTGATCATCAGAATCAAACCACTGAGTAATGGAACAAGGTGTACTGGTCTCATTAATCAGGCTTTATTTAACATCTCATGGGCAGCCAACAGTATCTCTTCTAAAGAGGACCTACCACTTCTCCTGACATGTCTGTTTCAGTAAATAATTGTATTCCATATGCAATAATAATACTGGAATATTTATTCTTATGACTCTATATTGTACTATTATTCTTGCAAGAAGTTTATAGATAAAGGTACAGATGGGTGTTACCAGTTGGGAAGGGGGTGGGTGGTCCTGAACAGTCTGACACTATCTAATTAGTGCTGCCAGTGTCAGACTGTACAGGGACACCCCTCCCCCCTAACTGGTAACACCCATCTGTACCTTTATCCATAGAATTCTAGCAGTAATACGAGAAGAACGGAGAAGAGGGAACACCGACAGGCCAGATATTTGCACAACAATTAACTGGGGAAGAGATGGCACCACAACGCACTCTGGGAAGAAAGCAAGCCAGCAGAGCCAGTATGATACTCTGGGCAATTTTCTGCTGGAAAATCTTGGGTTCTGGTATTCAGATGGAAGTTATCGTATTTTTCGCCCTATAAGACACACTCCCCCCCCCCAAAGTGGGGGGGAAATGGCAGTGCGTCTTATGGGGCGAATGCTGCCATTTTTACATTGCTAACGCGGATACATAGCACAGCGCAGCAATGTATCAGCGGGGAGGGTGGAGGGGCTGGAGGCCGGCAACTTGTGACAGGGCTCTTACACCGGGCCCCACCATTCACAGCAGTATACATATCTAAACAGTAATCCTTAACCTCGAGTAACTTTAACCACTTAAGGACCACAGGTTTATACCCCCCTAAAGACCAGGCCCTTTTTTACAAATCGGCACTACACTACTTTCACCGTTTATTGCTCGGTCATGCAACTTACCACCCAAATGAATTTTACCTCCTTTTCTTCTCACTAATAGAGCTTTCATTTGGTGGTATTTCATTGCTGCTGACATTTTTACTTTTTTTGTTATTAATCGAAATTTAACGATTTTTTTGCAAAAAAATGACATTTTTCACTTTCAGTTGTAAAATTTTGCAAACAAAACGAGATCCATATAGAAATTTTGCTCTAAATTTATAGTTCTACATGTCTTTGATAAAAAAAAAATGTTTGGGTAAAAAAAAAATGGTTTGGGTAAAAGTTATAGCGTTTACAAACTATGGTACAAAAATGTGAATTTCCGCTTTTTGAAGCAGCTCTGACTTTCTGAGCACCTGTCATGTTTCCTGAGGTTCTACAATGCCCAGACAGTACAAACACCCCACAAATGACCCCATTTCGGAAAGTACACACCCTAAGGTATTCGCTGATGGGCATAGTGAGTTCATAGAACTTTTTATTTTTTGTCACAAGTTAGCGGAAAATGATGATTTTTTTTTATTTTATTTTTTTTCCTACAAAGTCTCATATTCCACTAACTTGTGACAAAAAATAAAAACTTCTATGAACTCACTATGCCCATCACGAAATACCTTGGGGTCTCTTCTTTCCAAAATGGGGTCACTTGTGGGGTAGTTATACTGCCCTGGCATTCTAGGGGCCCAAATGTGTGGTAAGGAGTTTGAAATCAAATTCTGTAAAAAATGACGAGTGAAATCCGAAAGGTGCTTTTGGAATGTGGGCCCCTTTGCCCACCTAGGCTGCAAAAAAGTGTCACACATCTGGTATCTACGTACTCAGGAGAAGTTGAGGAATGTGTTTTGGGGTGTCATTTTACATATACCCATGCTGGGTGAGATAAATATCTTGGTCAAATGCCAACTTTGTATAAAAAAATGGGAAAAGTTGTCTTTTGCCAAGATATTTCTCTCACCCAGCATGGGTATATGTAAAATGACACCCCAAAACACATTCCCCACCTTCTCCTGAGTACGGCAATACCAGATGTGTGACACTTTTTTGCAGCCTAGGTGGGCAAAGGGGCCCATATTCCAAAGAGCACCTTTCGGATTTCACAGGTCATTTTTTACAGAATTTGATTTCAAACTCCTTACCACACATTCGGGCCCCTAGAATGCCAGGGCAGTATAACTACCCCACAAGTGACCCCATTTTGGAAAGAAGACACCTCAAGGTATTCCGTGAGGGGCATGGCAAGTTCCTAGAATTTTTTATTTTTTGTCACAAGTTAGTGGAAAATGATGATTCTATTATTTTTATTTTTTTTTCATACAAAGTCTCATATTCCACTAACTTGTGACAAAAAATAAAAACTTCCATGAACTCACTATGCCCATCAGCGAATACCTTGGGGTCTCTTCTTTCCAAAATGGGGTCACTTGTGGGGTAGTTATACTGCCCTGGCATTCTAGGGGCCCGAATGTGTGGTAAGGAGTTTGAAATCAAATTCTGTAAAAAATGACCTGTGAAATCCGAAAGGTGCTCTTTGGAATATGGGCCCCTTTGCCCACCTAGGCTGCAAAAAAGTGTCAGACATCTGGTATCTCTGTATTCAGGAGAAGTTGAGGAATGTGTTTTGGGGTGTCTTTTTACATATACCCATGCTGGGTGAGATAAATATCTTGGTCAAATGCCAACTTTGTATAAAAAAATGGGAAAAGTTGTCTTTTGCCAAGATATTTCTCTCACCCAGCAGGGGTATATGTAAAATGACACCCCAAAACACATTCCCCACCTTCTCCTGAGTACGGGGATACCAGATGTGTGACACTTTTTTGCAGCCTAGGTGGGCAAAGGGGCCCATATTCCAAAGAGCACCTTTCGGATTTCACAGGTCATTTTTTACAGAATTTGATTTCAAACTCCTTACCACACATTTGGGCCCCTAGAATGCCAGGGCAGTATAACTACCCCACAAGTGACCCCATTTTGGAAAGAAGAGACCCCAAGGTATTCGCTGATGGGCATAGTGAGTTCATGGAAGTTTTTATTTTTTGTCACAAGTTAGTGGAATATGAGACTTTGTATGAAAAAAAAAAAAAAAAAAAAATCAGCATTTTCCACTAACTTGTGACAAAAAATAAAAAATTCTAGGAACTTGCCATGCCCCTCACGGAATACCTTGGGGTGTCTTCTTTCCAAAATGGGGTCACTTGTGGGGTAGTTATACTGCCCTGGCATTTTCCAGGGGCCCTAATGTGTGGTAAGTAGGTAAATGACCTGTGAAATCCTAAAGGTGCTCTTTGGAATATGGGCCCCTTTGCCCACCTAGGCTGCAAAAAAGTGTCACACATGTGGTATCGCCATATTCAGGAGAAGTTGGGGAATGTGTTTTGGGGTGTCATTTTACATATACCCTTGCTGGGTGAGAGAAATATCTTGGCAAAAGACAACTTTTACCATTTTTTTATACAAAGTTGGCATTTGACCAAGATATTTCTCTCACCCAGCATGGGTATATGTAAAATGACACCCCAAAACACATTCCCCAACTTCTCCTGAGTACGGCGATACCAGATGTGTGACACTTTATTGCAGCCTAGATGCGCAAAGGTGCCCAAATTCCTTTTAGGAGGGCATTTTTAGACATTTGGATACCAGACTTCTTCTCACGCTTTGGGGCCCCTAGAATGCCAGGGCAGTATAAATACCCCACATGTGACCCCATTTTGGAAAGAAGACACCCCAAGGTATTCAATGAGGGGCATGGCGAGTTCATAGAAATTTTTTTTTTTTGGCACAAGTTAGCGGAAATTGATATTTTTAATTTTTTTCTCACAAAGTCTCCCGTTCCGCTAACTTGGGACAAAAATTTCAATCTTTCATGGACTCAATATGCCCCTCACGGAATACCTGGGGGTGTCTTCTTTCCGAAATGGGGTCACATGTGGGGTATTTATACTGCCCTGGCATTCTAGGGGCCCTAAAGCGTGAGAAGAAGTCTGGAATATAAATGTCTAAAAAAATTTACGCATTTGGTTTCCGTGAGGGGTATGGTGAGTTCATGTGAGATTTTATTTTTTGACACAAGTTAGTGGAATATAAGACTTTGTAAGAAAAAAAAAAAAAAAATTTCCGCTAACTTGGGCCAAAAAAATGTCTGAATGGAGCCTTACAGAGGGGTGATCAATGACAGGGGGGGTGATCAATGACAGGGGGGGTGATCAATGACAGGGGGGTGATCAGGGAGTCTATATGGGGTGATAACCACAGTCATTGATCACGCCCGTGTAAGGCTTCATTCAGACGTCCGGATGCGTTTTGCGGATCCGATCCATCTATCAGTGCATCCGTAAAAATCATGCGGACATCTGAATGGAGCTTTACAGGGGGGTAATCAATGACAGGGGGGTGATCAGGGAGTCTATATGGGGTGATCACCACAGTCATTGATCATGCCCCTGTAAGGCTTCATTCAGACGTCCGGATGCGTTTTGCGGATCCGATCCATCTATCAGTGGATCCGTAAAAATCATGCGGACGTCTGAATGGAGCTTTACAGGGGGGTAATCAATGACAGGGGGGTGATCAGGGAGTCTATATGGGGTGATCACCACAGTCATTGATCACGCCCCTGTAAGGCTTCATTCAGACGTCCGGATGCGTTTTGCGGATCCGATCCATCTATCAGTGGATCCGTAAAAATCATGCGGACATCTGAATGGAGCTTTACAGGGGGGTGATCAATGACAGGGGTGTAATCAATGACAGGGGGGTGATCAGGGAGTCTATATGGGGTGATAACCACAGTCATTGATCACGCCCGTGTAAGGCTTCATTCAGACGTCCGGATGCGTTTTGCGGATCCGATCCATCTATCAGTGCATCCGTAAAAATCATGCGGACATCTGAATGGAGCTTTACAGGGGGGTAATCAATGACAGGGGGGTGATCAGGGAGTCTATATGGGGTGATCACCACAGTCATTGATCATGCCCCTGTAAGGCTTCATTCAGACGTCCGGATGCGTTTTGCGGATCCGATCCATCTATCAGTGGATCCGTAAAAATCATGCGGACGTCTGAATGGAGCTTTACAGGGGGGTAATCAATGACAGGGGGGTAATCAATGACAGGGGGGTGATCAGGGAGTCTATATGGGGTGATCACCACAGTCATTGATCACGCCCCTGTAAGGCTTCATTCAGACGTCCGGATGCGTTTTGCGGATCCGATCCATCTATCAGTGGATCCGTAAAAATCATGCGGACATCTGAATGGAGCTTTACAGGGGGGTGATCAATGACAGGGGTGTAATCAATGACAGGGGGGTGATCAGGGAGTCTATATGGGGTGATAACCACAGTCATTGATCACGCCCCTGTAAGGCTTCATTCAGACGTCCGGATGCGTTTTGCGGATCCGATCCATCTATCAGTGCATCCGTAAAAATCATGCGGACATCTGAATGGAGCTTTACAGGGGGGTAATCAATGACAGGGGGGTGATCACCACAGTCATTGATCATGCCCCTGTAAGGCTTCATTCAGACGTCCGGATGCGTTTTGCGGATCCGATCCATCTATCAGTGCATCCGTAAAAATCATGCGGACATCTGAATGGAGCTTTACAGGGGGGTAATCAATGACAGGGGGGTGATCACCACAGTCATTGATCATGCCCCTGTAAGGCTTCATTCAGACGTCCGGATGCGTTTTGCGGATCCGATCCATCTATCAGTGCATCCGTAAAAATCATGCGGACATCTGAATGGAGCTTTACAGGGGGGTAATCAATGACAGGGGGGTGATCACCACAGTCATTGATCATGCCCCTGTAAGGCTTCATTCAGACGTCCGTATGCGTTTTGCGGATCCGATCCATCTATCAGTGCATCCGTAAAAATCATGCGGACATCTGAATGGAGCTTTACAGGGGGGTGATCAATGACAGGGGGGTGATCAGGGAGTCTATATGGGGTGATCACCACAATCATTGATCATGCCCCTGTAAGGCTTCATTCAGACGTCCGGATGCGTTTTGCGGATCCGATCCATCTATCAGTGCATCCGTAAAAATCATGCGGACATCTGAATGGAGCTTTACAGGGGGGTGATCAGGGAGTCTATATGGGGTGATCACCACAGTCATTGATCATGCCCCTGTAAGGCTTCATTCAGACGTCCGGATGCGTTTTGCGGATCCGATCCATCTATCAGTGGATCCGTAAAAATCATGCGGACGTCTGAATGGAGCTTTACAGGGGGGTGATCAATGACAGGGGGGTAATCAATGACAGGGGGGTGATCAGGGAGTCTATATGGGGTGATCACCACAGTCATTGATCACGCCCCTGTAAGGCTTCATTCAGACGTCCGGATGCGTTTTGCGGATCCGATCCATCTATTAGTGGATCCGTAAAAATCATGCGGACGTCTGAATGGAGCTTTACAGGGGGATGATCAATGACAGGGGGGTGATCAATGACAGGGGGGTGATCAGGGAGTCTATATGGGGTGATCAGGGGCTAATAAGGGGTTAATAAGTGACGGGGGGGGGGTGTAGTGTAGTGTAGTGGTGCTTGGTGGGACTTTACTGAGCTACCTGTGTCCTCTGGTGGTCGATCCAAACAAAGGGGACCACCAGAGGACCAGGTAGCAGGTATATTAGACGCTGTTATCAAAACAGCGTCTAATATACCTGTTAGGGGTTAAAAAAAACACATCTCCAGCCTGCCAGCGAACGATCGCCGCTGGCAGGCTGGAGATCAACTCTCTTACCTTCCGTTCCTGTGAGCGCGCGCGCCTGTGTGCGCGCGTTCACAGGAAATCTCGGCTCACGCGAGATGACGCCTATTGGCGTTAGCGTAGCCTGGGGGAGCCGCCGCAATGACGCCTTTCGGCGTTACAGTTGCGGGAAGTGGTTAAAGCAGCGCTATCCTGTTTGTTTACTACTTACAATCAAGGTCCGGTAACAGGCAGAGCGGGCGGCGGCGTAACGTCACTCACTTACGTCACGCGCCTGCTCCTCCCACTTTATGAATGAAGTAGGCGGAGCAGGTGCGTGACGTGAGTGATAGCGCTGCTTTAAAGTTAAAGTTACTCGAGGTTAAGGATTACTGTTTAGACATGTATACTGCTGTGAGCGGCAGGGCCCGGTGTATTGGGGGACACTGTAATGGGGGGATCTGTGGATGACACATATAGCATAAGATGCTATATAGTGTCATCCACAGATCCCCCCATAGCATGTTCATTCACAGATCCCCCCCATAACAGTGTCATCCACAGATCCCCCTCCCTATAACAGTGTCATCCAAAGATCCCCCTCCCCATAACAGCGTCATCCACAGATCCCCCTCCCCATAACAGTGCCATCCACAGATCTCCTCCCCATAACAGTGCCATCCACAGATCTTCCCTCAATAACAGTGTTATCCACAGATCTCCCCTCAATAACAGTGTCATCCACAAATCCCCCCCCCCATAATAGTGCCATCCACAGATCTTCCCTCAATAACAGTGTTATCCACAGACCCCCCCCCATAATGGTGCCATCCACAGATCCTCCATAACAGTGTCATCCACAGATGCCCCCATAACAGTGTCATCCACAGATCCCCTCAATAACAGTGTCATCCACAGATCCCCCATAATAGTGTCATCCACAGACCACCGTTAGTTCAAAACCCACCAAAAGCACACCTTTTGGTTCAATTTTTTTTCTCTTATTTTCCTCCTCAAAAACCTAGGTGCGTCTTATGGGCAGGTGGGTCTTATAGGGTGAAAAATACGATACTTTGCATGTTACAAACTACTTAACTAAACATGGTTGCAGACCAAGTACACTCCACACACAGCAACAGTACACCATAATGCTTCCCGCCACATTGCAAAAATTGCTCAGGAATGGTTTGAGGATCATGTCAAAGAGGTCTAGTTTTTTCCTTCACCTCTAAATTCCCCAAATCTGAGTCTGATCAAGCATATGTAGGATGTGCTGGAAAAACATATCCATGGGGACACCACCTGGCAACTTCCAGGACTTGAAGGATGTACTGTTAACACCTGAAACCGTAGGACATCTTTGGAGGCCTAGTGAAATCCATGCTTTGACAGATCAAAGCTGTTTTGGTAAAGCTATGTTGTACCGACTACATTACACCCATGAACACACACCACATTGATGCCAGGGAAGAGTACCTTTGTTTTAGGATGCACTGTTTGTATCAATCAACAAGTAAAGTGTACATATTATGTTCAAATATCATTGGTTATATCATCTACATTAGTATACAAAACATGCAATATTTCCTGATACTGAAACAAAGATAATGGTGATTTTGAAGATATTAGAACAAAAAGTGAAAAATGACAGATTATGATATAAGAACAGAGTATTCAGTAAAATTTGCCTGAACATTTCCCACAAGGGACTTGAGTTTTCTTGTTAGCAGCTCTCTTCTCTGGTTCATAGATGGGGTGTCTCAATTAATGTGAACCTCCCTCTAAGATATCTATATGGTCTAATAGGGCATATGGACAAGGGATGTCCCATCCGAAACAGATATAACCAAAATGCAACTCCAGCAGGCTGGACTGGAATTTCCCTTAGCACTACCTGTAACAAAATGCAATTGCATATAAAACATTAAATATAAAAAAATCTGGCATGAAGTAAGCGGTAGTTTAAAGTTACAGTCGCTTTTAAGAAAGTCCATTATTGCTGCATTTTAAAGGCTGAATACAGCTATCTAGCCAAACATTTTATCATGGGCAGCTTTTCAACTGGAGAGACCAGGATATGATAGAGTGAGCACACCCCTCATATTTTTATAAATATTTTATTATAACTTTTCATGGGACTACACTGAAGATATGACACTTTGATACAATGTAAAGTAGTCAGTGTACAGCTTGTAGAACAGTGTACATTAGGTGTGCCCTCAAAATAACTCAACACACAGCCATTAATGTCTAAACCGCTGGCAACAAAAGTGACTACACCCCTAAGTGAAAATGGCCAAATTGTCCCCAAAGTGTCAATATGTGTGTGGCCACCATTATTTTCCAGCACTGCCTTAACTCTCTTGGGCATGGAGTTCACTAGAGCTTCACAGGTTGCCACTGGAATCCTCATCCACTCCATCATGGCTGGTTTGTCAGCAGCACATCTCCTGGTGTAGGACCCCGTTCACACTTCAGTGAATCACGGACGTGTCCTGTCGGTGTTCTCCATGGGCAGCTTGTGTACCCTTACACATGCACTACTTTGGTCAGTAATGCAGACCAAACAGAGCCATTGAAGTCTATGGGTCAATGGAAAACACTGACACACCACGGATGGCATCCGCCTTCTGTCAGTGATTTTTACAGGCCACTGGTAGGAGATGCTCTGGAAATTAATTTTCAGGCTAGCGGTGTACGTGGATTATGGATGACCCACGGAGAGCAAAAAACAAACACACAGAACAAACATGGATCCTTCACAGACATCTTCAAGGATGAATCACTGATCATCTTGTCACAGATTTCATCATGGACATGTGAAAGAGACCTAAACAATGAAACGGCATAAGGATGAATGATCGCATTAATGATCGTTCATTCCCATACAGAGGGGATGATTACAGTACCTGCAACAAAAGAGCAGCAATTATTGGAAATTAACTTCTTCTTTCCCAATCACTGCCTGCTCTATCGGGCCCCATATAAAAGGGCCCTTAGTCTCAACTATCTCCCCTATCTCAACTATGATTACTTCACTGCATACAGTGAAGTAATAATAGAGGGAAAATGCACACAGCGATGTCACAGCACGGGGACAATGATATAATGATAGTGGGGCACACTGATGTAATAACAGCAGGATAAGGCTACATGCACACGAACATTAGGGCTCCGTGCCAGTGCTGCGGACCGCAAATTGCGGTCCGCAATGCACGGGCACAGACCGTGGGGCAGCCGCATGCGGATCGCGGACCTATTCACTTGAATGGGGTCCGCGATCCGCATCCGACGGTCCGCACCGCAAAAAAATAGTGCATGCACTACTTTTTCGCGGTGTAGAAGCACGGACAGAAACACCACGGAAGCAATCCGTAGTGCTTCCGTGGGGTTCCGATCCGTGCCTCCGTTTCGCATCTCCGTGATTGCAGACCCATTCAAGTGAGCGGAATGCACACGGCCGATGCCCGTATGTTGTGGACACGCTGTACGCGGGCCGCAATACGGCCACGGGGGGGGGGGGGGGGGGGCACACGGTTGTGTGCATGTAGCCTAATGCACACAGTGATATAATTATAATGGGATAATGCAGACAGTAAAGTAATAAGAGTGGGAAAATGCACACAGTGATGTCACAGCACGGGGACAATGATATGATAGTGTGGCACACTGATGTAATAACAGCAGGATAATGCACACAGTGACATAATTATGATGGGAAAATGCAGACCGTAAAGTAATAATAGTGGGATAATGCAGACAGTGGGAAAATTCACACAGTAATGTCGCAATACCATGGAAATGTTTACAGCGATGTCACAGTATAGAGCGAAGTGAGATTGCAGAAATAATATATATATATATATAATGTATGTAGGCATGTTTCATCACCCAGTATCTTAGTGCTGGACACCATCATGTCTAATGACCTGGACACTGTTCCACCGAGATTTTGGAACTGAATTTTGTTCTTTGTGTAGCAATGGAAAGCTCGCAGTAACATTTCCACCATAATTACTCAGATCCAGATAATATTTAAAAGTGACATTGCACTGTAAATAAAATATGAAAATGTATTCCTCCCATTTCATTCATATTTCAATTTCAGTAGGAGAATGCTTTCTGGATGGGAGCTCTTAAGTCAATACCCAGATAAGTAGGTCATGAAGTACTAAGCTGCTTTCTAGGGAATTAGAGAATTGTGATTTAAGGCTCTGTTTCTGTATTTGAAGTAAATTATTCTTAAGTATGACATTTCCATATATTGCACCCAAACAAAGCCATGAACAACCGAGGTCCATATTTATTCGCCCAAGAAATATTTCAGCAGACATTGCCGCTGAAATCAAATCCCAGGACTTGTTTAATTAAATATCATTTTCCCCTCATTAAAATGAACTTTACCACATTTTGAGTGTATATAATTTATAACTAGATAAAGAAATCCTTGCTCCTGATTCTGCTCTTAAGGCCTCTTTCACACGGCCGTATGGCTTTTTCAGTGTTTTGCGGTCCGTTTTTCACGGATCCGTTGTTCCGTTTTTTGTTTCCGTTGTGTTTCCGTTTCCGTTTTTTCCATATGGCATATACAGTATACAGTATTTACATAGAAAAAATTGGGCTGGGCATAAAATTTTCAATAGATGGTTCCGCAAAAACGGAACGGATACGGAAGACTTACGGATGCATTTCCGTATGTTTTCAGTTTTTTTTTTTGCGGACCCATTGACTTGAATGTAGCCACGGAACGTGATTTGCGGGCAATAATAGGACATGTTCTATCTTTCAACGGAACGGAAAAACGGAAACGGAATGCATACGGAGTACATTCCTTTTTTTTTTGCGGAACCATTGAAATGAATGGTTCCATATACGGAATATATAGGGAACGCCAAAAACGGCCCGTAAACAGAAAAAAAAAGCGGTCGTGTGAAAGAGGCCTAAAGGGAATGTGTCACCTGTAATTTTTTTCTACCAAATAATAACAATATTTCCTTTTTTCTAATCTGTTTTTATTTTTTTATTTTATATTTTTTATTCTATTTCCTGAACATGATTATTGGAGCGGCCATCTTGCCTGAGCTGTTCTTAACAACATTTAGAGAATTGGTTTACACGATGGTCAGGAGGGGACTGATTGACTTCTATGGCCTCATGCACACGACAGTGTTTTTTCACTGTCAGTGATTTGGCTTCAGTGGTCCGTGTCCGATTTTGCTTCAGTTGTGTTTCCTTGTGTCTTCCTTTTTTTTGTCTGACAGGGAACAAAAAAAAGAAAGGTTAATGAAAAGTGTAATTTTATTGCACCAAGGTCTTGCAAAACGGACGCGGACACAGATGACATACCAGTTGTGCATCCGTTTTTTTTGACTGACCCATTGACTTGAATGGGTCCTTCCTCCGTTTTCCACTGACAAGAATAGGACAGGTTATATTTTTTTGACGGACTGGAATCATGCATCACGGACGCGGAGAAAAAACGGAGGACTATCAGTTTTTTTTTCACAGCTCCATAGAAATGAATGGGACCTCCGCTAAACTGTGAAAAATGACGGAACGGACGCGGATGCACACAACGGTCGTGTGCATGAGGCCTATGGGAGAGTTTTCTGGGCATGCTGTGTGACCTGTGCAGAGGTCAGGAGGGAGTAGATAAGCTGTGATATCCCCTATTGTGAATGGTGCATCCTGTGTTATCTATACATAGGTGATATCTGTCATTCTAATCCTGTCTGTAATAAGAAGATGATTGCAGAAAAATTATTTTGACGGACTACGAAGTGGCAACTATTATAAGGCTTAGAGGCCAGTGTGAAAACTGCAGGATTTTATGGGTTTTTTAAAAATATACTGTACAGTAGATAGTGAGATGGAAAATTAAAAATAACCACCAAATTTAAACAAAATGATTTAAACAATATTCTGATTACACGTTCCCTTTAACTACCACATATGCAAAGGTCTACAATGCATATACAGTATATATGTAGCCTGGAATTTGGGTATTTGATAATGCAAGTTTCTTCTTATATATGACGGGCTGACCCACTAAGAACATTTACCACCTATTCACAGAACAAGTAATAAATGTATGTTCGCTGGGGGTCCATCGGCTGGAAGCCCCACTAATCATAACAATGGGGGCTCCCTGAATCCCCTGTGTGAACGGAGCAGGATTGCACATGTATAACCACCGCAGCATTCACTGTCTATGCCGAGTGGGGGCCATTTTTTGTACTGGCACAGACTATAAGGGGTCTTTTTTTTACAGGCATGCATTTTAAGAAGGCATTTTTTGTACTGGCCACATTATAAGGGGGCATTTTTTGCCCTGGAGAACAATGCAAGGGGCATTTTTTGTAGTGCCACACATAAGGGGCATTTTTTCTACTAGCACACATTATAAGGGGGCATTTTTTCTACTAGCACACATTAGGGGGCATGTTTCTACTGTCACACATAAGGAGAATTATTTCTACTGGGGGGCATTATTGTGAGCTTTGTTACTACTGTGGGAATAAGGGGAACATGATTACTAGTATGGGCACTATCGGGGCATTATTACTTCTGGGGCACAACAGGGACATTATTACTATTGAGGGCACTCTAGGGGCACTATTACTACTAAGTGTGCTCTGGTAGAGAATTTTTACTATTAGTGGGACTTTGGGAAGCACCATTACTGTGGAGGGCACCCTGTATCAGCTTAGCACAATTATTTTTGGGGAACATTATGTATGCAACACTATTAGTGTCCGAGACACTATTTGCTGTTCGCAGTTATTTTTTAGGACACTGTGTGCCAATAACTATGAGATTGTGGGGATCCTACCCCTGGGACCCCCACGATCACAAGAACGGGGGCACCAGTGGAGTGGCTGGTCAGAAAAGCGTGCTGCAGCTCCATTCACTTCTATGGGAGCACTGGAGATAGCCTCAATGTTACGTCGTCTGTTTGCCATATTCATTCTGCGTGGCATTACTTTTTGCATTTTTTTCTGCTGTGACATCACCACCTTATTCCTGTACTGTGACATCATATGTATAGTGTACTTGCATGTGACATCACTGTTTGTATAATCCCTTGTTGTAACATCACTGAGTAGATTATCCCTGTACTGTGACATCACTGTGGATAATATGACAATATTGTAACGTGTTCACTATCACTATACTGTGACATCACTATGTGCATTATCCCTGTACTATGACAACAGTGTGTGCCTTAGCCTTGTGCATTAGGGAGACCAATCATAAGCTTTTTGTGAACATGCTGTTGTAAGTGGTCATGGTAGAACGGGGCCCCATTCCAAATTTTGTCATGGGGCCCCATGGTTAATTGTCACGCTCCTGTTCTGAATGTTTCCCTATAAGGCCTTATGCACACGACCGTTGTTTTGGTCCGCATGTGAGCCGCTGTTTTTGCGGCTCAGGTGCGGACCCATTCACTTCAATGGGGCAGTAAAAGATGAGGACAGCACTCGGTGTGCTGTCCGCATCCGTTGCTCCGTTCCGTGGTCCGCAAAAAAAAATATAACCTGTCCTATTCTTGTCTGCGTTTTGCGGACAAGAATAGGCAGTTATATTAATGGCTGTCCGTGCCGTTCCGCAAATTGCGAAAGGCACACTTTCGCAATTTGCGGACCGCAAAACACACAACGGTCGTGTGCATGAGGCCTTAGGCAGATGTTTATAAAGACCTCCCCCTGTTATCCATGATCACATTTAGCCTAGGGCTACACGGCGACAATAAGTCGCGTGACATAAAGGGTACAGCGACACAACGACATTTGTTGCGCGACTATTTATCGTAGTAATGTCGCGCAACATATTCTATAATGCTAGTCTATGGTGTTGCACTGTGACATGCTGCAACTGCGAAACAACGGTCGCACAAAAATCTATCTTGCATGTTTTTTTTGTAACTGTCATGTCACAGAGCGACACCAGAGACTAGCATTATAAAACATGTTGCGTGAGATTACTGTGACAAATAGTCGCGTGACCTAATCTTAGTAAGGGCTCTTTCACACTTGCGCTTTTGTTTTCCGGCATAGAGTTCCGTCGTCGGGGCTCTATGCCGGAAGAATCCTGATCAGGATTATCCCCATGCATTCTGAATGGAGAGAAATCCGTTCAGGATGCATCAGGATGTCTTCAGTTCCGGAACGGAACGTTTTTTGGCCGGAGAAAATACTGCAGCATGCTGCGCTTTTTGCTCCGGTCAAAAATCCTGAACACTTGCCGCATCGACGGATCCGGAATAATAGCCCATTGAAATGTATTATTCCGGATCCGTCCTAACATCTTCAGTTGTTACGACGCAACGACGGATCCGGAAGTTGCGTCTGCGCCTGGAAGTAGGAAGGACTTGGCTGGCGCGAAAAGAGACTGATCCGGAAATCCTGAAGCCAACATCAACTTTTTTTTCCGGATCCGTCGTTGATGTTGGCTTCAGGATTTCCGGATCAGTCTCTTACCAAAAAAGCCGGAAAGACGCATCCGGAAAGAACAAATTATGCGTTCTTACGCGTTTTTCCGGATCCGGCATGTAATTCCGGCAAATGGAGTACACGACGGATCCGGACAACGCAAGTGTGAAAGAGCCCTTTGGCAAGTGACGCCACGTCCTTGCACTCAGGCAGGCGGTGGAATTCTACAGGCCCATACGGCATCCTAACCATAAGAGCTTGCAATCTCTTTTGCCTTATTCTCATTATTCCAGTACTTCTGCTGCAGCAGCACACCCTCCTGTAACTCGTGCACCACAGGCTGCTGCCAGTCTAGTAACACGTAAGAGGATAGTAGCAGACATTGCACCTTTAATTTCAGTATCCAGCGCTTCAAGCACGCCCACAACTATCTAGCCCCGCCCCCGCCCTCCTCTTCTTTATCAAAGTTAGGCTGACGAATCCAAACAGATGATGTAATTCTGTTAATAACCCCGTGACCGGCGGGACCCGCCGGCGACTACTCCTATTGGTCGTTACGTCCTTTCCATCAGCAGGAGGAAGCGATGTGATTGGTGGAGCGGAAGGCGATGACAGGGGCCGCGCCTCCCAAATAATAAACAAATCTAGTAGTAATGAAGAGCGATGCGTGCACTGTGTGGAGCTGTCAACGGGCGCGCCCCGTGCGTGACGTCACCAGGGGGGCGGAGCGCTGCGGCCAGTGTGAGAATTTCTGAGGGCACAGCGCGTGGGGCGCTATGTATCGGCTGCATACGCCGTGTGCACGGGCTGTGCTGTTATTATGTGGTGTATGAGGTGACGTCAGCGGCTAGCTGACACAATGCTGCACTGATAGTCCAGCGGTACACAGACGCCTATGCTCTTCAAGTGTACATGACTTTATGCATGCGAGTATATAGATACATGCATGTCTGCACAGTGCAAGCAATACTGGTGCCTGTCATCTTGCAGTATTTGATATGACTAGTACATTGCTTGCAAAATGCAGATGTAAACAACTGCTACCTCATCAGTAAGATTACCCCCACCTAATGTGTGGTGCCCTTGCCAAGCGTTACAGTGGTAATTGGCAGCCAAGAAATTGGGGTACGACTGCAGAAACGGGGGCTGTGTATGGTGCCAATAGGAATAATGTAGGCAAAGGATGGTCAGCTGGATCCAGCCTGGGCTCATGGCACTGCCAATGTGATTTTGTTTTCCCATTGTTATGCACGGTGCAGGGTTCATCGACTGCGTGAGATCAGAATTGCCCATTCAGCAGCTTCGCTAAAAATAAAAGAAATCTAAATAGCCTTGGAGAAGTCATGCACGTGGCTGAAATGGCGCTTTTCGCCCTATTTTACTGTGCGCGGTTCCGTTTTTTTTGCACGAATGTAACCTGAAAACACTTGTTTCTGCTCTGATCTGTTCGCGCTCTGCCCTAACAAAGGAAGACGTAAGTGAAAACCGTGTGGCACCAGGACTTGTGACCTCACAGGCACCTAGTCATTCCTGTGCCTGCTTTCTTTCTGCTTGATCTATGGACATGTTCTACGTTTTCGCCTTCAGGACGGTAGAAAATAGAGCTGCTTAATGGCGGTAATGCATTTGCTCCCACAGCAGCTGCTGTAGCCTATAAAGTAAGAAGACAATTGTGCCTTAAATAGCTCCTCTCTTCCAAAGAGTGATCATTTGGTGCCATAGGTAACAATTATCCTGTTGCTGCCGTCTCCCTGCACCTTTCTCTTTTCGTGGGTGTCGTTGCCCAGTGCCATTTCCTCCTCCTCCCCCTGCATTTCAGCGTAGACACTGTCCTTTTATCCCACAATGGCAGAGTGCATTGCGTGTGGTGGGAGGACGCTCATCTTCTCTGCTCTTTGTGACAGCTCTTCAGCAGCAGCTTCAGTGCATACCCAGCAGTACGGTGCCCATGCCCTGTGCGGTACAATCCATTGCACATTGTGTTTACAGCTGTTAACTCGTGCACCGCCAGCTCTGAGACACCCATGTAGGCAGATAGATGAGTTGCACCATAGGAAGATCTCTTCACACCTCTCCTCCTTCGCCGTATCCACCCACCAGCACTCTATTTTAGGGATTGATGGATTCTGGAAAGCCAGATTGTGCTATTGCAGGAAACGCCTGCTTATTTACCAAAAACACGTGGGCTTTATTTCTGTCTGAACACTGGCACTGTGCAGTCAGGCATGATCACGCATGCTGGCTGCTGCTGATCTTCTGTGAATGCACCCATAGTATGTGATTAATAACCAATAATATCCACGCTTCTGAATATTTCTAGTATGCAGCACAGTAAAAAAAAAAAAAGGAATGCCACAGAGGGAGACTGCAGCATCATCTATCATTAATACCAGCCAGAGGAACCCATTAGCATTGTAATGTCAGCAGAAATCAACATCATGGTAGGAATCTTGACTTTAGTGATATTTTAAAGGAATATACAGTACTGTATTATCACAATGTGAACAGCAGCATGCAAGGATCTTCGCTCCACACTGAACTATAATAGTCCGCCTGTCATGTTAGGGGCCCCTTCACACACTCCAGATTTGGTTGCAGAATTGTAAGTTGGCCTTGCAGAAATCCGTGTGCTTGCTGACCCACTCAAATGAATGGAACTGATTTTAGGTTGTGGAAAATCCTGCAACAAAATCTGCAGCGCGTGAAGGCTCCCTAGAAGTCAAAACCATATCAGTCCATTCAATTAGTAATAGTATTTAGTGGTAACATACTGATATGATGTTACGCTCTTATTCTTAAAGGGGTTTTCTGAGATCTTTATACTGATGACTAGGGATGAGCGAATCGACTTCGGTTTAAACATCCGAACTCGAATCGCATAAAACTTCGTTCTAATACTGTATGGAGCCGGAGCTCCGTACAGTATTAGGCCGAGTTCACACGAACGTGTGTGATCCGTGGCCGTATTGCGGCCCGCAACACACGGCCACAGTTCCGTGTGCATTCCGCATCACGGATGCGGACCCATTCACTTCAATGGGTCTGCAAATCCGGAATTGCAGAACAGCCGCACAGAAAGGGACCCCTCGGAAGCACTACGGAGTGCTTCCGTGGGGTTGCGTCCCGTACTTACGTTCCGCAAAAAGATAGAACATATCTTTTTGCAGATGGGCGGATCGGCCTAAGAATGTATTGGCTCCGATGAGCCGAAGTTATTACTTTGCGAAGTCTCGCGAGACTTCGCATAATAACTTCCGAAATTAATTCATACTGTAAAAAAACATTTCCCGAACTCGGGTTTGGTTCCAAGTGGTAATGTTTTTTTACAGTAAAAATTAATTTATGAAGTTATTACGCAAAGTCCCGCGAGACTTCGTGAAGCAATAACTTCAGCTCATCGGAGCCAATACATTCTAATACTGTACGGAGCTCCTGCTCCGTACAGTATTAGAACCAAGTTTTATGCAAATCGACTTCGAATGTTTCATCCGAAGTCGATTCGCTCATCCCTACTGATGACCTATCTTCTGGATAGGTCATCAGTATCTGATCGGTGTGGGCCCCGCCGATCAACTGTTTGAGAAGGCACCGTCGCTCCTGTGAATGCTTTTCCTAGGCCGAGTGACGACACGTTCATGTGTCATGTGGCCTAGTAGCAGCTCAGCCCCATTCAAGTGAATGGGGCTGAGTGCAATACCAAGCACAGCTTCTATACAATGTACAGTGCTGTGCTTGGCAAGCACAGAGAAGGCATTTCAAAACAGCTGATTGTCGGGGGTTCGGGGTGTCGGACTCTCACCGGTCTCCTGATGACCTATCCTGTGGATAGGTCGTCAGTTAAAAAAAATCCTGGAAAAACCTTTTAAAGGGAGTCTTTCACCTAAAATCACCATTATTAGACACTAACATCAGGATCTCCATTACATTCCCCATATTAGAATGCTACCTTCCATATTGCTGTCCATCGCCGATTTTCTCAGAAAAACACTTTTATTCAATATGTTAATTAGCTTCTGAAGGTGCCCAGGGGCAGCGTTTATGCGCCGGTGCCACGGCCCCTCCGTGCTTTTCATACAAAACCCCTCCCCTTTCACCCCTCTGGCCCACCCTAGGTTCTTCTGATGGTGCCATATTCAACAATAAATAATTACATAATAAATAATAAACTCAAACCTCGTATGGATGAAAGGGCCGCGGTTTTTATCAAAATCTTGGGGGTTACATAAATCAACCAACTTTTAAATACCAATATAAATACCATTCTGAATAAATAATAAAGTCCATTACTGAAATAATTTAAGTCCACCCAGAATTCTGAGCGACTAACCCCCCCAAAATAAAACAAAGACCGCGACAAATTGCAGGGAGGGCGGGCGGGACGAGCTTCTTCTTTGCTCTTGACACGGCGATTGAACTCCACAGGTAAGATACCTCAATAAATAGGTGAATTTCCCGCCACTCCTCTCTGCTAACCAATCCTGCAGCTAGTTAAAAATAGAAACAGGCCCAGCAACTGGACAGCAACAGATTTATCAAATAGCAACGCTGACCAGCGATCCAACTGACCAATCCTGAAGCTGTCCAGAATAACATTGGCTTACTTTATTATTATTATTATTATTTATTAAAGCGCCATTCATTCCATAGCGCTGTACATATGATAAGCGGTGCACATACATAATACAGACAAGTGCACTAAGCAGGAACAAGACGAGTTACAGACTGGTACAGAAGGAGAGAGGGCCTACAATCTACATGGTATGGGAGAAGGACACAGTAGGTGCGGGTTAAGTTGGTCATGGCGGTATAGAGGCAGCAGGGTCACTGGTTGTAGGCTTGTCTGAAGAGGTTGGTTTTCAGGTTTCTTTTGAAGGATTCCACTGTAGGTGAGAGTCTGATATGTTGGGGTAGTGAGTTCCAGAGTATGGGGGATGCACGGGAGAGATCCTGGAGGCGATTGTGGGAAGAGGCAATAAGTAATCTGAGGAGAAATAACAAGAGACAAAAAAAAAAGGGGGGGGGGGGGGTAGAAACACCACAGACCAAACAATATATGTTTCAATGCCCCTATCATGGTGCCATATTTAACAATAAATAATTACATAATAAATAATAAACTCAAACCTCGTATGGATGAAAAGGCCGCGGTCTTTATTAAAATCTTGGGGGTTACATAAATCAACCGACT
Organism: Bufo bufo; assembly: GCF_905171765.1. NCBI lineage: Eukaryota > Metazoa > Chordata > Amphibia > Anura > Bufonidae > Bufo > Bufo bufo. The sequence goes on along the minus strand of NC_053392.1, from coordinate 335,296,712 downwards.
TTTAAATACCAATATAAATACCATTCTGAATAAATAATAAAGTCCATTACTGAAATAATTTAAGTCCACCCAGAATTCTGAGCGACTAACCCCAACAGGCAAGTGAGACATTACCTGAACTTGCCCCCCCCCACCAACAAAACCGCGGCCCTTTCAATAATAGACTGCAAACCATTAATAAAAATGTCAAGCCCAATATCTGAGAGATAAACCAAATCTTCCCTATACAAACCCAAAACCGACCCATCTAACTCCAGATGACGGTACGACCAACCATTTACTGCCAGCATAAATTTTTCTAAACCGCGATTTATCCTCTTCCGAATTCTATCCAAAAATCTTAACTGAGGATTGTTCCACAAAAAACGAGGGATAACTTCTGAAAAAACTAACACCACCCCCGGAATAAGCTCGCTAATATAAGCTAAATCTCTTTTCATCTCCGCTAACAAATCTAAAGTTTTGTTCCTACCCAAATCATTTCCACCGACGTGAAAGATAATCACCTGAGGAGGAAGATGGGCTTGTAACTCACCCTTTAAAATGGGGACCACTTGATGCCATTTCAGACCTCTAAAACCTAACCAATATAAATAAACTGAAGGAATATTAAAAAACACTTGCTGAGCATAATTACGAACCGAGGATCTCTTCTCAGCCCAGAAAACGAATGAATGTCCAACAATCCAGACTATAATCTCCTCAGAATCTGAAAAAGAATTACAATCATAACACCAAATTAGGTCTAACATACATTCTATAACAATCTGATTCCCATCTACCAATTATTTTTAGCAAAGCTTTATCCAAACCCATCCGTGTAGCTTCAGTAGTTGCCCCAATACGAAACGAATGGGATGAATAACGCTCAGATCCTAAGCCTAATAAGCATAAACATTTCTTAAACACTGCATTAAATTGGAATTTGGGTAATGAAGAACCATCCTCATGCACCAAAAAGGAATTACTGAACACTGGACGAACGATTAAAAAATCTTTGACCGCCTGAACGGGACAAACTTCAGAATTCCCTATCTTATTCAAGGAAATAACTGAACCCCTCCCAATCTGATCCGTTTTTGATTTCGTAACTGAAATCAAAACTGAATCTACACCTAACTTAACATCAGACAGACACAACTGAGAAACCGATTGCGTATTAGCAGCCACTAATTCACTTAATCTAAACGCTCCAAAAAATTTCCACACAAATGCTAACTTAAACAATCGAAACTCAAAAACCGAGGACGCCACCTGACCCAACACTGAAACCAACCTTCCAAGCAAATCAAGCGTAACTGGCCTGCGCGTATCAGCTGCAAAACTATCTGTCCTAAAACCCTTCAAAAGCTGCCTTACAACAAATGAGTTATTAATAGGAGGAAGACCTGCTAACTTAAAAAAGAAAGATACACCTGCTAACGTTTTTTGAATAGCGGAAAAACCTAAACCCATCCTAACCAAACCACAACTAAAATCTAAAACTGACCCAATATTTCCATCAAACACCCTTAAATTATGCTCATTACAAAATACAACCCATTTATTCCAAGCTAAAGCATACCGAATATGTTCACTCATCAATGCCAGATTATCTCCCATAAGCAGGCTGGACAAGGGATGCCTTCCTTCTGCGCGTCTGGAACCAGCACTTGAAACTCCTCCCACTGCGCACAAGAAAGAGAATCAGCTATAATATTTTCTTTACTTGCTATATACTTAGCCTTCAACCATATATTCCTAGCAAGGCAACATCTGACCACAACCTGTAATAACTTAACTACTAACTTATTATTAGAAAATAAGCAATTCACCGCAAACATTACACCTTTATTATCTGTGTGTAACAAAACCCTCTTATTGGCCAACTCATAACCCCAAATCACCAATGATACTACTACTGGAAATAGTTCTAATAAAACTAAGTTTTTTGTAAGCCCCACAGTTCTCCAAGACTCCGGCCAAGGCTCTGCTGACCACTGCCCGTTCAAAAAAGCTCCATAACCCCATGACCCCGATGCGTCTGTAAACAAACCTAATGCCGATGCCTCCACAAAATCTCCCTGCTAAATGCTAGCTCCATTAAAATTAATCAAAAATTCTTCCCAAACCCTAAGATCATCCTTCAAATCTTTACTCAATCACAGATGCGCTCCCGGAGACTTAAGACCACTTGTAACCATATATAATCTCCTAGAAAAAATCCTGCCAACTGGTATTACTTTAGATGCAAAAGCAAAAAGCCCCAGCAAAAGTTGTAATTCACGTAGCGTCGTTTTCTTAGCTACCAACATTTTTCTTATTAACGACAATAACCTAGCAATTTTTTTCCCTGGAAGCCTAAATTCCATAGCTACAGTATCGATAGTTATGCCTAAAAATTCTATAGAGCAACAAGGTAAAACAGTTTTCTCTTCAGCTAACGGAACACCAAAACCCTTACAAACCTCATAAAAACAACCTAACAAACTGGAACAAACCTCAGAACCGGCCGGACCAATAAACAAAAAATCATCAAGGTAATGCAACAAACCACCTACCCTAACATCATACATGCAAACCCAATGAATAAACGAAGAAAATGATTCAAAATATGAACATGATAACGAAAAACCCATGGGCAAACACATATAATAAAATCTCTCCTCAAACTGAAAACCTAAAGAATTAAAACCTTCAGAGCATACTGGTAACAAACAAAAAGCGGATTTAATATCCGCTTTTGCCACTAAACAATTCTTGCCAAACAAATTCAATAATTTTACAGCATCATCAAATGAACTGTAAGAAACCGAACATAACTGACTATCAATTTCATCATTCAATGAGCATTTTTCTGGAAAAGATAAATGGTGAATAATCCTAAATTCATTACTAGCTTTTTTCGGTACTAAACCCAAAGGAGAAACACGAAAATCTTCAAAAGGAGGGGAAGTAAAAGGGCCTGCCACTCTACCTGCTAGTACTTCCTTATTAATTTTATCTCTAACTACCCCCATATTAAGTAATACCGAGTTTAAATTCTCACTCCACTGACAACTTGGGCCTTTAAATTTTGGAACAAAAAAGCCAAAAGTGAAACCCTTAAGTAGAAGTTCGGCTTTCTCCTTGTTTGGGTATATTTCTAGCCACGGCCGCATGTTTTGCAAGTTCACTGGAGTCTGCGCCTTTTGAATAATCCCGGCTAATGCCTGCCTGTTGGGATCCAAAGGGCTTTTTAAAACACCTGAACATTGGATGTGGACCCGAACAAACAGAACATTCATGCCTATACCTGCACGAATTTAACCACTTGCACGCTGACTCATTGAAAGCAAAACACAAGCCTTTCTTGATCGAATTTTGTGCTCCCACCATATGCTGCCTATTAGATGATACCGCCCTTTGAGGGAGCATTAAAGGGTTTCTACCACCAGAAATACTGTTATGTAGCTGACTGACATTAGCGATGCGCTAATGTCAGCACTACATAACAGTATGTTTCTAACGTTAGTCCCTGCAGCCGTTTTTGTTAAAAAAGCACTTTTATAGATATGCTAATGAGCCTCTAGGTGCTATGTGGGTGTCATTAGCACCTAGAGGGCTCCGTCCACTAACCATTTCAGCCGCCCATCGCGTCCCTCCAGCCCGCCCCGCTCCTGTTGATTGACGTGAAACTTCTCAGTATCTCGTAGCAATTCCCGCGCCTGCGCCGTGCGCTTCTGTATTCGGCGCAGGTGCAGTGAGTGAATGCCGCGCTCCTGGTGCCGGCTTCCTCATTGTAACGTAGTTGGCGCAGGCGCAGTGAGGAAGCCGGCGCCAGGAGAATACAGAAGCGCACGGCGCAGGCGCGGGAATTGGTACGAGATACTGAGAAGTTTCACGTCAATCAACAGGAGCGGGGCGGGCTGGAGGGACGCGATGGGCGGCTGAAATGGTTAGTGGACGGAGCCCTCTAGGTGCTAATGACACCCACATAGCACCTAGAGGCTCATTAGCATATCTATAAGTGCTTTTTTAACAAAAACGGCTGCAGGGACTAACGTTAGAAACATACTGTTATGTAGTGCTGACATTAGCGCATCGCTAATGTCAGTCAGCTACATAACAGTATTTCTGGTGGTAGAAACCCTTTAAACTCAGCCATAACCCTACGTCCTTATTACCCCATTTTAAACCGGGATGAACTACTAGCTTCTGTCTAAAAGTTTCATCATATTGAAACCATGAAAGCCCTCCAAAATTACGGTAGGCTTCCAAAATAGTGTCAATATGCTGAAAAAGGCCTACTCCTAACTGGGGATATTTAGCAACCAAAATAGAAGCGTAGATAGAAAAAGCCTGTAACCAGTTGTTAAAAGATGTAGAAATACCTCTTCTCCTCTCTTCCTCTGACTTTTCATCCGTCTTTTTATCAACTTTAAAAACTTCCTTAGCTGACGGGAGCAACGATAAAATGTCTACGTATTCGCATCGCCAAATTTTTTCTTTAACTACATTAGACAGGTGAAAACCCAGAGGAGAAGCCTCACACGAAAGAACTTCCTTCAAGCATAATTTATTAACCCCTACCACATTCTCAAGGACTGGTCCCCCTCTACCAGCAGCCACACTAGTCACTAGCGAAGGGGGATCCGTCCACGCCAATGATGGCGACCCTACTGCCTGCTCTGCCCTAACTCTATTACCCTGAGCTAACTCAGAAAACATAATCGCTAAATCCTGTAAAAAAGAAAGGTTAGGATTATCAGACAGCAAAGAATGCCTGTCTGCACTCTCACCCCTGGGAGGCTGGATAAGGTCTTCAGGCGGCAACACAGCTATCTCCTCAAAACCAGGCTGCGAGACCGCCGGCCTGGGAGGAGACTGCTGGTGCCTGCCCTGATTGGAGCTCCTCTGCGGTGAATAAATTCTCCTGGGTCTTTTTCTTCTGCTTGATGTCCTGGTTGCTGCTCTTGTAGGAAGCGATCCAGCCTGAACATCCACTTCCTGTTTCGGACTTAAAACTGACGCACTTCCGGTTGCCGAACTTTGACGTCGCTGAAGCTCCGCCTCTTCCGGCGCATGCGCAGACCCACTCTCGTCTTCCAGCGGCGCTCCGGAACTCTGCGATATCAGCACCTCCCCGGCCATCAACCTGCGCAGCCACTCATCGCCGCCACAGGTAAAAGCTCTTTTGCGGATGTGGCCGAGGAGAGCCTCAATACTGCCAGAGTCCATCTTCAGCCGCTGGTCTTCCTCCAACGCCGCCGGTCTTCTTCTCTTCCAGGAGCCGATTCAGAAACCTTGCCTCACGCCGCTCTTCAGCACAGCTACGATGTCAAGCTCCCGGCGCAGCTTCCACCACCGCTGCAATCTTCTCCTTGATGCCGGCAACCCGCCGGAGCTTCTTCTTCACCGCCGACGCTGAACTCCGCTGCCGCCGGACCTTTCTTCAACCGAGATGGACGAGCTTCTTCTTTGCTCTTGACACGGCGACTGAACTCCACAGGTAAGATACCTCAATAAATAGGTGAATTTCCCGCCACTCCTCTCTGCTAACCAATCCTGCAGCTAGTTAAAAATAGAAACAGTCCCAGCAACTGGACAGCAACAGATTTATCCAATAGCAACGCTGACCAGCGATCCAACTGACCAATCCTGAAGCTGTCCAGAATAACACCGGCTCACTTAATCTGAGGAGAAATAACAGGAGACAAAAAAGGGGGGGGGGGGGGGATAGAAACACCACAGACCAAACAATATATGTTTCAATGGCACCATGAGGTGCAAAGCCCATTCAGGCCATGCCCCTATCATTACGTTCTCCTCTTAGTGAGAAATCCAGCGTCAGCGCCGTTCAACAGATTCGCCGCGCCTGCGTACTTCATTCCCTATTATGGGCAGAGGCAAAAGGCCGGCTAGATCGTGATGTACGGGCCGGCACATGCGCATTAAACGCTCTTGTGCCTCTGCCCATAATGGGGAATGAAGTGCGCAGGCGCAGAGAATCTGTTGAACGGCGCTGGCACTGGATTTCTCACTAAGAGGAGGACGTAACCAGAAGAACCTAGGGCGGGCCAGAGGGGTGAAAGGGGAGGGGTTTCCTATGAGAAGCGACGAGGGGCCTGGGAAACGGCCACATGAACGCCGCCCCTGGGCACCTCCAGAAGCTAATTAACATATTGAATAAAAGTGTTTTTCTGAGAAAATCTCCGATGGACACCAATATGGAAGGTAGCATTCTAATATGGGGAATGTAATGGAGATCCTGATGTTAGTGTTCTATAATGGTGATTTTAGGTGAAAGACTCCCTTTAAGGCCTCATTCACACTTCAGTTGAATCATGGGCATGTGCTGTATTCATTGGGGCACATTTACTAAGGGACATGTGACTTTTAGTTGTAAAATAGTCACAAATCCCCTTTTTTAACCAGCCGAGCAATAATATTTAGTCACACGGGTGGTTTTACGTCGTTTGCATGTTGGCCGGGACTCCAGCCCCGGAAAATTTACTAACACTTATGCCTGGAAACTGTTTTTACTCTAGGCACAAGGACTGCCATACATGTGTCTAATTTATGACAAGGCGCACACCTCATCATAAATTAGACAGCATCTTACGGCAGCGCAGGGGGGGGGGGGAATAAAGGGGTCATTTATCAAACTGGTGTAAAGTAGAACTGGCTTTTTTTCCCATAGCAACCAATCAGATTCCACCTTTCATTTTAGACAGCTCCTTTGGAAAATGAAAGGTGGAATCTGATTGGTTGCTATGGGCAACTAAACCAGTTCTACTTTACACCAGTTTGATAAATGACCCCCTAAGACCATGGAAACCATGGAGATCTTTTGTGTTCTGTCAGTGGTTTCCACTGACCATTTGTAGAAGATCTCTGGAAATCTATTATGAGCATAGCAGAGTCTGTGGAAAATAGATGACACGTGGAGGCTGGCTTGTCACTGCTGTTATCCCGGACATGGAAGTGGGAATAAGGCCTTAAAGAGGATGTCACCAGGATCAACCCTATTAAACAAGACATACTGGCTGGTAGGGCTCATCATGCTGATTAAAACTATACCTTTCTTTTGTCTGTATGATAAATAGCTGCAGAAATATGCGTTTTTATTCATATGCAAATCAGCAATTGGAGCACTCAGAGGTGGGCTGAATCGTCTGAGCACTGCTATGTAACACCCCCTGTACTCTACACACTCACCCCTCCCATTGATTGACAGGGCTGGACATGCTGAGGGCAGAGCTGTGTCCTAGCATCAAATATCATATACACTATGTACTATAGCTTCGCCACACTTAGATCTGCTCAGAAAGCTAATGTACATATTACTGCTTTATTCACAGACACAATGTATGATTATGAAGACACCAGTAATGTATGTTAGCCTATAAGCATAGAAACGCCATGTATCTCTATGAAGTAATGCTATAGCTTAGTGGTATGGTGGTTTATCCTGAATGTAGAGAAAAAAGACAATGCAACAGCACTCTGCAAACCAGATAAAGAACAATAATGCCATAGTCACAAAAAACATTTAAGTGCTAATGCTACGCTTATTTATAAAGTGAGATGCTTGGCAAATGCATTTTGTACAAAACCATTTAAGCCTGTTTGCCAAATGTCAAGGTGATCTCTGTAAGATGGGAACCTAAGGCTACATGCACACGACTGTGAAAAATGGCCGTGTGACGGCTGTCTAAGTAACGGCCGTCACACGACCATTTTTAGCACCAGTGAAAGTCTATGGGGCTATTTACATGGCCGTTCTTTTAACGGACCTGCCGAAGGACCTGCGATCTGCGTGGTGACGTAACCATCTGCAGGTCCCGTTCTGTGAAGAGAGAAGAGACTGCTGCAGCGCAAGCAAGTGGATAAGGTGAGGGTTTGTTGTTTGTTTTTTGCGGGACACTATGGGGGCATTATATAAACCATGGGGGGCATTATAAAGCTGGGGGCCCTAAAAAAAAAAAACACACTAGGGGGACATTATTTAAGATGGGGACCTACATTAGGGGTATTATTAAAGCTGGGGGCAGCAAAAATAAAATAAAAAACTATATACACTGTGGGGGACATTTGTTTAGCTGGGGGCCAACCATCCTGTGGGTGTTCTCAGAAGGGTGGGTGTAGAAATAACTGCCAATCAAATTTTCATGTCCGTTTTTAACGACATGAAAAACTGATGCAAAACGGACATTAAAAACAGACACACGGCCAGAAAATGGATGCACACACTGATGCAAAATGGCCATGAAAAACTGACAGTGTGTCCGTTTTTAACGGACGTTTTTTTTCACTGTCGTGTGCATGAGGCCTAACAGGATTTGTTGGTTCCACTTGCATGCTGGGTCCACTCTGCCTTTTACCATTTTTGGTGCCATCAAGGCCTCCATTACTTCCAAGGGATGCAGGTACCAACATGCATGCCGAGCCCACTGGATAGTATTTGGGGGGTATTAGGGGGCACAGCGAGCAGCAGGATAACACTGTTGGGACTCCAGGTTTGGGGATGATGATAGAAATGTGAAGAAGCTAAGATGTCTGTGCGTCACACTCTGCAGAGACGAAGCAGCTGAGAGAAGTTGTACGGACCAAATTGAAAAGATGATGACAGAGAAGATCTACATCAGTAGAGACGTCACCTGGAGGCCCTGGATGTGACAGGTATGTGCTGCTGTATAGCAAGTACAGCAAAATGTCTTCATTGCTAGTGTTTGCAAGGGGAGGGGGATGCGGTTGTTCAACTTAGAGAATTGGGCCATATGTATTGGTGCTTGGGCCCTGGATCATTTGAGACCCTAGCAATGCCCCTGTCTACATGCAAGAAAAATCAGTATACCACCAAGCTATGACATTACCACGTGAAGATGTCTGTCTTTTCTATGCTTATAATTACTGGTTTCTATAATTATACATTGTGCCTGTGAATACAGTAATATGTAGATTAACCTTCTGAGCAGTGTGGTGAAGCTATAGTGTATGTGATATTTTCATTCTAGCACACAGTTCTGCCCTCAGCATGTCTAGCCCTGTCAGTCAAGGGGAGGGGGGAGTGTGCAGAGAACAGGGGGTGTTACACAGCAGTGCTCAGAATATTCAGTCCCGCCTCCTGGTGCTCGAAATTCTCATTTGCATATAAAAAAAATGCTTATAACTCTGCAGCAGAGAGTATATAGTGTATATAGAGGGAGGACTGAAGGAGCATATATAGTGTATATAGACGGAGGACTGGGGATGTATATAGTGTATATACAGTTGCAAGAAAAAGTATGTGAACCCTTTGGAATTATATGGATTTCTGCACAAATTGGTCATAAAATGTGATCTGATCTACATCTAAGTCACAACCATAGACAATCACAGCCTGCTTAAACTAATAACACACAAAGAATTAAATGTTACCATGTTTTTATTGAACACACCATGTAAACATTCACGGTGCAGGTGGAAAAGGTATGTGAACCCTTGGATTTAATAACTGGTGGAACCTTCTTTGACAGCAATAACTTCAACCAAACGTTTTCTGTAGTTGCAGATCAGACGTGCACAACGGTCAGGAGTAATTCTTGACCATTCCTCTTTACAGAACTGTTTCAGTTCAGCAATATTCTTGGGATGACTGGTGTGAATCGCTTTCTTGAGGTTATGCCACAGCATCTCAATCGGGTTGAGGTCAGGACTCTGACTGGGCCATTCCAGAAGGCGTATTTTCTTCTGTTTAAGCCATTCTATTGTTGATTTACTTCTATGCTTTGGGTTGTTGTCCTGTTGCAACACCCATCTTCTGTTAAGCTTTAGCTGGTGGACAGATGGCCTTAAGTTCTCCTGCAAAATGTCTTGATAAACTTGGGAATTAATTTTTCCTTTGATCATAGCAATCCATCCAGGCCCTGATGCAGCAAATCAGCCCCAAACCATGATGCCCCCACCACCATACTTCACAGTTAAGATGAGGTTTTGATGTTGGTGTGCTGTGCCTCTTTTTCTCCACACATAGTGTTGTGTGTTTCTTCCAAACAACTCAACTTTGGTTTCATCTGTCCACAGAATATTTTGCCAGTACTGCTGTGGAACATCCAGGTGGTCTTGTGCAAACTGTAAATGTGCAGCAATGTTTTTTTTGGACAGCAGTGGCTTCCGATGTGGTATCCTCCCATGAAATCCATTCTTGTTTAGTGTTTTACGTATCGTAGATTCGCTAACAGGGATGTCAGCATATGCCAGAGACTTTTGTAAGTCTTTAGCTGACACTCTAGGATTCTTCTTCACCTCATTGAGCAGTCTGCGCTGTGGTCTTGCAGTCATCTTTACAGGACGGCCACTCCTAGGGATAGTAGCAGCAGTGCTGAACTTTCTCCATTTATAGACAATTTGTCTTACCGTGGACTGATGAACAGCAAGGCTTTTGGAGATACTTTTATAACTCTTTCCAGCTTTATGCAAGTCAACAATTCTTAATCGTAGGTCTTCTGAGAGCTCTTTTGTGAAAAGCATCATTCACATCAGGCAATGTTTGTTGTGAAAAGCAAACCCAGAACTGGTGTGTGTTTTTTATAGGGCAGGGCAGCTGTAAACAACACCTCCAATCTCATCTCATTGATTGGACTCCAGTTGGCTGACACCTCACTCCAATTAGCTCTTGCAGATGTCATTAGTCTAGGGGTTCACATACTTTTTCCACCTGCACTGTGAATGTTTACATGTTGTGTTCAATAAAAACATGGTAACATTTAATTGTGTGTTATTAGTTTAAGCAGACTGTGATTGTCTATTGTTGTGACTTAGATGAAGATCAGATCACATTTTATGACCAATTTGTGCAGAAATCCATATCATTACAAAGGGTTCACATACTTTTTCTTGCAACTGTAGAGGGTGGACTGGAGGAGCATATATAGTGTATATAAACAGAGAACTGGAGGAGAGTATATAGAGGGAGGACTGGAGGAGGGTATATAGTGTATATAGAGGGAGGACTGGAGGCGTGTATATACTGTATATAGACGGAGGACTGAAGGAGGGTATATAATGTATATATAGAGATGACTGGAGGAGGGTATATAGTGTATATAAAGGAAAGAGTGGAGGAGAATATATTGTGTATAAAGAGGGAGGATATATAGTGTATATAGAGGGAGGACTGGAGGAGCATATATAGTATATAGAGGGAGGACTGGAGGAGCGTATATAGTGTATATAGACAGAGGACTGGGGATGTATATAGTGTATATAGAGGGTGGACTGGAGGAGCATATATAGTGTATATAGACAGAGGACTGGAGGAGGGTATATAGTGTATATAGAGGGAGGATTGGAAGAGCTTATATAGTATATAGAGGCAGGACTGGAGGAGCGTATATAGTGTATATAGACGGAGGACTGGGGATGTATATAGTGTATATAGAGGGTGGACTGGAGGAGCATATATAGTGTATATAGACAGAGGACTGGAGGAGGGTATATAGTGTATACAGAGGAAGGACTGGAGGAGACTATATAGTGTATATAGAGGGAGGAGCAGAGGAGGGTATATAGTGTATATAGAGGGAGGAGCAGAGGAGGGTATATAGAGGGAGGAGCGGAGGAGGGTACATAGTGTATATAGTGGGAGGACTGGAGGAGTTTATATAGTGTATATAGAGGGAGGAGTGGAGAAGGGTATATAGTGTATATAGATAGGACTGGAGGAGGGTATAGAGTGTATAGAGAAGGAGGACTGGAGGAGTTTATATAGTGTATATAGAGGGAGGAGCAGAGGAGGGTATATAGAGGGAGGAGGGTATATAGTGTATATAGAGGGAGGAATGGAGGAAGGTACATAGTGTATATAGTGGGAGGACTGGAGGAGGTTATATAGTGTATATAGAGGGAGGAGTGGAGGAGGGTATATAGTGTATATAGACAGGACTGGAGGAGGGTATAGAGTGTATGGAGAAGGAGGACTGGAGGAGTATATAGAGGGAGGACTGAATGAGAGTATATAGTAGGAGGACTAGAATTGAATTGCGCAGAGCCTACCCAAGTAAGTGTTCTGCCCACAGTTGAAGGGGAACTATCGCCACTTTTGTCATGTCTGTTTTAGTAAATGGTTGTCCAGCTTAATCAATGTAAATCAATAAAGAAGGGTCATAGAATCAAAATATAATGTCCAGCAGTATTGATCCCTTTAAAACATAACTTTTACTTTGCAATTTATAAAATAATACCACCGTAGTGGTTCACCAGTGAATAGTGATAGAACAAACAACAATAATCAAAGATAGACAATGTTCCTGGGAGCTGGTCGTGGATGTACCTATAGAGGGGTGAGTGAACACAAGGCAGCTAAGGGGAGCGGTGGGCAAATCTATACTCTCCCTATGCTCTCCCTGGCTAAAACCTCAGCCCAGGGACGTCCCCTAGTGGTGGAGACTCCCTGTCCTCATTCCTGGGCTGACTGCCCTGCGTTTACCCTCCTCTCCAAAAATAACAAAAATGTGCTCCCCAGGAAGCTTCCCCTTAGCTGCCTTGTGTTCACTCACCCCTCTATAGGTACATCCACGACCAGCTCCCAGGAACATTGTCTATCTTTGATTATTGTTGTTTGTTCTATCACTATTCACTGGTGAACCACTACGGTGGTATTATTTTATAAATTGCAAAGTAAAAGTTATGTTTTAAAGGGATCAATACTGCTGGACATTATGTTTTAGTAAATGCTTGTACTCCCTGTGAAAAAATTCTGTAACTCAGTATTGCGTCATTCCTCTGTTATTCCTTCTGAATATTCATCAATAAATTGACAGCTGGGAGTTATCATTACCCTTATCAAACAGGTGCGTGCCTACTTGATCTGGCATTGGAATGGTTACACCCAGTCAATTTATTCATAAATTATAAGAGGAATATATGGGAACAGAAGAATGCACAGTTCTTTGAAGAGATGCTTCAGAATTGTTATTTGATGGGGATACAACCGTTTAACCCCTTAAGAACCAGCGCCTGTCACTGACAGCCGGGCCCCTGCTGCATACACCGATGCCGGCGTATAAACCCCTTGTATGACCGCGGCATGCAGATGGTTTGCGGAGGGTACGCGTGCTCTCTGCATCTCCATCAGGTCCCCGCGCTGCAGTGGCGGGGACCCAATGGCAGAAAAGGCAAGCTCAATGCCTTTCATAGGCATCGGGGCTTGCCTTCTACGGAAGCCTGTGAGATCCAGCCCTTAGGCTGGGTTTCACATGCATGCTGTCAGCCAGGGGTGTACATAGAAATCACTGGGCCCCATAGCAAGAATCTAAATTGGGCCCCCATTCCCCTTTTATAGCCCCTCCCACTACCCATTCCAGGCCTCTCTCTTTGTTCCATGAACTATGTTTGCGGCTGCGTTTTATAATTTATGCCATCAGGGCCGGATTGGGATTACAAAACAGGCCTGGCAGACAAAAGTGGTATAATAGATGCAGTGTGTACAGATGTATAGTGTATACAGCAGTGTACTGATATGTGAGGAACATGGTATAATATATGCAGTGTGTACAGGTATATAGTATATACAGCAGTGTATTGATATGTGCAGTACAGGGTATATTATATGCAGTCTGTACAGATATATAGTATATACAGTAGTGTAATGTGAGGTACGAGGTATAATAGATGCAGTGTGTACAGCTATATTGTATATATAGCAGTGTACTGATATGTGAGGTACTAGGTATAATATATGCAGTGTGTACAGGTATATAGTAAATATAGCAGTGTACTGATATGTGAGGTATAAATTACAGCTCGTATCTCACATATCAATCCAATACTGTATATACAATATACCTGTACACACTTCATCTATTATACCTCGTACCTAACATATCAGTACACTGCTGTATATACAATATATCTATACACACTGCATATATTTTACCTCGTACCTCACATATCAGTACACTGCAATATATATTATATATCTGTATATATTGCATGTATAATACTGTTTAATATATGCAGTGTGTGTGTGTGTATATATATATATATATACAGTCAGGTCCATAAATATTGGGACATCAACACAATTCTAACATGTTTGGCTCTATACACCACCACAATGTATTTGAAATGAAACGAACAAGATGTGCTTTAACTGCAGACTGTCAGCTTTAATTTGAGGGTATGTACATCCAAATCAGGTGAACGGTGTAGGAATTACAACAGTTTGCATATGTGCCTCCCACTTGTTAAGGAACCAAAAGTAATGAGACAGAATAATAATCCTAAATCAAACTTTCACTTTTTAATACTTGGTTGCAAATCCTTTGCAGTCAATTACAGCCTGAAGTCTGGAACGCATAGACATCACCAGACGCTGGGTTTCATCCCTGGTGATGCCCTGCCAGGCCTCTACTGCAACTGTCTTCAGTTCCTGCTTGTTCTTGGGGCATTTTCCCTTCAGTTTTGTCTTCAGCAAGTGAAATGCATGTTCAATCGGATTCAGGTCAGGTGATTGACTTGGCCATTGCATAACATTCCACTTTCCCTTAAAAAACTCTTTGGTTGCTTTTGCAGTATGCTTTGGGTCATTGTCCATCTGCACTGTGAAGCGCCGTCCAATGAGTTCTGAAGCATTTGGCTGAGTATGAGCAGATAATATTGCCCGAAACACTTCAGAATTCATCCTGCTGCTTTTGTCAGCAGTCACATCATCAAAAAATACAAAAGAACCAGTTCCATTGGCAGCCATACATGCCCACGCCATGACACTATCACCACCATGCTTCACTGATGAGGTGGTATGCTTAGGATCATGAGCAGTTCCTTTCCTTCTCCATACTCTTCTCTTCCCATCACTCTGATACAAGTTGATCTTGGTCTCATCTGTCCATAGGATGTTGTTTCAGAACTGTGAAGGCTTTTTTAGATGTTGTTTGGCAAACTCTAATCTGGCCTTCCTGTTTTTGAGGCTCACCAATGGTTTACATCTTGTGGTGAACCCTCTGTATTCACTCTGGTGAAGTCTTCTCTTGATTGTTGACTTTGACAGACATACACCTACCTCCTGGAGAGTGTTCTTGATCTTGCCAACTGTTTTGAAGGGTGTTTTCTTCACCAGGGGAAGAATTCTTTTGTCATCCACCACAGTTGTTTTCCGTGGTCTTCCGGGTCTTTTGGTGTTGCTGAGCTTACCGGTGCGTTCCTTCTTTTTAAGAATGTTCCAAACAGTTGTTTTGGCCAGGCCTAATGTTATGCTATCTCTCTGATGGGTTTGTTTTGTTTATTCAGCCTAATGATGGCTTGCTTCACTGATAGTGACAGCTCTTTGGATCTCATCTTGACAGCAACAGATTCCAAATGCAATAGCACACGTGAAATGAACTCTGGACCTTTTATCTGCTCATTGTAATTGGGATAATGAGGGAATAACACACACCTGGCCATGGAACAGCTGAGAAGCCAATTGTCCCATTACTTTTGGTCCCTTAACAAGTGGGAGGCACATATGCAAACTGTTGTAATTCCTACACCGTTCACCTGATTTGGATGTAAATACCCTCAAATTAAAGCTGACAGTCTGCAGTTACAGCACATCTTGTGCGTTTCATTTCAAATCCATTGTGGTGTTGTATAGAGCCAAAAATGTTAGATTTGTGTCGATGTCCCAATATTTATGGACCTGACTGTATATAGATGTGAGGCATACAAGGTATAATACTGTAGATGCATTGTTTATAGAAATATGTGGTCAGTTATGCATTATGGTCACTGTGTGGGAGGTACATGAGGTAGTGGTCACTGTACCTGTCTGAAGTATTATACATGAGTGTGCAATCAGTAAAAACAGGGCATGGGGGGGGGGGGGGGGGAAATGACAATAAGTGGAGGACCTCCTCTTACCACTCCATTCCAGTCTGTATGGATCAATGCAGAGCTGATTGTGAACTAATACTTACTGTTAGGGGTTGAAGGACCTGTGATGATGTCATGACAGGTCCTGGCAGATGTACCTTTCAAACCTAGGAACTACACCAATTTTTGTGCACTTCCTTTGCTAGATCCTGCAGGACCTGTGATGCTGAAGATGATGTCATCACAGGTCCTGGCAGATGTACTGTTCTAACCTGGGAACTACACTTTACACTGTGCAGTTCCCTTACAGGACCTGTGATGACATCATCAATGGTCCTTTAGCTTTAGAAAGATAGACCGGAGCAATTAGGGGGCGGGGCCTCTCCTCCACTGCGGGCCCCTCTTCCTCACGGGCCCCATAGCAGCTGCGTGGTCTGCCTATATGGTAGGTACGCCACTGCTGTCAGCATACAAGCTGACATGCAATGTATTACAATACAGGTTGTATTGTAATGCATTGCAGAGGGGATCAGACCCCAGAAGTTGAAGTCCCAAAATGGGACAAAAATAAAAAGTAAAAAAAAAGTAAAAAAAAGTGTTTTTCCTAATAAAAATAAAGTTTCAAGTAAAAAATGTTTAAAAGTATAAATATTAGGTATTGCCACGTCCTGCTGTATAAAAATATTACATGAGCTATCTCCTCAGGTGAACACCGTAAAAAAGCAATTTTTTGTCACTTTACATCACAAAAAGTGTAAATACCCAGCGATCAAAAAGTCATATGCACCCCAAAACATGACTTTATGAAAATTTAAACTAGCACATTCATGGTCACAGGTGCATATCCATAAAGCAAGCATACAAAAAACGAATAAAAGCATGGCTGCACAACATTTCACATGCAAGTAATAGAACTGAGAAATGGGGATCATTCAAAATTAAAGTGCTATTATACCTACTATAAATGAAAAAATAGAAGCTCTTTGCGCACATTTTTGATCAAATGTGTGTCGGGCCCATTTACCAGGCATCAAGGTGGCTTCCACAGATGGGTCCCTAACACTAACAGAACTGCCTCTCTTGGACTTATATAATAATAATAAAATTAATTTATATAGCGCCACCATATTCGGCAGAGCTTTACAAATTCATAGGGTTCATGTACAAAACAAACGTAACTGGCTAATATGCAACTGAAACACTGGGAGTCAGGGCCCAGCTCGCAAGAGCTTACAATCTATGAGGAATTGGGGGTGACACATACAGTAAGGTAGTTGATTGTGATAAGTAGGATTTGAGCCATTATTGAACTGACAGGAGTGGTGCCGGCCGATTTGCTTCGGGTTTGGGACTACTAGAGGATCGAGTTTAGGCCAGCGGAGTTGGTGGGGGAAAGGTTTCGACTGGGAAAAGTCATTTTAGGTAGCTTGATAAGCCTGCCTGAAAAGATGTGTTATTAAGGCACGTTTGAAGGTGGAGAAGTTGTGAATTGACCTAGTATTCCAGGGCAAAGTATTCCAGAGAGTAGGTGCAGCTCGAGAAAAGTCTTGAAGACGGGAGTGAGAGGTACGAATTATGGAGGTTATTAGGTCGCTAACAGAACAGAGAGCACGAGTAGGGTGATAGATAGAGATAAGGGGGGAGATATATGGAGGTGCAGTACTGTGGAGAGCTTTGTGGGTGAGGGTGAGAAGTTTGAACTGTATTCTGTGGTAGATGGGCAACCTGTGAATTGACTGGCACAGACTAGCAGCATCAGTGTAGCAGTTGGGTGGATAGATGAGCCTGGCTGCAGCATTTAGAACAGACTGAAGGGAGGAGAGTTTGGTGAGAAGGAGACCTATTAGTAATGAGTTGCAGTAGTCACGACGAGAATGAATCAAGGCAACAACAAGAGTTTTTGCTGTTTCCACCATAAGAAATAGGCGGATTCTGATGGTATTCTTGAGGTGCAGACAAGAGCATGTAAGTGATTGAATATGGGGAACAAAGGAAAGATCAGAGTCAAATGTGGCCCCAAGACAGCGGGGATGTTGCACAGGAGTTATGATGATGCTGCAGACCGAAATTGAAATATCAAGTTTAGGTGAGTTAGTAGATGTGGGAAAGACAAGAAGTTTAGTTTTTGAGAGGTTCAGTTTCAGATACAGAGAGGACATGATATTAGAGACAGCTGCCAGACAATTACTGGTGTTTTGGAGTAAAGCAGGGGTGATGTCAGGGGATGAAGTGTATAGTTGGGTGTCATCAGCATAGAGATGGTATCAAAAGCCAAATCTACTGATAGTCTGTCCAATGGGGGCTGTATAGAGGGAGAAGAGTAGAGGACCTAGTACTGAGCCCTGAGGAACGCCAACATCAAGAGGTAGAGAA
Organism: Bufo bufo; assembly: GCF_905171765.1. Lineage (NCBI taxonomy): Eukaryota > Metazoa > Chordata > Amphibia > Anura > Bufonidae > Bufo > Bufo bufo. Next base: position 335,278,544 of record NC_053392.1, on the reverse strand, counting down.
GAAGAGCCAGCAAATGATACACTAAAGGAGCGGCCAGAGAGATAGGAAGAGAACCAAGAGAGAGCAGTGTCCTTAAGGCCAATTGAGTGTAGCATGGTGAGGAGAAGATTATGGTCTACGGTATCAAACGCTGCAGAGAGATCCAGCAGAATCAGTAGAGAATAGTCACCATTTATTTTTGCTGTTAGGAGATCGTTAGACACTTTAGTAAGGGCAGTTTCTGTAGAGTGAAGAGGGCGAAAGGCAGATTGTAAGGGGTCAAGAAGAGAATTTGCAGAGAGATAGCTTATTAAGCGAGAGTAGACAAGACGTTCAAGGAGTTTAGAGATGAAGGGGAGGTTAGAAACAGGTCGGTAGTTTATCAGCACAGGTCGGGTCAAGAGATGGTTTCTTTAGTAGTGGGGTTATAACAGAGTGTTCGAAAGAGGAGGGAAAGATACCAGAAGAGAGAGAGAGAGAGAGGTTAAAAATTGTAGTTAGGTGAGTGATGACAGCCGGGGAGAGGGACTGGAGGAGGTGTGATGGAATAGGATCACTTCTACAGGTTGTGGGTCGAGAAGAAGAGAGAAGCCGGGAGACTTCTTCCTCTGTTATAGGGTCAAAAGTGGAGAGAGAGCATGTGAAGGAATTGGAGGGAGGAGGATTGAAATTATTTGGGGACTGGGAGATTATTTCCTGCTGGATACTACCAATCTCGTCTCTGAAGTAAGTGGCTATGCCATCAGCGCAGAGGTCAGTGACAGGTTCTGGAACTTTAGGGCTTAGAAGGGAATGAAAAGTGTCAGAGTCCTTTTGGGTTATTTGAGACTGAGGAGATGAGAGAGGTGAAGTACTTTTGTTTGGCAATGTTGAGAGCCGAATTGTATGTTTTGAGCATAAATTTATAATGGAGGAAGTCTGCTGATATTTGCGATTTTCTTCTTAAGCGTTCTGCACATCTGGAGCAGCGCTGGAGAAAACGTGTTTCAGGTGTTTGCCAGGGTTGCCGTGTTCTGTGTCGAGAGGGTCGGATTGATATTGGAGCAACTTCATCTAGGGTGGTTTTGAGGGTCTGGTTGTAATGATTGGCAGCCAAGTCTGGACAGGGGAGGGAAGTAATTAGGCTAAGAGCTAGTTGTAGGGTGTTAATAAGTTGCTGGCAGTTAATGGCGTGTAGGTTTCTGTAAGTAAGTGAAAAGTAGGATTGGCATGAGAGAAGTAAGAGGTCTTTATGGTAAATGAAAGGAGATTGTGGTCAGAAAGTGGGAAGGATAAGTTACTAAAGTTTGAGACTGAGCAATGACGGAAGAAGACTAGATCAAGTATATTGCCCTGTTCATGTGTGGCAGAGGAAGTAAGTTGTGATAGGCCAAGAGAGGAGGTTAAAAAAAGAAAGTGAGGGGCTGATGGGGATGTAGGATCATCAATGGAGATATTAAAATCACCCATAATAAGAGTTGGTGATTCAGAAGATAGGAAGTGAGGAAGCCAAGCTGCAAAGTGATCCAGAAATTGGTGGGGGGAGCCTGGGGGACGATAGACAATTGCAACTCTCAGGGGGAATGGATGGAAGAGTCTAATGGTGTGAACCTCAAAAGAGGGGAATGTGAGAGAGGGTACAGGGGGAATGACCTGAAATGTGCACTGTGGAGAAAGTAGTAAGCTTACTCCTCCACTGTGCCTATTGTCAGGCCTGGGGGTATGGGAGAAGTGAAGTCCACCATAGGATAGGGCAGCAGGGGAAGCAGTGTCAGAGGGTTGAAGCAGGGTTTCTAACAAGTTCAGAGAGTGTGAGAGGAAGAAATCGTGGATTGTGGGTAGTTTGTTACAAACCGAGCATGCGTTCCGGAGTGCACAGTTAAAGAGACTGTAGAGAATGTGCAGTGAACATTAATCCGATTTTTGGGGTTTCTGTGTGTGGCAGAGGAGAAGTTAGCAACAGACGGAGGGCCAGGACTTTTTGAAATATCTCCTGCAGCTAGTAGCAGAACATAAAGGGACAGCAAGTGGTTGAAAGATTTATATTGGTGTTTTTTTATTCTGCACCATGGAGGAAGATGGGTCAGTGTAATGTATGAGGGTATAAAGTGTATGGGAACTGAACAAGGGTGAGGGAAGGAGGGAGGGACTGATGTGGAGAGAAGGGACAAAGGGTGGGAAGTGTGGTTAAATTTGAAAGTAGACAGCCATAGTGATGAGAAGAGCAGCCAGAGCCTGAGTGAGACAATATCGTAGCATACCTGTGCTGTTACTTTGTTTGAGTTTTACACATAGCATCTCCGTCTCCTGCCTAACTACCATGATTAACTGCCAAGCGCTTAGGCAAAATGGCGCTTTGGCAGAGATGGTGCTTTTGGCTCGTTCTGACCCTTAGACTGTGTCTATATAGGAAGTGTGATCACAGCACTAGGGTAATTTAGCTCATTAATCAATTAATCACTGATTAAGAAGAGATGCTATATGTTGGTAAACAAACAAAGCTAAGGATCTGGATGGGCCATAAAATCACTACAGATCACAAGCATTATAACAGTCACATAAATCACAGGTCAATTGGAAGAGCATCTCTAGGACTAATCACAAGGATATCACACTTGCAGAAAATAGTATACATTGATGAATATGCAAAGTTCTATTCCAAGGAAAATGGAAGCTGCACTATTAGGCTCCATTCACATGTCCACAATTCTGATCCGCATTTTGCGGAACGGAATTGCGGACCCATTCATTTCTATGGGGCCACACAATGTGCTGTCTGGATCTGCACTTTCGGGTCTGCAATTCCGTTCCCGAAAAAAATAGAACATGTCCTATTCTTGTCCACAATTGTGGACAAGATTAGGCATTTTCTAATATAGTGCCGGCGATGTGTGGTCTGCAAATTGCGGAAAGCACATTGCCGGTGTCCGTATTTTGCGGATCCGTGGATCCGCATAACACATACGGATGTGTGAACGGACCCTTAGGCTTGTGGAAAGCTGTGTGGAGCAGTATTGTCTAAATGCAATGCAGACATACCAGGGAAGATGGAAGCTGCACTATTAGGCTTGTGGAAAGCTGGGTGGACCAGTATTGTCCATAACTGCCTCTCTTGGACTTACCTAAGCCTGCAATATTCAGGGCAGTGTTAAATACCTGTGACCATGAATGTGCTAGCCTAAATTTTCTTGTGGTAGATATTGAGGGTAGCGGTAGTGTTGATCGTAAATTCTAATCGTGAATTTTTATCTCGAATATGGGCACTTCGAGAATTCGCAAAGAATATAGTGATATATTTTTGTAATCGCGAATATTCTAGATATTTTTTTTCATCAGTAACCTCTCTTCTTGCTTGTGGGCCAATGGAAGGCTGCAATATCTTTGTCTGAGCTTGGCAACATCCCTAGCAACCAATAGGAAAGTTGCCTACCCCTTACTATATAAGAACCTCCCCAGCAGCCATTTTCTGCAGTTTTTTTTGCAGTTCTGAGAGAGAGAGCAGTGTCATTGCTGTGCTCTGTGCTTTCATCTGGATCCTATTCCTTATCCAATTACATTCGATAGTTAGTTAGTTAGCTCATATATACACTCACCTAAAGAATTATTAGGAACACCATACTTCAGAACTGCCTTAATTCTATGTGGCATTGATTCAACAAGGTGCTGATAGCATTCTTTAGAAATGTTGGCCCATATTGATAGGATGGCATCTTGCAGTTGATGGAGATTTGAGGGATGCACATCCAGGGCACGAAGTTCCCGTTCCACCACATCCCAAAGATGCTCTATTGGGTTGAGATCTGGTGACTGTGGGGGCCATTTTAGTACAGTGAACTCATTGTCATGTTCAAGAAACCAATTTGAAATGATGTGAGCTTTGTGACATGGTGCATTATCCTGCTGGAAGTAGCCATCAAAGGATATATACAGGTTCTCATTTTGTTTACACCAAATTCGGACTCTACCATTTGAATGTCTCAACAGAAATCGAGACTCATCAGACCAGGCAACATTTTTCCAGTCTTCAACAGTCCAATTTTGGTGAGCTCGTGCAAATTGCAGCCTCTTTTTCCTATTTGTAGTGGAGATGAGTGGTACCCGGTGGGGTCTTCTGCTGTTGTAGCCCATCCGCCTCAAGGTTGTGCGTGTTGTGGCTTCACAAATGCTTTGCTGCATACATCGGTTGTAACGAGTGGTTATTTCAGTCAACGTTGCTCTTCTATCAGCTTGAATCAGTCAGCCTATTCTCCTCTGACCTCTAGCATCCACAAGGCATTTTTGCCCACAGGACTGCCGCATACTGGATGTTTTTCCCTTTTCACACCATTCTTTGTAAACCCTAGAAATGGTTGTGCGTGAAAATCCCAGTAACTGAGCAGATTGTGAAATACTCAGACTGGCCCGTCTGGCACCAACAACCATGCCACGCTCAAAATTGCTTAAATCACCTTTCTTTCCCATTCTGACATTCAGTTTGGAGTTCAGGAGATTGTCTTGACCAGGACCACACCCCTAAATGCATTGAAGCAACTGCCATGTGATTGGTTGACTAGATAATTGCATTAATGAGAAATAGAACAGGTGTTCCTAATAATTCTTTAGGTGAGTGTATATAAAACAGATAGTTAGTGGGAGATAGTCAGTGTAGGTTAGATAGTGATATAACGTAGTATCTGCTCAGACCTGATAAAATGTGTAAAATATGCGCATCATTAGTGCTGATTTGCGCAATCGCAAAATAATGATGAGATCACAAATTCAAAAATTCGTGAATTTATTGTGAATATTATGCAAAAAATTAGCGAAATATCGCGAAAACGAATATTGCCTATGCTGCTCATCACTAGGTAGCGGCCTCTTTTAGACTAAACAACACCCATCTGCCCGGGGCTTCTGAGCAGAGTATAAATGTAGCTGGTTCCTACACTGCCCTGAATATTATAGGCTTAGGTAAGTCCACGAGAGGCAGTTCTGTTAGTGTTAGGTACCCATCTGCAGAAGCCACCTTGACGCCTCGTAGATGGGCCCGACACACGTTTGATCAAAAATATGCACAAAGGGCTTCTATTTTTTCATTTATAGTAGGTATAATACCACTTTATTTTAAAATGATCCTTATTTCTCAGTTCTATTTTTGCATGTGAAATGTTGTGCAGCCATGCTTTTATTAATTATTTCCAAAATGGGGTCACATTTTGGAGGTTTCTTTAATTATTTCACCTAGAAGCCTTTCCAATTGTCAGCCGAAGCTGTGTAAATAACCATGTTTTCACTCCTAAGCCCTGTTGTAAGTCCATACAATATATTATAGCTACATGTAGGTCGTTCCTAAAACCAGGAAACACAGCATAAGGCCGAATGCACACGGCCGTGTTCCGCGGCCGAGAGCAGTCTGTGGTAACCCAGCCGGGATTCCTGCTGACAGCAGGAGCGCACGGCGTCATTGGTTGCTATGATGCCGTGCGCTTCATGCAGCCGCTGCTGTACAGTAATACACTGGTATAGATCATACGAGTGTATTACTGTACAGCAGCGGCTGCATGAAGCACACGGCGTCATAGCAACCAATGACGCCGTGCGCTCCTGCTGTCAGCAGGAATCCCGGCCGGGTTACCACGGACCGCTCTTGGCCGCGGAACACGGCCGCGTGCATGAGGCCTAACAATGAGAAATCTGTCTTTTCACAGTAGCCCAAGTTGGTCATAACATATTGCGCACTGAATTGGAATATCTATGGTTAAAAAAATTCCGTTTTCATTTTGCACCGTCCACTGCGTATTAATTTCTGCGAAACTCCTGTGAGGTCGAACTTTTCGAAAGTTTCTTTTAGGGCCAATGCACACATATGTACACATGTTTTTGAATGGTATCCAAACCGCATTTTTTGCAGGTCGGATGCAGACCCCTTCACTTCAATAGGGCCACAAAAGATGTGGACAGCACACCCGTATGCTGTCCACATCCGTATGTCTGTTTCCGTGGCCCCACAAAAAATAGAATATTTCCCATTCTTGTCCATTTTACCAACAAGGATAGGACAGTTCAATAGTGGGCAGGAGGTTCAGTTTCCCAAAATGCAGAATACACACGTCTGGTATCCGTGTTTTGCGGATCCACAACTTGTGGACTGCAAAACATCCAACAGTCATGTACATGAGCCCTTATTGTTTCATGTGAGAACTAGTGGCGTAAATAAAGTCCTTTGGGACCTGGGAATTTTTTTTTTAACCTGGGCTGAAGATTTACACCATCTGCTGTTTACTAGATTCTGCTAATTGGATTCAGTAATGCTTTTAGGGTGAAGTTTACAAAATGGGATCACTTTTTGCTGGTTTCTACTGTACTAGTCCTGCAAACGTTCTACAAATGGGATTTGGCATCCGAAAACCAGCAATATTAGCATACTTCTGAATCCTGCTGAGCAATTTACAACCACATATGGGGAATTGCCATAATTGGGAGACATTGCGTAACAAATTGTAGGGTGATTTTTTTAAACTTATATACCAAATAAAAAATTTTGAGCAATAACTTATTTTACAATGTTTTCATAAATCTGTTCTATGTGTCTACAAAAAGTAGTGCATCTGGGCAAGACACTCCATGCTATATCAGATGTCAGCTTCTCAGTACTAGATGTTGAAAAGTTTTAATTCCACGACTAACTAATACTTTGAGCTATGCGTATACTTATTTCTCAATCATTTATTTGTGAGGCAAGCCTAGGATACCGGGCTTCTGAGAACCAAATGTATCAGCTATTCCCAAACATTAGCTACATTCACCCACTGGCACGGCCTCATAAATATTCACACCCCTGGGGTCAGAGAGGTTAACACTGTGAGATGACAGACAGTTTCCATCAAAGGGATGTTGGGCAAACATTATGGTTTGAAGACATGTGATTATGTCAAGAGAGGTTGCCATGATAATGATTACCTGAAGCGGCTGGGGAAAGAGGGAGGCCAGGCCATCTATCCACAGAATCCATATTGACTGAGGGCAGACCTGATAGAAGCACATGTCGCTGATGTCACCCTTTCTGTCACCGTTTCTATGACACTATGAGGCCGCTAATAATTCATCAATTATAGGGTGGACTTTGTGAGGCAGGGGTATATGATTATTCCAAGTGAGGTTATCTAGAGTGGCGAAAGAAGCCACCCATTGCTAAAAGAATCTCTACTACTATTGGCCAAAAATTGTGTTCTTGTGCCGTCTACACAATTTCTGAATCGATACATATGATATGACTGAGAAGCTATAAGATTACAAATATGCTTATGTAGGCAAGTTCCCAATTTCTATAACAATGGCTTCCACCTATTGCAATATAATTGTTTCCCATCCTGATTAATATCCTGGTGACGAGCTTACTTCTCTAATTATAGGGTGTGACACATTCTCGCACTGGAATGCTGGTACAACAGCATTCTTATTAAATAATAATTTTAGCTAAAATGTTCGCTCCATGGGTATAAGATGTGGACAGCCCAAGTGTTCATGACTCACCCAAGGCACGTGTAAAGCATAGGCACCGATCCTACACTTCATGTATCTTCTCTGCCATGTTTGCACTTTTCTGGGCTTCTGGCATGTATGATGTGAAAATGTACTTGTCCAACCTACGGTTCTAGAAAAAAAGATAATTTCATGATATCTAAAAGGTGAGTGTAAGCGATGGCCACCTACAATTGTCCATTACTTTCACTAACCTTTCGTTAGTAACTGCTATGACATTTCTTTTTCCTCACCCTTTCCCCCCCCCCCCAGCTTATCTAGAGTTGTCCATGCCAGTAGAATATTCACTGCGGTGTGTATCCCATTGGATCTATACTCGCTACATTTTCTGCTCTTTTACTGTTACTGACCAGATTAGTATTGCATTTTATTAATAGGCTGAATAATTTTCATTCATATTAAGAGGCTCTCCTAGTGGGGAGTGACTTCAGTCATTTGGAAATTAGTACTTTGGCTGCCGTCTAAAGATACAGATTCCATTACCATGAAATGCAGTGCAATTTGCAAGCAGTATGGTAATAGAGCAGAGGGAGCTGAGCCGATTTATATATAGTTATTTTTTAAAAGATTTAGCAAAATGTGTAATTTAACAAGTTTTATGCGGCCATCAGCGTCAAACAATTGTGTTATGATGGCTGCATCAGAATTTGAGGGGAGGGCTGGAGAGGGCCTACTGACATCATTAGTGTTGAGCCAAAGGCGCTTTGGATCAAAGATTGGAAGTCACTTCATTCAAAACTTTATTTGAATGCTGTATGGAGACCCATTCAGCATTATGTCCGAAGTCTTGCGACACTTTGTTGAATAACTTTGGACTTTGATTATTCAACTTGAAAAGAATTTGAAAACTAGGATCCGAAGTTGGCTTCAGTACTGATTGATACCTCGGCATCCAATCCGACTTTGCATTGCAGTTTTAAAATGTTTTTAAAGTTGTAGAATCGAATGCCGATGTTCTTCACCAAAGTCTCGTAAGATTTCGGACTTAACAAACATTACCTCCGCGAAGCCCATACATTTAAATGCTGTATGGAGACAGGTCTTTGTACAGCATTGAAACAAAGTTTTGAAGGAAGCGACTTTAAATCTATGATCCAAATGATCATGCATAATGTGGAGACAGACAGGACCAACACCAGGTGTCAGGGTGTGGGGCGCCATTAGCTACTACAGCCATCCCTGCACTACACAGCATGCTCTTTAGAGTATTCAGCAGCTCCGTCACCAGATTTCTTCCCATTGACAATGTCTTGTACTGGATAGGGTGACGGATCTACCATGCACAGCGGCAGACAACCACTGTGGCTGAACTACGGGTCCAGGGTGAAAGAGCTTAGAATAACATATCACAGGAGGATAGTCAGTATCTGTATAACCATTAACATGCTAGAATGGTAGTCTGTATTGCAGCAAGAGGAGATGCTGCCTAGAATTAACCCGTTCACTACCAACGACGTAAATGTGGGCAAATGTGACGCCTACTTGTCCGTGCAGTTTCAAACAGCAGAGACCCACAGCTAATTACCGCGACTGGCAATAATGCCAAACGTGGTAATTAAAGTCTTTGGATGCCATGATCAAGTGAGATCATCAAGTGAGGCATTAAAGTGGGGCATTAAAGCTACAATTCTTATTTTGGCCACCAGGTCAACAGGCCAACATAACAAATGAGCAATTCTCAGTAATAAATGAATTTTAAAAATCCATGATTGTTCAAAATTAAAAAAAGAAAATGAATTTTGGATGCTCAAATATGAGCTTAAAAATTATAACAAAAAAGTAAAAAAAAAACTATATAAAAATTTAAAAAATAAAAAAGTTTAAATGACCCCCCCATTCCGTATAGTAAAAAAATAAATACATAAATAAAAAATATAAACCTCATGGGTATCACTGCGACCAAAAACACCAGTATTATTAAAATATAAAAATATTTTTTCAATACAGCGAATGGCTTAACAGAAAAAAGGGTAAAAGTGGCCAATTTGCAATTTTTTCATTGCTTCTCTTGCCAAAAAAATGTAAAATGTGATCAAAAAGTCACACACAATTCAAAATGGTATTAATAAAAATGACAGATTGTCCCACAAAAAAATTTGCCCCTAAACAGCTCAGTAGATATAACTATAAAAAAGTTATGGGGGTCAGAATATGGGGATGTAAAAAAATTATTATTTTCTCAAAGTTTACTTTTATTTTTACACTATTTAGACATAAAAAACCTATACATATGTGGTATTGTTGTAATAGTACTGACCCAGAGAATGAAGGGCACTGGTCAGTTTTGCCGCAAACGTAACGCCATGGGAACAAAATCCGTAAAACAGTGGAGGAATTGCATTTTTTTTCCAATTCCACCCCATTTTGAATTTTTTTTCCCGCTACAATGTATGCCATATTAAATGGGGGCATTAGAAAATTCATAATATCCGGAGTTGAAAGTTTCAAGGAGTTCTTTTGATCTCTAATTTTGGTGATATATGACTTATTTTTCTGTTTTCTGAGGAGTCTAGCCAGTCTCTTACCGCATCTATTATCTTCTAAGTATTTGCTGAATTTCGCTAGGTATAGATATTTCTGATTTTTCTGGTCCAACAGGTCAAGTAGTTTAGATCTCAAAGAAGTAAGATCATTCATTATCTTTTTCTCTAGTGAAAGTTTATGGGCCGACTCAAGGATGTGAATTTGAGACAGGAGATCTGAAATCTGCTTTTCTTTTCTTTTTTTTTTTTTGTAAGCTCCTAGTCTGATCAGTCTGCCTCTAATAACGGCTTTATGCGTTTCCCATATCAAGAAATTACAATTACTTGCCTGTATGTTCTCAGAAAAAAAAGAATCTATATCCGTTGCAAGAGCTGACATCGTCAGGGTGTTTCAATAAGCTTTCATTTAGCGACCATTTACATTTTTTAACTGTGTCGTCTCTGAGGGAAATATGCATCAATAAAGGGGCATGGTCTGAAAGATGGAAGGATTTGTAGTCCGCTTTTTTCAAGAATTGGATATCTTTGTGATGTACGAAGAAATAATCTAGTCTGGAGTATGTTTCATGGGCAGAAGAAAAAAAGGAATAGTCTCTGCAGGTGGGGTTTAAAACTATCCATGCGTCTATTAAATTATTTTGGCATAGCAGTTTTTTTAAGGTTTTAAGGTTGCTGTAAGCTAATCTCGCCTTTCCTTTTGTGGTGTCTACAGTTGGTTCCAGAGGGGTATTTAGGTCTCCTCCTAGGATCAGCATCCCTTCCACAAATCCCTCTAACCTGGTGATAATTGTCTCCAAAAACCTAGGTTGTATTACATTAGGGGCATAAAAATTGGCAAACGTATACATTTTACCATATATAGATCCCTTAACAAATAAGTATCTACCTAATTTGTGTAACATAAAAAATAACCTAAAAAAGAAAAAGTTGTTTACAGGTAGATCAATAATAATTCGGTTTTATCGACTCTAGGAGTGTGCAAATTACTTATGTGATAAACATGAGTAAGAACATACACATATGACGACTATGTGTTGAAGTGTGGTGTGAGTGTGTTTTACCACGGAGTGTCGTCACTTATTTCAGTCCCCAGCTGGCGTTCGTTGTATCCTCTGAGGTTTTAGTTTTCTTTGTCTTTGGTGTTGTTACCAATGTCCATTGGGGTATCTCTGGAACAAAATCAAGACTACTGAGAGAAGACAAGTTACATCATTATCATACAATATGGGATATTTGGAACTCATTTATTTCCTACCCTCCCCCCAGTTATCTTGGTTAGATAGATTAAAAAGGCATACAACATATACATGTCTACAACATTTATATAGAATCCTATTTTACATACACAATGCATGAATATTAATGCTTTGTATCCTGTGATTTAATTTCCAGACTCTAAGTTTGTTAATAAAGACTACGGTCCTTTCTAGATTGTTAACTAAATGAATCCCAAGGTTTCATAATTATCACTGTTATGTTTACCCAATTTTGAATCTCATGATTATCAATAAAGACTTCGGTCCTTAACGATCCAGGAATAAAGAGTCTCTCAGGACAAAATATTTTAGTACACAATAACAGGCAAATCTGTTTACAGTATTTTGTGCATGATTATGAATAATATGTACTCAATATTATGTTGATCATTGTATACTTTGGAAAAGAAGAATATATTGACATAAGCAATTATTATGCCTGATATATGAAAAATTTTCAATAAAAACAAAATGTTACAAGAAAATAAAACTTGTCCCGCAAAAATATGAACAGAAAAATAAAAAAGTTATGGCTCAAGGAAGAAAGGGAAGAAAAACGGAAATGCAAAAACGAAAAAACCTCCGGTATCCTAAGGGTTAACGTGAACATGCCTCAACATATATCCTGTAGCTGAACCCAAAATAAAGGGTGTGTGATGATTGACTAAGGACCACTAGCAGGTTATACCGCTAGTATCAATTGCATTCAATTTTCCAGGTTTTATTTTTTTTATTTTCCAGAAGTGTATTTATACCAGATACCTTTTCCTTGTTCGGTCTGCTTGTTCCTTTTATATTAATTGTGGGCATGATCACTAAATAAGCAGATCACAGGAGATGAGTCATGGGAAGCACGTTGTATGTGTTCTTGCAGCTCAGCCCCATTCACTTCAGTTGAGCTGCAAAACCAGACACAACCCATGTGCAGGCGTGGCCCGGTGTCTGGAAGAAAGCCATGTTTTTCTAACTCCGGACAACCCTTTAATATTTTGAAGATGATGACTGGCAATAAAACTAATTATCTTCATTATGTGTGATGCTGTCAAATGGCTAAGGTGACTTGAAGGAGATTTACAATAATACATTTGTAGTATGAATTGATCATTGAGATAGATAGTGAATCATTGCAGTGCAAATATGACCGTAATATCATGACTATTTGATCACAATTAAGAAATGGAAGAACTGCGTGTGGCTGTTTCTGACTTTCCCAACATCCAGATCATGTGTGGTCTATAGCACTGTAACAATTCCATTCTTTTGGTTGTAGGATCTTTTGGTACACAGGGATCACCTATTTGAGGATCTAAAAGTAGGAGAATCTTGTTTATTTCCTGATGCTTGTATAGCATCAGTATGTACCACGGCACAGTATACAGATTTTCATCACTCACATTAATATCAGTTCCCATCATAGGGACAGGAAAGCAAAATGCAAGCCAGAAACAGATCCATCACATGACGGACACCGTTGGTATCCAGTGGACACTGTTGGCAATGATAGTGTTCACCGTTTTACCCCAATGTAGATGTGAACAAAAGCCTGATGAAAATACGATTGTGTGCGTAAAGCCTTAAACAAAGCCCAACATGCTGTGCAAAAGATGTCTGTATCTACATACCCCACATACTGTATATGGTTTTCACCTTGTTAAGTTTAACCAGGATTCTAGTGACAACTATATGAAACGGACACAAATTGCGTTTTTAGATACATTTTTGTGAACACAGCACAACATTTATATTTGTTGGCTGCAATCTAAGTGAAGCTGCCATATGCTTATAAGAGTGTATTCACATGGCTTTTTCTGTTTTGCGGACTGCAAAGTGAGGATCCACTAACCACGGACACCAGCTTTCTGCACCTCGAATTGGGGTGTGGACCCATTTACTTCAATCAGTCTGCGATTCGCATGTTGTGGCCACCCTAAGGCCTGCATTTTCATTTGATTCATGGAGGCCCAGAGCTGTTGTGCTGGGTCTTTGCATAGAAATGCTGTTCATTAGTTATACTGCATATAGTTTACGTGCTCATATAATCATATAAAATAAATATAAATATATATATAAAATTTGCCATAAGGCACCAAACTAATGATCCATACAGAAGACAGATACACAGTACCATTTACGGTACTGATGGTGAAGAGGTCAATGCACGTATCCTTGGTGGGCTAACAGTGTGTTTCTAAACCTAAATTACCAAATAGTTAGATTCTTACTGATAACTTAATCACACGAGTTATTTTGAATAAATAGAATTAGAATTAGTGACTTTTAAAAATACCTTTAATCATGATAGTGCGGGTATAGGTATGTATATACCAACATTGTGTACTATATTTAAACAAAAGTTATTTTTTGAAAGGGGAGTAGTGACCCCAAAAAAACTTTCAACGGTGACGAAATATTAAAGGCTATAGGTTAAAGACAAAAAAATATATCAGGGTCTAGAAGAGGGCAGGGCAGACAAAAGCTTACCCTATATGCCCTAAACACTGCTTAGCCCAGGGTGACCCCTAATAGTGGAGGCTCCCTGTCCCCGAACCTATTGCTATCAAGTCCCTACGCAGACCCTAATCAGGGAAAAAAAAATGTGATACAAAAGTATTTACAAAAAATATAAATATAAATGGAGAGTGGAAAGTGGTCCAGATTAGGTGGACGTCACCAGCCCTCTCAGGATCGATACACAAAACTCGACGCGTTTCACCTGAGACTCGTCAGGCTCATCAGGAGGTAGGTATATGGTTGGAATGAATCCAAACGTTGGTAATCAAGACAAATGGTACATATAAAAGATACTTAGCTATAGAAGCCCGATAGAGGAAGGCACAGGTTGTTGGGTTGCCAGAATGGATACAAAGACCATCAAAGATACCTAAAAAATACACATAGATGGAAAAGATATCAGAAAAGTGCCTGCAGGGTATAAGAGCTGCGCATTAAGATCACTCAATACTTGGGCTCTGCACAGAATTATCAGAGGCAAACTTACATGTTTTGATACTGGCCGATTTCCCACAAGAACCTGGACCGGGCCCAGCTAACCCTGGTGGTAAAGGTGCCGTCTATTTGAAGTCTGTGCTCAGTGCGTCCGGACGCCGGTAAGACGATTCCGGCTTCCGGAACGCACTGTGGAACGCATCAGGCTTCCGGCCTATGTCACTGCCGTGACACGCATTGTGTGCTGCATAGTGCTTGATGTCGGCACCGGAAGTTGACAATGGAGCGCAACATGCTACGGAAACAGCAAGGAGGCCGTGGATGGCCAGCCACATAGCAGGTGCGATGTAGTGAAAAGATTAAGGATACATAAAATACTGATACATCGCAAACCTCAATTCCATCTGTCAGCCGGTGTGTGGTGTAACAATAATTGAAATGGCCCCAAACCAGTACCACCAGAGACAACTAGAGACCTCATCACACAAAAGAAAAGAGTTTTTTATATCAAAAATATATTGTTGCAGATACTAGAAGAGATAAATACAACGGTCACCTGGGTCCTCTATTTGGATGATAGTACTTAGGAATACCAGGTTACATTTTAGATTTGGGGAATTGATATTGTTCACCCCTTCCAAACGCAATGCTTTTTGCAACAATCAGGTCAGAATGAAAGGGTCACATACCACCAATAACATAATTGTTACTGGGAATAGTAGGTATTTTTACAGGCAGACTCTAGATAAAACATGCAAAATTAAGTCTTTCATTTAGACCTAGGGGGGACTGGGATTGGAAGCGGTAAATCCAAGAGGATTCTTTTTGGAGAATCCTCCTGTCCCAGTCACCTCTTCTCTCAGGTAAGGGGATTACTTCCAGGACGGAAAAACGAGCCGAGCTCACATCGGCCATATGACAATTGTTAAAATGCTGGGCCACGGGAGTGTCCTTTAATTTTTTTATATCATTTAGATGCTCGCAGACCCTTCTACGAAGCTCGCTTTTGGTCTTGCCAATGTAGTCCATAGGACAACTACACTGGCAGATATAGACTACGCCTTTTGTTCGACAGTTTGCGAAGTCTCGAATTATGAAAGACCGCTGGGTCACAGAGCAAGTTATTGATTTTGACACATTAATGAAATTGCAAGCCTTGCAAGATCCACATTTGAAGACACCCAAAGGCCTATGGTCTAACCAAGTGCCCTCTCTTTTTGGGCCCTCGTAATGACTGTGAACTAGCCGGTCCCGCAGGCTCCTTCCTTTACGGTAAATAACTTGTGGGTAATCCCTAATCACCCTGGTCCATCGTTAGAATTGCCCAATGTCTTTAAAATGAATACTACTTCCTTATTCCCAGAGTCGAAAGTTGAGATCAGACGTATCGGGTTCTCGTTTGAATCCCTATGCCTGGGTATTAAGATGTCCTCTCTTCTTTTTGACTCTGCAAATTGAAAGGACTCCCCTAGGATAGTTAAAGGGTAACCCCTCTCTCTTAGTCTGTTCTTCAGTTTCCTTGATTCATGATAGAAGCTCCCTCCCGAGGAACAATTCCTGCGAACCCGCAGGTACTGTCCCCTGGGGATCCCCCTCTTTACCGCGGTGGGATGGTGGCTCTCCCAATGGAGGATACTGTTAGTGGCCGTGGGTTTTCGGAAGACCGAAGTATTCAAGGTACCCTCAATTTTTGTGACTACAACATCCAGAAAGGTGATCTGTTCCAATTGGGTTTCACAAGTAAACCTCAGCCCGATGTCATTATGGTTAAGGGTGTTGATAAACCTGTGAAAGGCGGGAAGGCTTCCTTCCCAGATCAAGAACACATCGTCGATGTAATGAGTCCAAAAGGAGATGTTCTCGTTCCACCACGGATCCTGATCTGGGAAGACAAAACTATCCTCCCACCAGCCCAGGAGGAGGTTTGCATAGGTGGGTGCACATTAATTCCCCATTGCAGTCCCCCTGAGCTGGTGGTAGAAGGAGCCATTGAACAAGAAAAAATTATGAGTCAGGGTATATTCCAATAAACGCAAGATGAAATCATTATGTGAGGAAAAATTAGTTCCTCTGGTATTGAGGAAGTAGTTTACAGCTCCGATTCCTCTATCGTGTGGAATGGATGTGTAAAGTGATTCCACATCAATACTCGCCAGGATACTAATGGGGTTCACTGTTAGGGTTTCTATCTTGCGGAGAAAGTCCATTGTATCTCTGGTAAAAGATGGTAAAGTTAGGACAAAATCATGGAGTACCTTGTCTAGGTAGATTCCACTATGGTGTGTCAGGGAATCCATACCTGACACAATTGGACGACCTCTCAGGGGATGTATCCCCTTATGAATTTTAGGCAAACAATAAAAGGTGGCTGTTTGTGGGGCTTTAGGAAGAAGAAAGTCAAATTCAGTTTTACTGATTATACCTTGTTGCAGACCCTGATTGAGTATTCTAGATAAGTCTGTACGGAATGTCTCAGTAGGATCCGCAGAATTTTTTTTATAACTATTTTTATCATTCAGTAGGGTCAGGCACTCTCCATTTATATTTATATTTTTTGTAAATACTTTTGTATCACATTTTTTTCCCCCTGATTAGGGTCTGCGTAGGGACTTGATAGCAATAGGTTCGGGGACAGGGAGCCTCCACCATTAGGGGGTCACCCTGGGCTAAGCAGTGTTTAGGGCATATAGGGTAAGCTTTTGTCTGCCCTGCCCTCTTCTAGACCCTGATATATTTTTTTGTCTCTAACCTATAGCCTTTTATATCTCGTCACCGTTGAAAGTTTTTTTGGGGTCACTACTCCCCTTTTCAAAAAATAACTTTTGTTTAAATGTAGTACACAATGTTGGTATATACATACCTATACCCACACTATCATGATTAAAGGTATTTTTTTTTTTAACAAAGATGTTTATTAGTATTGCATCATGATCTTGAAAAAACAATACAATATCATCCATAATACAATAAAGTTCACATTTCCATAATCTACCATGTCATACAAATTAGTTGACACATCTTTGTCAGGATCTACTAACATAATACAATACCATTTTTCCCATTTTAGTCCCCTCCCCCCCTCCCCCCACGTACATGGAAAATAATAATAGCAATTCAAATGTATCTGTCAAGGGTATTCACATCTCTGAGCCCCTTCTTATTCGCCCCCAACGCTAACCTAATATCCTGACTCTTCTTTATCTCCTCCTACTTATCCTGTCCTGAATCACTAACGACTACAAACCTTAAGCCTCCCCAGCCGTCCCTTGATATCCTCCTGCAAATACCAAGCAGTTAGGGTAAACGGCTTCATGATCATTGATGTTTCAGCCACCTCCATGAAATTTATCATGAACTTTTTCCAGGTTTTATACAGCTTCTTTCCGGCTGTTTCTTTTTTACCCGTTGCTTCCAGCCACTCTAAATGAAGCATGCGACGCAGACGTCTTAGAAGTTCAGCCTTTGATGGGACCCTTGGTTCTAACCAGTTGGACAACAAACATCTTTTGGCCTCAAGGACTATCCTGTGCCCCATTGCTGTGAGATCCCTGTTCTGCCCATTTCCTCCCTCATTTGACTCCTCCTGCTGTCCTGCATGTAGTATTGCCATTTGGATATCCAATTCCTCCTTAAAATTACTGCCGTCACGTAGAATCAGACCCACCATCTTCCAATACTCCACTAATTTTATGCAACTCCACAACCCATGCAAAAGGTCAGTTTTAGGTGTAGAGCACCTAGGACAGGCCACTATCCTATTAGGCGTTGTACTAGTCACTGGCATATCAAATCCATATAGGGCATGATGTATAATTTTAAAGTGAGTTTCTCTCATCGTCTCGTTTACCACTGCCTTGTGTAAGGCTGCTATACCAGTTCTCGCAATTGGATAAACCTCCACTAGATCTAATTTGTTCCCCCATCTCCCGAACAATCCCTGAGAGATAGAGTCCTCCCAAAGGTACCTGTCACGGATGGTGTAAAGGAAACAAGACAATACCATATAAACAATGTCTCTCTGGATCCACAACTAAGGAACAAAGGGAGACCCCTGCAATAGACCTGCCACTCTCCCTCACTGCTCAGCCTATGCGAACACCCCAAAGGTGGATGGTCGCATATCCACGTTCCTCGGCTATCTATTACCTGAAGACCCTACAATAGTGAAGGGACACGACCACCGGCTCCCTACACTGACACGGAGGGAGTCAGGGTCACCTGGATCCAGAAAAGACAAAATCATAAATACATAAACAGCACTTATCTTGCAGACGACTGACGACTGAGGACTGGGAACTGGGAACAGCATGCACACACACTCCAGGAAGTTGTATCAGCCGCACACTACTGCATTATGGGGAGGAACTCAAAGGGTAGCGATCAGTCCAACTGCATGACAGCTGAGATAGACTAACGAGATGAGAAACTAAACCAAAACAAAGAAATTCAAGGAGGAGGATCTGAGAAGCTCCTGTGAGCGCTTCTCAGCTGTCTGGCTGTGACAGTACCGCAAACTGCCGTATAGGTGTGATATGGATTGTCTGTTGCCAGAAGTAATTAGTGAATCAAATTTATTCCGGTTCCACTCACCAGTCATGTTGAT
This sequence comes from Bufo bufo, assembly GCF_905171765.1. Lineage (NCBI taxonomy): Eukaryota > Metazoa > Chordata > Amphibia > Anura > Bufonidae > Bufo > Bufo bufo. Next base: position 335,259,777 of record NC_053392.1, on the reverse strand, counting down.
AGCTAGACTTTTACAGTAATGCTTAATCTGCAGATATGGGAACAAATTAGATCCTGTCAACCCCCACCTATCCTCTAGTTCTTGTAGAGTCGCCCATCTATTTTCCTGGGCATGGAACAGATCACTAACTGTCTTAATGCCTTTGATCTTCCATTCCGTGAACGACCGCTCGGATTGCCCTGGTGTAAAAGCTGGATTATTGTGCAAAGGGAGGTGTTTCGAGATCTGGTATGGTAATTTGTACAACTTTCTAAGGTTCTTCCATGTTATAATGGAGTCTCGTAAGATTAGCGAGCATCTAGCTAAGCGGGGTAGTTGAGATAGTTTGGTATGCACTAGAGCCTTTAAATCCCAGGGTGCCGCTAGCTGCCTCTCTAATCTCAGATTTGAGTAGTGGGAAGTCTCATTAAACCAATCTAGTAGGTGTCTACTCAAACAAGCCACATTGTAACCTCTGACGTCAGGGTCATTTAGCCCTCCAATCTCCCTCCGCAGTTTCAACTTCCTCAGTGAGACTCTTGATTTCTTGCCATTCCAAATGAATTTTGTAAAGCATCTCTCCAAGTTCCTCACATCTACATGCCTTAGGAGCACCGGTATGGTCTGGAGTGGATACATCAGTTTGGACATTGCTAACATTTTAATTAAATGGCACCTACCCATTAAAGATAGTGGTAATGTCTGCCATCTGGCTAGATCATCTTTAATTTTATTGAGTAAAGGTGGATAGTTTAACTAGTAGATGGATTGCGGCGTCCGTCCAATTCTTATGCCTAGGTATTTAATTTGGGATTTTATTAAGGACCCTATAACACCCCTATTGCCGTCCACCTCAAACTTATTCCTCTGGCCTATCGGCAGAAGTTCACACTTTGACATGTTTACTTTATACCCGGAGTACTTCCCGAATCTCTCCAGTGCCCTAAAAACGCTATCGATCTGCCCCTGTGGTTTAGACATAAATAAGATAATATCATCGGCGAACAATGCCGCCTTCACTTGTGTCTTTCCTATCTTAATCCCTTCAAATAAGTTAGACCTGCATAGTTCTCTAGCCAGTGGTTCTAGTGCCAGATTAAATAATAATGGGTATAGGGGGCATCCCTGTCGAGTCCCTTTTTGTAGGTCAAATGGTTTGGATAAGTGCCCCTGCGTAAAGACCCTCGCCTGCGGCCTATGATACATCTGTGACAAGACTCCCCTAAAGGCACCTGTGATCTCCATTTTATCCAGGACCGCTTCCAGCCATGCCCACCTAACATTGTCAAACGCTTCCTCAGCATCTAGTGTGAGCATAGCTGGTGACTCTCCCTTCTCTGGGTCATGTTGCACCCTATCCAAAACAGCAAGTACTGTTCTTATATTTGTCACCGCGGCACGGCCCTGAACGAAACCAACCTGCTCCAGTCCTATCATAGATGGCATCATTTTAGCCAATCGATCTGCAATGATTTTGGACAGAATCTTCGCATCTACATTTATCAGAGAGATGGGCCTGTATGAACCCGGTAACAATGGATCCTTCTCAGGTTTGGGTAACAGTTTGATATAGGAGAGGTTAGTTCCGTCCAGGGTCGGTCCACCTCTAAACATGCTGTTATAAACATCCACCAACACTGGCGAGACCTGGATACATAAGGCCTTATAATACTCTCCAGTATAACCGTCCGGTCCTGGAGCTTTAGAATTACCCAGCCCCTTTATCACTCTCTGCAACTCTGTCTCCGTGACTTCTGCGTTTAAAGTATGTCGTTGTTCCTCAGTCATCTTAGGTAGGCCAATTTTGTCAAGAAGGGTGTCACTTAAATCCGCACTATCCTCGTCCTTATATAGATTTTCATAATACTCTCCCAGAATTGAATTAATCCGTGCCGGATCATGTGTAATTGTCCCTGCAGAATTTTTCAAGCTGTTAATATACTGCGGTTGTCTCAGACCCTTCGCTAAATTGGCTAGGAGCCTCCCTGACTTGTTACCATACTTAAATAACCTAGCCTCAAACTAAGAGCTACGCAATAATTCTTTCTCTTTAATACATTGTTCAAAAACTTGGCGTTCTTCTATCCATTTTTTTCTATTGACATCTGTGGGATCCTGTTTAAATTCTATATAAGTCAACCTAACCTTTTGGCTTGCCTGGTCAAACTATGATTGGGCTTTCTTTTTAAGACCTGCCAGATATTCCATGATTCTGCCTCTCAGCACCGCTTTGGAAGCGTTCCAGAAAAGGTTTGGTGTTTCCAGATGATTCACGTTATCCGATTTATATTCCTCCCACCAAATAGTTAACTTTTCCACGAACTCCTCCCTGGCGCAGAGCTGTGAGGGGAATCGCCATATGAAATCCGGTCCCCTAGGAAAGTCATCACTAACCACTAGTGTTACCGGCGCGTGATCTGAGATCACAATGTCCCCTATATCCGATAGTTTTACCCTATGCACTAAATTGTGAGTCACTAGTAAATAATCTATACGAGACCAGGAATTTTGGGAATGAGAATAGAAAGTATAACTGCTATCATCAGGGTGAGTTCGTCGCCAGTCATCTACTAGTCCCCCGCCCACCAATAACTGCTGCAATGCTTTGTCCTGGGAGTTCTCCCCCCCCCCACCTTTCCTTCCACTCTCTTCCGATCTGCCACACTATGTAGAACCGCATTAAAATCACCTCCTACAATCTTATTTATGCATGAATCACCTAGCAGCCTCAATTCCAGATCTTTTAGGAAGGAAGAGTTCCCCCGTATTAGGACAGTATACATTGTGTATGCTATATTGCGTATTCTGCACCTGTAATAAAATATGTGCCCATCTTCCCTGAGAATCATTGGTCTGTGATACAACCTGGCAGTTCAATTGCTTATTGATAAGCGTTATTACCCCCGCCTTTCGGTTGAGTGACGGGGACCCAACCACTCTGCCCACCCATAACTTTTTCATTCTATTAAAATCCTGCTCCTCAAGATGGGTCTCTTGCAGGAGAACCACATCTGGCTTGAGTTTTTTAAGGTGCCGTAGAACCATCCACCTTTTATGGGGTGATTTCAAACCCTTAATATTCCAAGTTATCACCTTCATGTCTGTCGCCAGTTTTTTTTTTTCCCCTTTGGAGTTTATTACAACCTACCGAGCCAGGGGTCCACGTCACTCACCGAAAAGGCCCAGAGAGATCCCTTGCAAATAAACAAACAGATAAACAAATGTTAGATCACAATCGTTCTTCTGTAACGCACTCCTAACGCCACTACCCTCACACTCCTTTATACTCCTCCAATTACAACCACTTAAACTACTATAGTAACTTCCCTTTTTTTCTGGGTTGCAGCTTCCTCCCACCATGTTAACTAGGAAGTTAATCCTACTTTTCCCGCTTGAGGTCTCTCCACTAAAAATGCTGAACCTTCGCCTGTGGCTATCTACGATGTAACTAATACCATCTACCTCAAGTATATCATTTCGCTGGTACTACAATTGACATACACTGCGTGCAGAATTATTAGGCAAATGAGTATTTTGACCACATCATCCTCTTTATGCCTGTTGTCTTACTCCAAGCTGTATAGGCTCGAAAGCCTACTACCAATTAAGCATATTAGGTGATGTGCATCTCTGTAATGAGAAGGGGTGTGGTCTAATGACATCAACACCCTATATTAGGTGTGCATAATTATTAGGCAACTTCCTTTCCTTTGGCAAAATGGGTCAAAAGAAGGACTTGACAGGCTCAGAAAAGTCAAAAATAGTGAGATATCTTGCAGAGGGATGCAGCACTCTTAAAATTGCAAAGCTTCTGAAGCGTGATCATCGAACAATCAAGCGTTTCATTCAAAAAAGTCAACAGGGTCGCAAGAAGCATGTGGAAAAACCAAAGCGCAAAATAACTGCCCATGAACTGAGAAAAGTCAAGCGTGCAGCTGCCAAGATGCCACTTGCCACCAGTTTGGCCATATTTCAGAGCTGCAACATCACTGGAGTGCCCAAAAGCACAAGGTGTGCAATACTCAGAGACATGGCCAAGGTAAGAAAGGCTGAAAGACGACCACCACTGAACAAGACACACAAGCTGAAACGTCAAGACTGGGCCAAGAAATATCTCAAGACTGATTTTTCTAAGGTTTTATGGACTGATGAAATGAGAGTGAGTCTTGATGGGCCAGATGGATGGGCCCGTGGCTGGATTGGTAAAGGGCAGAGAGCTCCAGTCCGACTCAGACGCCAGCAAGGTGGGGGTGGAGTACTGGTTTGGGCTGGTATCATCAAAGATGAGCTTGTGGGGCCTTTTCGGGTTGAGGATGGAGTCAAGCTCAACTCCCAGCCCTACTGACAGTTTCTGGAAGACACCTTCTTCAAGCAGTGGTACAGGAAGAAGTCTGCATCCTTCAAGAAAAACATGATTTTCATGCAGGACAATGCTCCATCACACGCGTCCAAGTACTCCACAGCGTGGCTGGCAAGAAAGGGTATAAAAGAAGAAAATCTAATGACATGGCCTCCTTGTTCACCTGATCTGAACCCCATTGAGAACCTGTGGTCCATCATCAAATGTGAGATTTACAAGGAGGGAAAACAGTACACCTCTCTGAACAGTGTCTGGGAGGCTGTGGTTGCTGCTGCACGCAATGTTGATGGTGAACAGATCAAAACACTGACAGAATCCATGGATGGCAGGCTTTTGAGTGTCCTTGCAAAGAAAGGTGGCTATGTTGGTCACTGATTTGTTTTTGTTTTGTTTTTGAATGTCAGAAATGTATATTTGTGAATGTTGAGATGTTATATTGGTTTCACTGGTAAAAATAAATAATTGAAATGGGTATATATTTGTTTTTTGTTAAGTTGCCTAATAATTATGCACAGTAATAGTCACCTGCACACACAGATATCCCCCTAAAATAGCTAAAACTAAAACAAACTAAAAACTACTTCCAAAAATATTCAGCTTTGATATTAATGAGTTTTTTGGGTTCATTGAGAACATGGTTGTTGTTCAATAATAAAATTAATCCTCAAAAATACAACTTGCCTAATAATTCTGCACTCCCTGTATATTGAAAACATAACTTGGCGGACCCAACTGAAGCCCTCCCCAACATAGACGTAATACCAGATCAATACCACCAACATAACCCAGTAGATGAATCAGTCCCACAGGAACCTTGTAATATTTTATACATCCCCTAATAGCAAGACGAGGGAGATAAGTCATCTCCTAAGGTAGGAGTCTGCTCTTCTGCCCGAAAAATCTTCGCCCCCTTGCTCCGGGCTCTGCATACTCTCTTTCTCTCCCTCTTCTCCGCTCCAGGTCACTTGGATTTTCTGCACCATATGAACCTCTTCCTCCTCTCTGGTCTTCTCCCATTGGTTCCCCTGGGTTCTGTATGGATTTAATCCACTCTTCTGCTGCTGTCGGATCATGATAGACTGTGCTGGATCCGTTAGAGTGTAGTACCCTCAGCTTCTGGGCCAATTCCTGACAGATAGCAACCCATTCTTTCATAATCACTTCTTGGAGTTTGTCAGAATTAGTGGGTTTTTGTTTGTCTACCCGCCTCTTGAGGATTGACCACAAGTTCTCAATGGGATTAAGATCTGGGGAGTTTCCAGGCCATGGACCCAAAATGTCAACGTTTTGGTCCCCGAGTCACTCAGTTATCACTTTTGCCTTATGGCACGGTGCTCCATCGTGCTGGAAAATGCATTGTTCTTTACCAAACTGTTGTTGGATTGTTGGAAGAAGTTGCTGCTGGAGGGTGTTTTGGTACCATTCTTTATTCATGGCTGTGTTTTGGGGCAAAATTGTGAGTGAGCCCACTCCCTTGGATGAGAAGCAACCCCACACATGAATGGTCTCAGGATGCTTTACTGTTGGCATGACACAGGACTGATGGTAGCGCTCGCCTTTTCTTCTCCGGACAAGCCTTTTTCCAGATGCCCCAATCAATCGGAAAGAGGCTTCATCTGAGAATATGACTTTGCCCCAGTCCTCAGCAGTCCATTCACCAAACCTTCTGCAGAAGATCAATCTGTCCCTGATGATTTTTTTTTGAGAGAAGTGGCTTCTTTGCTGCCCTTCTTGACACCAGGCCATCTTTTAAAAGTCTTCGCCTCACTGTGCTTGCAGATGCGCTCACACCTGCCTGCTGCCATTCCTGAGCAAGCTCTGCACTGGTGGCACTCTGATCCCGCAGCTGAATCCTCTTTAGGAGACGATCCTGGCGCTTGCTGGACTTTCTTGGATGCCCTGAAGCCTTCTTAACAAGAATTGAACCTCTTTCCTTGAAGTTCTTGATGATCCTATAAATTGTTGATTGAGGTGCAATCTTAGTAGCCACAATATCCTTGCCTGTGAAGCCATTTTTATGCAACGCAATGATGGCTGCACGCGTTTCTTTGCAGGTCACCATGGTTAACAATGGAAGAACAATGATTTCAAGCATCACCCTCCTTTTAACATGTCAAGTCTGCCATTTTAACCCAATCAGCCTGACATAATGATCTCCAGCCTTGTGCTCGTCAACATTCTCACCTGAGTTAACAAGACGATTACTGAAATGATCTCAGCAGGTCCTTTAATGACAGCAATGAAATGCAGTGGAAAGTTTTTTTGGGGATTAAGTTAATTTTCATGGCAAAGAAGGACTATGCAATTCATCTAATCACTCTTCATAACATTCTGGAGTATATGCAAATTGCTATTATAAAAACTTAAGCAGCAACTTTTCCAATTTCCAATATTTATGTAATTCTCAAAACTTTTGCCACGACTGTAGGTATTTCATAATGACCTGGCGTGGTTTAGGACCCAGGCCTCTTGACGCTCCTGTTTGCTCCTGCTGCTCCTCCATTACCGGGCCTATTCTGTGCGCCCTTTCCACTTTACAGCGCCCCTCTAATCCCAGTGCCTTTGGCAGATCTTTCTCACAAATGTCCATCAGGGCCTGCAGTTTAAACTTCCCAGGTAACCCCAACAAACGCAGGTTACTCCTTCTGGACCGGTTTTCCAGATCTTCTACCCGGTCATATAAAATCGCATTCTGTTTGGAAAGCTCATTCATTTTGTGGTTACATGCAGCTGCTTCGTTTTCAGCCCTTGACACTCTCTGCTCCAGCTCCTCCAGCCTCATGTCATGCTGGGAGACTGCTTCATGTAGCTGCTGTAGCGATGCAGACAAAGTTATGGTGAGTGTGTCCCTGATGTCTGGGGCTAAATCTCGGGCCACCTCTATAGCCAGCCGCTTATAATCAATGTCCATTGAGGGGTTCTGCTGGTCAGCATGTTCCTCTATCTTACCACCTTCCAGCAGTACTTGTGTCAGCGGAGAGGGGGAAGAAGGGCGCGAGTCCGCCATCTTGCCGAGCGCTCCGTCTATTTCTCTGCCCCGTCCTCTGGAGATCCTCCTTTTGCCGCTCCGTAACAAGTAACAGTCCATATACTTATGGACTCTGGGTGTTCAGGGACCAGGACGCACCTGTCGCAGTCCCCTATCGCCGGTATATGACAAGCGGGATGTAGTAATTGGTAAGAGGTCACCGGAGCTCCTTCACGCTGCCTCCTGCATCCCAGCGCCGGAACCGGAAGTCTCTAAAGGTATTTTTAAAAGTCACTAATTCTAATTCTATTTGTTTCTAAACCTAAGTGAAAACATTTACATCAAAGTATCCCAAGGTTTTGTCTATACACTGTGCTGACTATCAAAAGTACTGCATTAGGACAGTGCAAGTACACCGAGGTACATGGCATGTACCCCCTTGGTTATACATTTTGCAGGTGAGAACCTAGGATCTAGGGTGCTGAAGGGGTGGATCACAAATGTCTTGTTATATCCTAAGATGTAATGTAACATAACATGATGTATTGTAAAACATAAGATGTAATGTAACATAACATGATGTATTGTAAAACATAAGATGTAATGTAACATAACATGATGTATTGTAAAACATAAGATGTAAACAAGTAATACATGATGTATTGTAACGTAAGATGTAATGTAAAATATGATGTATTGTAAAACTGAAGATGTAATGTAACCAGTAATTCATGATGTATTGTAACGTAATATATGATGTGAGATCTGATGTAATGTAAGATGTGATGTAATATTTGATGGTAAATGTGGATATAGGCAACTAAACTATTCAAATGTTATTGTAAGACTAGTCTTAGTATAGATACTCGCGCTGCCGTCTGATTTTTTTAGGGGGCGGTGGAAAGTCACCAATACTGTAATACAGATACAGAGAGGTGTGTCGCTGCAGGGTTCTAGTGAGGGGATAATTGCCAAAAAAAAACCGAATGATAGAACAAGCTAAAGAGAGATATAAATGAACCCGCGCTGACTTTGTTTCCGTTTAGAACAACGGAGTGTATCAGAAAAAAGGGGGGGGGGGAGACCTTTTATAGAGTAGGAGTGTATAAACTGGGCTATTTCACATACACTGTAACAGTATCCGTGTTTCAAGTCCGTTCCAAAAACTATAAATCATTGGACTTAAACAAAAAAAACAGGATAAATATAAAAAGAAGTCAGTTGTTACTTACTGATTTGCAGGCTTGAAGTTGGATGTCTTTACTGCTGCTTTGTTAATTCCCCGTTTTTGCCCGATGAAGTTCTTGCGGCTGATTTCCTTTCAGTGTCAGCGTCTCTCCTGGTCCTGTCTTCAGCTTTCCTCGTAGTACGTGCGTAACCCCGGCCGGTAGTTCGCGCGTACACTTGGAAGCAGTGCTTGGTTGTTGTCCTGGAAACCTAACGTGTGACGTCACACATGAAGCTACGGAGGCTTCACTGGTCCACAATACCGCCAACGCGTTTCGGAATAATCGTATTCCTTCCTCAGGGATCCCTGAGGAAGGAATACGATTATTCCGAAACGCGTTGGAGGTATTGTGTACGCAAGAACTACCGGCCGGGGTTACGCACGTACTACGAGGAAAGCTGAAGACAGGACCAGGAGAGACGCTGACACTGAAAGGAAATCAGCCGCAAGAACTTCATCGGGCAAAAACGGGGAATTAACAAAGCAGCAGTAAAGACATCCAACTTCAAGCCTGCAAATCAGTAAGTAACAACTGACTTCTTTTTATATTTATCCTGTTTTTTTTATTGTAAGACTAGTTCTACAGCACGGTACTTGTATTATCACACCTAAAACGTTCCATCGGTGTAACAATGGCTTTGCATTGCACTTGTCTGTACACAAGCTCCAGCCATGAATTACATTTACTTCTTGTGAAGATTACATGAAGATTTGCCTTTTACTTTTGTTCATTTGTAACACATCTCCTCACAAGTTAGATAAATGACTGCAGCCCAACATAAAACTGGTTTTATTGCGCCATCTAGTGGCTACTTAGAAAAGTGCACATAATTCTACATTGAAATGGTTTAGCAGTAGTCATTTTTGCCTGGTAATGAGTTCCGATCGACAGTATAGAAAATTGATTTACACTTATTTAAGACTCTTCACAAAGGCAGATGGTTGCCCCAATCCAACTGTTCGTACAGTCGTTCCTTCAGGCAGTTGGAATAGAAAATTGCTAATTTTTTCTACCTTGAAATGGATTAGCAGATCTCTGATCGACAGTATAGCAAATTGTTTTACACTTATTTAAGACTACGGCAGATGTATGCCAGAAGGAATGATGGTATGAACAGTTGGATTGGGTCTGTTCACATTATTGTTGGCAGCACGTCCCCTCTTTACACAGGGAGGTGTGCTGCCAACGAAAGGTCATTATTACACAGGCATAAAAGATTTGATCACCTCATTTGTTGGCTGATCGGTGGTATTTTTACACAGGCCAGTGACCCAGAACAAACTTTCCTTTGATAATTGATCCGTTTAAAAGGCCCTTAAAAGGTTGACCCATTATGAGAACTTACGCACAGAATAGGGGATAAGTGTCTGATCGGCGGGGGTCCCATCTCTGGGGCCACCACCGATTACTGGAATGGGGGCCTGAGCTTCATGTTTTAATGGAGTGGCAGATGCACATTCATGTCCGCTGGTCCATTCAACTCTGCAGGACTGCTTGAGATAGCAGAGTACATATGCTTGTCTATCTTTGGCAGCTGAATAGAGCAGACACACGTGTGAGACTGTCAATCCATTCTTGTGTCCATTTCTCGTGATCAGTGGGGGTCCACCAGTTGCCCCCCTGCTGATCAAACACTTATTCCTAGTTACGTTACGATTAAGGAGAAGGTCTCCGAAACACGTAAACAGCTTGTTTGTGATACTGTTCCGCATATGATGTGATTCAATAAAGAGGAAGATTTTATGGGAAGAAAAATAAGTACCGGAATCGTCTTTTTCTATTTCACTTTGTCTACGTCCAGGAACTTGCTGGCTTGGATACTACATACCGACCAGGTGAGCTGGATAACATTATCTATATACTTATTCCTAGTTGTTGTTATGAGACAACCCCTTTAACCACCTGCCGCCAAGCTAACGCCGAAAGGCGTCATTGCGGCGGCTCTCCCAGGCTACACTAACGCCGATTGGCGTCATCTCGCGTGAGCCGAGATTTCCTGCGAACGCGCGCACACAGGCGCGCGCGTTTACAGGAACGGAAGGTAAGAGAGTGGATCTCCAGCCTGCCAGCGGCGATCGTTCGCTGGCAGGCTGGAGATGCAATTTTTTTTTAACCCCTAACAGGTATATTAGACGCTGTTTTGATAACAGCGTCTAATATACCTGCTACCTGGTCCTCTGGTGGTCCCTTTTGTTTGGATCGACCACCAGAGGCCACAGGTAGCTCAGTAATATGTAGCACCAAGCACCACACTACACTACACCCCCCCCTGTCACTTATTAACCCCTTATTCACCCCTGATCACCCCATATAGACTCCCTGATCCTCCCCCTGTCATTGATCACCCCCCTGTCATTGATCACCCCCTTGTAAGGCTCCATTCAGACATCCGTATGATTTTTACGGATCCACTGACATATGGATCGGATCCGCAAAACACATACGGACGTCTGAATGGAGCCTTACAGGGGGGTGATCACCCCATATAGACTCCCTGATCACACCCCTGTCATTGATCACCCCCCTGTCATTGATCACCCCCTTGTAAGGCTCCATTCAGATGTCCGTATGATTTTTACGGATCCACTGATACATGGATCGGATCCGCAAAACACATACGGACGTCTGAATGGAGCCTTACAGGGGGGTCATCAATGACAGGGGTGATCACCCCATATAGACTCCCTGATCACCCCCCTGTCATTGATCACCCCCCTGTAAGGCTCCATTCAGACGTCCGTATGATTTTTACGGATCCACTGATACATGGATCGGATCTGCAAAACACATACGGACATCTGAATGGAGCCTTACAGGGGGGTGATCACCCCATATAGACTCCCTGATCACCCCCCTGTCATTGATCACCCCCCTGTAAGGCTCCATTCAGACATTTTTTTGGCCCAAGTTTGCGGAAATTTTTTATTTTATTTTTTTCTTACAAAGTCTCATATTCCACTAACTTGTGTCAAAAAATAAAATATCTCACATGAACTCACCATACCCCTCACGGAATCCAAATGCGTAAAATTTTTTAGACATTTATATTCCAGACTTCTTCTCACGCTTTAGGGCCCCTAAAATGCCAGGGCAGTATAAATACCCCACATGTGACCCCATTTTGGAAAGAAGACACCCCAAGGTATTCGCTGAGGGGCATATTGAGTCCATGAAAGATTGAAATTTTTGTCCCAAGTTAGCGGAAAGGGAGACTTTGTGAGAAAAAAAAAAAAAAATCAATTTCCGCTAACTTGTGGCAAAAAAAAAAATTTCAATGAACTCGCCATGCCCCTCATTGAATACCTTGGGGTGTCTTCTTTCCAAAATGGGGTCACATGTGGGGTATTTATACTGCCCTGGCATTTTAGGGGCCCTAAAGCATGAGAAGAAGTCTGGGATCCAAATGTCTAAAAATGCCCTCCTAAAAGGAATGTGGGCCCCTTTGCGCATCTAGGCTGCAAAAAAGTGTCACACATCTGGTATCGCCGTACTCAGGAGAAATTGGGGAATGTGTTTTGGGGTGTCATTTTACACATACCCATGCTGGGTGAGAGAAATATCTCGGTCAAATGCCAACTTTGTATAAAAAAATGGGAAAAGTTGTCTTTTGCCGAGATATTTATCTCACCCAGCATGGGTATATGTAAAATGACACCCCAAAACACATTGCCCAACTTCTCCTGAGTACGGCGATACCACATGTGTGACACTTTTTTGCAGCCTAGGTGGGCAAAGGGGCCCACATTCCAAAGAGCACCTTTCGGATTTCACCGGCCATTTTTTACAGATTTTGATTTCAAACTACTTCTCACGCATTCGGGCCCCTAAAATGCCAGGGCAGTATAACTACCCCACAAGTGACCCCATTTTGGAAAGAAGACACCCCCAGGTATTTCGTGATGGGCATAGTGAGTTCATGGAAGTTTTTATTTTTTGTCACAAGTTAGTGGAATATGAGACTTTGTAAGAAAAAAAAAAAAAATCATCATTTTCCGCTAACTTGTGACAAAAAATAAAAAATTCTAGGAACTCGCCATGCCCCTCACGGAATACCTTGGGGTGTCTTCTTTCCAAAATGGGGTCACTTGTGGGGTAGTTATACTGCCCTGGCATTTTAGGGGACCAAATGCGTGTGAAGTAGTTTGAAATCAAAATGTGTAAAAAATGGCCGGTGAAATCCTAAAGGTGCTCTTTGGAATGTGGGTGTCACGGATGTATGTGAGCAACCATAGAACTACACAGTACAGAGCTACTGACTGGACCCAGAACTAGGGAGGATAAAGGGTGACCCCTGTCCGACCCTCAACGCTCTCCCTATTCTGCTAAAGCACATGCCCGGATCCAAATGGCGGAACGAGGCATGCCCACGTGCCTAAGACTAATGACCCCTGTAACCCCTACAATAGTGGAAGGGGCACGGCCACCAGTGCCCTACTCAGTATATGGAGGGAACCGTGGCCACCTCAGATCCAGTCAGAAAACAAACAGGAACACAACAATGTCTGCACACTTAGCTGGAGGTGTTGCAGCCGCAGAGAAGACGGATCCAAGGACAGGCTGGCAATATCCGGAGTGCTAGCTGCAGCAGAACACAGGTCCAGTGAACTGATAGCTACAAGTGAAGAAACTAAAGCAAGAGCTACAACTGAAGTGAGAACTATAATCCACATCCTATCATAGGAGGAGGGGGTATATAAAGAGAGGGAAATCAAACACATGAAAAACAGCTGTGGTGAAAGAAACCAAAAGTAAACAGAGTAGTGAGAACTCCTCCCAGCTCTAGTAGTGACATCATCACAGGGGTGGAGAAACAGAGCTGTGAGAACGTCCCAAAGCTCTGGTAGTGACAGTACCCCCCCCTCTACGGGTGGACTCCGGACACCCAGGACCCACCTTCTCAGGATGAGCCCTATGAAATGCCCTGATGAGGCGAGTGGCTTTAATGTCCGACACCGGAACCCACATCCTCTTCTCAGGACCATAACCCTTCCAATGAACGAGGTACTGAAGAGAACCGCGGACCATGCGAGAGTCCACAATTCTGGAAACCTCAAACTCCAGATTGCCATAAACCAAAATCGGAGGAGGAGGCAAAGAGGAGGGTACCGTGGGCTGGACATATGGTTTTAAGAGAGATCTGTGAAATACATTATGTATCTTCCAAACCCGTGGAAGATCAAGACGGAAGGCAACAGGATTGATGACTGACAAGATTTTATAAGGCCCAATAAACTTGGGACCCAATTTCCAGGAGGGAACCTTCAACTTAATGTTTCTAGTAGACAACCACACCAGATCACCCACATTCAGGTCCGGACCAGGCACACGTCTCTTATCAGCCACACGCCTATACCTCTCACTCATCTTTTTAAGATTACTCTGAATCTTTTGCCAAATGGTAGACAAAGACGAGGAAAATCTCTCCTCCTCAGGTAGACCAGAAAGAGCCCCTCCCGAGAATGTCCCAAACTGCGGATGGAACCCATATGCACCAAAGAATGGTGACTTATCAGAAGATTCCTGACGACGGTTGTTCAGAGCAAACTCAGCAAGAGGGAGAAATGAACACCAATCCTCCTGGTTCTCTGCCACAAAACAGCGCAAATATGTCTCCAGATTCTGATTGAGGCGCTCAGTCTGACCATTCGACTGCGGATGAAAAGCAGAAGAGAAGGACAGCCGAACCCCCAGGCGAGAACAGAAAGCCTTCCAGAACCTGGACACAAACTGCGTGCCTCTATCGGAAACAATATCAGAGGGAATGCCGTGCAATTTAACAATATGGTCGACAAAAGCTTGCGCCAACGTTTTAGCATTGGGTAAACCAGGGAAAAGTACGAAATGAGCCATCTTGCTAAAACGGTCCACCACCACCAGGATCACCGACTTCCCCGAGGAACGAGGAAGATCCGTGATAAAGTCCATGGACAGGTGTGTCCAAGGACGGGAAGGAATGGGTAACGGGAGAAGGGAACCTGAAGGCCGTGAACGAGGGACCTTAGCGCGAGCGCACGTCTCACAAGCAGCCACAAAACCCTCCACCGACTTACGAAGAGCCGGCCACCAAAATCTCTGAGCAATGAGATCTACCGTGGCTCTACTCCCGGGGTGACCAGCAAGAACCGTATCATGATGCTCCTTAAAGAGTTTGTGACGTAGCTCAGGAGGCACGAACAACTTCCCAGAAGGACAACGGGCAGGTGTCTCAGTCTGGGCAGCCTGGACCTCGGCCTCCAAATCGGAATATAGAGCAGAAACAACTACCCCCTCCGCCAAAATGGGACCCGGGTCCTCGGAGTTTCCTCCTCCCGGAAAACAGCGAGAGAGAGCATCAGCCTTCACATTTTTTATCCCAGGTCGGAATGTAACAACAAAATTGAATCTGGAGAAGAACAGAGACCATCTGGCCTGTCTCGGATTCATACGCCTGGCCGACTCCAAGTATGCCAGATTCTTATGGTCGGTAAAAACGGTGATAGGGTGCCTGGCCCCCTCCAACCAATGGCGCCATTCCTCGAAAGCCAACTTGATGGCCAACAACTCCCTATCTCCCACATCATAGTTTCTCTCTGCCGGGGAGAGTTTTTTAGAGAAAAAGGCACAGGGTCGCCACTTGGCAGGGGAAGGGCCCTGGGACAAAACCGCACCCACACCCACCTCGGAAGCATCCACCTCAACAATAAAAGGTAAGGAAACATTGGGATGCACCAAGACGGGAGCAGACGCAAAATTCTCTTTAATCTTAGAAAAGGCTGTAAGCGCCTCCTCCGACCAAGAGGAAAAATCCGCCCCCTTTTTTGTCATGTCAGTGAGGGGTTTGACAACAGAGGAATAATTCAAAATGAACTTTCTGTAATAGTTCGCAAAACCCAGAAAGCGCATCAATGCCTTCTGATTCTCAGGAAGCTCCCACTCAAGTACAGCACGGACCCTCTCCGGATCCATGCGAAAACCAGAAGCAGAGAGGAGAAAACCCAGAAATTGAATCTCCGATACCATAAAAAGACATTTCTCCAGCTTGGCGTACAATTTATTTTCCCGCAGAAACTGCAGAACCTGAAAAAGATGATCCTGATGGGTCTGAACATCAGGGGAAAAAATCAAAATATCATCAAGATACACCAATACAAATTTCCCCATTAAATGATAGAAAATACTATTAACAAAATGCTGAAAGACGGCCGGAGCATTCATCAGGCCGAAAGGCATAACGAGATTCTCGAAATGCCCGTCAGGGGTATTAAAGGCCGTTTTCCATTCATCCCCCTCTCTGACCCTGACCAGGTTGTACGCGCCTCTCAAATCCAATTTGGAAAACACCTTGGCCCCAACAATTTGATTGAAGAGGTCCGGGATCAGAGGAAGGGGATAGGGATCGCGAATCGTGATACGGTTCAGCTCCCTGAAATCTAGGCAAGGTCTCAGAGAGCCATCTTTCTTTTTAACAAAAAAAAAACCCGCGGCCACAGGTGACTTTGAGGGACGAATATGCCCCTTTTCGAGACTCTCGGAGATGTAAGTTCGCATAGCGATTCTTTCCGGTTGTGAAAGATTGTAGAGGCGTGCTTTTGGCAGCTTGGCGCCGGGAATGAGGTTAATGGGACAGTCAAACTCCCGGTGAGGAGGTAGCTCCTGAACACCGCTCTCGGAAAACACGTCCGAGAAATCAGAGAGAAATGATGGCAGCGTTTTAGTAGACACCTCTGCAAAAGTCGCTGTGAGACAATTCTCTCTACAAAAATCACTCCACTCATTTATTTGCCTTCCTTGCCAATCAATAGTGGGGTTATGTCTAGTGAGCCAGGGTAACCCCAAAACTAGAGGAGACGGCAATCCGTTAACGACAAAACAAGATATATCCTCCACATGAGTGTCACCTACAGCTAGCCGGATATTGTGAACAATGCCCTTTAGAGATCTCTGTGAGAGTGGAGCAGAGTCAATAGCAAAAACAGGTATATCTTTATCTAATGTGCAAACCTGAAAACGATGCATGGCTACAAATTGAGTGTCAATAAGATTGACGGCCGCTCCACTATCGACAAAAATCTCACAAGAAATTACTTTGCTCTCTAGCGCCACCCTGGCAGACAGGAGAAAACGGGAACTGCAGGTCAGAGGAAAAGCATCAAATCCTACATCAACTTTGCCCAAAGTAGCAGAACTTGATGATTTACCTTTTGAGATTTTTCTCTTATTATCGCTCTTAGTACGGTTCAAGAATCTCCTAGACGGACAAACATTTGCCAAATGACCTATGCCCCCACAACAAAAACAGACCATACTCTGAGGACTAAATCCTCTTTTATCAGGGGCAAGTCGACCTAGCTGCATGGGCTCCTCCTCAGAGGGGAGCGAGACAGGATGAGGCCCCTGCACACTGAATGAGTCCGCACCACTGCCCCTAGACTGACAATGGCTGGACAGAGAGGTCTCGTTTCTTTCTCTTAGACGCCTGTCAAGGCGTACCGCCAATGACATGGCAGACTCTAAGGACGTTGGTCTCTCATGGAAAGCAAACGCATCCTTTAATCTCTCCGAGAGACCATGACAGAACTGACTCCGGAGTGCAGCATCATTCCAACCCGAATCAGCTGCCCATCTCCGAAATTCAGAACAATAAAGCTCCGCAGACCGTTTGTTCTGGCATAAAACACGTAGGTTAGATTCGGCCAGAGCAACACGATCCGGGTCATCATAAATCTGCCCCAGGGCCACAAAAAATCCCTCCACGGATCGAAGGGAGGGATCCCCTGATGGCAGCGAAAAAGCCCAAGTCTGAGCATTACCCCTGAGCAGGGAAATGACAATCTTCACCCTCTGCTCCTGATTACCAGAAGAGTGAGGACACAAGCAAAAATGGAGTTTGCATGCCTCTCTGAAACGAACAAAATTCTCACTGCCCCCGGAGAACGTCTCCGGAAGTGAGACCTTTGGCTCGCAACAGACTCCATGAGCCGGAGCACGGCCCAATGCTTGAAGCTGGGTCATAGATTGACGGAGATCCGCTACTTCCAAAGAAAGACCCTGCATGCGGTCAAACAGGTCAGAAAGCGGATCCATGTCAAAAAAGGACGGTTTTGGTGGATTATAATGTCACGGATGTATGTGAGCAACCATAGAACTACACAGTACAGAGCTACTGACTGGACCCAGAACTAGGGAGGATAAAGGGTGACCCCTGTCCGACCCTCAACGCTCTCCCTATTCTGCTAAAGCACATGCCCGGATCCAAATGGCGGAACGAGGCATGCCCACGTGCCTAAGACTAATGACCCCTGTAACCCCTACAATAGTGGAAGGGGCACGGCCACCAGTGCCCTACTCAGTATATGGAGGGAACCGTGGCCACCTCAGATCCAGTCAGAAAACAAACAGGAACACAACAATGTCTGCACACTTAGCTGGAGGTGTTGCAGCCGCAGAGAAGACGGATCCAAGGACAGGCTGGCAATATCCGGAGTGCTAGCTGCAGCAGAACACAGGTCCAGTGAACTGATAGCTACAAGTGAAGAAACTAAAGCAAGAGCTACAACTGAAGTGAGAACTATAATCCACATCCTATCATAGGAGGAGGGGGTATATAAAGAGAGGGAAATCAAACACATGAAAAACAGCTGTGGTGAAAGAAACCAAAAGTAAACAGAGTAGTGAGAACTCCTCCCAGCTCTAGTAGTGACATCATCACAGGGGTGGAGAAACAGAGCTGTGAGAACGTCCCAAAGCTCTGGTAGTGACAGTGGGCCCCTTTGCCCACCTAGGCTGCAAAAAAGTGTCACACATGTGGTATCGTCGTACTCAGGAGAAGTTGGGGAATGTGTTTTGGGGTGTCAGTTTACATATACCCATGCTGGGTGAGATAAATATCTTGGTCAAATGCCAACTTTGTATAAAAAAATGGGAAAAGTTGTCTTTTGCCGAGATATTTCTCTCACCCAGCATGGGTATATGTAAAAAGACACCCCAAAACACATTGCCCAACTTCTCCTGAGTACGGCGATACCAGATGTGTGACACTTTTTTGCAGCCTAGGTGGGCACAGGGGCCCACATTCCAAAGAGCACCTTTAGGATTTCACCGGCCATTTTTTACAGATTTTGATTTCAAACTACTTACCACACATAAGGGCCCCTAGAATCCCAGGGCAGTATAACTACCCCACAAGTGACCCCATTTTGGAAAGAAGACACCCCAAGGTATTTCGCGATGGGCATAGTGAGTTCATGGAAGTTTTTATTTTTTGTCACAAGTTAGTGGAATATGAGACTTTGTAAGGAAAAAAATAAAAGTAAAAAAATCATCATTTTCCGCTAACTTGTGACAAAAAATAAAAAGTTCTATGAACTCACTATGCCCATCAGCGAATACCTTAGGGTGTCTACTTTCCGAAATGGGGTCATTTGTGGGGTGTTTGTACTGTCTAGCCATTGTAGAACCTCAGGAAACATGACAGGTGCTCAGAAAGTCAGAGCTGCTTCAAAAAGCGGAAATTCACATTTTTGTACCATAGTTTATAAACGCTATAGCTTTTACCCAAACCATTTTTTTTAATCAAAGACATGTAGAACAGTACATTTAGAGAAAAATTTATATATGGATGTCGTTTTTTTTGCAAAATTTTACAACTGAAAGTGAAAAATGTCATTTTTTTGCAAAAAAAAAAATCGGTAAATTTCGATTAATAACAAAAAAAGTAAAAATGTCAGCAGCAATGAAATACCACCAAATGAAAGCTCTATTATTGAGAAGAAAAGGAGGTAAAATTAATTTGGGTGGTAAGTTGCATGACGGAGCAATAAACCGCTAAAGTTGTGGAGTGCCGATTTGTAAAAAAGGGCCTGGTCACTAGGGGGGTATAAACCTGTGGTCCTTAAGTGGTTAATAATAAGGTTGGGTTAACGTATAATGGCAGTGTGCCAAGCAGCAGCAGTGCATATGTTTCACCTTTAATTGCTGTTTCTGCGGTTCATTGTTTTAACATGTTTCCTCTTTGGAAACCATGCAGCTAATAGCCGCATGCAAAACTGGTAATTTATAGTAAACTTTGTGCACCTCTGCGGCATGGCACAATACCAACCCAGTGAACCCTGCCCAATATATAAATACAGAGCCATGGACACAATGTGGGATGTATTCTTACACAGTGGTAAATCAGCCATTCTTCATGTAGGTGCTCTTTTTAAAGAAAATTTTTTGGGTGTGACTTGAAATTCCATCTAATGTCAATATTTTTATTATGATGTGAGAAGTATTATACAGAGTGGCCCAAGAAAAAGTAGGCCGCCTCCAGCGATAGTATGACAAGATGAACGAGCAAGTGGATTGTTTTTGTTTTTTAATTACTCACAAGTCACAAAAGATGCAGAAAGTGGCCCCCGTCTATGCATCTTTGGGCACGTTGGATTATGTTGGCTGATACTGCTTGCAGCTCTTCAGCAGTGGTGCTGTGGATAGTGTTTGTGATGTTTTCCTTGGGTTTTTCCAGGGGATGTGGATTGTTAGCGGTCCCTTTCTGTTTTACATCTCCCCACAGATATAAACACACATGGACACGTCTGGGGAACGTGGTGGCCATAACCCCTTGCTCACAGTTTGCGCCTCCGTAAACCGTTCATGAACCCGTCCAGTGAGTTCCGTGAGGTGTGGCATGTTGTAAAAAGCAGGACATTTTTTCTTGTGGCGTTAGTTGGTTGTAAATAATTCAAAGATGTCCAGGTAAATTGCTGTATTGACAGCTGATTTTAAGAAAATTGGGCCCAGTATTTTTGTTCCTGACACTGCGCACCAAACGCCAATTTTCTGGTCATAAAGTGGTGTTTCGTGAGTCAAATGGGGATTTTCAGCAGACTAATGCCATGTATACTGGGAATTTACGTGATAAATGAAACCAAGCTTTGTCTGTCATGAAGTACCGCAATGGGTCCAAATGTCTGTTAGCAACCAAATACAGTAATTTACGTGTTTAGCGTTGTCAGACTCTTTCAGTTTCTGCACACACGTTATTCGGTACAGTTTCAGGTCCAAAGATTTCAGCACTTGCTGACATGTTGTTCACGATATACCAAATTGCTGATTTTTGGGACTACTTGCAATCCGCTGCTGAATTTCATGCACAACTTCAGCCGTCCTGATCGATGGAGACCTTGGTTTCTTCATGTTTGCAACAGAGCCAGTTTCATGCCATTTCCAAAACATTGTCGACAAAGGTCTCTTGCGTTTCCTTGATTGATCTGCTTTGCACATAGTCTTCCACAATCACAATTTTCTGTTCCAGGGAGAACACCATCTTTCTGACACAATAGGCCACTTTTATCAAACTGAATAAAAGTCTTAGCAACCAATCCGAGCTTAGCTTTTCAGTTCCTACAGGGCTCTGAAAAAATGAAAGCTGAGCTTTGATCAGTTGCAGGGCCGGACTGGCCTGCCGGGATACCGGGAAATTTCCTGTTAGGCCGGCAGGCCTGAGTGCCGTAAGGCCGCGGCCCTGGTGACAAGTGGGGGCGGCCGGCGGCAGGGCACAGCAGGAGATGAGCGCTTCCACAATGCGCTCATCTCCATAGTCATCTGTATCGCCGTCCTCAGGATAGCCCCATCGTGCTATTTTTGCAGATTTTTTATTTTTTTTGCAGCATATGGGTGAGATTTTATAAATATTTGTATTATTTGGTCAAAAGGCTCATGGGGGGGAATTGTAACAGGACTGCCGTAGAATATAAAATAAAATAGCTGGTCAAGTAAAATGTTGCATGCAACAATCATTAAATAGGTGGCCAACAAAAAAGGGGCGGGTCAAAGGGCGTGGTAAAACACTGTCTGAGCATGCTCAGCAAGTAGTTTTGCAACAGTTGGAGGCATTCTGGTTGGGAAAACACTGTGATAATATGAACAATGGGGGTTCTACAAAAGAGCTATCGTGGGGCAAAGTTCATATTCGTGTTTACACACGTGTTTTAAAATGAATGCTTTCTCCTATTATAAACAAGTAAATAATGACGCAATGCTGTGGGGCTGGTGTGCAACTTTTTTCCAGGGCTGGTTTTTATCCCCAGTCCGGCCCTGATCGGTTGCTATGGACAACTTAGACAGATTTACTATTAGGCAGTTTGATTTGGAGATATTGGAGGCGGGCTACTTTTACGTGGGCCAACCTATACTATAGAAGTATTTTGCCACGGGTGTATTTCCCCATTTCTGTATTATAGGCAGCGCCAAATCTGAAAGGTAAATAAGCCAGACTCAGATTGAGTTTTAGGCAATTTTTTCATCTCACACCCCACAAGGGCTCAATACAAACCCGATGCTTTTCAGGTTCGATTCAGGCGACCCCATGCATAGCTGTGGTGGTAAAAGTGGCACCCATAGCCATGGTAGCAGTGGGGCAGCGACAGTGGCAAGTAGGGAAAATACATAGCAGGGAATCTGGAGGGGGCCAAGGAGCCCACCAAGATATATCACAGTCTGAAAAAAGTGGCATGAAGCCTGAAGACTCTGCTGATTGTGTTTTGGACAGGACCTGGGAGCCAGTTTGGGGTGCTGAGTAAGAGGTAACATCACAGGAGGAGGGTAGTGGCAGCAGTAGAAATAAAGAGCACTGGCGATCTACCTCCCAATAAACTGCCAAGGTCAGACCTGCTTCGGGAACTGGTGATGTCGCTGACACTGTGGGTGCATTAGGTGAGTATCTCCTGTCTAGCAGTTTTTCTCCACGTTGCCGGAAGACAGAAGCATTGCCCTGTGCAAGCGCTGCAAGAGTAAAATAAGCTGTAGGCCGTCAAACTTAGGCACCACAGCTCTATTGAACCACATGAAGCGGCATCACCCCATCAAGCATCAAATATCCCACTGTCACCCCACAAACTCCAACTGAGCAAGGTGGTCATCGACAATCATGGCCGTGCTAAACCTGGGGGAAATAACACATGCCCCCTGCATGGCACACATCATTAACCTAGACGTGCAACTCTTTTTAAAAAAGTACAGTGGCTTGTGCAAGGTGGTGGCAATTTTCAGAAGACTGTCCTCACATTTCAGCCATTCTTACATGGCTGGGAACGCTCTGTTGAACTTGCATTGACAGAACGGTCTGCCGCTACACAGCGTAATCCACAATGTTACAACTCGCTGGAATTCAACACAGTGTGTCTGTATGAGCAGCAGAAAGCCGTGAACAATTTTGTCATGCACCAGACCACCTCAGCAGGGAGTATGTGCTGTTTTCAAGGTCAGGCAGTGGCAGCTCATCCGAGAAAGAACTGGCTACTGAAGCACGCTGGCCAGAATGGCGACCTGTACGCTTGCTTTCTTACGCACTGATAGGTGTATCGTTGACATCACGCAGTTTGATGATTATTGGATAGCCATGCTCTTAGACCTTTGCTATCATAGCAAAATGGGGGAATGTTTTCCTCCCTCTGAAAGGGAGGCCAAATTATGTTATTACCAGGAAACACTGTGTACGCAGCTTGCCGCAGCTGTTGGCAAGCAGATGTTTGCCACTAGCATATTTCAAAAGGAGGTCCTTCTCCGCCCCTGCAGAGTTACCCACTTACCACCACCACAAGCAGCAGAAGCCTGATCAGTCTCCTCCACACGATGGAGCAGTTTTTTCACTTGCTGTGCCAGGATAGGCAAATCAGCAAGTGGAGACCTCCTGCCTCAACGCCCATGTTCAGGCCTACCTACACTCCAGCCTGTCTCCAGGGAATACTCTGTTCCCTGACCCCATGGAATTCTGGGCAGGCAGACTAGAACAGTGGCCCGAACTGGTACTGGTATGCGATCTGTCTTCTTTATTGCCCAGCCTCCAGTGTCATCTCAGAGAGAGTTTTCAGCGCTACAGGGAGCCTGGTGACACCCAGACAGACAAGTTGTCCTCTAGTGTCCAAAATTTGTCAAAATGAACCAAGCCTGGATTTGGGAGGATTTTCACACTCCTCCAGATGAGGCCAATAAATAAATAGATCTGGCCTTGCTGATGGTGCCCCATCTTGCCAGTGTTGCTGTCTGCCTGCCTGGTTGCTGTCTGCCTGCCTACCATCATGTTGCCTACATACCATCATGTTTTTTATGCCACTATTAAGCCACTGCCGCTGTCTGCCTGCCAACATGTACCATATGGCTGCTCCTGCCACCACCGTCACAGCTGCTACTCCTCGCTGTCAATCCCCTACTGCAACCACTATTAATGCTACAGATCCGCCACTACTACTACTACTCATAGACAGCCGATCTACTGCCTTGTATGTTCCATGCTATGCTGCTTCTGCTACTATTGCGGCCATGTGTCTTTTATTATGCTGCCCTTTATACTGCTGCTGCTCCTAATTAAAAGGGAGAACAAGCCACATTTTGCTCTGGTAATTAACACTTGTGCATCTCGTATAGGCAGGCATTGACCCCAATAATTTTTGGCCGCTTGGTCCCCCAATAAGCCACAGTTTTTTTATTTTATTTAATGCCATAACCCTGCGTGTGTTAAAACACCCTTTGGTGGACCATTGGAAGCTTTGGAATATGAAAAAGCATAACACATGGGATGGCGCTGTGTGTTTTTAAACACGCTGTTCATCAAACATGGGTTAACATGATTTGCTATTGCTGTCATTGCGTTCAAGAGCTTAGGGAGGGGGGAGATAAAAAAAAAAAAAAGGGAAAATTTATAAAAAATGAATAAAAAGACAAACTGTTTTCTTAAGATTCCTAGGAGATTATAGGGTGTTATATACTAATTTCCAGAGCATCTGGAGCCACTCTAGTTCAGGCTAAATCAATTTGAGTTCAAACTGAACTTTTTAAAGGGCTTCTGTCACCCCGCAAAAGTCATATTTTTTTTTTTGGATAGTTACATTCCTTATAGCGCGATATAGGAGAATATAATGGTATTACTTACTTTCATGCGGCCGTTTCTTTAGAAAACGAAGTTTTATAATATGTAAATGCGGTCTCTACCAGCAAGTAGGGCGTCTACTTGCTGGTAGCCGCAGCAGAAAACCGCCCCCTCGCAGTGTTGATTGACAGGGCCAGCCGTGATCTCCTCCTCCGGCCGGCCCTGTCAGTAGTTCAAAAATCGCGCGCCTCTGTTCAATCGGCGCAGGCGCTCTGAGATGAGGAGGCTCGTCTCCTCAGAACTCCCTCAGTGCGCCTGCGCCGATGACATCACCGAAAGAGAAGACGTCATCGGCGCACTGAGGGAGTTCTGAGGAGACGAGCCTCCTCATCTCAGAGCGCCTGCGCCGATTGAACAGAGGCGCGCGATTTTTGAACTACTGACAGGGCCGGCCGGAGGAGGAGATCACGGCTGGCCCTGTCAATCAACACGGCGAGGGGGCGGTTTTCTGCTGCGGCTACCAGCAAGTAGACGCCCTACTTGCTGGTAGAGACCGCATTTACATATTATAAAACTTCGTTTTCTAAAGAAACGGCCGCATGAAAGTAAGTAATACAATTATATTCTCCTATATCGCGCTATAAGGAATGTAACTATCCAAAAAAAAAAAAATGACTTTTGCGGGGTGACAGAAGCCCTTTAAAGATTTTGCCGAATCAGAACCGAACCAAATCTCAAAAGGTTCGCTCATCTCTACAATACACCAAAGTATGCAAAAACTTTGTCACACAATAAGTCAACAAGGGCTGCATCTACCATGAGGCGAGATGAGTATCTTACCTCAGGCGGCAGCCAACCTGCGTCTATGGGGAGGTGGCAGTTTATGTTGTAACGTAATGCTATGCATGCTGCCTAACTACTAAATAAAACACCATTGATTGAATTGGATGAGTGCTGCATATTTCTCTAAATCGCTGTTTCAACTGGGATCCCAAGCCAGGACCCCTCACCGCGTGCACCGCATTGCCCTGGATGCATACTAGGTGACTTGAACATTGAATAAGGATTTATCCCACTAAGGGGCTTGGAGTGCTGCTTATCTTTCTTTTGTATCTAGTTCATGCTGTGGGCACAGGAGCCTATAACTACCATCCCCACAGTTCAGCCTTATAGACTGCGCGATCATTTCAGGGCCCCGGCAGTCCCTGATAGCCGGGCCCCTGCTGTATCCGCCGGCTGTATTGTAATGCATTGCAGAGGGGATCAGACCACCAAAAGTTGAAGTCCCAGAGTGGGACAGAAATAAAGTTTAAAAAAAAGTGTTTTCAATAAAAAAAATTAAGTTTCAAGTTAAACAAAAGATAAAAAACGCCCCTTTCCCCTGATTTTATAATAAAAAACAAACAAAAAAAACAAAACACACATATTAGGTATTGCCGCATCCGTAACGACCGGCTCTATAAATATATCACATGATCCATCCCGTCTAAAAGACAACATAAAAAATAAAAACTGTGTCATAAAAAGCCATTTTTATCACCTTACATCACTTAAAGTGCAACACCAAGCGATCAAAAAGGTGTATGCCCCCAAAAATAGTACTAATCCAGTGATGGCGAACCTTTTACAGACCGAGTGCCCAAACTGTAACCCAAAACCCATATATTTATCACAAAGTGCCAACACCGCAATGTAACCTGAATACTACAGTCCAGTATAGTATATCTATCCTTTAGCTATAATAGCCTGCCTACATTTAGTGCGCTGCTTGTGCTGTTCATAGCGCGCTGTGCGCTGATAAATGGCAGGAAGAGTCTAAGGCATATTGATACGGCTTAGACATTTTCAAGGGTGTGGGTGCCCACAGAGAGGGCACTGAGTGCCGCCTGTGTCACCCATGCCATAGGTTCGCCACCACTGTACTAATCTAACCGTCACCTCATCCCACAAAAAAATGAGCCCCTACAAAGGACAATCGCCCAAAAAATTAAAAACTATGGCTCTCAGACTATGGAGATAATAAAACATGATTTTTTTTTGTTTCAAAAATGCTTTTATTGTGTTAAATGTAAAAAAAAAGAAAAAAAGAAAAGTATACATATTAGGTATCGCCGCGTCCATAACAACCTGCTCTATAAAAATACCACATGACCTAACCCCTCAGGTGAACACCGTAAAAAAAAAAAAAAATCAAAAAAGCCATTTTTTTGTCACCTTACATCCCGAAAAGTGTAATAGCAAGCGATCAAAAAGTCATATGCACCCCAAAATTGTACCAATCAAACCGTCATCAAAACTATGGCTCTCAGACTATGGAGACACTAAAACATGATTATTATTTTTTAGTTTCAAAAATGATATTCCTGTATAAAACTTAAATAAATAAAAAAAGTATACATATTAGGTATCGCCGCGTCCGTAACGACCTGCTCTATAAAAATATTACTTGATTTAACCCCTCAGGTGAACACCGTAAAGGAAATCTAAAAAGGTATCAAAAAGCCATTTTGTCACTTTACATCACAAAAAGAGTAATAGCAAGCGATCAAACAGTCATACGCACCCCAAAATAGTACCAATCAAACCATCATCTCATACTGAAAAAATGAACCCCTACATAAGACAGTCACCCAAAAAAAACAAAAAACCATAGCTTTCAGAATATGGTGACACATAAAAATATTTTTTTTCAAAAATGCTTTATTATGTAAAACTGAAACAAACAACAACAAAAAAGTAGTCATATTTGGTATTGTCGTGTCCGTAACAACCTGCTCTATAAAAATAGCTCATGATCTAACTTGTCAGATGAATGTTGTAAATTAAAAAAATTTAAAACTGTTCCAAAACAGCTATTTTTTGTTACCTTGCCTGAAAAAAAGTGTAATATAGAGCAACCAAAAATCCTCTGTACCCTAAAATAGTACCAACAAAACTGCCACCTTATCCCGTAGTTTCCAAAATGGGGTCACTTTTTTGTAGTTTCTACTCTAGGGGTGCAACAGGGGGTCTTCAAATGTGACATGGCAAGATAAAATTATCCCAGTAAAATCTGCCCTTTAAAAACCATATGGCGTTCCTTTCCTTCCGCGCCCTGCCGTGTGCCCATACAGTAGTTTACAACCACATATTATATAATAATATATAATATTCTCGGAGACGGTGTATGCCATGTTACTGGCCACAAACCTGGATGCCAGTTGGTATACACATGTATTATTACTTTTGGTGCGAGTAGATGGGAAGGGTTTGTCCCATTGGAGCTGCACGAAACTATCCTGCAGTTTAGTGGGGGGCCGGTGGGGATGCTGGGATCGCCTCTGGCTAGGGCCGAGTGTGATCGCTGCTGCCCCCGGCCATCCCCACGTACTGATGTTAAGGATGTACTATGACATGCAGTCTTGTGCATTTTGTGCCGTTCCTGACACTTCCGCCATTCACCGCATTGGGATACACATCCCACATCTCCATGGATACTGAACACGCCCCCCGACGCTGTGCGACTGCTGTCGTGTCACATGACCTTGCCCTTCCCCTCTCTGCTGCTGTGCCTGCGATGCGCTCCATTGGATTACGCTGCGGTCCATGGAGTATGTGCGTAAGTGCGCGGCGTTGACGGGGGTGGGGTGAGAGACGTCTGGCCCGGCACATGCGCACTGCTGAAGGAGGGACGCCAACGCTGGCTGGCTCGGCGGGTCCACGGGCGGTGAGTCCCACTGCTTTTAATTTTAGATATGATGCAGTTGCATCATTAACAATGGATTTTAACTCTTTATGCACTGAACACTTATGTACCAGATTCACGATCTGGAGTATGCACGTAAGGGACATTTATTTGTGTAACAAAATATAAGACACATATGCAAATTGGAGTGTACACTTTATAACATTGAAGTATGATCACTTATAACTTTTGTAATTTTTGTATTAAGTAATGTATATCACACAGTGTCATATGATGATGTGGTTAATGATCAAGTGACCTAATTGATGACATGTGTATTCACTGATTGTATTTGGCACCTATTGAACCTGGTTGTATGCACTGTTATGTAGCTTGATAAAGGCCTCATTGAGCAGGCCGAAACGTTGCTGGGATTAAAGTTTTGGGGTCTTCACCCTGCCACCTAAAGCTGGAAGTGCTGCCTCGTTATTTGTGAATATATATATATATATATATATATATATATATATATATATATATATATATACACACACACACACACACATACATACATACACACACACACACACACACACACACACACACACTGGCAAGCAAAAGTTTGGTCAAAATTACTGTTACTATAAACAGTTAAGCAAGTTGAAAATGAAATGATCTCCAAAAGGCATAAAGTTGAAAATGAAACACACTTTTTAACATTTTAAGCCAGGGATGCCCAACCTGCAACCCTCCAGCTGTTGCAAAATTGCAACTTCCATCATGCCTGGACAGCCTACAGCTATCCGTGCATGTGGGGCATTGTAATTTTGCAACAGCTGGAGGGCCGCAGGTTAGGCATCCCTGTTTTAAGCAATATCAGTGTTACGGCAGTGGGTAGGTAATACATGGACAGTAAGTCCTAACTGGAACCCTGCTTGCTTTCGTCGCCTACTTGCAGTGAAAGCCCTAGGCGGCAAGTCTGCAACTGGTCAACGTTCCCAACCCTACTAAGGTGCAAGAAAGACGAGACACAGAGATAAAACTTCACAAAAGCAGAGTCATACAGGAATGGGTCAGAACCAGGAGGATGAAGCAGTAACAAAAATCGAGAGACAGAGGGTAGTCAAATAAGCCAAGCCGAAATCAGAACCAGACAGAAGACACAGTACCGAAAACACGAGGCAGAGAGTGGTCAAAAGCAAACCAAGGTCAATAATACAAGCAATCCAAACACACAGACAGAACTGGAACTGGGAGCACAGCTAGGGAGTCAATGACTATCCCTGGCACAAGGCCAGGAAGGAGTTTAAATAGAGCATAGATTCCCAGTATCAGAAACTGATAGGTCATGACTCGGTGCTCCACTAGTCAAAACACTAGCACACGGGAATAGATCAGCTGAGCAGTCAGCCCACTCCTAGTCTCCTCCAGCTGACACCTCTGCTGTGGGGATAAAGAGCATTGCATCCTGTTGCTAAGGACACTGTTGCATCATGGAGGGCGTCCCACCTGACGTGGCCGCGCCAAAGCCAGAGATCGCAGCGCTGGAACCCGGACAGGTAAGTTCGTTACAATCAGTGTATTATTTTGGTTTTGTACAATTGTAGAGTGTAAAAAGGAAAGGAGAAACTTGCATAAGTATGGGAAGCCAAGGAGATTTCAGTGCTCATATAACTTTGACTGAGGTCTCAGACCTAAATAGCCTGTTAGGTTTAAGGTTTGTTCACAATCATCATTAGGGAAGGCCAATGATGCAAATTTCAAAGCTTTATAAATACCCAGACTCCTCTAACGTACCAAAAAACGGCAGTCATGAGTTCTTCTAAGCAGCTGCCTAAGGCCTCATGCACACGACCGTTGTGTACATCCGTGGCCGTTGTTCCGCTTTCCGTGATTTTCTGCGGACCCATTGACTTTCAATGGGTCCGTTGAAAACTCGGAAAATGCACCGTTGTTCATCCGCACCCCCCTCCCTCCCCTGTATTACATTCACCCCCCATCCTAATTAAAATCCCCCCCCTCCCTTGGTTAGTTTAATAGCGGTCTGCAACCAGCGCAGGATAAATGTCTGCATTTATCCTGCATATAAATGTATTTATATTGTTTGATACCTCCATTTGCAATATAACACGAAAAAACCTAACATGAGCAAAAGCTGTTCCCTTAGACAAAATACAGTCAAAAACAAATATTGACTCAACATCGTATCTTCTTAAATATCTCCGTGTCTCACTATCTACACACCACACACGTCTGACCTGGACATTTAAAATCTTCACCAAAAAAAATATATGTATATTTTACCTGTTTATAAGCTTATGCTGTTGCTATTTCTCATTGTATATGTACATATATCTCAGCAAGCATGCGCTGACTTCTGTATGGCCTTTAAGTCTGGGCCAGCACCAGGTGTAGATGCCCATCATTGGTGGCAGCGGAGAGTTCCGATCGGAGTCCCAGTTTAATCGCTGGGACTCCGATCAGTAACCATGGCAACCAGGACGCTACTGCAGTCCTGGCTGCCATGGTTACTTAGCAATTTTAGAAGCATTATACTTAACTGCGATGTCTGTGACTGGCTGGGCGCTCCTCCTACTGGTAAGTGAAAGGTCTGTGCTATAAGCAATGCGCCGCACAGACCTTTCACTTACCAGTAGGAGGAGCGCCCGGCCGGCCACAGACAGCGCACTGGCCACCAATGAATGTAATACAGGGGAGGGAGGGGGGTGTGCCCCCTCCTGCCTGGCAGCACCTGATCTCTTACAGGGGGCTATGATACGCACAATTAACCCCTCAGGTGCAGCACCTGAGGGGTTAATTGTGCGGATCACAGCCCCCTGTAAGAGATCGGGTGCTGCCAGGCAGCAGGGGGCAGTCATGTACAAAGTTCTTAGTAATTTTCTAACTTGAAGCGTCCCCATCACTATGGGAACACCTCTGTGTTAGAATATACTGTCGGATATGAGTTTTCAGGATATAACTCAAATCCGTTGGTATATTTTAACATAGAGGCGTTCCCATGGTTAAAATATACCATCGGATTGGAGAAAACTCTGATCCGATGGTATAATAGGGACTCCTGACTTTACATTGAAAGTCAATGGGGGACGGATCAGTTTGCAATTGCACCATACTGTGTCAACGTCAAACGGATCCGTCCCCATTGACTTCCATGGTAAGTCAGGACGGATCCGTTTGGCTCCGCACGGCCAGGCGGACACCAAAACGACTTTTTCCTTCATGTCCGTGGATCCTCCAAAAATCAAGGAAGACCCACGGAAGAAAAAACGGACACGGATCACGGACCTACGGACCCTGTTTTTGCGGACCGCAAAAAAAAACGGTCGTGTGCATGAGGCCTAACACTGTTAATGAAAATGGTTGAGGTCTGCAAAGCAGGAGAAAGCGATAAAGAAGATAACAAAGCCTTTTCAGATCGTCATTTCCTCAGTTCAAAACATAATTGAGAATTGGCAGTTAACAGAAACAGTAGAGGTCAAAAGAAGATCTGGAAGACCAAGAAAAATTTCAGAGACAGCTGCTCATAGGTTTGCTAGAAAGGCAAATCAGAACTCCCACTTTACTGCAAAAGATTCAGGAAGATTTAGGAGACTCTGCAGTTGAGGTACATGGTTCTACTGTTCAGCGACATCTGCGCAAAATATGGCCTTTATGGAAGAGTCATCAAAAGAAAACATCTCCTTCATCCTCACCACACAATTCAGCATCAGAATTTTTTAGCATTTTGGAAACAAGTCCTGTAGACCAATGAGGTTAAAATGGAACAATGTGCAAAGGTATGTTTGAAGAAAAAAGGACACAGAATTTCATGAAAAGAATACCTCTCTAACCATTAAACAGAGAGGGGGGTGGATAAATCATGGGGGTGTTGCAGCCAATGGCATGAGGAACATTTCACGGGTAGAGGGAAGAATGGATTCAATGAAATTGCAGTAAACCTAACACCAACTGTAAAAAAAAGCTGAAGTTGAAAACAGGATGGCTTCTACAAAGAGATAATGATCCTAAACAAACCTCAAAATCCACAAAAGACTACCTTAAAAGGTGCAAGCTGAAGGTTTTACCATGGAGCTCACAGTCCCCTGATCTGAACATTACAGAAAATCTGTGGATAGACCTCAAAAGAGCAGTGGATGCAAGATGGCCCAGGAGTCTCACAGAACTGTTAAAGGGGGGGAAAAAATGGCAGTTGGTATTTGTGTTTTACAGATCTGCAGACTGCAAAACACATACAGCCGTGTGCATAAGGCCGTACTCAGTTATTCTTGTAACTCTCATAGAAGTGAAAGAAGGATTCTAGGAGTAGCAGTTTCAAAACAGCTGGAGTGCTAAAGGATACTGATCCCTGCCATATGGGCATAAACGAAAAAAAAAAAAAAAAAGCTACAAAAAAGCACGACAGTCTCATTTTTCAGAGGTCTTTTTATTTTTCATCTTTTAATTAAAGGTACACTTTTCCACTGCAATAGTTTTAATAAATCTTGGATTGTCTGGTTTACATAAAACGATGCCTAAGGTCTCTGTCTGCTCACTAGCTACAAAGGCTTAGAAGGAACATTGACCAGAACTGTTTATTTCCTTTCTACAGGAGAATAAAAGGACGGGCTAAACATGTGACATAATTCGCTAAATATTCATTTATAAAACTGCTATATAAAATATTGTTTATGCAGTTGTAGAATTTATGGTGTAATTTTCTTTTTTCACCACTTGGTGGCACTAGAGGTCTTCATATGACTGTGTCAACGAAAGCACTACAAGGAATCAGAATGCATAAAAGAACCATTTAAGAACATTACAACAAACTATTAAAAAAAATATATATATAAAAAAAATATCAGGTGATACAGACCCAGATTTACTAATACTAAAGATGGCATGAGTTTAGACTAGACCTTAACCAGGTTTCTCACAAGGGCTCAGGATGGATGATGAACCTGGTCAGGGATAGATACTTTTTTCTTACTTTGAGACAGTTTTACACCAGAATCAAACTGTTGCATCTTAGGCCACAACTCCTTGTCGAGCAAGTTGAAAAAAGTATAGCTACCCTAGTTGCGCCAAACTGAGCCACTTTTCAGACAGATGTTAGGCGCAGACACATTGGTAAATCTAGGCCATATGTATGAAGAGATTATAGTTCTAATTCTTCTAGGGAAAGTAGTCACCACAAAAGGTTGCTAACAATATATATAGAAACATTGGGGGTCATTTACTATCTAGAAATAAGCCTATATTAGGCCTACGCAAATAACCTTTGTGCCACAATCAGTGACTTTTCCCTGCTCAGGCCAGGTCTAAAAAAGTGGACATGGCGTGGGTGGGGACGAGCCGGCATGACATATTACTCTTCCAAGCAAGGCTATTTAGTCTTTTTCTTTTTGCCGGAATCTGCGACTGAGGCTCCTGCTGGAACTGTTACGAGCTTTCACCACTAAACTGCATTACCTACCAGCTCATTGGTCTCAGGAAGGGCCCTCTCTCTCTCCTGTTCCAGTGTATTATTCTGTAAATGCATGTTGTCTATTATATTGCAGTTTTATAAGATTTATATATTGTATTCCATATATACTTCCCCCATATTCACACATGGCAGCTTTTTGCTGAGGAAAATGACCATGTCTGAAACACATTCCATGCAAGTGAATAGGATTTATATAAATCTTTTTAGGTACGCAAGCACTAACGCATGAACGTTGCTTCCCTTTGCAGTCACCCGATGCTCATGTCACTTTCTGGACAATATGGCCCTGCTCGAATTTAATGACACTGTAACATTAATGAGCTTAAAATTTGTATTGAAGGTTTACAGTGTTACATAAATAGGAGGCAAAATAACCAGATGGAATAATGTCATAATGTAAAGGTCCAACTAACATTATTTTGACATAATGCTCAGCTATCACTGAAATGAGCAGAGTGCGAGACAGAACATGTACGGCAATGTTAAAATGTGGGAGGTGGGTGATATTTAGTCACTGCTCTTAAAGGAATTTTCCACTCTTTAGATATACAGGTGAAATTCAAAAAATTAGAATATCGTGCAAAAGTCCATTTCAGTAATGCTAATTAAAAGGAATTGCATTAATGCAACTTAAAATTTGAATTTTGTGAAAAGGTTCAATATTCTCTCCGTGTCACACTCTAGTCAGCTAATTAATCTATACCCCCTGAGCAAAGGGGACCTCAAAATTGTGACTTTGGGGTTTCATAAGCTGTAAGCCATAATCATCCAAATTATAACAAATAAGGGCTTGAAATATCTCGCTTTGCATGTAATGAGTCTATCTCATATGTTAGTTTCACCTTTTCAGTTGCATTACTGAAATAAATGAACTTTGCACAATATTCTAATTTTTCGAGTTTCACCTGTAGATGAGCTATCTGGAAGATAGGTCATCAACATCAGATTGATAAGGGTCCAACACTGGGCACCCCCACCAATCAGCTGTTTTCAGCAGCCACGTGCTCGGGAAACAAAACAGTGGATGAGCCAGAAGAAGAAAGCTCCATCCACTATGTAATAACCATGTTGACATACTGGTCGGCATCCATTCAATTGAATGGGAGCTGAGCTGCAATACGCTGGGACAGCCACTACACAGTGGATAGAGCCTTCTGCTTCCAGGTCACCCACTGTTTTGTTTCCTGAGGCTGTCAAAAACAGCTGAAATATATTAATCCCACAGATACTAATATGGCTCCGCTCGCAGAAAGTACCACCTTCTTGGTCAGAACTTAAAGTACACATTTTGGGGAATTTTTTTTTAATTATTGCAATGTAATTATTGTGAGCTAAAATCATTTTTTTTAAATTGGTCTTTATTAAAAATATTGCATCCTTTTTATCTATACAGAGCTGACATACTTTAGTAGCACCCTTTGGATTTTCTGTCTTTTCCGTCATTTGGGTAGCCAATAGGCTCCTTATCTCTGCCCTTATAAACACTCATTATAGCTAAGTTCTTATCTTACTGATAAGAATGTGGCTTAAATAAGTGTTTATGACCTCTCAGTAGTTTAGAGATCAGGTTTATTAGATACCCAGCACAAAGTGAAAGTACCAGTCACACAGCTAGAAAAACGGTTAACTCTTTGTGACAGCTCAATATTTTAAAGGCCAATTAAAAAAATGATTTTTAGCCAAAAATGAGTAGTAACATGCAATCATAAAAAAAATTGTCTCCAAATGTGTACATAGCCTTTAAGGCATATGTCTGAACCACATACAGCTGAGCTTACAGAAGAAAGGCTACTTGTAGTGACTACAGCCACTAACCTTCATTGACTTTTAACCAATGAATAAGCTGATGTACTGTGTTTATACTGCAACCAAAGCATACATCTTCTATTTGCAATGACTATTGTTTGGCTACATATAAAGCCAGGTTCATATCCATTTCAGTTTCCCTCCGGCATAGTACAGATAATTTTCTATGGGATTGCTTATAGCATCTGGCGCATCAGTTTTGATGGCGGATGTTTACTGTGCGAAAAAGAAAAACACAGTATGCAGCGTTTTTCTGTACAGCGCTATTAAGATATGGACACTGGCTTATGTAATCTACACTATATGGAGAAAAGTATTGGGATACAGGTCTTACCCATTGAATTCAGGTGTTTCATTCAATCCCATTGCCACGGGTGTATAAAATCCAGCACCTAGCCACGTAGTCTGCATTTACAAACTTTTGTGAAAGAATGAGTCATTCTAAAGAGCTCACTGAATTGAAGTGTGGTACTGAAATAGTATGCCACCATTGTAACAAGTCAGGCCAAGATATTTCTTCCTTTCTAGATATTCCACAATCAAGTGTTCGTTATTGACCCATTCGAACAGAATTTTTTTTCATTTTTAAAATTGTAAACTAATCTTCAGTTATAAATGAGACTCTTCGGTTAATAGTTTAGGAAATTAGTAAAAATTTGTAATTAAATCCAGCAGTAATTGACCGGCTCTACTGTCAGCTTTTATAGGGTTTTCTGCTAATTGGACCCCATGATCGTGTCCCAGGATACTCTTGTCCTTTAGTGGCTCAACCTATTCTTGTGCAGACCTCAAGAGTTAATTCCTAGCACCCACACAAGGTAATGAGGAGGCATGAAGTGGTTTTCCGCATGTGCCATTTCTGTATTTCCCATAGCGTTTCAGTGGAGCTTTAAAGCGCATGCCTGACTGCTGCTCCATAGAAAACAGTGAGGAAGAACAGGGGACTCTGTCCTATTGATCAGTGGGTCCCAGCTATATAACACAATCCTTATGCGTGCGGTTTCAGGCGGTTGGATGGCCCAGGCTTTTTCCCCTAGAGTGTATACCTTATGATATAACAAAAAACATAAGGCTTTGAAACGCCTTGCGTCTGCGGGATTCTTCTACAGTTGCAAGAAAAAGTATGTGAACCCTTTGGAATGATATGGATTTCTGCACAAATTGGTCATAAAATGTGATCTGATCTTCATCTAAGTCACAACAATAGACAATCACAGTCTGCTTAAACTAATAACACACAAAGAATTAAATGTTACCATGTTTTTATTGAACACACCATGTAAACATTCATAGTGCAGGTGGAAAAAGCATGTGAACCCCAAGACTAATGACATCTCCAAGAGCTAATTGGAGTGAGGTGTCAGCCAACTGGAATCCAATCAATGTGATGAGATTGGAGGTGTTGGTTACAGCTGCCCTGCCCTATAAAAAACACACACCAGTTCTGGGTTTGCTTTTCACAAGAAGCATTGCCTGATGTGAATGATGCTTCGCACAAAAGAGCTCTCAGAAGACCTACGATTAGGAATTTAAAAATAAAAATAAAAATAAATGTGGACGCACAAGAGTAACTACAGCCCCAAGAGGTGCACTCAGTCGGGTGGACTCACCCTGTCCACTCCCAGAAGTAATAAATATAGAATAAAATTAACTGGGCACTCTCAGGATATCTGCACCAATTGAAATTTATTAGCATATATTACAATAGCACTGAACACCAGTATGTATTGGCGGTAATAATAAACACTATATAACAATATATAAATAAACACACAACATGCAGTAATATGTAAAATAACTGGAAAATAGAGATCTAAAATGTGATAAAATCGAGGAATAAAATTGGAATACTCGATAGTAAAATGATCGTATAAATACGATTCCTTCTTAACAGATATCCAGTAGATTCTCCAGATTCCCAAGTGGTCCAAGTTTCTGGGGTCCTGTCTAGGCTAGACGCTACTGAGGAAGGGGTAATGTGATACCCCGAAACGCATCTAGCCTAGACAGGACCCCAGAAACTTGGACCACTTGGGAATCTGGAGAATATACTGGATATCTGTTAAGAAGGAATCGTCTGTCACACGAATGGCTCACTTGGAATACAACCTGTAAGGCCTGAGTCCATGTGGAAGGCCTGAACACATGTGCCAAACAATTGCCAGTGTGCAAATCTATTGACGAACTATCGGTCTACAGACTCAGAGGACCATATTATTACCTTCGTTGAACTATCAAGGGAGACGGTAAGACCGTTTGATTTTATCCAGCGATTTTATCCAGCACTTTTTCATATGACTCTTAGTCCAGTGAGACGCTGCTGGTGGATGTGATAAGCGGGACGCCGCTTAAAGTTGGTTCAGTGGACCACGTATTGGGACTGTAGTTTTGAATACCCCTGTTATTCAATCGAATAGGACAATATTAGAGGACACCGTTTATTGCGACCAGTATCCGAGGTGACTTTTCCATATAAATATTCGGCTGAGTATTTATACGATCATTTTACTATCGAGTATTCCAATTTTATTCCTCGATTTTATCACATTTTAGATCTCTATTTTCCAGTTGTTTTGCATATTACTGCATGTTGTGTGTTTATTTATATACGATTAGGAATTGTTGACTTGCATAAAGCTGGAAAGGGTTATAAAAGTATCTCCAAAAGCCTTGCTGTTCATCAGTCCACGTTAAGACAAATTGTCTATAAATGGAGAAAGTTCAGCACTGCTGCTACTCTCCCTAGGAGTGGCCGTCCTGTAAAGATGACTGCAACCAACCTGCAGGTTCAACATGACAATCTGGGAGATAGGGCGATAGTGTCTTTAGACAATGAAAAAGCATTTGATTCTGTTGAGTGGCAATTTCTATGGGAAGTATTAGCAAAGTTTGGGTTCCCAAAGAACTTCTTGAAATGGCTGCATCTGCTATATGCGGACCCCTCGGCGAGAGTGCGTGTGAACGGGACGTTATCCAGGCCCTTTCATTTACGCAGAGGGACCAGACAAGGGTGCCCACTGTCGCAGTTACTCTTCGCTCTGGTGATGGAACCAATATCTATTTTGATAAATAGCAGCCCAGGGATAGAGGGTTGGAATATTGCGGGCATCACAGAAAAATTATCACTTCACGCCGATATGTTGGTATATTTGGGAGATACAGAGAAATCACTAGATACACTCCTAGAAGTGGTAGATGAATACGGGTGATATTCAGGACTTAAAATTAATTGGGCCAAATCGGTGTTGTATTTGGTGGATGATATCCAGAATACGAGAGTATCAGCAAGGTCAAAACTCTTAGTGGTTGATCAGTTCAAATATTTGGGGGTCATAGTACATAAAGAGCCTAAACAGTTCACCTCTCTCAATCTGCTTCCAACTATAGAATATATATCGCAAAAATTAAAGGCTTGGGTAGCCCTTCCTCTTTCCCTGGTGGATAAATATCTTCAAAATGGCCTTGTTACCAAAATTAATATATATGTATAGGGCGGCGCCGGAGCTTTTAAAGAAATCTCATTTAGAGGCGATTGATAAATTACTGACCACCCTTCATATGGCCCAATACACAACCCAGAATTGCTAGAGATACGCTGAAAGCGTCTTATGTCAGGGGTGGTTTGGCTCTCCCTGATATGTACAAGTACTACCAAGCAGTGCATTTGACATATGCCAGTTGGTGGATCAGAGCAGACGCCACTAATCCAGCGACTGTTCTGGAGGCTTCATTGTTGGGGTCATATATAGGGAGGGTGAATACCCAGTTCGATGTCTTACCTCCAATATGTTGGCGGTATTAACTATTTGGAGGAAAACTGTACGGGTGAACAAGAATGGGGAAGACAGAGAGGAGTTGTCCCCGGGTACGCCTTTGTGGCGTAATCAAGGACTACAGGAATTGTATAAGCTGCAGGAGTTTGAGTTCTGGCTGCGACATGGGGTGAAGTACGCTACCCAACTATACGTAGAGGGAAACTTCAAGACATTTAGAGACTTCAGGGAAGAATTTCAGATCCCCAAATCTAGTTTGTTTAGATACTTCCAACTTAGACATCCATGTACTAAACAATTTGGTAAGGATCCCATTAAGCTAGAATATAGTTCCATTGAAAAGGTTGCTAGATTGAGAGAGTTGTGTAAACCAGTATCTTCCTTCTATGTGGAACTGATGTCGCAGGCCTCATCCCCCTTATCTAAATCTTTGGCTAGGTGGAAGGTGGATATTCCGCAATTGGAGGGTAGGCACGAGAAAGAACTAATGCACACTTGGAGGCACTCGGTAATCAGTGCAAGGGACCAATCAATACAGGCTAAATGGCTGCATCGCACATACCCGACTCCAGTAAGGCTACATTTTATGCGTAAATTGGATACTCCTCAATGCTCTAGATGTGGCGCAGAAAGGGGGACCTTAATTCACATGATATGGAGTTGTCCAGTGATAGCACAGTTTTGGTCAGGAATTCACAAATTTCTTAATGAGAAATTAGGGTTACCAGCAGTATGCTCCCCAGAGAATAGCTTATTGGGACTAGTGAATGATCTGATCCAAACTAAGCATGCTAGGATGCTGTATAGACTCTTAATGTTTTATGCCAGGAAGGTCATTTTACTGAACTGGAAACCTCCATCGGTCCCGTCGGTACAAAAGTGGATCCAAATTATAGATGCAGTTTTGCCAATGTATAAACTAACGTTTATGGCGAGAGGCAACGCAGAAAAACTTGAGATTTGGGGACTCTGGCTACAAGCGAGGCCAGCGCCTGAAATAGCACGAGTAAAAATATTGCCTACAGGAAAGGAGAAATGTGGCGAGCAGTGGGCTTATTATTATTAATATAAAAAGAAGAGTGCAGTCTTATGTTATAAGGACGAGTCTCCTCCGTACTCTTACATAGATGTTGATGCATATGGGTGGTTCGGCTAACAAATCTTTCCTTCCCTAGGGGTGGGAGCTGCAGCACTGTGGTGGGTGTGATTGTGAGTGTGAAAGTGGTCTTAACCCTGGAGCTTCGTATGCGAAACAATACTATGTGGGGTGATGTACTTGTAACACTTTAATAATGTACTGTCTATGAAACTCCAATGGCACTAGTCTTGAGACCTGCGAGTCTGATGTATGTTGTTACTCTTATTTTACGTCTGGAAAATAAAAAAAATAAAAAGTCTATAAAAAAAAAAAAAAAAGATGACTGCAAGAGCACAGCGCAGACTGCTGAATAAGGTGAAGAAGAATCCTAGAGTGTCAGCTACAAAAGTCTCTGGCATATGCTAACATCCCTGTTAGCGAATCTACGATACGTAAAACACTGAACAAGAATGGATTTTATGGGAGGATACCACAGAGGAAGCCACTGCTGTCCCAAAAAAACATCGCTGCACGTTTACAGTTTGCACAAGAGCACCTGGATGTTCCACAGCAGTACTGAAATATTCTGTGGACAGATGAAACCAAAGTTGAGTTGTTTGGAAGAAACACACAACACTATATGTGTGGAGAAAAAGAGGCACAGCACACCAACATCAAAACCTCATCCCAACTGTGAAGTATGGTGGTGGGGGCATCATGGTTTGGGCTGCTTTGCTGTGTCAGGGCCTGGACGGATTGCTATCATCGAAGGAAAAATGAATTCCCAAGTTTATCAAGACATTTTGCAGGAGAACTGTCCACCAGCTCAACAGAAGATGGGTGTTGCAACAGGACAACGACCCAAAGCACAGAAGTAAATCAACAACAAAATGGCTTAAACAGAATAAAATACACCTTCTGGAGTAGCCCAGTCAGAGTCCTGACCTCAACCCGATTGAGATGCTGTGGCATGACCTCAAGAAAGCGATTCACACCAGACATCCCAAGAATATTGCTGAACTGAAACAGTTCTGTAAAGAGGAATGGTCAAGAATTACTCCTGACCGTTGTGCACGTCTGATCTGCAACTACAGGAAACGTTTGGTTGAAGTTATTGCTGCCAAAAGAGGTTCAACCAGTTATTAAATCCAAGGGTTCACATACCTTTTCCACCTGCACTGTGAATGTTTACATGGTGTGTTCAATAAAAACATGGTAACATTTAACTATTTGTGTGTTATTAGTTTAAGCAGACTGTGATTGTCTATTTTTGTGACTTAGATGAAGATCAGATCACATTTTATGACCAATTTGTGCAGAAATCCATATCATTCCAAAGGGTTCACATACTTTTTCTTGCAACTGTACACTTTTCCAGAAATGGCTGCTTTAGTAACTACTTGCATTCCCTATACAGTAACAATTCTGGAGCATCTTTTTATATAGCTATGTTCTGCTATTCCTCTTTTATTCCTGCTAGAACTTTACAAATAAATGTACAACTGGGTATTAGCAATTGTAGGTGTTTCTCTAAAATAGTAGAGGAATGGCACAACACAGAGTTATAAGACACTCCAGAATTTTCATTTCATATGGAATACAATTACAGCATTCACTAAAACAGACCTGTTAGGAGAGGTGACTTGTTCTATTTAATTTGTGGGTTCTCACTACTATACATCATTCTATTCAAAGAGGACCTGGCATCATAAAATGCAGTATGATCTGCGGAAAGCAGGTTGGCAGGAGGAGCTGAGCAGATTGATATATACTGTAGTTTCATAGTTAACGATTGAGCAAAACTTGTAATTTATACCTTTAAATCTCTGCTCTTTCGGACTTCACTTGTATACAAGGGAGGTGTTATCAGTATTTATACCACTTACCTCATTATATCCTGTTGCTCTACTGCCAGCCAAGTTAGTACTGTAAGACTATAAAATACAAATACACAAAATACCACTAACTAGTAGTAATGATATAATCAGTTGTTTCAGATTTATTGTGCAGCAAACAATTAGCATTTCCATACATATATACATTCTAATCCATAAATATTTCATAATAAATTGACACTAAAGACACAAAATACAATAATTCATGTCAAATAATAGGCAAGTATATCACAAACAAAGGTGTTACAGAATAATATATTACTAGGGATAAAGTCACAGGATCATTACAATCTATTCACCATTCACCCTAGTTTGATGTTTGTGGAGTGCGGTCTACATGGAACTAAAACAGCAAATATTAGTGCTATGTGAATCTACCAGGAGTTTGCAGCTTCCCTGCTATCTGGCAGCAGACTAAAGGCTGCATTTACAGCAGTGTGTTTGTAAAAGGCAACTTGATGGCAGTCTGTCATAAAATACAGTATGCTGATGGCAAGAAACCACATAAGGGAAATCTGTATTGAGGTCATACATGGAGTAAATGGAAAACATCCAAAAGAATAAATTATTCAAGAAATTTACCATAAAAGTAGAAAAAGGCACCAAAACATAGGGGGTCATTTATTTTAGACGCCAATCTTAACCCTTTTCACCTTCCTGCCCAGGCCATTTTTTGCAAATCCGACATGTGTCACTTTATGTGGTAATAACTTTGGAGCACTTATTTATCCAAGCCATTCTGAGATTGTTTTCTCGTGACACATTGTACTTCATGACAGTGGTACATTTAAATCAATATCTTTCACCTTTATTTATGAAAAAATCCCAAATTTAAAAAATTTACATTTCTCTGCTTTTAAAACAGAAAGTGATACCTCATATACTATTTATTACTTAACATTCCTCATATGTCTACTTTATGTTGGCATCAGTTTGTAAATTTTATAAAACATTTTTAGGAAGTTAGAAGGCTTAGAATTTTAGAAGCAATTCTTAAATTTTTAAAGAAAATTTACAAAACCCACTTTTTAAGGACCAGTACATAGTGGAAACCCCCATAAATGACCACATTGTAGAAACTACACCCCTCAAGCTACTCAAAACTGATTTTACAAACTTTGAAAACCCTTTAGGTGTTCCACAAGAATTAAAGGAAAATGGAGAAGAAATTTCAAAATTTCACTTTTTGGGCAGATTTTTCATTTTAATAAATTTTTTTCTTTAACACATCGATGGTTAACAGCCAAACAAAACTCAATATTTATTACCCTGATTCTGCGGTTTACGGAAACACCCCACATGTGGTCGTAAACTGATGTAATGGCACACGGCAGGGCTCAGAAGGAAAGGAATGCCATATGGTTTTTGGAAGGCAGATTTTGCTGGACTGGTTTTTAGATGCCATGTCCCATTTGAAGCCCCCCTGATGCACCCTTACAGTAGAAACTCCCAAAAAGTGACCCATTTTGGAAACTAGGGGATAAGGTGCCAGTTTTATTGGTACTATTTTGGGGTATATATAATTTTTAATTGCTCTATATTACGTTTTTTGTGAGGCAAGGTAACCATAAAATGGTTGTTTTGGCACCGGTTTTATTTTTTACAACATTCATCTGACAGGGTAGATCATGTGCTATTTTTATAGAGCAGCCTGTTACGGATGCAATGATATCGAATATGTCTAATTTGTTTGTTTGTTTCAGTTTTACATAATAAAGCATTTTTTATTTTTTTTAATATGTTTTTGTGTCTCCATATTCTGAACGCCAACTTTTTTTAAATTTTTCTGCCGATTGTCTTGTGCAGGGGCTCGTTTTTTGCAGGAAGAGTTGAAATATTTACTGGTATCATTTTTGTGTACATATGATTTTTTGATCATTCATTATTACACTTTATGGGGCAAGGTGACCAAAAAATTTATAATTATGGTGCAGTTTTTATTTATTTATTTTTCCAGCGTTCACCTGAGGGGTTAGGTCATGTGATATTTTTATAGTTATCGTTACAGACATAACTTTTACACAATAATAAAAAAAATTTAAACCAAAAAAATGATGTTTTAGTGTATCCATAGTCTGAGAGCCATAGCTTTTCTATTTTTTGACCGATTGCCTTTTAGGTAGGTTCTCATTTTTTGCAGGATGAGGTGACGGTTTGATTGGTACTTTTTTGGGGGGCATACGCCTTTTTGATCGATTGGTGTTGCAATTTTTGTGATGTAAGGTGACAAAAATTGAATTTTTTTTTCACCTGAGGGGTTAAGTCATGCGATATTTTTATAGAGCTGGTTGTTACAAATGCGGTGATAAATAAAAGAAGTATACCTATTATTCACTTTAACACAATAATAGCATATTTGAAACCAAAAAAATGATGTTTGTGTCATGTTCTAAGAGCTATAGTTTTTGTATTTTTTTTTGCGATTTTCTTCTGTAGGGGCTCATTTTTTGAGGGATGAGGTGACTGTTTTATTGGTATCATTTTGTGGGACATACGCCTTTTTGATTGCTTGGGGTTGCATTTTTTGTGATGCAAGGTGACAAAAATGGCTTTTTTGACACAGTTTTTATTTTT
Source organism: Bufo bufo (assembly GCF_905171765.1). Lineage (NCBI taxonomy): Eukaryota > Metazoa > Chordata > Amphibia > Anura > Bufonidae > Bufo > Bufo bufo. Next base: position 335,215,140 of record NC_053392.1, on the reverse strand, counting down.
TTACGGTGTTTATCGGATGGGCTGGATCATGTGATATATTTATAGAGCCGGTCGTTACGGACGCGCTGATACCTAATATGTGTGTTTTTTCTTTTAAATGTTTTATTATAAAATCAGGGGAAAAGGGGCGTTTTTTGTTTTTCCTTGAAACTTATTTTTTTTTAATTAACCACCTCCGGACCGCCTAACGCAGGATCGCGTTCCGGAGGTGGCAGCCCTGCGCAGAGTCACGCATATATGCGTCATCTCGCGATGGCCGAGATTTCCTGTGAACGCGCGCACACAGGCGCGCGCGCTCACAGGAACGGAAGGTAAGAGAGTTGATCTCCAGCCTGCCAGCGGCGATCGTTCGCTGGCAGGCTGGAGATGTGTTTTTTTTAACCCCTAACAGGTATATTAGACGCTGTTTTGATAACAGCGTCTAATATACCTGCTACCTGGTCCTCTGGTGGTCCCATTTGTTTGGATCGACCACCAGAGGACACAGGTAGCTCAGTAAAGTCCCACCAAGCACCACTACACTACACTACACCCCCCCCCCCCCCCGTCACTTATTAACCCCTTATTAGCCCCTGATCACCCCATATAGACTCCCTGATCACCCCCCTGTCATTGATCACCCCCCTGTCATTGATTACCCCCCTGTAAAGCTCCATTCAGATGTCCGCATGATTTTTACGGATCCACTGATAGATGGATCGGATCCGCAAAACGCATCCGGACGTCTGAATGAAGCCTTACAGGGGCGTGATCAATGACTGTGGTTATCACCCCATATAGACTCCCTGATCACCCCCCCTGTCATTGATTACACCCCTGTCATTGATCAACCCCCTGTAAAGCTCCATTCAGACGTCCGCATGATTTTTACGGATCCACTGATAGATGGATCGGATCCGCAAAACGCATCCGGACGTCTGAATGAAGCCTTACAGGGGCGTGATCAATGACTGTGGTGATCACCCCATATAGACTCCCTGATCACCCCCCTGTAAAGCTCCATTCAGATATCCGCATGATTTTTACGGATGTACTGATAGATGGATCCGATCCGCAAAACGCATCCGGACGTCTGAATGAAGCCTTACAGGGGCATGATCAATGACTGTGGTGATCACCCCATATAGACTCCCTGATCACCCCCCTGTAAAGCTCCATTCAGATGTCCGCATGATTTTTACGGATGCACTGATAGATGGATCCGATCCGCAAAACGCATCCGGACGTCTGAATGAAGCCTTACAGGGGCATGATCAATGACTGTGGTGATCACCCCATATAGACTCCCTGATCACCCCCCTGTAAAGCTCCATTCAGATGTCCGCATGATTTTTACGGATGCACTGATAGATGGATCCGATCCGCAAAACGCATCCGGACGTCTGAATGAAGCCTTACAGGGGCATGATCAATGACTGTGGTGATCACCCCATATAGACTTCCTGATCACCCCCCTGTAAAGCTCCATTCAGATGTCCGCATGATTTTTACGGATGCACTGATAGATGGATCCGATCCGCAAAACGCATCCGGACGTCTGAATGAAGCCTTACAGGGGCATGATCAATGACTGTGGTGATCACCCCATATAGACTCCCTGATCACCCCCCTGTCATTGATTACCCCCCTGTAAAGCTCCATTCAGATGTCCGCATGATTTTTACGGATGCACTGATAGATGGATCGGATCCGCAAAACGCATCCGGACGTCTAAATGAAGCCTTACAGGGGCGTGATCAATGACTGTGGTGATCACCCCATATAGACTCCCTGATCACCCCCCTGTCATTGATTACCCCCCTGTCATTGATTACCCCCCTGTAAAGCTCCATTCAGACATCCGCATGATTTTTACGGATCCACTGATAGATGGATCGGATCCGCAAAACGCATACGGACGTCTGAATGAAGCCTTACACGGGCGTGATCAATGACTGTGGTGATCACCCCATATAGACTCCCTGATCACCCCCCTGTCATTGATCAACCCCCCTGTCATTGATCAACCCCCCTGTCATTGATCACCCCCCTGTCATTGATCACCCCTCTGTAAGGCTCCATTCAGATATTTTTTTGGCCCAAGTTAGCGGAATTTATTTTTTTTTTTCTTACAAAGTCTCATATTCCACTAACTTGTGTCAAAAAATAAAATCTCACATGAACTCACCATACCCCTCACGGAATCCAAATGCGTAAAATTTTTTAGACATTTATATTCCAGACTTCTTCTCACGCTTTAGGGCCCCTAGAATGCCAGGGCAGTATAAATACCCCACATGTGACCCCATTTCGGAAAGAAGACACCCCCAGGTATTCCGTGAGGGGCATATTGAGTCCATGAAAGATTGAAATTTTTGTCCCAAGTTAGCGGAACGGGAGACTTTGTGAGAAAAAAATTAAAAATATCAATTTCCGCTAACTTGTGCCAAAAAAAAAAAATTTCTATGAACTCGCCATGCCCCTCATTGAATACCTTGGGGTGTCTTCTTTCCAAAATGGGGTCACATGTGGGGTATTTATACTGCCCTGGCATTCTAGGGGCCCCAAAGCGTGAGAAGAAGTCTGGTATCCAAATGTCTAAAAATGCCCTCCTAAAAGGAATTTGGGCACCTTTGCGCATCTAGGCTGCAAAAAAGTGTCACACATCTGGTATCGCCGTACTCAGGAGAAGTTGGGGAATGTGTTTTGGGGTGTCATTTTACATATACCCATGCTGGGTGAGAGAAATATCTTGGTCAAATGCCAACTTTGTATAAAAAAATGGGAAAAGTTGTCTTTTGCCAAGATATTTCTCTCACCCAGCATGGGTATATGTAAAATGACACCCCAAAACACATTCCCCAACTTCTCCTGAATACGGCGATACCACATGTGTGACACTTTTTTGCAGCCTAGGTGGGCAAAGGGGCCCATATTCCAAAGAGCACCTTTAGGATTTCACAGGTCATTTACCTACTTACCACACATTAGGGCCCCTGGAAAATGCCAGGGCAGTATAACTACCCCACAAGTGACCCCATTTTGGAAAGAAGACACCCCAAGGTATTCCGTGAGGGGCATGGCGAGTTCCTAGAATTTTTTATTTTTTGTCACAAGTTAGTGGAAAATGCTTATTTTTTTTTTTTTTTTTTTTTTCATACAAAGTCTCATATTCCACTAACTTGTGACAAAAAATAAAAAGTTCCATGAACTCACTATGCCCATCAGCGAATACCTTGGGGTCTCTTCTTTCCAAAATGGGGTCACTTGTGGGGTAGTTATACTGCCCTGGCATTCTAGGGGCCCAAATGTGTGGTAAGGAGTTTGAAATCAAATTCTGTAAAAAATGACCTGTGAAATCCGAAAGGTGCTCTTTTGAATATGGGCCCCTTTGCCCACCTAGGCTGCAAAAAAGTGTCACACATCTGGTATCTCCGTAATCGGGAGAAGTTGGGGAATGTGTTTTGGGGTGTCATTTTACATATACCCATGCTGGGTGAGAGAAATATCTTGGCAAAAGACAACTTTTCCCATTTTTTTATACAAAGTTGGCATTTGACCAAGATATTTATCTCACCCAGCATGGGTATATGTAAAAAGACACCCCAAAACACATTCCTCAACTTCTCCTGAATACAGAGATACCAGATGTGTGACACTTTTTTGCAGCCTAGGTGGGCAAAGGGGCCCACATTCCAAAGAGCACCTTTCGGATTTCACAGGTCATTTACCTACTTACCACACATTTGGGCCCCTAGAATGCCAGGGCAGTATAACTACCCCACAAGTGACCCCATTTTGGAAAGAAGAGACCCCAAGGTATTCGCTGATGGGCATAGTGAGCTCATGGAAGTTTTTATTTTTTGTCACAAGTTTGTGGAATATGAGACTTTGTATGAAAAAAATAAATAAAAAAAAAATCATCATTTTCCACTAACTTGTGACAAAAAATAAAAAATTCTAGGAACTCGCCATGCCCCTCACGAAATACCTTGGGGTGTCTTCTTTCCAAAATGGGGTCACTTGTGGGGTAGTTATACTGCCCTGGTATTCTAGGGGCCCAAATGTGTGGTAAGGAGTTTGAAATCAAATTCAGGAAAAAATGAGGAGTGAAATCCGAAAAGTGCTCTTTGGAATATGGGCCCCTTTGCCCACCTAGGCTGCAAAAAAGTGTCACACATCTGGTATCTCTGTATTCAGGAGAAGTTGAGGAATGTGTTTTGGGGTGTCTTTTTACATATACCCATGCTGGGTGAGATAAATATCTTGGTCAAATGACAACTTTGTATAAAAAAATGGGAAAAGTTGTCTTTTGCCAAGATATTTCTCTCACCCAGCATGGGTATATATAAAATGACACCCCAAAACACATTCCCCACCTTCTCCTGAGTACGGAGATACCAGATGTGTGACACTTTTTTGCAGCCTAGGTGGGCAAAGGGGCCCATATTCCAAAGAGCACCTTTCGGATTTCACAGGTAATTTTTTACAGAATTTGATTTCAAACTCCTTACCACACATTTGGGCCCCTAGAATGCCAGGGCAGTATAACTACCCCACAAGTGACCCCATTTTGGAAAGAAGAGACCCCAAGGTATTCGCTGATGGGCATAGTGAGTTCATAGAACTTTTTATTTTTTGTCACAAGTTAGTGGAATATGAGACTTTGTAAGAAAAAAAAATAAAAATAAATAAATCATAATTTTCCGCTAACTTGTGACAAAAAATAAAAAGTTCTATGAACTCACTATGCCCATCAGCGAATACCTTAGGGTGTGTACTTTCAGAAATGGGGTCATTTGTGGGGTGTTTGTACTGTCTGGGCATTGTAGAACCTCAGGAAACATGACAGGTGCTCAGAAAGTCAGAGCTGCTTCAAAAAGCGGAAATTCACATTTTTGTACCATAGTTTGTAAACGCTATAACTTTTACCCAAACCATTTTTTTTTTACCCAAACATTTTTTTTTTATCAAAGACATGTAGAACTATAAATTTAGAGCAAAATTTCTATATGGATGTCGTTTTTTTTGCAAAATTTTACAACTGAAAGTGAAAAATGTCATTTTTTTGCAAAAAAATCGTTAAATTTCGATTAATAACAAAAAAAGTAAAAATGTCAGCAGCAATGAAATACCACCAAATGAAAGCTCTATTAGTGAGAAGAAAAGGAGGTAAAATTCATTTGGGTGGTAAGTTGCATGACCGAGCAATAAACGGTGAAAGTAGTGTAGGTCAGAAGTGTAAAAAGTGGCCTGGTCTTTCAGGGTGTTTAAGCACTGGGGGCTGAGGTGGTTAAAAACACTTTTTTATTTTATTTTTTTACTTTATTTCTGACTTTAACTTTAGGGGTCTGATCCCCTCTGCAATGCATTACAATACAACTGTATTGTAATGCATTGCCTGTTAGTGTATTACACTGAGTAATATACTAGCAGGTTGCCTAGGGGACCCAGCCTGAGGCTGGATCTCCTGGGCACTCTTAGAAGGCAGGTCCCGATGCCGTGCAAGGCATTGGGCAGCCTCTGCACGGCATCAGGCTGCCTTCTCACCCATTGGGTTGCTGCCACAGCAGCGCGGGGACCCAATGGGCTCCCTCACCCGCAGCAAACCCCTTCTATGTCGCGTTCAGCTCTGACCGCGGCATAGAAGGGGTTAATGCGCCAGCATCTGTGTTTTCACCGATGCCGGTGCATACAGCAGGGGCCCGGCTAACGGGAACAGCCGGTCCCCTGCAGCTGATAATAGTACGGCGCTGGGCGGCAAGTCACGTCCCGCTGCGCCGTACTATTACGGCGCTGGTCGGGAAGGGTTTAATAAGCTCCTATAGAGGCGCAGACCTCTTCAAAACTTTGGCGGATCCAACGCTGCTTCTAAATGTATGACAGCTTCCCTGCTGCGGGGAAAGTCGCAGATTGCTGTGCAACTAACCACTGTGCTGAAATCTGCACTTGAAATATGCCAAATATAAACAAGCGTATTTCAGCTTCATAAATGACCCCCATAATTTAGTATGATCCTAAATCAGCATATATACATACACGGCAAGATACAGTCTAGACTCTGATAGCGCAACACTCCAGAACAGAAGAGAACAGAACTGCAAGATACTTTGAAAGATCAGAAACAGACTGAAAAGAGATAATACATTATTAAGCAACTCTTATGACACAAAAGTATAACAGTACATAGCTTAATTTATATCGGACTTACTGGTTACTGGTTTTTGTACACTTTTCTATGACTGCCCGTAAAGTGAACATATCCATTTAGGGAAATTTTACCGTTTATGGTCGCACATGTTCAAAGAATTTTTAAAAAAGGCACGATGCATTGGTCAAGACTTTTGTTCAACAAAATTATTTGGCCATTGTTAAAGGGGTTGTCCAACATGTTGATATTGATGGCCTATACTCGGGATAGGTCATCAATATCGTATCAGAGTTGGTCTGACTCCCGGGACTCCTACAGATCAGCTGTTTGAAGAGGTCACTGCGGCAGGATTGCCAACCAGAATTTTTCTTTTTTCTGGACAACTGATCCCAAAATCACGGACAGCCAACTAATTTTTATGGACAAATTGGAAAACCATAATGAATGATAAAGATTATAGGTAATACATATCTATAGTTCAATATACTGATAAGAACTCATTGCCACCATTTACTGTGAGCAGCGAAATGATGATAATTACCACCAAAATAATCTAATCAAGTGTCACCTGCCTCAAAGAAAAATCACGAACACAGGAAAAAAGTTGTCTATTTTTACGAACTGTCCAGAAATGGATGGTACCACTTGGAACCGAATCAGAGTTCGGGAAATTGTTTTCTACAGTACAAATTCATTTATGAAGTTATTATGCAAAGTCTCGTGAAACTTCGCGAAGCAATAACTTCGGCTCATCAGAGCCAATACAATACAAAGCTCCTGCTCCGTACAGTATTGGAACAAAGTTTTATGCGAATCAACTTTGGATGTTTCATCTGAAGTCGATTCGCTCATCCCTAATCTTCAACATGCACATGTGGAAGTGATAAGTCGCTACCCACATATTTTTGGCTGTATAGCTTATGTCTTATTGTAACCTCACGAACATTTTTTATTTTTTTTTGCATTACTGTGGGTACATTTGAGGGTATAATATATGTTGTTCACTCGGGAGGTGATAAAAGTTCTTGCAGGCACAGAATAAATGCAAGCCAGAAGCTTTTTATGAGAGGTCTACATAAACCATTGCTGTCTAGTACATAACTCTCATGAAAGCGAGAATCATCCTGATGTAATGATCATCAGATCCTCATTGCGCAATTTTTTAACAACCAGTCGTTTATTGTGGATTGAAAAGTTGCCATGTTTAAAGGGGCCTTAAAGGTTATGGACACATGGGAAAAAAAAAAGAGATCTTAAGGTTTACTGATCAATGGGGGTCCAACTGCTAGAGAACGGAGGTCCAGTTCCCCAGTCCTGGTGGAGTGGCAGGTGAAGCATATGCACCCTGCCCTTTTTTTTCATTGTCTAAGGGACCTCTGAAAATAGACGAGCACTGTACTCTGCTATCTCCAGCAGTCCCATAGAGAAAGAACATGGAATCGCCATACTTGGGATTGGTGGGGGTCCCAGTGATTGGAACCCCACAGATCAGGCAGTTATCCCGTATTCTGTGGACAGAATACAACTTTTATACTTGCCACAACCCCTTACAAAAAGAAAAGATATTGGGGGCAAAAGGTGCACTATGTGCTGGATGTTAGGTCTGCATGTCAAGGATGCTACTGCCTTTGGTAACTCATATGTACTAGCACTTTGTTCTTGTACTGATTTCCCCTTGTACAGCTCTTCTTCCTTGTGCTGACAGATTAATGCCCCTCCCTCTGATAAAGTACAGCCTGTCAGATCTACGCTCCATGAAGACTTGACTGCTTTCCCCCTCTCCACACTCTGATCTGCATGTACAACCTTTCCCGTCCTTTCTGTTGATAGCTCTATCACTGAGAGAAGGGCAAGGGAGAGCATATAGAACCAAGAGCAATGCCCTGTTGGATTTTGATAGAAGTATCAACACAGCTAAATGTGTGCAGGAGCTACTTAGACTCTACATAAGCAACATTCTCAGAATTTTTTGATGAAGACTATTCAAAACGTTGCTTGTTGCAGTTGCATTTAGAAAGCAAATAAACAATAACTAATTTAAAAAAATTCAGGGTGAAGCTATCCATATCCGTTGGGCCATGTACGGATAGAGTAGAGTTAACACTCGTGTTTCGTGAGATTTCTGAGTTGTGTTATCTAATCTAAGCAAACACCTTCAATTGCTTTTCAATGGCTTTTGTCTCAAGATAACGCGATGAGTTAAGAAATTTGAGTTAAGAGCTGTAGTGCTAACCCTGCTCCATCTGTATGTTCCAATGCATTTTCAATTTCAGGATGAAGGTATTTTTGTATAAAAGTTGTATAACTCATAAGTAATGTTCTTGTGATCACTGTATGTTCAAGTAATAGAATGTTCTCCAGTTACCCTAAACTTTTCTTTTCATTTAAATTTACTAAAGGAGAAAAAATGGATATAGCACCCGATAGTGTCCAATGCTTCTGCTAGCATGGCTTGCAAATAACAATACTTGTATGAAGAAAATGACATCAACATTTACATGTACAGATAAAATCTGAAATCCTGACTTCCTGAAATTATGCCATGGCTGTATGAAAACGATAAAAGAATGCTGCATTACACAGTAACATCCCCTTCAGTTTCCAGTTAACTGAACAGCTAACAAACAGTTTCCTGGCTGCTATGGTCTCAGGCAGAGACTGGAACATTCAATACTGTGATATAATCCCAATAAAACATCTATTAAGACACATACAAAAATATTGCTAAGTATATCACTTTAAACACTGCAGCATTAATCCACTTCAGAGAGGAGTCCTTGATTATTGCACTGGGCGGAGCTCTTACATACTCCATTTTATATTCCTGTTATAGATATTGTAAGTAACGGTACCGGAGGCATTTCCAGCTGTGTGCTTTAGTATGATAACATTGATAATATGGATAACGACAAATATTTGGAGAACGACTGGTAACATTTATGTAAAATAATGGTCCTGAGAACGGTATGCAGTCTGAACGAGGAGGTACACTTCGGAAGAAATGTCAACTTGCATAAAGTGATGTAATGTGCATTACCGGCATGGTTTGGCACTACCTCTGATTTCTGTCTCCATCTCTCCAGTACTGGTCTGTCTGCATTTCAGTAAGTCGGGATAAAGTGCGCTGAAACGCAAAAATTTCCTCTTCTCCTGTGAACATGGACAATTCTTCAGATACCTCCTGCACAAGTAAAGAAGAATAACGACAACAGACCTTTATCAGATTAGTTTAGGATCGATTATACATGAGGTAAACTAGGTCATCAGTAAAAAAAATCTTGGCAAACCCTCTTAAATAGGACAGACAGACAAATATCAGATTATCGGAATCTTTCTTTTTGCCTCTTAGGGGCTCATAGAGGCTGTCCCTGCATCCTGTCCAATTAATACCAGAAGTCATCACAATACATGTTCCTGCATTAATGTATAAAAGTAAAGTAACTAATAGTACATTACAAATATCACAACAGTAGCGGATATCGTGATGCACTTAGTGTCTACAAACCTGGTTAATTTCAAGGTCATCAAGGAGTATTCTAGAATCTACATCCACAGAATCTTTTAGCTTTTGCATGAACAAGCTCTGCAAAGGTGTTTCTGCAGAGCAAACAACACGAACCTTAAAAAAATTTAAAAAAATTGCGTGATTAGTACAGTCATTTTTAAACCTTTTCACAAAGTTTACTTTGGTTTTCCCAAATGAATTATAGCTTCAGAAATAAGATGCATGAGGAGAACTGGACTGTGGTCGAGAGGTAGAGAAGAAAAGTGTAATGTGTACAAGAGTCAATAGTGAAAGCAGGGAATGGGCTGCTGAGGGGAACGAACATGGAAAAGGTCCAATGTACACAGCTGTACTATGTATGATGAGTCATCCACAGGAATCTATGAGGCAAACTAAAATATTTTGGAACGTCCAGATGTCATAGTAAAGGGGTTGTGCCAAGTGTACAAGTTATCCCCCAGCCACAGGATAGGACATAAATAGCTGATCTCTGAGGGTCTGACCGTTGGGACCCCCACGAGAACAGGGGTCACGTTCCCCCGTCCTGATGGAGCGACAAGTTGTGCATGCGAAGTGCCACTCTATTCATGCTTTATGGGAGCGCCGGAAATAGCTGAGCGCTTTCTCGAGCACTCCCATAGAGAATGAATGGAGCGCCACTGCGCATGCACGACCTGCTGCTCCATCAGAACGGGGGAACAGGACCCCCGTTCTTGTGATCATGGGGCTACCAACGGTCGGACCCTAAGAGATCAGCTAGTTATGTCCTATCCTGCAGATAATGGATAACAAACTTGGCACAACTCTTTTGAACAGATAGTCTCCCCTGGAAGTATTTATTTTAGAGAATATTGTGACTTACAGAAGAACACAGCCTACAGCTCCATAAGGTCATGTATACACATAGCCTATGATAGGACTGATATATACCTGAAGAGTGTCGCTTTTGGCATATATTCAGGCAGTATGAGTTGCCATACTTATTCTTAGTCATGTATGTACCGTACATAATAGATTTTTCAGAACGGCAACAAGAATAAGAATCTTTTAAAAGAGCGGAGATGGGTGATTCTGCCCATTTTATTTTCTGCTCAAGACTATTATTTTGCTAGTAATGTAGCCATATGAAAACTTTTTTTTTTACAGAATGAATTGTATTTATTAGTGACACAATTTTAGGGTACATAAAACCTATCGATTATCTTTTAATAACATTTTTGGTGTGATAATAGAGAAAGAAGATACCCCACCATTGTTCTTTGCACTTTAAAGGATACGGACCCCTTTGTAAAAAAAAAAATATTTTTTACACCATTTAATTTATTTTGTGGAGAAAATAATTTCTCCAATTGGTTGTGTTTATTATTATAATTTTTTTTCATTTCTGTTCTACAGCCTGCTGTGCTTCCTATACTGCTTGAAATAACTGTTTAACCCCTTCCATGCTGCGATGCCCCCACCCGAGTTCAGCCCCCGCCCCCCCTTCAAGATGCAGAGCGCGCAGGGACTTAGTGTGAGTTAGTGTAGTGTGAGTTCAATACACTGCAGAACACTATACAGTGTACTGCAGTGTATTGTAAGCCATCAGACCCACTGGATCTTCAAGAACCAAGTGGATGTGGGTCCAAAAAGCTAAATTTGTAAAAAAAAAAAAAATATATAAAAACAAATAAAAAACTTCTTCCTATATCCACACATAATTGGCTAAATTTGTAAAAAAATAAAAAAACACTAAACAGGTTTAGTATCGCCGCGTCCATAAAGACCTGATCTATAAAAGAATCATGTTACTTTTACCGCACAGTGAACACCATAAAAAAAATAAAAACAATGGAATTGCAATTTTGACCACAGCACTTCCCAAAAAAGGTATAAAAAGTGATCAAAAAAGTCATATGTACCGAAAATTAGTGCCAATCAAACCTCATCCCACAAAAAATTTGCTCCTACATAAGCCAATCGTCCAAAAATTAAATATGGCTTTCAGAATATGGAGACACAAAAACATGATATTTTTTTTTTTCAAACATGCTTTTATTGTATAAAATAAAGTAAAAAAAATGCACATATTAGGTATCGTCATGTCCGTAACGACCTGCTCTATAAAAATAGTATGTGATCCAACCCATCTGGTGAACACCATAAAAAAAAAAATATATATATATATATATATATATATATATATATATATATATATATATAAAAATGTGCCAAAAAATGATATTTTTTTTCATCACCTTACATCACAAAGTGTAATACCAAGCGATCAAAAAGTCATATGTGCCTCATAATGGTACCAATCAAACCACCATCTCATCCTGCAAAAAATGAGACCCTACCTAAGACAATCGCCCAAAAAATTAAAAAGAATATGCCTTTCAGAAAATGTAAACACAAAAACATGATTTTTTCAATTTTATTTTTGTGTAAATCCAAAATAAAAAATAGACATATTAGGTATCGCTGCGTCGTTACGACCTGCTCTATAAAAATATCACACTACCTACTCTGTCAGGTGAACATTCTAAAAAACAAAAGATAAAAACTATGCCATAACAGCTATTTTTTGGTTATCTTGCCTCATAAAAAGAGTAAATATATATATATTTATTTACTCTTTTTATGAGGCAAGATAACCAAAAAATAGCTGTTCTGGCATAGTTTTTATCTTTTGTTTTTTAGAATGTTCACCTGACAGAGTAGGTAGTGTGATATTTTTATAGAGCAGGTCGTAACGACGCAGCGATACCTAATATGTCTATTTTTTATTTTGGATTTACACAAAAATAAAATTGAAAAAATCATGTTTTTGTGTTTACATTTTCTGCAATACTCAGAGCTGACCTAGGGACAGGAAGCAGGCAGCTGAAGCGAGGAGAGTGTTAGGAATCTGGCTATTTGTTTTGTGGGTGACCTATAATGATTTTTTGTGGGTGCAATACACCAACTTTGCACCCCTGATACAGAAATATAATAATAAGAGGTAAGAGGTCCCCGAAACGCGTCTGGCGTAACCAGCTGACATACTCCTTTTGTGACCAAGGCCTTTTCAGTTGATACAGATGACATAAAAGTCTGAACAATCGGTCTTAAAATCTGGAGCGCTCCAGTGAAAATTTTCTTCATATAAGATCTGCCGAGCATAGCTCTCGAAATCTTTCTTCGTCACTAATTACAGATCAGAAGCACGCCAGGTCTCACGATACCTTGCTACAGTCCCGGACCAGAGGTACGTCATAGACCACGTGAGACGTGGCGTACTCTGCGATACAGGCAATCAAATCAGAAGTACGCCATAGACCGCACCACTCCGGCGTTCATCCTCACCAAACGCGGGACCACGCGCGTCATAGAAGCCAAGTAAGCGTGAGTTACTTTGACTTTCAACTATCAGCCGGGTTAAGGTAAGACCCATTATTTCTTACCTCGGAGCACACAGTACTTCATTGATCGAAGTGAACTGCTATCTAAGAGACATTTCATCTGTGTTTAAATTGTGCACAGGACGCACAATTATAAGACTAAGCGCTTTTGCACCCTCCATACAGCTTTTTGTGAGAAATAGGACAATATCTTATTTATTCATTTTTGGTTTCCTATATGGAATGAACTTTATATCATGAAATACCAAATGAACTAATATACGTCAGTGCTGCTATAAATTTTTAGAGTTATTTTACACATTTTATCCAATTGTGTGTATTTTATTGTATTTTGAGTTTATTAATTAAATTGTGTGATCACTTTATATTGCATTTTAGTCTATTTTTCCATATTTTACCACACATACAGAGTGCCAATCCAATTTATTTATCTATGTAAGGATTCCGTTATGGATTCTGCTACCACGGACCATAACTAAGGGTCCATTCACACGTCCGCAAAATGGGACCGCATCTGTTCCGCAATTTTGCTGGACCCATTCATTTTCAACGGGGCCATAAAAGATGCGGACAGCACACCATGTGCTGTCCGCATCCGCACTTCCATTCCGCGGCCCCGCAAAAAAATAGACCATGTCCAATTCTTATCCGCAGCCATGGACAAGAATAGGTATTTTTATCATAGTGCCGGTCATGTGCAGTGCGCAAAATGCGGAACGCACATGGCCAGCGTCAATGTTTGGCGGAGCCGCAATTTGTGGACCGCAGAACAGTTGCGGACGTGTGAACGGACCCTTAGGCCCCTTTCACACTGAAATTCAATGGGTCTGTGTACATGAGCATTTTTTTTTTCACGCATTAGTTCTGCGTTACATGAAAAACGCAGCATGTTCTATATTCTGCGTTTTTTACACAGCCCTGGCCCCATAGAAGTGAACAACTGAACGCAATCACAGACAAAACTGACTGAACTTGCTTTCAAAATGGTGCGAGTTTCACTGAACACACCGTGAACGCATCCGGACCTAATCAGTCACGCTCGTGTGGAAGAGGCCTTATGGTCCGTGGTAGCAGAATCCATAACAGAATTCTTAAAGATAACCTGAATCTTGTACGCAGAACTTGAAACAAAAGTTGACTCAACACTAGTTGCAATGTTTTAGCTCGTAGGTTGAAAAACTGTGAATGAGCTGAAAACAGAGTGAATAAAGTGTTTGAGAGTTAAATAGTTAATACGGTTGAAAAAAGACATAAGTCCATCAAGTTCAAACAAGGGATAGGTGGGGACGCGAATCCCAGAAGGAATTGAGACTCAGATACAGTTCTAAGAAAAAGTATGTGAACCCTTTGGAATGATATGGATTACTGCACAAATTGGTCATAAAATGTGATCTGATCTTCATCTAAGTCACAACAATAGACAATCACAGTCTGCTTAAAGGATAACTGTCACACTTAGACCCTAATTTCTATTTTCATATATGTAGTTACTAATAACATGATATTCCAGAATCAGTTACTATTAGACTGACTTACCCCATATTTAATAAGATTCAGCCCTTAGCAACCAGTCTGCATAAAACTGCAATTTCACTATTCAGTTAAGATGGCCGCCACTGCCCTCACCCTGAGGCTAATCCCGCCTGCCCTCACTAGCCAGTAACAATAGCTAGCCCCCCAAAAGGATTCACATACTTTTTCTTGCAACTGTATCCACACCTTTTCATAAGCATTTATGTTGTTTACTTTTAAGAATTTGTCTAGAGCCTTTTTTTAAAAACTGTCCACTGTTCCTGCTGTGACCACGTCCTGAGGAAGTCTATTCCACAGATTCACATTTCTTACAGTAAAGAAACTTTGACGCTTCTGGAGACTGAACTTTTTCCTCTCCAATCGGAGGCAGTGCCCCCTTGTCTTTTGAGCGCATTTTACATGGAACAGTTTTTCACAGTATTTTTTGTATGGCCCATTTTTATATTTGTATAGGTTAATCATGTCCCCCCTTAGACGTCTCTTCTCAAGACTAAATAAATGTAATTCTTTTAATCTTTCGTCATAACTAAGACCCTCCATGCCCCTTATCATTTTAGTCGCTCTCCTCTGTACTTTTTCCAGCTGTAGTGCGTTGTTTCTATGGACTGGTGCCTAGATCTGAACTGCATATTCCAGATGATGCCGCACCAATGCTTTGTAAAGTGGTAATATTACATCCCTGCCCCGCGAGTCCATGCCTCGTTTAATGCATGACAATATCTTGGTGGCCTTAGAAGCAGCTGATTGACATTGTGTGCTGTAATTTAATCTACCATCCACAACTACACCCAAATCTTTCTCTATAAGTGACTCTCCCAGTGGTACATCAACTAGAACATACAGTTGTGTTCAAAATAATAGCAGTCAGACATCACTAACCTGATCAATCACTGTTTTTGGTAGAAATTATATTTCTACATGGTAAGTAATTTACTAGCAGGTGTAGTAGAGTAATAGAAATCCTAGTAATAGAAGTCCTAGTAATAGAAGTCATGACATGCATGCTGATGATTCTGTGTAATTGAATCACTAGGGGCATGTTCAAAATAATAGCAGTGTGGAGTTCAATGAGTGAGGTCATTCATTCTTTGAAAAACAGGTGGCAATTATTGCCCTTATTTAAGGAAGGAAGGCAGCAAATGTTGTACATGCTGGTTACAGTGCATTTCTCTCTGAAATTCTGAGGAAAATGGGTCGGTTCCAGACATTGTTCAGAAGAACAGCGTACCTTGATTAAAAAGTTGATTGGAGAGGGGAAAACATATAATGAAGTGCAGAAAATGATAGGCTGCTCAGCTAAAATGATCGCAAATGCTTTAAAATGGCAACCAAAACCTGAAAGACGTGGAAGAAAGCGAAAAACTACCATTCGAATGGATAGAAGAATAGCCAAAATGGCAAAGACTCAGCCAACAATCAGCTCCAGGAAGATCGAAGAAGGTCTAAAGTTACCTGTGAGTACTGTTATAATTAGAAGACGCCTACGTGAAGCCAAGCTATCTGCAAGAAGCCCACGCAAAGTCCCACTGTTGAAAAAAAGACATGTGCTGAAGAGGTTACAATTTGCCAAAGAGCACATTGACTGGCCTAAGGAGACATTTTGTGGACTGATGAAAGTAAGATTGTTCTTTTTGGGTCTAGTGGTCGGAGACAGTTTGTCAGATAACCCCCAAACACTGAATTCAAGCCACAGTACACTGTGAAGACAGTGAAGCATGGTGGCGCAAGCATCATGATATGGGGATGTTTTTCATACTAAGGTGTTGGGCCTATTTATCGCATACCAGGGATGGATCATGGATCAGTTTGAATACATCAGAATACTTGAAGAGGTCATGCTGCCTTATGCTGAAGAGGAAATGCCCTTGAAATGGTGTTCCAACAAGACAAGACCCCAAACACACCAGTAAAAGTGCAACATCTTGGTTCCAGACCAACTAGATTGACATTATGGAGTGGTCAACCCAATCCCGGATCTTAATCCAATAGAAAACTTGTGGGGTGACATCAAAAATGCTGTTTCTGAGGCAAAACCAAGAAATAGAGAAGAACTGTGGAATGTAGTCCAATCATCCTGGGCTGAAATACCTGTTCACAGGTGCCAGAAGTTGGTTGACTCCATGCAACACAGATGTACAGCAGTTCTCAGAAGCAGTGGTTATACAACTAAATATTAGTTAAGTGATTTAAAGGAAAGCAAAATCTACAAACATTTTTCAGTTTATATAGTGAATGTTTGAGTTTGTAAAGAAGAATACAAACACAGCTATGTTTTTGAACAGTCTAATATTCACTTTTCTTCAATTTTTTTAGAGGAACAACACAAATTTGATATATTTTTCTTCATGTTTTGATTTGGAATAGAATGTGTAGTGTTCCCAATGCATTGGTGTGTATGGAAATAAAAGCTATTAGAAGGATTTTGAGCTTTATTCACTTTTTTAAAGACACTGCTATTATTTTGAACACAACTGTATGAAGCGCAGAGATTACTACTACCAAGATGCATAACTTTACATTTATCCACATTGAACCTCATTTGCCAAGTTGATGCCCAATCACTCAGAATGTTCAAGTCAGCTTGTAGTATATGGACATCTTCTATAGACTGTACCGTTCTACATAGCTTAGTATCATCTGCTGATGCTGCCACCCTGCCTGTTTTTTTAACATATGGCTCCTTTGCCCCGCTGTGCCCCCCTGTAGCTTTCCCGCTCAGTATGTTAATACTGAACATTGGTACAGGGAGGAGGAGACGCCAGGGTTTCTCAATGGGCGTCTCCTTCTCCATGGCTGTGCCGCGATCCAAACACAGGGGAGAGCGTCTCAGCCAGGGAGAAACCTTCCCTGTCTGTGATGCTTCCCTCCCCACGGTGCCGCTGCCACCAATGAGAAGTGAGGGGAGGGGGAAGAGGGGAGGGGGCTGTGGCCACTGCGCCACCAATGAAGATAACTAACCCATTAATTCAAATCTAGGTAGCAGAATCACATACCCCGCCTCTATGACAAGGCGCTGCGAGCCACAGCAATTAACTCCTCAGGTGCCGCACCTGAGGGGTTAACTGCCGCGGATCGCAGCACCTTGTCATAGAGGTCGGGTGCCGAGTATGTGATTCTGCCGCTGGCACCCGCCACCTATATTTGTATTAAAAGGTTAGTTATCTTCATTGGTGGCGCAGTGCGCCCCCCCACCACAACCCCAGTATTATAGCCACAGGGTCCCCTCCCCTCCTCCTTATTGGTGACAGTTCCGATCAGTGCCCCAGCAGTGTAATCGCGGGGCTCCAATCGGTTACCATGGCAGCCAGGACACTACTGAAGCCTGAAGCCTTGGCTGCCATGGTAATCTCCCTCCTGCCGTGTGCACAGAGCACAGGGCAGCAGGGAGAGTGTGAAGTCCTATTCACCCTAATAGAGATCTATTAGGGTGAATAGGAAAAGGGATTAAAAGATCCCAGGTTCTAGCCCCTAAGTAAGAAAAAAAAAAAAAAAGAAGTTTTAAAAAAAAAACACACCAAAATATTAAGTATAAATCACCCCCTTTCCCAATTTTACATATAAAATATATAAACAATAAATAAATAAACATATTACATATCGCCACGTCTGAAAAGTCCAAACTATTAAAAAATATCTTCTATGCGGTGAACACCGTGACAGAAAAAAACAAAAAACAAACAAACGCGATTCGCCATTTTTTTGTCACCTTGCCCCCCCAATAAATAGGATAGGACTGTTCTATTATGGTCCGGAGGTTCCATAAAATGCATAATGCACACTGCTTTTTTGTGTGGTATCGAATGGTATTGAGTATCGCAATACTTTTTAATGGTATCGAAATCGAATCAAAATTTGGGTATCGTGACAACCCTAGTATATAGTATAGTATAATACCCTCTGTAACCTTCTCCTGAAGCAACACTCCTCCTGTATTCTGGTAGGAGAAAAGACCTGTGATGACATCATCTGCATGTGATCAGTTCTTCTTTCTCCAACCAGAAGGTATCATAGAAAGTCAAATTAGGCAGTAGTGGTACAGGTTGGACCCCGACACTCTTATTCTCCACCCTCCCTCTTCACCTGACACTCCCTCCTCAGGAAGTGAGGGACGCCCTCTTTCCTTATAATGGGGATTTTGGGTGGAAATGAGCACCACAGGGACATCAGGCCCGGGGCTACCGCCCCAAAAGGTCCCTGCTATCATCTGCCATTGCTTGTCAGAACAAGGTAAGAATGTGAATTTTATAATTATATCGTCTACAAATACACCATGATGGATTCCACATGTGAACGGCAAGCATGGGAGACAAGTAAAAAGGCTATGTAAGCAGCTTAGCACAGAGACAGAAATGGTTAAAATGATAAAGACAAAACATAAGCAAGTGTCATACTGTACTACAAGTACATGTGATGCGTGTAAGTATCTTATGCACTTGGTTATGTAAGCATATCCAATCACTATGACAATCATCAATGTATGTATTATTCAGTGCTTTATAAATAGATGCTGCTTTAAAATTCCACTTTTGTTCTGTTTTCTTTGTCAGGCACAAGGTTAAATGACATTTCAACATCCGTACTATTTCAGGAAAAACAATATCACACAGGAATCAGGATGCAATTACGATAATGAAAATGTTAGGATATTGAGACTGGTTCTAAAAGTTTTCAGCTATGCACAGCGGCAGCCATTGTACATTCCGGGATGTGGAGTTGGTAGATAAATGCTCCGACTCCAACTCTGACTCATCTGTATTTAATATGCGAATGTATTTTATACATTCCTTGAAGGAAAGAAAGGCAACATACGGCTGTTCCACCAAGTTCTTCTAAGCTCTTATAGCAGAGAGAGGTAGTTGGGCAGAAGCTGCTGCCTTCTCCTTTGTGTGCTGATCTTCTGCTGAAGATAGGGCAGTGGGGGGATCCAGGACGGGGCATTTATTGTAAAACATGATTTTCCTAGTAGAATCCCATAGTCATGTTTAAAGTTTCAGCTAACAATCTGAGTTTACAAGTTTTTATAGCCTTAGCTGAATGACAGCAGTTTTTCAAATGGTTTACAGCTTCAGTCTTGAACTATTGACTATCCATTCCCTTCACTTCTACAAGTGTCTCTAGTCCTGCAAAAAACATATTTACTTAATCCGTTATCAGCGAGAGGCTAGGTTAACCATGGGCGTTGCGTTCCCTTTAACAACGGAACACAACACAATGGAAAGTAAAAGTATTGCCGCTCCTTAACTGTGCGTTGCGTGCCATATAGTGAAGCATATGAAAAGCATGCTTCTTCACGGTCACTTAACGTGTTCGTTTTGCGGTAACGTGACGCACGGCATGCATTGGCCTCTATTCTTACAGTAGAGAAGTCATTAATTATAACTTTTTGTCAATTGGGACATTTAAACTTGCTTTTTTTTATTTTATTCCAAATTAAATTTAGTAGGAGTCTGAGTCTGTTCATTTTTGCCGACTCAGACTCCAGGTACCCAAAATTGCCTCCGACTCAGACTCCACAGCCCTGTGTACATTACAGGGTATATTCCAAAACTGCCCACAACGTGAAGCTGATTCGTTGGACATTAAAGGGCTTCTGTCACCCCACTAAAGTCTTTTTTTGCTACTTATAATCCCTATACTGCGATATATCAATAGATAATGTTATTAATCATTTTCGTTCAGTAGATAATTAAAAAAACTGACTTATCATATGCAAATTACCGGTCTACCAGCAAGTAGGGCAGCTACTTGCTGGTAGACAGGTAATTTGCATATGATAAAAGTCCGTTTTTTTAAATATCTACTGAACGAAAATGATTAATAACATTATCTATTGATATATCGCAGTATAGGGATTATAAGTAGCAAAAAAAAAAAAAAAAAAAAAAAAAAAGACTTTTAGTGGGGTGATAGAAGCCGTTTAAAGCACATTATTATAATAAGATTATAAGTTTATAAAATACATGCTTTGTATGTTTGGGTGACAGCCATGATAGAACCTCAATTAGTCAGGTCAGGTCCATCTGATCAATAACATTATATACATATTATATACATAGACACAGACAATTAGACACGCAAGCATGTGTGTTCAAATGTGTGTATACCCGTCTATTCTTCAGGACCCTTGGCTATGGGTTTCCATGGTATCTGTGTCCCAGAACATCCATATAACATGCTTGTGCTAAAATTACTTGGATCTGCCTGTGTACACACGACTTGCATGTTAATGTAGTAATACCGGAACACAGATGCTGTGGACCCCAACCAGATACCATGGATCCACCTGGAAGAATTTCAAGTGCCAGGTAATCTGACATTTCTTGTCACATTGTTATGCTGGCAGGATTTTTGGACTTTCGGACTTTCACATACAGGATTTGAAGGAATCTTATTGTGTTCATCTCCCAGTGTATAACAAAATATTTAAAGAGGACCTTTCATGGGTCCGAACATTGTAAGATAACTATCTGGACATGTAGAGCGTTCGCCCGCTGGTGCCCCGTTACCTTCTCCCGCGCTGTATGGTAATTGCTACTATCGGTAAACCAGGGAGGAGTCTGCTCGGTTTCTCACTGGGCACTTGGGCGTTCCTTCTCCCTGGCTGTAGCGCTGTCCAATCGCAGCGCAGAGCTCACAGCCTGGGAGGTTATATAATAGGATATATAACATCTAATGACTTTACCTTATGGTCATAGAAGGCATCTATGAGAGTAATGAACCTGCGAGCCTGAGAACGCTTCGTCATATTTAACTGCGGGATATGTCGTATAAAAACCGTGTCAAATTTCTTGCACATCTCCAGATAATCGCTGGCGCCCACGGGCTACAATGTAAAAACAAGTCACAAATGGCATTATGTAAAGTACCAATGTAATGGGTTTCTGTTCATTTGTCCAGTCTCTAATTCCAATACTTTAATCCTAAAACACCTTGTAAACACATAGATAGTACAGCTTAAAAAATCAGAGGCATAGCTTGAGGCTATGGGGCCTGTATGCGATAGCATCATGAAGAATATATTCTACATACAGTATAGCATGATTATAGCCATTATGTGCCTCCTCAGCTGTAGGAATTGGGCTACGTCTACACCCCCATATCAATGCTAAAAGGGGTTTTCTGAAACCCAAAAAGTCTCTTTCAGTTAACCTGTGTACAGGAGTCACTTTGAGCTGTACTTACCTGTCCAGCACTTTACCGATTTTGTGATCTCGGCTGGGAGCAACTGCAGGCTATTCCTTTAACGTCGGCGGAGTGACGTACTGCTCACTTCTGTCCACTGATTAGCTGAAAGATACTTTTTAGGTACAGGCCTGGAGAACTCCTTTAAAACATCATTTGTCATGTAAATCAGTTACTATGATAAGAAAGAAAAGTAGTACATAAAGTGGACAACTGCCAGAAGTGAATTAGTGCACCATATTCAGAGGTTTAAACTCAACATTTACACTGGGTGCTGAAAGGAGAAGGCAGGGAAAACAAGTTGGGCAAAGATCTTTAGCTTTCATCCAGAAGAACCATGCATAGAATGGGGCAATCCTATTCACTGTTTGCTACCTAATGCCCCTGCCACAGATGCATTCAGCTTTCTATATAAATATATATATATATATATATATATATACATACATATACACACACATACACACACGCTTATGTACTTTCATGTTTGTTTTACATCTTATGGCAATTAGCACATTCCGCGTTCGCCATGTGAGCAATTAAAAAGAAATCACTTAAGACTTAATGAATCTGCTTACATTAATGATGTCCCAATACATAAACAATTCAGACTTTCTGTAGACTATCACGCTGCAGCACACTTCAACCATCTGAACCTTCTCGGGCGGAGGAGAAAATACCCCTCCTCTCAAGCTGGGATCGGAATGATAAGGGCCCTTACACATTTACATATAGGGTTATGTAATACTGTTGCCTGAGTATTATTCCAGTCTGCAACAATGAGTGCTCACCTAAGCAACATTCACTTAGTAGTTTCTCCATCAGTGATCTTCATTATATGAACAGTCGATACCGGGACTGTGTACTATATCAAGCATACAGGATAAGACTAGTTAATGTGGGTTCTCTTTATTCAAGCAGGAAACCCCTCGGACACGCTTCACCCATAAATAGTCTCTATCTTGTTTTCAGATTATAATGTATAGGGTATAGGTATAGGGCCTTTTCCACAGGCCAAGGAAAGGAAACATGTAAACATGGGATGTGCTGCCAACATAATACAAAACGTATGGGGGATGAATGATCGTAGCAACAATTGTTTGGCACCCATTCAGTTTTGAATGGATATTTATAAAAGACTGGTTGAACCAGCAGCGATCACCTTGTTTATACCAAGAATTAGCACTCATTATGGTCCCACATCGGGCCATGTAAAAGGACCCTAAAGTATGAGTTCAGTTTGAACAATATTTTAAAATTTACATCTAGGCACTCTTGTATCAGGTCTTAGTCCAGAGCTGCATTTGTAAATCTGCCGACTTGTAAATCAACGGTCAACAGTTTTAATAATACACAGGATGACCTACAATTAGGGTTGAGTGAATCGGGTTCCGATTGTTGTATCTGGACCTGACTCTTTTGAAAACTTTGTTAAGAATATGGGCTCCTTCCTACTGTAAAATATACTGCCTCCGTGGAGGTCTTTCCGAAGTTTCAGCCAATATTGCAAGACTTACTTCATCTCGCCATCACGTGTCACTTCATTTATTCGCATAAATTAGTGTATCAAAATTCGAAGCCGAACTCTGCTTCCTGCCTCATTAAAGAAGCAGAGTTCAGCTTCGTATTTTCATACAGGAATTTATGTGAATAAATGAAGTGAAGCGTGATAGAGGAGAGACTAATTAAGTCTCGCAATGTTTGCTAAAACTTCGGAATGACCTCCGCAGAGGCAATACATTTTACAGTAAGATGGAGCCGATATTTTTAACGTAGTTTTTAAAAGAATCGGATTCGGATACTGCAATTTCAACCCGATTCGCTCAAACTTACCTACAATCTACAACATACAGTTCATGGTTTCTTCCAGATCAATATACACTCCTCAAACACTGAATCAAAAGTTGTGGAATTATGGAACTCACAGGATGGATATAGCATGTTAATGATATGCAAATGTTAAAAAATCTCTGATATATCTAGTGCATATAGCCTATCAGAGGCTGGCGCAGGCAGCACAACACACTTTAGGGGGAATTAGTACTAGTGGGGCCACCATAAGGGGGCATGTTTACTCCTGGGGCACAATGCAAGAGGCATTATGGTGGGCTTTATGTCCACTGGAGGGCGGTGTTATTACTTATGGGGACATTATTGTAGGATTTATTATTACTGGGGGGACATTATTACTAGTGGGTGCACTGGAGGGTCACTATTATTACTAAGGGCACTCTGGGAGAGAACTATTACTATTGGTGGGACTTTTGGGGGCACCCTGGCACAGTATCAGCTTAGCACAATTATTTTTGGACGAGACCACCATAATGTCATCTTTTCCATCATCCTATGTTTATAGCACTATTACTTTGAGGGGCACAAATTATTTAAAAGGGGGGGGGGCATTATCTGTGTGGTTCTAGTATTTTCAGGGGAACTATATTTCTGCAGTATAGTATTGGTCAGTACAGCGGGCACAGTATTGAGGGGGTCGGAATGATGGAAAAGTAGGAACCTAAGATGTCTGTTTGACAAACTTTGCAGAGACAAGACATGGATGAAAGAAGACGTCATGGCGGTCTTGTCCAAATAGAGAAGATGAGGAAAGAGAATGTATACATCATCAGATGTTATAGGTATGTGGTGTTGTATTCTCTTTTATGCTAAGCAGCGTGTAATTTAAAAAGTAATACTTATCCATCATAGGTCCTAATGTGGTGTTTGTCATTTTAACAGGAAGATTAGGGCTGCATGCTGTGCTATTCTTCTGTCACATCTAAAGGAACTGCTAACAAAGGCTTAAACCAGAGACTGACAGTGTTGTGAGAAGAGCCTTATTTTGTTAACATTCATCACGGTCGTTTTCTTGGGGGTACTCGGTTCAAACTTCTGGTCACTAGTGGGTACTTGGCGTGAAAAGGTTGAAAACCACTGGTCTAAGGAATGTTCTGCCACATCTGATGATGTAGACATTCTCTTTCCTCATCTTCTCTATTTGGACAAGACCGCCATGACGTCTTCTTTCATCCATGTCTTGTCTCTGCAAAGTTTGTCAAACAGACATCTTAGGTTCCTACTTTTCCATCATTCCGACATGCATTCAAATCATCAAGAGCCACTACAGGCAGCTCCCTTTGCAATTGCCAAGCAATATAGCCCCAGATTTGCTTCATGGGAGACAAGTCGGGATATGCTGCAGGCCATGGTAGCATGTTTAGGCCACGCAGACTGCTCACAATAACACGTGCAACATGTGGCCTGTTGAAAAACGGCTCTTGGGACACTTTGGAGAAATGACCATACCACTGGTTCCACGACCCTACATTATGCTACCCCACACCATAATCCCAGAAGTAGGACCAGTGTGATGTTCCCTTGTAAAGGCGTCTTCATGGCATTGCGCACGTAGTCTCCAGACCAATTTCTAGCTATCATTGTATCTGAGACAAAAGCGAGATACATCAGAGAAGAGGATAGACCTCCATTCCAGTCTTTATTGCTGTCTTGTTGTGCACCATGACAGCGTTGGTGTGAGGTCAAATGAACATCTTTAGCTGGATGTCTGGCTCATAGCCCAATGTCAAATACCTTCTGATGGTTTGTGTAGACGAGGGATCTCAAACACATGAGCTGCATGTGGTCCTTCAGGCAATTATCCGAGATAAGCATCTCAACTCCAGACAGAAGGCGGCAATTTATGGAGGGCCATGGGAGCCTTTAGGAGGCCATGGGAGCCTCCCTGACGTTCAGCCTCATAGGCCTCAGGCCGCGTCATTGTGCCGCTTGAGACCTGGCACAGGAGCCCACCTGCAGATCTTAGCTACACCTGCTTCTTCCTCGATTTGCATAACTTCACAGCTTGTCCCCCTTCTTGGTGTTGCAATTTCAAATGTTGAGGAGTACATGTATAGACTATGATAAGTGGATTTGTAGAACATAGTCTTTAAAGAGTTGGTCCCATTTTATAATTTCCATGGCTGAGATGGGACTAAGCACTGTCCGGGAAGGCAGAAGTATGGAAATGGCTAAGCAGTTGGCATGCCGCTGTTTGTGTAACTCCCATAGCAGTTCATGTGAGCTATGCAAACAGCGTAGCACAGTAACCCTGCTGTGCTACGCTGTTTGCATAGCCCCCATACACTGCTTTGGGAGTTATGTGAACAGCGGAGCGCCGACCGTTTCCATAACACTGCTCCTCTGGCCACTGTGTAGCCTCAGCTCGGCCATAGAAACCGCAAGATGAGACAACCCCTTTAAAACAAAAACAGTAAAATAATTGGTTATAAAAAAAGTAAAAATAAAATCATACTGCATTGCACGATAAACGCACAATTACTTGTGGGCATGTATCAGCACTATGCTAACCAATTCCAAATAGCAATCTACAGAATTAAAAATGCAGCTCTAGAGTACAATAGAAACTATTATTCAGGAACAGTGGTACTAAGAATTAACAGAAACATAGTAAAGCCTCATACATACAGCCAGTTTATGGCTCCGTGTTGTACAGCGCCATAGTAGGAAACTCAGAGGGCCTTACTTTGCCTTTGCATGCCTACGATTTCAAATAGAGGCATATAGGTTTTTTTCTGCTTGATTTAAATCCAAAATAGAAAAAAAGGTATGCCAAATTACACTGTGTGCACAATTACTAGACAAGTTGTATTTTTGAGGATTCATTTTTTTATTGAACAACTACAGTGCGGTCAGTCAATCCAAAATTAATAAACCTCAAATCTGAATATTTAAGAAAGTAAAGTTTTGGCTTTCTTAGGAGAATGTCTATGTGTACTTAATTACTGGGCAAATACTAGTGTGTAGAATAATTATGTAGCTAAATGAAAAATTTAAATGTTCCCATCTTACGTGGTTATGTTCATCTTTTAACCCCTTAATGACCGCTATTTTCCATTTTCGTTTTTTACTCCAAGTCTTCCCAAAGCCATACATTTTTTACTTTTCCATTAACATAGGCGTATGAGGGCTTGTTTTTTGGTGGGACAAGTTGTACTTTCTAATGGCACCATTTATAGTTGCATACAGTGTAGTGGGGAAATTCCAAATGGGGAGAAATTATAAAAAAGAACAAAAAACAACAAAACACAATTCCGCCACAGTTTTGTTTTTACAGTGTTTCTTATGCGGTAAAACTGACCTGTTATTTTCATTACCTGGGTAAGTTTGCAACAATACCATATATGTATAATTTTTTGCGTTTTAACACTAAAATATCACCATATTCTGACCCCCATACCTTTTTACTTTTAAGTGTACTGTTTTTTATCTGAGGGGTTAAATGTATGCAATTGACTTTATAGCCCCGGGTGCCTGCCGTTTTAAACTTGTGAGTAGGCGTCCGACCGTCTACGTATATACAGGTGAAACTCGAAAAATTAGAATATCGTGCTAAGTTCATTTATTTCAGTAATGCAACTTAAAAGGTGAAACTAACATATGAGATAGACTCATTACATGCAAAGCGAGATATTTCAAGCCTTTATTTGGATGATTATGGCTTACAGCTTATGTAACCCCAAAGTCACAATTCTGAGGTACCCTTTGCTCAGGGGGTATGGATTAATTAGCTGACTAGAGTGTGACACTTTGAGCCTAGAATATTGAACCTTTTCACAAAATTCTAATTTTAAGCTGCATTAATGCAATTCCTTTTCATTTGCATTACTGAAATGAATAGACTTTTGCACGATATTCTAATTTTTTGAGTTTCACCTGTAGTTGTAAGGAGGTCGGGAACAGGTTAAAGCGAGTATAATAAACAACTCAAAGTTTAGAAACAAACTTTTCTGACATTTCCAAGTAAAAATCAGTGACCAGTATAGCGGTCCTCCTTTTCAATGACAGTCATAAGCTTTCCCTCCCTGGAGTCTATCAACAAATTAAAGGGTTTCTACCACCACATTTTCACCTAATTAGCTGTCAGACACTAGCGATCTGCTAGTGTCTGCTCTACCTAACGGTCTATATCCCGAACGGTCTATCTCTTAGTTAGTTTACAGTCCGTTAGCTGTCAGACACTAGCGATCTGCTAGTGTCTGCTCTACCTAACCATGCTATTGTAATTCCTTTCTCTGCAGCGGTTACCCTAAAAAACATAGTTTTATTGGTATGCAAATGAGCCTCTAGGTGCTATGGGGGCGTCTTTTCAGCACCTAGAGGCTCCGTCCACTCACCATTTTTGCCGCCCAGCGCGCTCCAGCCCGCCCCTCTCCTCTAGATTGACAGCCTACTTCTCTCCAGCTTGGCCGAATTCTCGCGCCTGCGCCGTGTGCTTCTGTATTCGGCGCAGGCGCAGTGACTCTCTCCCTTGCCGGCATCTTCACTGCGCAGGGAGCAGTCCAACAGTCACTGTGCCTGTGCCGAATACAGAAGCACACAGCGCAGGCGCGAGTAGGCTGTCAATCTAGAGCAGAGGGGCGCGCTGGGCGGCAGAAATGGTGAGTGGAAGGAGCCTCTAGGTGCTGAAAAGACGCCCCCATAGCACCTAGAGGCTCATTTGCATACCAATAAAACTAAGTTTTTTCTCTGTATCACTGCTTGAAGAAAGTGTCTTATAAAAACTGGCAGTAGGTTTAGGAGTAGATTTTTGAGTCCATCTTCAACACAAAAAGGTACAACTAGCTCATCTTTAATAATACCAGCCCATAGCAGTACCCCACCTTCACCTTGCTGGCATCTGAGTCAAAGTGGAGCTCTGTTCCCGTTACCAATCCAGCCACGGGACCATCTGGTCCATAAAGAGTTACTCTCATCTCAAAAATACATAAAACTTGAAAAATCTGTCTTCAGATATTTTTTGGCCCAGTCTTGACATTTCAATTTATGCGTTTTGTTCAGTAGTGGTTGGGTTTCAGACTTCCTTACCTTTGCCATGTCTCTGGGCACTGAACACGTTGTACTTCTGGGCCCTTTAGGGAGGCTGCACAATAGGAAAGCACAGGAAGCAGAGATTGCAATAACGACTGTACAAGCATCATAGACTCCTGTTCAGGCCATTTTACTCCCTAAAAAAAGTCTAAGGCGCACCAATCCGCGTTAGAATTTTCTCTGCCATTCATAAGCGCAGGACGCGCAGCGATGCTGCTGGTGCCTGAAATAACCAATAACAAAGCTCTGAACAGGAAGGAACTTTGTTATTGGTCAGTTTGGGCGGGCTGCCGGAGCGATATTGTGTCCTGCAGCATGGGGGCAGCTGGCAGGAATAATAACTATAATTGACAGGGAACGAGGTGCTAGCTCCCGGGCTGTTGCTGTAATAGGAGAGTAGGGTGAATGGTCAACTCTGCCCAAAGACACTGGCAAACTTGGCGGCAGTGGAACTGAAGTGGATTCCGGAGTGGTGGATAACTACAACCCTACCTGGACATCCAGTTTGACGTGCAGTACAAGGCGACAGTGCAATGTGTGATGTATGTAGTGCAGTTTGTAGTGTATTCACAGCAGGACTTATAGCCAAGTGATAATGTACAGGGAAGATCCACCATATTGGACTGGACTTTATCACTTGGCTACAATAGCCTGCCGTGCATTGACTCCAGAGGCTTATTAACGCTATGCTGGAGGGCGGGGAGCGATGTTATTTACATGGGACTGTATGTTGGAGGGGCTGAAGGAAGGGCAGTGGTGTTGTTTACATGGGACTGTATTTTGGAGAAGCTGACGGGAGAGGAGAGAGGTTATTTAGACTAGTAATGGTTCCCCTGCATAAATAACAACCTCTTAGGACGCATTCACACCATCTAACATCCATTAGATGAGCAGAACAACGAAAATAACGCAAGTTCTGGATCGGGCACATAATTGACCTGAATGGAGCTGAACAGACTCCACTGACAATGATGGAGTCCATTCAATTTCTGTTCAGGATTCGGTCTTTTTACCAGACATAAAAAAATTGCTTTTTTCCAGTCTTTTTATAGAATCTGCAACAGAGGCCCTGAACTGAGCCTCTAACGCAGATGTAAACAAGCCCTTAACATCATTTAGGCCCATGTATTATGTATTTAAATTACTGTAACTTTCATACTCCTAAAAATACTCCTCAAACATGGTAAAAAGTATTTTTACTTTTCTGGAAAAGATGTAGTGACTGGAGGATAATGGGTTCCTGGCTGTTTCATGTTTGATTCTTCTCAAATCTTTAGCAGTTAAGTTGCATCTTTTTTCTCAACATGTTTTTTGCGACCCTATTGACTATTTGTAACAACACGTTTGATGGTTCTGTGATCAGGCCCCAATATCCTAGCAATTTTTTAACAATTTTTGACTTTTCAGAGTCAGTTAAATTTGTGCGAGCGCACCCTTATAAAAATACACATCGCCCGACATGCTGGAATCCAAAAAGCATTCAAGTTTATATACACTGCTCAAAAAAATAAAGGGAACACTTAAACAACACAATGTAACTCCAAGTCAATCACACTTCTGTGAAATCAAACTGTCCACTTAGGAAGCAACACTGAGTGACAATCAATTTCACATGCTGTTGTGCAAATGGGATAGACAACAGGTGGAAATTATAGGCAATTAGCAAGACACCCCCAATAAAGGAGTGGTTCTGCAGGTGGTGATCACAGACCACTTCTCAGTTCCTATGCTTCCTGGCTGATGTTTTGGTCACTTTTGAATGCTGGCGGTACTTTCACTCTAGTGGTAGCATGAGACGGAGTCTACAACCCACACAAGTGGCTCAGGTAGTGCAGCTTATCCAGGATGGCACATCAATGCGAGCTGTGGCAAGAAGGTTTGCTGTGTCTGTCAGCATAGTGTCCAGAGCATGGAGGCGCTACCAGGAGACAGGCCAGTACATCGGGAGACGTGGAGGAGGCCGTAGGAGGGCAACAACCCAGCAGCAGGACCGCTACCTCCGCCTTTGTGCAAGGAGGAACAGGAGGAGCACTGCCAGAGCCCTGCAAAAGGACCTCCAGCAGGCCACAAAGGTGCATGTGTCTGCTCAAACGGTCAGAAACAGACTCCATGAGGGTGATATGAGGGCCCGACGTCCACAGGTGGGGGTTGTGCTTACAGCCCAACACCGTGCAGGACGTTTGACATTTGCCAGAGAACACCAAGATTGGCAAATTCGCCACTGGCGCCCTGTGCTCTTCACAGATTAAAGCAGGTTCACACTGAGCACATGTGACAGGCGTGACAGAGTCTGGAGACGCCGTGGAGAACGTTCTGCTGCCTGCAACATCCTCCAGCATGACCGGTTTGGCATTGGGTCAGTAATGGTGTGGGGTGGCATTTCTTTGGAGGGCTGCACAGCCCTCCATGTGCTCGCCAGAGGTAGCCTGACTGCCATTAGGTACCGAGATGAGATCCTCAGACCCCTTGTGAGACCATATGCTGGTGCGGTTGGCCCTGGGTTCCTCCTAATGCAAGACAATGCTAGACCTCATGTGGCTGGAGTGTGTCAGCAGTTCCTGCAAGACGAAGGCATTGATGCTATGGACTGGCCCGCCCGTTCCCCAGACCTAAATCCAATTGAGCACATCTGGGACATCATGTCTCGCTCTATCCACCAACGTCACATTGCACCACAGACTGTCCAGGAGTTGGCAGATGCTTTAGTCCAGGTCTGGGAGGAGATCCCTCAGGAGACCGTCCGCCACCTCATCAGGAGCATGCACAGGCGTTGTAGGGAGGTCATACAGGCACGTGGAGGCCACACACACTACTGAGCCTGATTTTGACTTGTTTTAAGGACATTACATCAAAGTTGGATCAGCCTGTAGTGTGTTTTTCCACTTTAATTTTGAGGGTGACTCCAAATCCAGACCTCTATGGGTTGAAAAATTTGATTTCCATTTTTTTATTTTTGTGTGATTTTGTTGTCAGCACATTCAACTATGTAAAGAACAAAGTATTTCAGAAGAATATTTAATAAATTCAGATCTAGGATGTGTTATTTTTGTGTTCCCTTTATTTTTTTGAGCAGTGTAGTTTGGAGTTGGAAAATATGCATAAAAATGATGATATGGTCAAAATACTCATTTGCCTAATAATTGTGCACACAGTATATAAAGTTGTTCTCCCCCAGCACCCAACTGAACACCATATAGCAACACGGGGAGTCACAGGGACTCCTGAGCACTGTTCTTTATTTTGGCACTTATTTCACTTATTATTGGTCACCATGGGTTTAATATCATGTGTGCAATGGCCTGATAATTGGAGACGTGGAGATATGTATTCACTTCAATAGAATTAATGTTGTCACAAGATAATTATACAGAAGAGTGAAGGATCTGGGTGTTATTGCATGAAACCATGTTTTTGTTCGATGTTTATGAGAAACATGGATTTCTGTTCACAAAAACAAAAACGGTCACCAAAAAAAAAACCCGCGAGGGGTGTATTCACTTGTTTATGGTTGCTGGGGCACTTACACGGTCACAGAGTTCCTCAAATGTGCAGTCAGCAATGGATCCACAGGCTTTGCTCAGCTTCAGCTCCCTGCCCTGCACTTTCAGAATCCGAGGTCTTGTTACTATGGAAACAGGAACAAAAGCTCAGTCTTGTCTGGATAATTACCCTAAAATTCATCCCTTCCAGCTAGAGAAATGCATAGCTTGATGAATAATAGCACATGATTCAACACAGAAATTAGACAAAATGCTGATACAATGACTGCCACTTGAGTGTGGCATCAACCCATAGACAGCAATGGAACTTATTAATTGGTCAGTAGAGATTGGGCATTGTGTTTTAAATGCGTTCTCTTTCAAGAGAAATTAACTTACGTACCATCATTTTGTTTCTCAGCCAGCTCGTCAAACAACTTATCCATGACAGTCTCCACATCAGCTTCACTTATGCTAGACAGAAAAGAAGAATAGCATTAATAACACCGGGGGCCCGCACCTAACAGCTGCCCGCGGCGGCTTAGCTTCTTGCCCGTATACCTATATATCTGGATTCAGGAGGAGAAAAGCATGTTGTGCTCTAAACACAAACACTACTTTTACAATGCACTTCGAGATTGGGAATATTAACTTGCATGGAGATGATTTAGCCTTATTTGCATACACTGAAAGACTCGTGTGATTCCACGAGGGCATGCGGGCACAACAGAGCTGGTGATGCCATGTTTACACAGAGAGAAAGGTTTAGCTTGTTCCTGCATGCAAAGCAAAGGCAAACACAAAGAAATGGCAAATGTATTTATTCCATTACTTTGGGGAGTCCATGGCTGCATACATACTGCGACTATGGGAATCTGTGGTATGCTAACTGAGCGTGAAATCCGTGCTATCCTATAAACGGTAGTATGTGTCCTTACAAACCGTGAAAATAGGGCCCCCTCCTGGTGCTGGTTAGGGTCATCCCAGGACAAATGTGCTCCGCACTTTTCTTTCCCCCATTTCTATTCCCTGGAGCAAAGACGACTTTCCAGGTGGTGTCTCCTGTGTCTGGAAACACTGTGGTGTATATAGAGAAGTTGATCCTTGCACAGTTTTACATGATCATGGGGGCACCCTTTCTCCAAACACCACTGAGGACACATCTGCTGTTCAATGACCCCCCACATTAATGCAATCTCTCTTTAAAGAGGTTGTTTTTGATAGAAAAGGACTTTTTTCCACCAGAAACAGTGCTACTCTTGTCAATAGCCTTTGTGTGACATTGCAGTGAATGAGGTTGAGGTGCAATATCAGAAAAATCCCTAAAAAAAAAAAAAAAAAAGCACAAACTTTTTTTTATTGAAACCCCCTTTTACAAATTAAAGGTGTAGTCCCACTATTTTTTTTACTTGCAACTTCTCTTAAATGTTATAAAACATTCACAAAAGACTTAGAAAATAAACCCTGCACCTCTTTAAAATAGAATTTTACAAAAATACGCTTAGTGGGAGCTAAATTGGGAAGTCAGAGCACAAGCATCTCAGGCCACCCAAAGGTGACCTCATTTCTAGACCTCAAGTATCAAGTTGTGTCCCTCTTCCATCATCATTAGGGAGTCTAATGTCACAGCTGTCCCCTCCAGTCTTCCATAAGGCTACTTTCACACCTGCAGCCGGGTGTTCCAGCCGGTAGACAAAAACTACTGCATGCAACAGTTTTGTGTGGCCGATTCTCGGCATATTTGCCGGATCTCTGCCAGATCCCATTATAGTCAATAGGGTCTGGTGGGAAGGCGCAGTATCCGGCAATGCCGCATATGTAAAATTAGCTTTAGGAAACCGTATAGAAAAAAAAATTGTTAAACATTAACGTCCATGGGTATTCCCATTTTATATAGTGAAGGAAATACCCCACCCTTAGGCTTCCATTGATGCTGAGAATGGCACTAAATGCAGTGCTGATATAGTGGGGTGTACCCTTAATTGGGCTTTCCCTACACAAAGGTCACCCCCGCCCAATTGCTCTACAAGGACCTTGAATTGGGCATGTTGCAGTTTACTGCAGGTCAAGAACACCCTTGTGAATGGAAAACTTAAATTATCGCTGCTTCCTTCATTCTCCAGAATGATGAAAAGAGGCTGGATATGTTATATACAAGTGCGGACTGGGAACTTAAAGTAGCCCTGGAAAAAATACTAAAAGTGGCCCCGCTTTGTAGTTGGGTCCAAATTGATGGAAGGCAGGGCCAGCAATACCATATTGTGGCACATTATACCACCCCAACAGAGCCAAATACCACAGTCATCACAAAATACTGCCAGCAGCACAAAATACATCCCTAAAAACTTCCACTGGCCGGCCGTGAGGAGGGCCCAGGCGGCCCCCTGGGCATCGGCCACCGGGAAATTTCCCTGTAAGGTCTATGGCCAACTCGCCCCTGGTTATATCGAACATATATATATCTAGAAGCCTCTCCCAGCATGTATGGCAAACGTAGACCTTTAATGAGATATGAACAGAGCCATAATTGGCTGGAAAAACTTTCCCCCCATACTGCTATACCCCTCTCTCCTTCAAGGGTTGGGGGGAGGGGAGAGGGGCTTCTAACGAACAGTGGCGATCTCAGACACATCACCTATTCTGAGATTGGGAACTATTCATCTTCTCATTGATAAATCTTGTGGCAGGGTGGATAAAAATAAATGATTTAAGAAAAAAAAAAAGGATTTTTTTTATTTAAATCAGTTTTTTTTTTTAGGCAACTAAAATTTAATGTGGATAAGTGCAAGATAATGCACCTGGGGCGTAAAAACCCAAGTCATTATTTCAGAAGACTTAGGGCTCATTCAGACGGCCGTATGCTGTCCGCAAAAATACTGAATGCTATCCGTTTTTTTGCGGATCCGCAAAAAAAATGAAACATGTCCTATACTTGTCCGTGAAAATCAGGACATGGCCCCATTGAAGTCTATGGGTCCGCAAAAATACTGAATGCTATCCGTTTTTTTGCAGATCCGTTTTTTTGCGGATCCGCAAAAAAACGGATAGCATTCAGTATTTTTGCGGACAGCATACGGCCGTCTTAATGAGCCCTTAAAGGTAGGCAGACAATGTCATAGAGCAGCAGGAAATGCTAGCAGAATGCTTGGGTGTAAAGGAAGAGGCATTACCAGTAGAAAGAGGGAGGTGCTCATGCCGCTCTACAGAGCACTAGTGAGACCTCATTTGGAGTATTGTGCTCAGTACTGGAGGCCATATCTCCAGAAGGATATTGATACTTTGGAGAGAGTTCAGAGAAGAGCTACTAAACCAGTACATGGATTGCAGGATAAAACTTACCAGGAAAGATTAAAGGACCTTAACATGTATAGCTTGGAAGAAAGACGAGACAGAGGGGATATGATAGAAACTTTTAATACATAAAGGGAATCAACAAGGTAAAAGAGGAGAGAATATATAAAAGAAGAAAAACTGCTACAAGAGGACATAGTTTTAAATTAAACCTGGCAGGGCTCTGAAGCGGCAATTTTAAAAGGAATCTACTCTTATCACAGTTTGTGCTGTGCCCTGTCAGCCTGACAGGAGTGAGGGAGGCCGGCTACATCCTCACAAATCATTTCTCTGCGGCAGAGTTTTCGGCTCTGTGCTGTGATCTGTCAGCCTGACAGGAGTGAGGGAGGCCGGCTACATCGTCAGCTGTGTAAGGCTACTTTCACACTTGCGTTCGAAGCGGATCCGTCTGGTGTCTGCACAGACGGATCCGCTCCAATAATGCAAACGCTTGCATCTGTTCAGAACGGATCCGTCTGCATAACTGTTTTTTTCAGATCTGATTTTTCACTTTGTGAAAACTCAGATCCGACAGTATATTCTAACACAGAGGCGTTCCCATGGTGATGGGGCCGCACAGACCTTTCACTTACCAGTAGGAGGAGCGCCCGGCCAGTCCCAGACATCGCAGGTAAGTATAATGCTTCTTAAAATTGCTAAGTAACCATGGCAGCCAGGACTGCAGTAGTGTATTGGGTGCCATGGTAACCGATCGGAGCCCCAGCGATTAAACTGGGACTCCGATTGGAACTATCTGCTTCCACCAACGATGGGGGGTCGTCATTTTAATTAGGGTGGGGGAGAGGGGAGGCCGCACTGGCCACCAATGAATATAATACTGGGGAGGGAGGGAAGGGGGCCACACTGGCCACCAATGAGTTAAATACAGGGGAGAAAGGGAGGGGGGCCGCACTGGCCA
Source organism: Bufo bufo (assembly GCF_905171765.1). Classification (NCBI taxonomy): domain Eukaryota; kingdom Metazoa; phylum Chordata; class Amphibia; order Anura; family Bufonidae; genus Bufo; species Bufo bufo. The sequence continues at coordinate 335,178,797 of NC_053392.1, read as the reverse complement.
CCAATGAGTTAAATACAGGGGAGGGAGGGAGGGGGGACCGCACTGGCCACCAATGAGTTAAATACAGGGGAGGGAGGGGGGCCGCACTGGCCACCAATGAATTTAAAACTGGGGAGGGAGGGAGGGGGGGGGGGGGTCTGCCCCCTCCTGCCTGGCAGCACCTGATCTCTTACAGGGGGCTATGATATGCACAATTAACCCCTCAGGTGCGGCACCTGAGGGGTTAATTGTGCGGCTCTCAGCCCCCTGTAAGAGATCGGGTGCTGCCAGGCAGCAGGGTGCAGTCATGTACATAGTTCTTTTAGTATATTCTAACTTGAAGCGTCCCCATCACCATGGGAACGCCTCTGTGTTAGAATATACTGTCTGATCTGAGTTTCACGATCTAACTCAAATCCGATGGTATATTCTAACATAGAGGCGTTCCTATGGTGATGGGGACGCTTCAAGTTAAAATATACCATCGGATTGGAGAAAACTCCAATCCGATGGTATATTAATAGGGACTCCTGACTTTACATTGAAAGTCAATGGGGGACGGATCCGTTTGCAATTGCACCATATTGTGTCAACGTCAAACGGATCCGTCCCCATTGACTTGCATTGTAAGTCTGGACGGATCCGTTTGGCTCCGCACGGCCAGGCGGACACCCGAACGCTGCAAGCTGCGTTCAGGTGTCCGCCTGCTGAGCGGAACGGAGGCCAAACGGTTCATAACTGAGGCATTCTGAGCGGATCCGCATCCACTCAGAATGCATTGGGGCTGTACGGATCCGTTCGGGGCCGCTTGCGAGAGCCTTCAAACGGAACTCACAAGCGGAACCCCGAACGCAAGTGTGAAAGTAGCCTAAGCTAGTAATTTCTGTTCCCATTAAAAATAAATATATATAAAAAAAGGCAAATTTATTAATTTAAATATATATCTAATATATAAAGTGGAGTGTATGTGTTGGTGTATATATGTACAGTATGTACAGTATGTCTGCTAAAGGAATCCGCACAGTCGCATTTACAATCACGAAATTTGGCACACAGGTACATCAGGTGTCCGGGAAGGTTTTAGACCAGGTCTCAGCTCTCTAGGATGTACCGTTCCTGAGATATTCCCAAAAAATGCATTAGCCAATAGAAGCTTGGTCACATGACCCTTATCAGCCAATAGAATCTCGCAGGCCGTTAGCCTCCACATACACAGTTTTACTCCAGATTTCCATAATAACCCAGCCATTTTCTTCACTGCTGTAGGTCAGCTTTAAAAGGAAATCTGTCACCAGGATAATCGCTATTAAAGTAAAGCCATGGCTTAATAGCTGTGGATGACACTGTTAAGGGAGCAGAGTGCTGTGGAGGTCACAGTTCAGGGGGCAGGTAGGGTGGCCATTCAGGCCACCCTGAAAAGACTGACATAAAACCCCACCCCCAGGTCCCACTAAGCCACGCCTCCTATCCGGTTAGGCCACGCCCCTCCCAATCAGCCGACAGGGATAAAAAAAACTGAAGTTAAAAAATCTTCTAGGTCCCGCTAAGCCACTCCCCAGATCCAGTTAGGCCACGACCCCTCCCCCTCCTCAGCCAACAGGGATTGAAAAAAATGAAGTTAAAAATCAACTTCTAGGTCCCACTAAACCACGCCCCCAATCCAGCTAGGCCATGCCCCCTCCCCCCCACACCTCAGCCGACAGGGATTGAAAAAATGAAGTTAAAAATCAACTTCTGTCAGCTGCAGAGGTGGGAGGGACGGTGACTTTCTCCCTGCAGCTCACACTCAGACAGCACAGTGCTGCTGTCTTAGAGTGAGCTGTTCAAAAGGACATCTCGCTTTGCATGTAATGAGTCTCTCATATATTAGTTTCACCTTTTAAGTTGCATTACTGAAATAAATGAACTTTGCACGATATTCTAATTTTTCGAGTTTTACCTACAGTACAGACCAAAAGTTTGGACACACCTTCTCATTCAAAGAGTTTTCTTTATTTTCATGACTATGAAAATTGTAGATTCACACTGAAGGCATCAAAACTATTAATTAACACATGTGGAATTATATACATAACAAAAAAGTGTGAAACAACTGAAAATATGTCATATTCTAGGTTCTTCAAAGTAGCCACCTTTTGCTTTGATTACTGCTTTGCACACTCTTGGCATTCTCTTGATGAGCTTCAAGAGGTAGTCCCCTGAAATGGTTTTCACTTCACAGGTGTGCCTTGTCAGGTTTAATAAGTGGGATTTCTTGCCTTATAAATGGGGTTGGGACCATCAGTTGTGTTGAGGAGAAGTCAGGTGGATACACAGCTGATAGTCCTACTGAATAGACTGTTAGAATTTGTATTATGGCAAGAAAAAAGCAGCTAAGTAAAGAAAAATGAGTGGCCATCATTACTTTAAGAAATGAAGGTCAGTCAGTCAGCCGAAAAATTGGGAAAACTTTGAAAGTAAGGGCTATTTGACCATGAAGGAGAGTGATGGGGTGCTGCGCCAGATGACCTGGCCTCCACAGTCACCGGACCTGAACCCAATGGAGATGGTTTGGGGTGAGCTGGACCGCAGAGTGAAGGCAAAAGGGCCAACAAGTGCTAAGCATCTCTGGGAACTCCTTCAAGACTGTTGGAAGACCATTTCAGGGGACTAGCTCTTGAAGCTCATCAAGAGAATGCCAAGAGTGTGCAAAGCAGTAATCAAAGCAAAAAGGTGGCTACTTTGAAGAACCTAGAATATGACATATTTTCAGTTGTTTCACACTTTTTTGATATGTATATAATTCCACATGTGTTAATTCATAGTTTTGATGCCTTCATAGTCATGAAAATAAAGAAAACTTTTTGAATGAGAAGGTGTGTCCAAACTTTTGGTCTGTACTGTATATATATATATATATATATATATATATATATATATATATATCAGCCTTTATATATTTATTTTTACTGGGAACAGAAATTACTAGCTTACACAGCCAGCAGCTGACGATGTAGCCGGCCTCCCTCACTCCTGTCAGGCTGACAGGGCACAGCACAAACTGTGATAAGAGTAGATTCCTTTTAAAATTGCCGCAGCCCGTCCTAGCGAGTGTACTGGGCATTCTAGGATGTGTTTCTGAGGCAATGACTTGATAGCAGCCATTTTAGGGTCCCACAATGATAACTCCCTAGAGAAAACTACCTTCTTTTGATAAATAAAGGTACTTATGTATGTTTTTACTATGCCCTAATATTTCATTTTTTTTATTTAGTTTAGTTTCCCGGAGAACCCATTTAATGCACACGGAGTAACTTCGGAATTAAAATACGTTTGTGTCCATGAGCCCTTATTGTGAAATATCCCTATAGTTCATTGTAAATGGCACACCGGCTGACACTTCTTCAAAATGCATTCACTAGGACCAGTGGTCACCTGTCTCTATGTCAGGACTGCAGCAAGAATTTAAACATATTTTTTTCCCCTGGACAACCCCTCTAGGTGAAATAACCTTTGTCACAAAAAGTAATAACGGTATTATTATTTCTACGACATACGTTGGTACAAAAGCAGGCTAATAATGACAAGTACTAAAACAACAATAATATACAGTAATTCAAGCATGGCAAATGATGTAATCAAAAATAATGTAAGCCTACTTTCATACTCGTGTTTTGGCTTTCCGTTTGCGAGATCCGTTCAGGGCTCTCACAAGCGGTCCAAAACGGATCAGTTTGCATTCTAATGCATTCTGAATAGAAAAGGATCCACTCAGAATGCATCAGTTTGCATCAGTTCAGTCTCCATTCCGCTTTGGAGACGGACACCAAAACACTGCTTGCAGTGTTTGATGTCCGTCTGATGAAACTGAGCCAAACGGATCCATCCTGACACACAATGTAAGTCAATGGGGGCGGATCCGTTGTCTATAACACAATCTGGCACAATAAAAAACGGATCCGTCCTCCATTGACTTTCAATGGTGTTCAAGATGGATCCGTCTTGGCTATGTTAAAGATAATACAAACAGATCCGTTCTGAACGGATGCAGACGGTTGTATTATCTGAACTGATCTGTCCATGACGGATCCGCACAAAACTCAAGTGTGAAAGGAGCCTAAGAAATCAGAACTTACAGAAAATATATTTTACTGGCAGCAGAGAGGACGCGCTTCCTGTAGTCTATGCCGGAGTCCAGCTGGACAGTGTTGCAGTATTCCTTAAAGAACACATAAAATAATCACCAGTCTGCTTGTCCACATAAAAGGTACACAGCAACATAGTAAGGTTAAATAGCGTAGCTACATAGTAGACAAGGTTGGAAAAAGATGTAGGTCCATCAAGTCTAACTTATTCTACTGTGTTGATCTGGAGGAAAACAAAAAAAAACGAAACAGTGGGCAGCAATTTCCCTATATTAGCAGGAGAACTTTTTTCTGACTCCAAATATTCCTGGGGCCCGAATGGCTTCCCTGCGTGGAGATTGGGGAAGCTATTCGTCGTCTCTCGTTTATTGGAGCTGTAGTTCTTCTGGAGGCCTGCAGGTGGCAGGACTACATAAAAACATAGCGAATCGGCAATACATTGCAATAATAATTGATTGCAATGTAAGGCAGAAGCGATGTGAAGATTGCTTATGCAAGCCTCCTGGGGGGGGGTTTAGAAAACGTTAAAAACAAAAAGTTTAAAACGTTTTTAAAAATATAAAAAAATTCAAATCGCCTCTCTTTCCCCCAAATTAAAATACAAATAAACATTGTAGCCATCTGTGTCCAAAAATGCCTGAACTATTAAAATCTAAATGTATTTATCCCATACAGTGAATGCCATAACAGGAAAAAAAAAATATATATATATTGCCCGCCAAAAAATGGGCCCTCACACAGCTCTGATGGAAATATAAAAAAGCTATGGTCGTCTGAATATGGCGGTGCAAAGAAAAAATAATGTTTTTTTTTTCAGTATTAATAATACAATACAATGTATCACTGTAATCCTACTGACTCAAAAATTGAAGATAGTGGGACAGTTTTACCGTATAGGGAATACCAAAAAAAACTAATCCCATAAAACTATGCCGCAATTGCATTTATTTATTTTTTTACAATTTCAGCCCATTTGAAAAAAAATTCCAGCTTCCCACTGCATTGTATGCAATATTAAATGGTGACATTAGAAAGTGCAACTTGTCCCGCAACAAAAGTATTAAAAAACGTCAAAGCTCTTGAATGTCTATCTGAACAGAAAAATAAAAAAAGTCATGGCTCTGGGAAAACAGGGAGTAAAAAACAACAATTCAATAACGGGAAATCGCTTGGTTAAATAGTAAAAACAAACTTGCACAAACAATACATTCTTGAAGTAGCATTAACTAACATGCAGAATACACAGTGATGTAGGATGTAGCTTTTTACCCCATATTATAAAACAATCCAGTAACGTCGCCTCACAATCTGCCGGGAGCATACAGTAAATGCATCAAAGCACTCATAAACAATATAAAGAATACAAAAGAAAACAGATCTACCTCAAGGTGTTCTAACACTTCCAGATTATCAGGCGATAATGCCACTCTAAACTTCATTTTCAATAAATAATGTCAATGAATCAATGCAACAATTGCTCATGACCTCAAGGGTAATTAGCATTTATTCAAAAGCACCGAGATTCAAAATGGTATGTTCTTTATTTGTCAGCTCTTGTCTTGATCAGCAGATTAATAAACCGGCGCTCTTCTCCGAGACAGTTTTATGAATCAATGGTAATTACATTCTGACATGAGAAGAATAGTAAGGCACAACTTGGTATCACTTCATCAACCTTTCTAACCTTCATGCAAGTATTAACTGTAAATAGCTTTCAATGAATTGCCAATAGAAACATTAGGTTTTCTTCTGCTGATCTAGGCTGTACTACAGGGGAGTCTGTATGTGACCCATATCTGAAGCGCAATCATTAGTAATTATCCCATTTGCTGTAATGTTCTAACACTTACTTTACACTGCTATTAGGGTAATATCTCTGCTTCATGAAAAATAAAAATACACACACTACCAATATACATCTCACAATGTAATCACCAAGAGGTTATAAAATATGACAGTGTGTCATTTGTCAGGTGCATCAGTTAAAGGGTAACTCATGTTTTCATTAAAAAAAAAGAAAAAAAAAAGAAAAAAAAAACTATTTTAGCATATATTACTGCTGCAGCAGCATTATGCATAAAGCAATCTTTAGTTTCTTCACATACCACTGTTTTCCTTGAGTTTTTCCCTTAGTTACGGCTGTTTAAACATTTACAAACCTTCTCAAGATGGCTCCTCTGCCAGTTCTCTGAGGCCAAAACTGCTTTCCCTCATTTCCCATAAACACTTGCTGTAGCCAGCAGCTCCCTGCCAGATTGGATTACTGGGAGACACGCCTCCTTACTAATGCAGGCATGCAGTGTGAAGGACCGCCCCTCTGTCTTCTTAGCCGGAGACAGACAAGCCATAGCAACGGTCTTTTAAGGGAGCAGTGGAAAGGGACAGAGGACATTAATGAAAGCTGTTATTATAAGGTAATTACAGATATTTTGGCAATGATTGACAGACTAACTCAGGTATACATGCCTAGCTCTAATAAACTAGCAAATACAATAAAAAATACGACAGTTACCCTTTAATCCCTCCGTAAATGACAAGAGCTCTTCAGGGACTATATGATTTGGACCATGTAGAGGTAACCATCTATTGTACTCTGTTCTTATAGCTCTGTTTACTGTTCCTCTGTTATTCCCCCTATGAAATGGGCGTTACCAGTTAAGGATGTGTCCCTGCTCAGTCTGGAGGTGCTGCCACATCACGCAGTTTTTGAAGATAAAATCTGGAGTGGATCATAAAAGGAGAGAAATGAAGCACAGATACTACTTCTACGCTGTATCCCGACACTGTGCAATCAGTGCAATCATAGAGCTGGGGGTTTCACTGCAATGACTGCCAGTGTTCCAGAGAACAGCTGCCCCCGCTGTGTCTGAATGGGGTGGTAGTGCCCATGTCGGTCCATTTACTTCTATGGGACTGACATAGACAGCCCTGTCAGTCCCACAAAAGTCAATGAAGTGGTGGGCTGATGTGCACTACACTCCATCCAGACAGTGAAATTGGTGACCCCCACTCTCGAATTCGCTGGTGGTCCCAGGGTTAAAGGGTCACTCCAGGCAAAGACTAAAAATTAATCCTCAAGTCAAAGTCAGGGGGTTATACAGGGAACACCAGCCTGCTGAGGGGGCTTTGTACAGGGCAGAGCTGATGAGGATCTGCAGTCCTCTGACCCTAAACCCCGGCAATCATGTGATCGCCGGGTCTAAACTGCACAACGCGCCGCTCACCTGTGTGAGGAGAAGGCAGAAGTTTAATGAATGGCGCCATTACAGAGGTCCCCTGCTAGGCCACAGCTGAAAGCCTGTGTTGCCGTAACAAGAGAGCAGTGCTGTCCCGAGCCACTTCAGAATCAGTATCAGGGTTGCCAAATATCCCAAAATTTCTGGACAGTCCGTAAAAATAGATTACTTTTTTCCTGCGTCCGTGAAATAAAATCAGTGATTTTTTTTTGAGACTGGTGGTACTTGACTAGATTATCTTGGTGGCAATTATCAGCATTTTACAGCTCACAGATGAGTTCTTATGAGTATACTGAGCTATAGACATGGATTTCAGGGGTGGCCAACCTGTGGCTCTTGAGCCGCATGCAAGTCTTTGCTTCTTCAAGTGCGGCTCTAGCTGTGGAGCCAGGGAGCAGTCAGGCCGGCTCACTCTCCACCCCATGCTCAGATCTCTTTCCCTGATCGGGCACCGTTGCTACTTTGCAGTTCCAGCTCACTCTCTACTACATCCTGATGCACACAGTGTGAGAACGTAGTATGTGGAGACACTCACTATGACCTGACGTTGTGCTCATCGGGTCACAGTGGAGAACGTGTCAGACCTGCAGAGTAGGAGCCCAGTGCCTGATCAGGAGAGGGAAGAGATTTTTTTTAAATCATAGAACTGAGCATGGGGGTCTGATCTAAGCACAGGAGGTTCTGATCTGAGCTTGATGGGGGGGGGGGTCCTGATCTGAGCAATGGGGTTCTGATCTGAGCAATGAGGGTCTGATCTGAGCAATGGGGGTGGTCAGATCTGAGCATGGGGGGAGATCTGAACATGGGGGGTCAGATCTGAGAAAGGGGAGATCTGTGCATGTCTGAGTTGTCTGATCCGAGCATTGGAGGTCTGATGAGGTTTGGGGATCTTATTTTAGGTCAGATGAGGATTGGTGATCCGAGTCTGATGAAAAATATATTTTTTATTTTTTTCTCTGCTAATGAAAAATAAGAAAAATATATTTTTATCAGACCTCCGATCAGATGAAAAATAAAAAAAATTCTCTTATTTTTCTTTGTTAAAACCTAGGTGCATCTTGTAGGGTGAAAAATACAGTGACTCGTGTGTAAATGTATAGCTTTAACTTTAATCCATAACTCTTGGTAGTCATACTTTTTTTTTTTTGGGCTCTTTGTGTCTGTAAGGTTGGCCACCCCTGGATTACTTATAATCCATTATGGTTTTCCAAATTGTCTTTAACATTTTTTGGATGTCCATGATTTTGAAATAAGTTGTCCATTAAAAAAAAAAAAATGTTTGTTTGGCAACCCTGGTTAGTATAGAGCAGTGGTGCACAACCTGCGGCCCCCAGAGCCAAGGTTTGCGGCCCCCGTCCTGCTGGGCAGAAACACAGCTGATCGTGCGCCGCACAATTGCAGGATTACAGCTCCTGCTCCCACACTGTAGCAGGAGGGGTCCCCGGCTGTCAGAGACAGCACGAGACCCGAGGAGAAGGCAGATGCAGTGTATCAGCACTTCTGCCTTCTCCTCACACAGGTGAGCGGCGCGCTGTGCAGTTTAGACCCGACGATCACGTGATCGCCGGGTGTCAGGGGCAGAGGACTGCAGAGCCTCATCAGCTCTGCCCTGTACAAAGCCCCCCTCAGCAGGCTGGTTTTCCTTGTAACTGGGGCTCCTTTGGATGCTTCAGTTACAGAGGAAATAGTGCAAAAAAAAATAAAGTCTGTGTCCCCAAAGGTCTTTTATGGACCTTATGGGGACAAATTAAGTGGCAAATATATATATTAAAAGTAAAAAAAAAATATGAAAACACAATAAAATAAAAAAAAACACAAAAAAAAAAAAAAGTCAGTGTCCCCCAGAGGTCTTTAAAAGACCTCTTGGAGGACATACAGTGCTGCAAAAAAATATATAAATAAATAAAAAGAAATATATAGAAAGGAAAAAGTGCAAAATAAAATTGTTCACTGACATATTATGTGGCAAAAATATATTTAAAAAAAAAATAATAAAGTGATGATAAAAAAAAAAAATTGTAATATACATAAAAGAAAAAAAAACGCCCACCGCAACCAAAACCATTACAATTATCACCCCATTCATGTGAAACAGTACATATTGTATAATAAAATGATCCAACACATATAATAATTTGCATATTTAAATAATGAGCTATAGTTTGAATAAAAATTACTTTAAAAAAAAATAAAATAATAATAAAAATTTCGGTACGGTTTCCCCCTAATAAAACTAAAAAAAATATTAAAAATCCCTCTGTTATGTAATAAAAAGTTGCAAGTTATTTTGGTAGTCCAAAAAATAAAAAATAATAAAGTGTTTGAACCACGTGTGCCAAATCACAAAAAAGTTACTGGTCATTAAGGCCTTTTCAGGCCTGCCCATTTAACGGTTAAAAATTAAGTGCTTTCCCGGCTAGTAAGGCCTCATACACACGACCGTACCTTTTTTTTTAGTCCGCAGAACACCAGCCATGTGTGTTCTGCATTTTGCAGAATGGAGTAACTTTTGTGGCCCCATTGAAGAGAATAGGTCTGCATCGAAGCCACAAAAAATGCGGCTCAGATGCGGACTGAAACAATGGCCGTGTGCGTGAGCCCTCAGGGAAAGTGCTTACTAGTTATTGCAGGGCACCTACAGTATATCTGGGGGTGCAGGAGATGGTAATAACCAGTGAGCGCCATCCTCTGCAGTGAAGTAAAGTGCTTACTGGTTATTGCAGGGCACCTACAGTATATCTGAGGGTGCAGGAGGCGGTAATAACCAGTGAGCGCCGTCCTCTGCAGTGAAGGAAAGTGCTTACTGGTTATTGCAGGGCACCTACAGTATATCTGGGGGTGCAGGAGGTGGTAATAACCAGTGAGCGCAGTCCTCTGCAGTGAAGTAAAGTGCTTACTGGTTATTGCAGGGCACCTACAGTATATCTGGGGGTGCAGGAGGCGGTAATACCCAGTGAGCGCCGTCCTCTGCAGTGAAGTAAAGTGCTTACTGGTTATTGCAGGGCACCTACAGTATATCTGAGGGTGCAGGAGGTGGTAATAACCAGTGAGCGCCGTCCTCTGCAGTGAAGGAAAGTGCTTACTGGTTATTGCAGGGCACCTACAGTATATCTGGGGGTGCAGGAGGCGGTAATAACCAGTGAGCGCCGTCCTCTGCAGTGAAGTAAAGTGCTTACTGGTTATTGCAGGGCGCCTATAGTATATCTGGGGGTGCAGGAGGCGGTAATAACCAGTGAGCGCCGTCCTCTGCAGTGAAGTAAAGTGATTACTGGTTATTGCAGGGCACCTACAGTATATCTGGGGGTGCAGGAGGCGGTAATAACCAGTGAGCGCCGTCCTCTGCAGTGAAGTAAAGTGCTTACTGGTTATTGCAGGGCACCTACAGTATATCTGGGGGTGCAGGAGGCGGTAATAACCAGTGAGCGCCGTCCTCTGCAGTGAAGTAAAGTGATTACTGGTTATTGCAGGGCACCTACAGTATATCTGGGGGTGCAGGAGGCGGTAATAACCAGTGAGCGCCGTCCTCTGCAGTGAAGTAAAGTGCTTACTGGTTATTGCAGGGCACCTACAGTATATCTGGGGGTGCAGGAGGCAGTAATAACCAGTGAGCGCCGTCCTCTGCAGTGAAGTAAAGTGCTCACTGGTTATTGCAGGGCACCTACAGTATATCTGGGGGTGCAGGAGGCGGTAATAACCAGTGAGCGCCGTCCTCTGCAGTGAAGTAAAGTGCTTACTGGTTATTGCAGGGCGCCTATAGTATATCTGGGGGTGCAGGAGGCGGTAATAACCAGTGAGCGCCGTCCTCTGCAGTGAAGTAAAGTGCTTACTGGTTATTGCAGGGCGCCTATAGTATATCTGGGGGTGCAGGAGGTGGTAATAACCAGTGAGCGCCGTCCTCTGCAGTGAAGTAAAGCTCTCATTTGTGAATACAAGGCAGGAAGGAAACGTCGCCAAAGGAGTTTCCTAGTTAAAATTATTTTTAACAAGTTCCTACAGCATAGTCCCTAAAACAGAAGATTCCTACTTTCCTGCTCCATACTGCTCTCGCCGTCTCCATCTTCGGGTCCCGGAGCACCTCTCCAGAAAATGACTGACTTTAGCGGTGACACTCTGCTTGTGGCCACATCACCACTGAAGCCAGTCATTGGCTGGAGAGGTACAAGTGACTATGCCCATATCCAACCGGATGTAAACAGTCCCGGGACCAGAAGATGGAGACAGCAGGAGCGGCAGGGAGCAGGAAAGTATGAATCTTCTGTATCAGGGCCATGCTGCAGGAACGTGTTAAAAATCATTTTTTTACCAGGAAATCTCTAAGCCCCTGTTACATGGCACAATATTCAGGACAATTACTAGGAACAAGTCTTCATAGGAACGCTCATTCCTGATATCTGGCGGTATAATCGTGCCGCTAATCAGCCGATAAACAAGGAATCACTCGTTTTGACGGCTAATTTGCATATTTTTATCAAAATGAAAGATGTACAGTTACCATCAGCACATCTCACCGTGTAATCAGGAATGTGCTGCCGATAATCGATAAAAGTGAATGAGGGAGGAATTACTGTGGTACAGTGGTAGTGATCATTCCTGGGTAATAGGCTGATGCAGGCATGCTCAACCCGCGGCTCTCCAGCTGTTGTAAAACTACAACTCCCACCATGCCCTGCCGTAGGCTGATAACTGTAGGCAGTCTGGGCATGCTGGGAATTGTAGTTTTGCAACAGCTGGAGGGCATCAGGTTGTCCATCCATATGTAGATATGTGCTAAATGGTGTTGCTGGGATAGCCCCTTTAACAGCATGGGTTTAAAGGAAACCTATCATATCGAAAATGGTGTCTGAGATGCAGGCAGCATGTTATCGAGCAGGAGGAGCTGAACAGATTTGATATATGGTTTTATGGGGAAAGATTCAGTAAAACTTGTAATCTATACAATTAAATTCCTGCTCATTCTGGGCTTTGACGTTGAGGAGGCGGAGCTATCCGTGATTGACAGCTACCTCTGTATACACAGTCATAGAGGGAAGGCTGTCAATCGCTAATAGGACCGCCTCCTTTACTTCAAAGCCCAGAATGAGCAGGAATATGAATATAAATATAAATGACAGTTTTACTGAATCCTTTCCCATAAACCTATATATTATTCTGCTCAGCTCCTCCTGCTCTATAACATGATGCCTGCAAATTATTCAGCATTTTCATAATGACAAGTTCCCTATAACAATACAACAAGTGTCAAGGGATCCCAGTTCTCCCGATAGGTTAGAATTCCAAAATCTCCAAAATGTCTATGAGTTGAAAAGTCAGTTTAGACTTTTTATGTACCGTATATACTCGAGTATAAGACGAGTTTTTTGGCACATATTTTTGTGCTCAAAAAGCCCCCTCGTCTTATACTCGAGTCTAGTCTAGCTCCGGTAATAGCAGGCAGTGCGGGGGGCGGCGCTCACTCATTGACGTCACGCGCCTGCGCCGCCTAGTGGGAGCAGGCGCGTGACGTCCGTAAGTGAGCGCCGCCCCCCGCACTGACTGCTATTACCGGAGCTAAGACAAAGTACCGGTAAGATATCCAAATAATCAGAGTAAAGAGCTCAGCAATGAGCGATGATTAAAGTTAAAGTACGGCAGTTACTGATTACGGTAGTTTATAAATATACTGCTGTGAGCGTTGGGGAGGGGGATCTGTGGATGGCACTGTAGGGGGATCTGTGGATGGCAGTGCCATCCACAGATCCCCCTACAGTGCCATCCACAGATGCCCCCTCCCCTAAACAGTGCCATCATGACACTGTTTAGGGGAGGGGGGATCTGTGGATGGCACTGTTTAGGGGGGAGATCTGTGGATGGCACTGTTTAGGGGGGAGATCTGTGGATGGCTCCCTATATTTAATGCAGAGTGTGTGTGTGTATATAATGCACACACTCTGCATTAAATACAGGGAGTCAGAGTCAGACTCCCATCAATCTGAGTCACCCTCTTGCAGATGTGTGTATATAATGTAGAGTGTGTGCATTATATACACATACACTCTGCATTATAGCTGCATTTCCCACCCTAGTCTTATACTCGAGTCAATAATTTTTCCCTTTCTTTGGGGTAAAATTAGGGGCCTCGGCTTATACTCGGGTCGGCTTATACTCGAGTATATACGGTATATATAGCATCTTTGGAGAACACGTTTCTATATCTAAGGTTTGGCGTCTAGTTCCACAAATTGTTTTAGCTAGACTTTAGAGGACACAACCATTTAAATAAGGAACACAAAACATGTAGAAAAAAAATATATATATATATATATCACATCTGAGTTTACATTTATTCCCTCATTACCTAAAAGAGAGAAAAAAAAAATAAAAAAAATAACTTCTTCCACAGTCTGCTTCGAGAAATCCCAGAGGTCCTTGCCATTGAGCAGATTTGGGGGTTGCAATGCCCATTCACTCTTTATGTACTGCGGCCATTATGTAAAAAGAATAAAACACTGCCTTTATACTGCCAAGCCACAATGACTCTTCATACATCAAAGCATTTACACCATGAGCAGTTTTTACTTCCAAAATTATTCAAGCTGAGGGCAAAGAGACAACAATTCATACACCCTAATTACATCTAATTATCTGTTCCCTTGTAGGACAAAGCCATCAGCTATGTGAATTTCTCACAGCCTCTGCATGCCCTGTCCATCCCGCTTGACACTGCGTTATTTCAATAGCAGTGGCTTCTTGTCTGCGGCCAATATGAAGTTTGTCCAGGTAAACTAATTATGCTCCCATAAACATTGCTAGAACTGAATAGGAATTTCTTGGTACATTTGTCGAATCCCAGGGAGCTCCACCTGGTTAAAATGACCCTCAACACACTCTTGTTGTAGCTTCTCCCTTGGCTTTCTATTCATGAGCTCAATGAAATGTTTATTGGATTAAAGACTCTCTCCCCAGACCTCCACGATGGCTTGTGATAAAGAACTTAAAAAGTCCTTTTAACTGGCTTACAGTTCTTTCTGGGATGTGATTAAAATTTAGGGGAAGACACTGAAGAACAAGTGTTTCACATTACATCAGGACTCCCTCTTACTGAATGCCATTTACTGTACATTTCTAAAGCGGGCACATCCCATCAAACGGAAAAAATAAATAAATGAGAGGATGATGCTTTATATAAGAGGTGAATTCTCATCCGGTTGGAGGTTTCTCGTAAAATATTTAAGCATTCCCACAAAGGATTATCCATTCCAAAATATGTTCTTTAGGATTAGCATTACTAGTTCTAACGCTAAGATTACTTTCACACTAGCGTTTTTACTGGATCCGGCGGGGTTCAGCAAAAACGCTTCCGTTACTGATAATACAACCATCTGCATTCGTTATGAACGGATCCGTTTGTATTATCTTTAACATAGCCAAGACGGATCTGTCATGAACACCACTGAAAGTCAATGGGGAACGGATCCATTTTCGATTTGCTCCGCAACCCATGACGGCAAGAAGAACGCAGCTTGCTGCGCTTTGCTCTCTGGTATGGGAACGCAACCAATCGGAACGGAATGCATTTTGGAGCATTTCGTTCTGTTCAGTTCTGTTTTGTCCCCACTGAGAATGAATAGGGACAAAACGGAAACGTTTTTCCTCCGGTATTGAGAACCTCTGCCAGATCTCAATACAGGAAAATATAAACGCTATATGAAAGTAGCCCCAATCTGGCAATCTGGAGACGTTTTCCCTCCAGCGTGGTTGTGCTAGATCAAAAAGACACGGGGGAAAATATGTTATGACCGGTGTTGTGTAAAGCGGCATTCACATGATTGTATACGTTTTGCGGTTCGCATTTGTTGTGTGATCTGCATTTTCCAGACATATTCTATCTTTTTGTGGAACTGACATACGGATGCAGAAGGCACACGGATGATCGGTGTTCTTTCTGCTCCCGTATGTCTGTTCTGCAAAAAGATAGAACATGTTCAATAATTGGCTGCAAAATGCAGACCCTGGACCCATTGAAGTCAATGGGTCTGCAAAAAATATGGATGCAACACGGACAACTTATGGTACTTGCGAACTGCAAAATACATACAGTAGTGTGCATGAGGCCTAAGCTAGTCTTAATTAGTTAAGAGGCGCAAATATCAGAATTTAAATCTACTCCAACCAAGAGATTGAAGCATTTTTCCCGGTATTGAGCTTCTATGACTGATCTCAATACCGGAAAGCTAAACCGCTAGTGTGAAAGTAGTCTAACCCTGCCTGGTGTCACGGCCTCTGTTGTGTTCGCCGTGAAACGGTTGCCGTACATGCTGTTGCCTGCGGCAACGTGTGTGTAACGGCCTCTATTGTGTTTGCCGGTTGCCGTGCATGCTGTTGCCAGCGGCAACGTGTGTTTGTTGCAGCATGTAGGTGCCTGCCCCTTTTATCCTGCTTCCCTTCCCTGTTTGGTGCTGGAGGGGTTAACTATCTGGCTGGTGGGGATCTAGGCGTGTCCTGGGTGTAGCCTCTTGGCTCTTTATATCCTGGTGTTGTGAGTCTGAGGTTGCCCTCCAGCCTTTGTGTTATGGCTCGTTCACACGACCGTGGCGTTTTTTTGCGGTCCGCAAATTGTGGATCCGCAAAAAAAAGGATGCCTCCCATGTACCTTCCGCAATTTGTGGAACGGAACAGGAGGCCCATTATAGAAAAGCATATTCTTGTCCGCAAAACGTTAAATGTTATTTCAAGGCAAAGGATTTGTGAGACTGGGAAAAGTGTGACGGCATTAACTGTGATTGATAGGTCTAATGGGGAGGGGGTAATGGGGTTGATTGAGAAGGTGGAGAGATTACAAATTCAGTTTTCTCTCTATGTTGTCCCTCTAAGTAGGAGGGAATCAAGGATATAGCTGAAGACTCTGGATAGCAGAGAAGTTACATCTTGGCCAGAGTTAAATTTGAGTGTCATCAGCGTTAGGGCTCGTTCAGACGACCGTGCTGTTTTCTGTGGTTAGCAAATTGCGGATCCGCAAAAAACGCATGCCGCCCGTGTGCCTTCCGCAATTTGCGGAACGGAACAGGAGGCCCATTATAGAAATGCGTATTCTTGTCCATAAAATGGACAAGAATAGGACAGGACTCAAAATTTTTGCAACGGGCCACGGAACGGAGCAACGGATGCGGACAGCACACAGCATGCAGAAAACGGCCCGTATACGGAACGCAAAATTTGTTCGTGTGAACGAGCCCTTAGCTGGAGTGTTGCTCCTTTCCTGGATATACCATCTGTCCAGTGGGGGGCCTCCTAGCTAGACACCGATGTCACCATGATGTCTCCCCTTTGTTCCCTCTGTCCTTTTCCCATCTTCACTTGTTGTATTGTTTGGTGTGGTTGGTGTTTTGGGTGTGTGTTCAGTGTTCCATGTCTGGTTTGTTTGGTGTTGAATTCCAGCATGGCTGCTAGACATTTCCACTGTCTATCTGTCGTCCCTCCGGAAGGGAGTTTCTGGGTTCCCCGGAGGGGGAACTCACAAGTCGGTGAGTAGCTCTGCCTGGGGCTGCCATGCTTCCTGTCTGCATGGGGGTCCAGTGGTTGTTGTGATCGCGGCAGGTAAGTGCATGTTTCTGGGCTCTTACCTGCCAATCCAGTGGCTGTTCACTGGCTGTCCCTTTCCTTGTAGCTAGGTCAGTGCAGACTCCTGTTCATCCGCGTCTGGGATGAACAGGTCGTCTCCTGCTCCTAACCTTATTGTAGGGATCTTCAGGGAGACTCAGGGTCAGAGGTTCCTGTATATGAGCCCACCTACCATCTGAGTCTGCTCATACAGTTAGGAGTCAGGGCCAGGATTAGGGCGGCTTTAGGAGGTGACCTGCTCCCTTTTCCTGGTGTCCAAGCCTAGCTGCTTCCCTGTTCTCCTACGCTATATGGCGGGGAGTTTTCCCCCACTCCGCACCGTGACACCTGGCCTACTTTTTACAAATCTCAGAACAGGGGCAAATGTCACAAATTTCAGCACAAACTGGGACTTACTAGAAAACAGGTGTAGGAGCTTAATCTTTAATATCTCCAATGACTGTAGTGCTTTCCGATCTCGCATGTTGACAAGTTCATGCCACATTGGGCCAATGGTGTGCCAGATAGCCAAAGTATCATCAGTTGTGTTTGGCATGATGTACATGTTTGGGATGTCACAGAAAACCTATACTGTTCTTCTGGCAACCTAGGTCAATTAATAGTTAAAAAGGACACTACCATCAAAACATTTTTACATAGTAATAATCTATATGTAAATATTGTGCATTATATAATACAAAAAACAAGTGGATGGTTTCCTGGACATAAGTGTTTTACATCACTTTATGTATTCTACTTCTTATCCTGGCTCTTTAACTTTGTTTAGACTTTCAGCACAGCAAACAGTCTCACTTGACTTTTAGGCTAGAGTACATGACGACATTTTTTATGATATGGTGTCGCACTGCAACATGCTGAGACTGCGACACAAGATGGATTTTTTTGCGACTGTCGCGTTGCAGTATGTCACAGTGCGACACCATAGACTATCATTATAAAAATCAATGTCGCACGACACATGTTGCAGTGTAGTTGTGCCTTATGTGTCGCGCGACACATGTCGGCATGCAGCGCTAGCCTTAGTCAGACCATTCACTGTGGCAGGAGAGGGAATAAGAGCATCACACATTACACTGGTAAGTGCAATGATCTTCTGTGGGCATCTTTATCTAGACCCATCAAAAGAACAATAGAGATTTTATACTGTAATTCTACCAATCTACTATTATAGTAACATATGACATCTTTCTCTTGAAGCAGCAGTAAACTAACAATGGGTTACGCATCTATATAGAGTGTTTTTTCGCTCTCTCTCTGTGCTGACTGCTAAGAAGGACAATGCTTTGCAGTTAATATTCAATGGCACAGGGTTGGCAAAATGAAAAAACAGTCACTACACTCTACGCAAAATGAAAAAAGTCACTGATGACGTCACTACGCTTATCACATGGTCCGTCACATGATCCATCACTATGGTAAACAAAGATCATGTGATGGACCATGTGATGAGCGCAGTGACGTCATCAAAGGTCCTTTTCCTGTGCACAGCAAAGAAGAAGACAGAAGAGAAGCCGGGCTGTGCGAATAAGTGGATTAAGGCGAGTTAAATTTTTATTATTTTTTTTTTTTAACCCCTCCAGCCCTATTGTACTATGCATTCTATTATTTTCCCTTATAACCATGTTATAAGGGAAAATAATAAAATCTACACAACACCTAACCCAAAGCCGAACTTCTGTGAAGAAGTCCGGGTTCGGGTCTGGGTACCAAACATGCCGATTTTTCTCTTGCGCGTGCAAAACGCATTACAATGTTTTTCACTTGTGCGGAAAAATCACGCATTTTCCCGCGACGCACCCACATCTTATCCGGGCAAAAAACATGACGCTCGTGTGAAAGAGGCCTTACAGTGTTCAGCGCAACTACCGATGCCCACATTGGACGCACGTGGCATCGGTAGGAGGCCCGGAAGTACGAGCTTCTGGGTTTTTGCGCATTTAGATCTCACTTGATCACAGCATCCAAAGCCGGCCATGGTGCTCGCTGCATGTGCGAGCGGGCGCCATGTTTACACATCGCTACAGCGCCGTACATGTACGGCGCTGGTAGCGAACAGGTTAAACCAAATAAACCTTTCTTGCTTGTGTGTAGTTTTTTTACAAGAGGATTTAGAAAGCACCTCAACTGTATCTTTTGGATAAACCATAAGGCCTCTTTCACACGAGCAAGTTTTCCGAGCGGGTGCGATCCGTGAGCGCATAGCACCCGCACTGAAACCTGACCCGTTGCGTTTTTTCACGCATCAGTTCTGCGCTTTGTGATATATTTATTTAACAGAAAAAACTGAAAAAGACACTGCGCAGGTGCGGAGATCGGATGGATGTTCTGTAGTTAGCCGCGCTTGCGCACTGGGCCATAGTTTTTCCCTACTCTAAGGCTGGTGAGGCTCTCCGGTGCATGCGCAGTGTCTCGGTGTCCAGCTGAACTCCGCTGTGAGATTTCCCTAAACCGTTGTTTTGCGCATGCGCAGATCGGCACAACTCCGGCACGCCTCCTCACGTCATTTCCGGTGCGACCGCAAGTTACGAGGTAGGGAAATCTCACGAAGTAGGGTAATGTAACGTTACACCGGCGGTAGATACGTGGTGACTAATCAGGATATGCTACCGGCAAACAATGATTTAGTATGGGGACAAGTGATGCCATTAGCGATCACTCTTCCCCATACTCTGGAGTTGATGGCTGCTTGTAATAGCAGCGTTCTCCTCCACTAACGAGCAGGCGATTGCGGGAAGGAACACTTCCTTCCAGACAATCCCCTGCATAATCTGCCTGACTAATACAGGCTTCACAAAGTCAGACAACAAATTAATAGCAAACACAGGTGCACTCTGCCGTCTTACTAAACCCTCAAACTGATTTTAAAATTGAGAGATTATTCAACATGTTCTACGATGTAGGACATGTCTGAGCAGTGGCGTACACACAATCCATAGGGCCCCTATGCGAAACTGATCCATGGGCCCAAATGGTGTACAAATGAATGGCCATCTATGTAATCAATGGACATGCCATGTTGGCAGGAGCCACCCCGATACTGGCTCTCCTTTCTGCCACGCAGAGCAGGAGACCTTTTGCCCTACAGCATTTAGGGGTCCAAACAGAGCATATATACAAGAGTTTATAGTGTTGAGACAATGCCACGTTCACATATAACTATAATTTCCGTTACGGAATAGGCCTGCAAACCCACAATGACAGCTGCATGTGTAAATTTTTGCATTACCAAGATTCAAGTATGCAGAAGAATCTGGAAAAACAATCTATGGGAAAAGAGAACATGCCTCAGATCTGTGATCAGTTTTTTCTGCATGTGTGGAACCATAAATCTGAACAAATCCGTTATACTGGATCGTGGCCTAACTGGTTAAAGCAAAACGGTAAGATTTCAACAAGACTGGTGTTCATGGAGGAGCTAAAATAATTTTGAAAGGTGTAAAATGGCATATTCTTTTTCAGAAGATCTTTCAATAGATTGGGGATTTAATAGACAAACACACTTGTTAAGTGGCTCGACTTACCTTTAAAACGGCAATGAAGGGCACAAAGTTAACTCTCTGAAGTCCATTCTTATAAAGGTCTGGAAAAGACAAGTGTTATTAAAATTTCTATTTCGTTGCAATAACAGTACTACTTAAACTATACCAGGGGATGCTCTTGCTCTTGTCTAGGGATCACACTGACAGATTGTACTACTTGAAAGACATGCAAAATTATTTATGGCATATAACAAAAATAACCAAATCCTAGAATAACAGATCCCAACACAAAGATTCGATCCCATAAAAAAAAATACTTTATTTTCCAAAATTAAAAGATTCCAGCATGGATCACAGCATGGAAGAAAGCTACACGTTTTGGATTACAAATCCATCAAGGCTTACTTCTAAAAACTAATACAGAGCAATTTAAAACACACAGGGGGATTAATCAAAGGTAAAAAATTTTGCAAATTATTGTGCACGCCATATTTGCTCCGTAATTTGCGACTTTTTATGTACCATAGGTATTGATAAACTATCTGAGTTGGAGGCTCTGAATGAACCACTGAAGCAGATGTGATGATAGCATCTCTGGTTCACGGATAAAGTTGTTAAGGTGTATTTCTTTATTGTCCTCTAATGACATAGTATTACACTTATTTTGATCACATTAACCTTTTCCGATCCTACGATGTACATTTAAGTCATGGCAAGCAGGTCGTTCCTGCATCACAGGCACAGGAGCTTGCACCATCTGTAGTGGGAGCCGGCTGTAACGTGCAACTTGGCTCTCGCCGCAATGTCCAGAGTAATAATATTATTGTTTTTAAACTCTTATTCGATATATATGCCAAAAGAGGTTTACAGAATACAAAAACAAGTACAATAAAAATCAACTGACTGAGTGACAGACTGGTACCGAGGGAGAGAGGACCCTGCCCACGTGGGCTTACAATCTAATGTACAGTACAAGGACAGTAGGTGAAGCTGCTCATAAGACTGTGTAGTGGAAGCAGGGTTATTGTAGGCTGTTCTGAAAAGGTGGGTTTTCAGGTTGGTTTTGAAAGTTTGGATGGTGGGAGAGAGTCTGATGTGCTGGGGTAGCGAGTTCCAGAGTGTGGGGTCTTCATGGGAGAAATCTAGAATATGATTGTGTGAAGAGCAGACATGAGGAGAGAAAAGAAGGAGGTCTTCGGAGAATCAGAGATTGTGTGTGGCAATATGTTTTGGGCAGAGATGTATGGAGGGGGCAATATTTTGAACTGAATTTGATGAGCAATATGAAGCCAATGAAAGGATTGACAGGTGAAATAGTAACAGGGTGAATAGGTGAATTAACTGACAGCAGAGTTGAGGATGGACTGGAGGGAGGCAACAGTGTTAAATGGGAGGCCACAGAGAAGGATGTTGCAGTTGTTGAGGAGGGTGCTGATAAAGGCACTAGCATTTTTGATGACCCAGGGTTTAGAAAAGAGTGGCTAAGAGAAATGTTTTTGAGTAGGAGCCAGCAGAAGGTAGCAAGGATTTAGATGTGCAGTTTGAAGGACAGGGTAAAATTAAATGTTATTTCAAGGCAAAGGATTTGTGAGACTGGGAAAAGTGTGGCACCATTAACTGTGATTGATAGGTCTGATGGGGAGTGGTTAATGGGGTTGATTGAGAAGGTGCAAAGATTACTAATTTAGTTTTCTCTCTATGCTGTCCCTCTAAGTAGGAGGGAATCAAGGATATAGCTGAAGACTCTGGATAGCAGAGAAGTTACATCTTGGCCAAAGTAAAATTTGAGTGTCATCAGCGTTAAGGCGAAAGCCGTAGTTCCAGGCCAGAGGTTTAGGTGAACAGTAGGTGGGATTCCAGGATAGAATCTTGATGGACAGCAACAGAGAGAAGGTGAAATGAGGAGTTGGATGTTCCTTGTTTAGGTTTGAGGAGATCCAGGAGAGGGACAAGTCTGTGATGCAAAGAGATGAGAGGAATTGCACACAGTAATATCGTTTGGCGGTTAGTAAATCATTAGTGACTTTGTTTAAAGCGCTTTCAGTAGAGTGGTGGAAGCCAGATTGTAGGAAGTCAAAAAGAGACTTGGATGGGAGGTTGAAGGATAGCTGAAGGTGGACATGTTGTACTAGGAGTTTTGATGCAAATGAAAACAGTGAGATAGGGCAATAGCTGGACAACAAGAATGAGTTGGAAACTTAATCCCTCCTTGACCTCTGCTGTACATTGTACAGCACAGGTACAGGTCTGTAAACATGGCGCCTGCTCAGGAACGGAGTGTGCGTCATAGTCGTAAGGTTACTCCTGTTTTAAAAAGCAGACTCCTGGAGTTAATGTTAGAGATTGATGATAAAAAAAAATGAAAAAAATTAGTCCACACACAGCTCCGTAGACGTAACCATAACAAAAGTTACGGGGATCAGAATATGGCAAAGTAAATAAAAAAAATTTATTTTTATTTTTTTAAATATTAAAAACAATAAAAACGATATAAATGTGATATCACTGTAATCGTACTGACCCAGGGAATGATGGAAAAAAAGTTAAACCACATAGATAATGAAAAAAAACAAAAAAAAAAAACAAAAAAACATAAAAACTATGGCAGAATGGGGTACAATTTTTTTTTACAGCTTCCCACCATATCGTGTTCTATATTCAATGGCAGCAGTAGAAAGTGCAACTTGTCCCATAAAAAACAAGCCCTCATACAGCTACAGAAACGGAAAAATTAAAAACAGTTATGGCTCCAGTGGTTAAAAATTTTATGCAAAAAAGGAAAATTGCAGGGTATTGGATGAAGGGAGGACACCAGTGGTTAGTGGTAGTGTGAAGAGATAAGGTAGATGATGAGAATTGGGAAGGGTTCAAGTCAGATAACTGCAATCTTGTCTCCTTAACTCCAAACATGCTGCAGTCCACAGTGACCATGCAATTTAAGCAGTTAGAATGAGGTAGGGGGCTCCGGGTCCACTTGAATGGGACAAAGCCTAAATACCTAGAATAGATTAAACTACAGCAAGGTACAGTATTCTGAGTACAACCAGCCCTGGCACCCTTGTATAACCAGCTAGACGCTGCCCTGGCACCCTTGAAAAAGCTGATGGACAGAGGTGCTGGGAGTCCTAAAAACAGGCTTTCAATTTTAAGGGATGGATAAACCTCTAATAGTTAAAAAAAAAGGTCATATTTATACCAAATTAGTACCACTGAAAAATACAACTTGTCCAACAAAAAAAGCAAGACAAAAAATAATAATTATATATATATATATATATATATATATATATATATATATATCCTTTCGAATGTGATAATGTGTCCTTAAAAGGGTGTCTGACTTTAGCAAATGGCATTCATCATGTAGACAAAGTTAATACAAGGCACTTACTAATGTATTGTGATTGTCCATATTGCTTCCCTTGCTGGATTGATTCATTTTTCCATCACATTATTCACTGCTCGTTTCCAGGGATAACGACCACCCTGCAATCCAGCAGTGGTGATTGTGTCTGCACACTACAGGAAGAGGTGCCAGCCTATGCTCACTCCCATAGTCCCGGCCACCAGAGAGGCCAGCGCCTTTTCCTATAGTGTGCAAGCATGGCCACCACTGCTGGATTGAAGGTGATGGAAAAATGAATCAAGCCAGCAAAGGAAGCAATATGGACAATCACAATACATCAGTAATTGCTTTGCATTAACTTTGTCTACATGATAAATGCCTTTTACTGAAGTAAGACAATCCCTTTAAGTATTAAACTGGACTGCGTCCTTAAGGAGTTAAAATAGAATCCAAAGTAACTTTTTAATCCATTAAAAAAAATACTATCAACATAATTTATTCAGTATTTCAGTATGAGAGACCACGGTTACTCTAGTACACTTAAAAGAAGACTGTATTGATTAATCTTAAGAGGAGATTTTTACTATCATTTAAATATGGTGCTAATTAGAAAGGTAATGAAGTACAGCATTCTTCTCCAATTTCCAACTATCAAGAATATCTTATCTGCAGAGTTTTCAAAGCTTTTCTTTGAAAACTGGAAGAATAAAAAAAAGGGAGATGTAAAAACTGGGATGTTTTCACACAGCACCTATGCAAATCCTATTGTTTAATGAACATTATGAACGATCTGGGTTCACCACATGGAAACTTGCTATCTTTTAAGTATGTTTTCTACACGACGGTAGCCAAATACTGTCACGGGAGACAGAGTGTTTATATCTTCAAGCCTTAGTTTCATCTCTAAGGGACTGAGAACCTTAAAACTCTACACTGGAGAATACATTTTTAAGGAAAATGAGTATTCTTCTAGAAAGTGCAACTACTTAATATTGACAAATCTGACCATACTTTTCACAAAACATAATGGATTTCCACCAAGATACATTTTTAACTGCCTTACAAGTTGTACCGTCTGTTAAAAGGGATCTCTGTATATATAGGACTCAGACCACGGGCAGTTGCACAGAAGCCCAATCGAACTGTAAGGCCTAGGTTACATAGATTCTTTTTGTAGCGCAACCGATTTTAAATCTTGAATTGCGGTCCAAAGGAATATACTGAGTTGAATGCAATATTGTAGTCAGTAGCAGTTACTCAATAGTACATTCCAGACCTCTAAGGGTTACATAGCATCATAAATTAATATAATGCTTTGCAACCCCGTCAGTGCTGGGAGGTCAAGACGGGTGCTCCAATGTGTCGAACTCGCCTGCGCCGTGCCGTTTTCCCAGCACACAGGGCCGGCAGGAGAAGACAAAAGGCTGGCCTGTCAATCAAGGATGGCAGGGCGTGTAATAAGGTGGGAGAACTGAGCTTCTAGGAGCAGGAGCAAAGCCCCCCCCCCCCCCTCCTATAGGCTAATTTGCGTATTACATAAGTAAGAATTGTGCAGTAAGGGGGGCACCAATAAACATAACAATGGCAGAGTTAGATTCTGCTGACATTAGCACATGGCTAATGTCAGCTAGTTTAGGAGGGTTAATTCTGGTGACAGAAACCCTTTAAGGTGGATATACCGTACATGGCCCGATTGATTGTCGGGCAGATTATCAGGAATGAACGTTCCTGCGAACACTTGCTAATGACCCATCTAAATGTGCCACCAATCTTGTTCATCAGGTGGTCCTGTCATTTGTGCAGGCACCTAAATTATTGTTTCTGGGCACCATATTGTGTTATCTAAACAGCGATCTGCTGCCCAGAAACAATGCAGCTGTAAGAGGATGAGCGATGGCAATAGCGACCCCTCGTTCTCATACAGTGAAGGCGATCGCTGCATGTTAATGCGACAATCTCCTTCACTGAACGAGCAGCCGACTGTTGGGAAGGAACGCTTCCTTCCCGACAATCGGATGTCACATTGTGCAGTGTGAACCTGCCTTTAGCTTTGAATGATTAATAAAGTATTTCTGGGCACAGACTCTTGTCCTATATCTTACAGTGAAGGGACAGAATATTTTGAAATGAAACAAGAGGTTTCTAATAAGTCGTTTTGTTGTTGTTTTTTGTTGCCCTTTTTTGTCACTCCCCCCAGCCTTCTATTTTTACATCATAGAGTTACATAATGTAAAAGATACAACGATGGACACTAAATAAAGAAAGACTGAAGCCCTGATTTAATCAAACTGGTTTTGTCTTGATTTTGGAGTAAAATAAGTCAGTTTCCGGAATCCAGCTGTTTTGTGGGTGTTCCTATGGAGCATGTTAGTTTTTGGCCTTATTTATCATAGGAAAAGTTACAAAGAATTCTCTCAATTGCACTCCACTCCTGATTCGCCATTGGTATAGTAGGTCAAATCAAGTCAGACTGTAATAGTTTGCCTATGCTAAATTTACCAAGTGCTTTGGGCAGGGCCGGCGTCATAACCCGGCATCCCCGGGCAAGTGCCGGGGCCCAATGCTCCTGGGGGGGC
Organism: Bufo bufo; assembly: GCF_905171765.1. Classification (NCBI taxonomy): domain Eukaryota; kingdom Metazoa; phylum Chordata; class Amphibia; order Anura; family Bufonidae; genus Bufo; species Bufo bufo. The sequence continues at coordinate 335,152,460 of NC_053392.1, read as the reverse complement.
CCACTGAGCTGCTATGAGCACTTCCATCAATACAGATGGGAGCTCTCACTGCTGTCATTTCACATACGCAGTACCCCTCTGGTGGGCCCTCTGAGCTGCAGAGACTCAGGACACGCCCCCTCTACACAGGACAAGTGCTGCCTGAGGAGACTGGAGAGAGACCGCACGGCTGGAGCTGGAGCAGAGAAGTGTGAACACAGTCTGTGAGTGAGTCTGCACTGTGACTGGCTCTTCTCTGTGGGACAGAAGGAAAGGGGGGGACACTGCTGCTTCATTCTATTTAGTTGTGTTACTGTTTTATTAAGCTGATTGTCTCCATGACACCTGCCCCCCCCCCCCCCCATATCCTGTCCTATATCACCCTCATGTAGCCCCTGCTGTCTCCTTTCCTCCCTCATGTATCCAGGGCTCCTGTCCCACCCTCCTATCTCCTATTGCTGCCCTGCACAGACCTCCTGCCACTACTTGTATGAATCCCCCTCAGAGCCCCTTCAACCTACTTGCTGTGTCCACCCCTCCTGTCCATCCAGGGCCCCGGGCCCCTGTCTCACTCCTCTGCCTCTCATTATGGTGGCATCTGAACCGCATTCACCATAAGGACCTTCTAACATCACAGGGTCATGTGACTGTGCCCCCCACCCCGTACTGTGCCCCTTTATACCCTGCATTGTGCCCTCTTACCACACTCTGTGCAGTGCCCATAGTCATTCCCTGTACTGTGCCCTCTTATACCCTTTTATCCGGTCACTGTATGGTGGTTTTATCCTTGTATGGCGGTGTTATCACTATATGGCGGTGTTATCACTATATGGCGGTGTTATCACTGTATGGCGGTGTTATCACTATATGGCGGTGTTATCACTATATGGCGGTTTTATCATTGTATGGCGGTGTTATCACTATATGGCGGTGTTATCATTGTATGGCGGTGTTATCACTATATGGCGGTGTTATCACTATATGGCGGTGTTATCACTGTATGGCGGTGTTATCACTGTATGGCGGTGTTATCACTGTATGGTGGTTTTATCCTTGTATGGCGGTGTTATCACTATATGGCGGTGTTATCACTATATGGCGGTGTTATCACTATATGGCGGTGTTCTTACTATATGGCGGTGTTATCACTATATGGCGGTGGTATCCAATAACTGGATGGCCATAACTGTATCCCTTTCTGCCCACACCACTTTTTTTAGACCTGGCATGAGCGGGAAAAGATACAGATTGCGGTGTTAAGGACCTTTGCGCCACATCTGTGTCAGAAATACGCCTAATATAGACGTATTTCTATATAATAAATGACCCCCTAATCGTATGATTATTCGGGGGGTGGGGCTAATATCTTTATATTATATAGATTCTAGTGTATTATACTGTGCCCTGTATTTCCCAGTAGAAAATGATCCTTGGGAAGCACAGTCCTCATCCCTGACCACCAGGACCAGGGAGCACTCTGTCAGTACATGGCGGCCTCCCCTCTCCGCCATGCTGCTCCGCTGTGTACTGGTGCTTATTATGACACTAGGGCTGGGTTCACATCACATTTTTGCCATCCATTTAATGCATACTGAAAATGTATGCATTGACAGATGCCTCAGACTGATGCCGTACAGTGACTTCCGTTCACCATACAGTTCCATGGTAAAAAAACATATACGTTAACGTATGCATTTTTTACTTGACTCTGCAGGATACAAAAACGTGGAGTGCTGCACATGTGTATACATCAAACCGATAGGAAAAACGTAATGTGAACACACGTTGGGGGGGAGGGGGGCGTACTAAATTTTGCTGTGGGGCCCAGTCAGTTCTAGCTCCATCCCTGCACATCTCCTTCCCTCCTCCAGGCCTGGCTCACTGCTGCAGCGGGCCGCTGTAGAGAAGGAGCGCAGGGAGCTGCGGTTAGTGAATGACAGGACCACCAGCTCCCCTGCAATGATAGGTATGTGAGGGGGCCACTGGGGGGTCATTCATCACACTGTGAGGGTCCCTTACACAGTATAATGACTCCCAGTGCCCCCCATTTAGTATAATGATCCCCATTGACCCTCCATTTAGCATAATGACCACCAGAGCCCCCATTAAATATAATAACCCCTCGTGCCCCCTCCATACAGTATAACCCCCAGTGTGGGGGCGACTGGGGGTCATTATTTTGAATGGAGGGCCACTGTGGGGTCATTATACTGTGAGGGCCCTTTACATAGTATAATGACCCCCAGTGTCCCCCATTTAGTAATGATCACCAATGACCCTCCATTCAGTATAAATACCCCCAGAGCCCCCTCCATACAGTATTCCCCCAGTGTGGGGGCTACTGGGGGTCATTATTCTAAATGGGGGCGACTGGGGGTTATTATTCTGAATGCAGGGCCACAGGTGGTCATTATACAGTGGGGGGGGGGGGGGAATTGGGGGTTCATTATACTGTGTGAAGGGCCACTAGTAGTCATTATACTGTATAGGGGCCACTGGGGGTCATTATACCGTGTAGGAGCCACAGGGGGACATGTCAATGTAAAAAAATGCCTCATGGGGGCCCACTGGGATTTATCGCCCAAGGGCCCACATGAACCTGGAGCCGGCCCTGGCTTTGGGCCACTTTCATAAATCTGGCTCACAGACCATTATCTTTATGCAAATAGCCAAATATAAAGACAAACTTCAATATGTCACCCGTTGATAAATCAGGGCCTGAGAGCCTGAGTCTTTTAGCTTTCGAAAACTGCATTGAAAACCTGAACATAGAAATCCCAGCAGGAGATGTGCTACCCACAACAATGCAAACCGTACAGGGATGAACGATCCCTATGCTTATCTTCTAGCACATATGATGGAACTTGAGATGGAGCCTCCAATGCAGATGTGAGCACAGTCTAAGTAGGACTCCTAAAGGCTATGGACACCTTTTTTTTATAATTGCATTTTACTCATTTTGGGCTAAAAATAAATTTTAAATTGGTCTTTATTAAAAATATTGAGCTGTTCTGTCACAAAAGGTTAACTGTTTTTCTTGCTGTGTGAATCCTACTTTGATTATTACATTGTGCTGGTCATCTAATAACCCTTATCTCTAATTTACTAAGAGGTCATAAACACTTATTTAAAGGGTTGTCTAACTTCAGCAAGTAGCATTTATTATGTAGAGAAAGCTAATACAAGGCACTTACTAATGTATTGTGATTGGCTTCCTTTGCTGGCTGGATTCCATCACATTATACACTGCTTGTTTCCATAGTTACGGCCACCCTGCAATCCAGCAGTGGTGCTCATGCTTGCACACTATAGAAAAAAATGTTGGCCTCTCTGGTGCAAGCCTGGCCGAGTTGTGGGATTGCAGGGTGGTCGTAACCATAGAAACAAGCAGTGTATAAGGAGGCAATATGGACAATCACAATACATTAGTAAGTGGCTTGTGTTAACTTTCTTTACACAATAAATGCTATTTGCTGAAGTGAGACAACCCCTTTAAGTCACATTCTTATCAGTAAGATAAGGATTGATGTTTAATGAGTGTTTATAATTTGTGTTGAGCGAATCGAGCTTCGTATCATAGATCCGAAGTTGATTCGCTCAAAACTTCATTTTAGTTCTGTACGGAGACCCGTCTCCATACTGCATTAAAATGTATGGGCTCAGGCGAGTTGAAATTAGTTATCACTGAAGTCTTGTGAGAGATAAGGAGCCGTCAGCTGAGCTGCCTGACAGAACAAAGTGAAAAAAGACAGAAAGCTACTAGAGAATGTCAAAGCTAACAGAGAAAATGGCAATTTTTTTTTAATAAAGACCAAATGAAAAAATTATTTTTAGCTCAAATTAGTACAATGCAATAAATAAATAAAAAATGCCCCCAAAGGCGTACATAGCCTTTAAGTGTCGCATCAAAGATATGATCACCCAATGTAGAGTGTTTGCTCATTCATCAGGTGATTGGCAGCAGACTTATTTACATAGGGCAATTATCAGGAATGTGTATTCCTAAAAATAGTGGTTCCTAAAAATTGCTCTGAACCTTGGCCTATTTAAAAGGGCATTTCTTTCTTACGAGTCCTATCAAGATTTACTTTGCTCTTTACATAGAAATCCTGCTCCAAATCATGTAAACCAATATATCACAGAACTCAGCTTCTCTCCCATTATCATACCTTGCAGAAATTACCAGAAAGATTTGCTTTAAATTTACTTTCTGGGTGTCAAAGTTAAAAAACAAATGCATAAATAAAGTTTACCCTCTGGTGGTCTGTTGGACGTTGCTACAACAACAACTCCATTTTTAAAGAGGTTTTCAAAAAGCTGCTTTAGGATCATGGCATCAGCAATATCTGTAACCTGCAGAAACAGAATAAATTCAACTTTAATTTTCATGCAGTAAAATGTGCTACGTAGACATTTGGAAAATTAAAGCCACGTTATACTATAAATATAACACACCATAAAAGAAAACCTATGAGTAAAGATTCATGTAAACATTGATTGAAACTGCCAGACTTTTTTTTCTGAAGCATCAAGTAGATGGCCAGGTGCTTTTGCAATGCTTACCTGGGGCCACCAGTATGCACCATTGGAAGAAGTCAAGCCGTGGCAGAAATCTGCAACATAGACTTAAAGTCTGCACCATACGTCAAGTTACATTTGGATTAGGGGAGAATTTACTGTAAAATTATTTTCTACACAAAAATCGGGAACATTTTTGCTATCTGTGGACATATTCTTAGGGTGGCTTAAATGAGGTTTTCCCGGTGTTTAATACTGATCATCTATCCTCATGATAGGTCATGAATATCTGATTGGTGGAGGTTCAATACCTGATAACCAGCTGCTTGATGATGCAGCTGATCAAGTACAGCGACGTCCATTGGATACCCTGGTATTGCAGCTGGTTGTGCATGGTAGCGCAGCTCAGCCCTATTCAATCTAACGCGCTTAGGCCATGCGACCAGTGAACATGACATCATTGGCCTCGGAAGAGGCTGCAGCTGAGCACACATTTTCTTTCTTTCAGTGCGGATATTGACCTGCAGTGCCGATTTTGACTCTTTTCAAGGCAAGGATGAGATCTGCTGCAAAACTGCATCAAATCTGCACCAAAAACTAAAACTTTGCTGCAGATCTCACCATTCCATTGGAAAGGGTGAAATCAGCATAGAAGAACCCCACAAAGGATTGACATGCTGTGGATTTCAAAATCCACACTTTGCTGGTACTCTATTACGTTGTAGTTTTTCTGCACAGAAAAAAAAATCTGTAATGCGTGCAGGTAGTCTTGCATGCATTCCTAAAAATGCTTGTTCCCAATAATTGCCCCAATCGTTGACCCGTGTAAAAGGTCCTTTCACCCAAATTCATGTCAAATTAACATGGACTGATTTTAGTGAGAAGCAAACAAAAGAGTCTGCAGAATCTGTGAAAACCTAGACGCTGTAACAGAAAAGATGGAAAAAATGCTTTTTAGTAAAAAAAATATAAAAATAAATAATATATATATATATATATATATATATATATATATATATATATATATATATATATATTCCAATGCAATAATAACAATCCCCCAAAGTTGTCCCTAGCTATTAAGTCAGCTTTATGTTGAGATGTAACTGTTGAGAACATGTAAAAGTGATTAGTAGAATATTTTTTATTACAAAATCTGTTATGTTTACACCATCATATCAGGCTAAGCTAATGCCCATCACTCATTCAAAGAATATAAGTGCTTCCTTCACAAAGTCGGGATAAACATTCGGGTGATCCGTTTAATTAGAGCCAACATAATGAACACCACAAAACAGGAATGTTATTTTGCATTCCTATTGTTCTCTAGGTATTAATAGTGAAAGATGAGAAGATACTAGGTTACAGCACTTTAGTCAGCTACTTGTCCTCTGCGGTTGAGTGGAATCAAATGATACAGATACTATTATAGGGTAACTGAACAACACAATTCAGCAGATGGCCTATCTGAAATACATGGAGCCAGAGCCATATTATTATTGTCTAAAACAATCGTTCATAGTCACTTCCTCAATAGACCTTAACCTGTAACCTCCCAACAGCCCTATATGCTGCACAAAGGAAGTGCACTTCAAACAAACACCAAGCACACCATTTTCTTTACTAAATGAAGACATACGCATTAGAGCATTTACACTGATTAACTGCATCAATGCCTCTGTAATATTCAGAATGCGGACGAGTATACCATTATGTGTGTACACCTGGTAACACTGGTTTTCTTCTTCTTAGTGTCTGTACTCATTATTCACATATTGTGAGTGGAGAGATGAGGGTGGGAGGGTTATACACAAGTATTTAGAGTGTGAAGGTGCTCAAACGCACCCACTTTCCCAGGTTTTATGTCAGTCAATTGAAACATGTGGTTTCAATATTATGCATTAATTTATTTTGAGCCAACACATAAAATTTCTATTTACATGTAAATGGTAGAGGAACATACGCCACCAGCACTTCTACTCAATGCGAGTTACAATACCCCATCTATACCCAGAAATGCCCCCTCACAATTTTTAAAATACCCTTTTATCTGGATTTTAGTTAAATTATATATTTTTTTTCACAATTTTGCAATAAATCACAGAAAACATGACTACACTCAGAGAGGATCTTGAAGAAGCCTTTCTTTTTGAAACACCAGACATTAAAACGTACCTGAGATTTCAAAAAAAGTTTGCATAATGGCTGTGCGTCTTTGTATAATCATAACTGTGAAGGAACAAGGCTCCAGATGGCGACCAAAATGGTCGCCAATGCGACTTAGAATTTACAAATGGCGACAAGACTTTTTAGTCTTGTCGCCATTTGCGACTAGACCCGCCGCAGCTCTGCAGTTGAATACAGCAGCGGGCACAGGAGATGATAGTTCTCTGCCCCGCCGCCGATGTTCTTCTCAGCAGCGCAGTGGAGAAGGAGTCTCTCCCTCCCCCCTGTGCTGCTGCCGCCGCCAATAAGGAGAGACGGGAGGGGGAGGGGAGGGGCTGTGGCCACTGCGCCACCAATGAAGATAACTGACCTGTTAATACAAATACAGGAGGCGGGTGCCGGAATCAAATAGCCGGCACCCGACCTCTATGACAGGGAGCTGCGATCAGCGGCAGTTAACCCTTCAGGTGCGGTACCTGAGGGGTTAACTGCAGCGGATCGCAGCTCCCTGTCATAGAGGTCGAGTGCCGGCTATTTGATTCCGGCACCCGCCTCCTGTATTTGTATTAACAGGTCAGTTATCTTCATTGGTGGCGCAGTGCGCCCCCCCCCCCCCCCCAACACGCCAGTATAAAAAACATTGTGATGAGCACAGTGATGTCACCACAGGTCCTTTGACAGGTCCTGAAGAAAGAACAGGAGACCGGCAGCTACGCGATCAATTGGAGGAGATGAGTTTATTTTTTTTATTTTTTTTAACCCTCAATTGACCTTATACTAAGCATTCTGTATTAAAGAATGCTATTATTTTCCCTTATAACTATGTTATAAGGGAAAATAACACAGTGAATAGACTTTTATCCTAGCAACCATGCGTGAAAATCGCACCGCATCCGCACTTGCTTGCGGATGCTTGCGATTTTCACGCAGCCCCATTAACTTCTACGGGGCCTGCGTTGCGTGAAAAACGCACAACATAGAGCATGCTGCGATTTTCACGCAATGCACAAGTGATGCGTGAAAATCACCGCTCATGTGCACAGCCCCATAGAAATGAATGGGTCCGGATTCAGTGCGGGTGCAATGCGTTCACCTCACACATTGCACCCGCGCAGAAATCTCCCCCATGTGAAAGGGGCCTAAGGGTGAATAGGACAAGGGTTCCAGCCCCTAAGGGGGCTAATAGTAAGTAAAATAAAATAAAAAACACAAACACTAAGGGTACTTTCACACTTGCGGCAGTGTGATCCGGCAAGCAGTTCCGTCGTCGGAACTGCCTGCCGGATCCGCCGATCTGGATGTGACTGAAAGCATTTGTGAGACGCATCCATCTCTCCGCTTTGCACGAACGAATCCTTCTCTCCGCTTGTCATGTGGACAGACTGATTCTAAATTTTTCAGTTCAGGAGCCAATGGCTACTAGGTATTTTTTCTTAGTCTGGAGCACTAAGGAATGTGTGTTTTTTGGGCTTCCCTAAAGTCTTTTTCAACCATATTATTCCCTGTTGCAGCTGCACAGCTAGATGCAGTTCACTAAGAAGCAGGGGTCATATCCCTTCTGTGAAATCTGCCAGCACTACATTGCTGTGATGTCCTTTCCCTTACTTCCGACTATGTTTGTTTTCAGCTCCAGAGCTCACTCCGATCACTGAGCAGATAACACTGAGCAGCTAATCACAGCTTCCTCACTGAAAAAGCCGGTGAGGCAGCTGCTGATTGGCTCAGATGGAGGTGATTGGTGCTGTGTGGGACAGCACCAATCACCTCCATGTTGACAGACAGAGGGACGGCATTTGGAGTCCTAGGGAAAAGGTGCCCCAGGACAACAGCTGAGGCAGCCCTCCAGCCCTTATGGACCACTCCCCCTTAGGATTATCAGCCACAAATTCCTGAGTTTGTGGGCAGCTCAGGAATTGTCACGGTACCTTCTGTGACAGAGGTAAGAAGAACGGAGAGACTGACTGCACGTGAGGTTAACTGATAGTCTCTTGATTCTCAGTGTTGTGGTTTGGTAATGACCACACCTCTTGACCACGGGCTGCACCTGACAACACTGCATTCCCTACTTAGTTTGGTCTCACACTTCATACCATGCGGTTGATATTCTATGCTTGGATTTGGAAGAGTTGGTGTGTGGACCCTACCTGTGTTCCTGCTCATCCATTTTCTATAGGATAAGTTGTACTGCTCTTTGTATTTGGGTTGTTCCCCTGTGCTTGTTGTTACTAGGCCTCAGGGAGACGCTGGTTCAGTCATCTGGAAAGGAACCAGTAGTCTCATTCCCTGCCACTACCTAGGGCATTTCAGGGCTCCTAGGGTCTAGGTTCCAGCGTATGTATTTTCCCACCTTCAGGGTCTATACATACTGACAGGAGTCAGGGTCAGGTTTATGGGCTTCCTAGGAGGTGACCTTTTCCCTCTCCCTAGCCTTGAGGCCTAGTTCTGTGTCCCTCCCCTCCCCTGTTTTCGTGACAGGAATTCAGACTGTCGATTTTGTAAATTTAATAGTAGCCCAAACAAATTTATATGCCCAGAAATTTATTTCCCAAAATCCCACATCATCATTTGCTCCAGCACTGAAGTAGATGCCAGTAAATGCTAAAGAGATTAATGTCATTTTATATAGGCATTGTAAAAGTCCAGAAATTAAGACAGTATTGGAGTACATGCTTTGTACCACACTCCCAATTTAAACGTATAGCCATGACCCAGCCATAATTCAAACCAATTCAGAATTTATGCATTACAATTGCAATGCACAATGCCTGCCTGAAAATTACCTGAGATTTGACAGTCTATTTACAATTAGGCCTGTCCTCAAACACTTTAGCATCAGGTTTGCTGAGGTGTACACCCCCAAAAAAAAAAAACTATGTGTAGATGAGTCCCTTATACATTTTTAAGGAGGGGGGGGGGGGGCAGAATTCTGCCAAAACATGCCCAGCTAAAGGGCAAGGTATGGCATTAAAATGTATAAGCTGTGCAAGAGTACCTCCGGGTAAAGCCGCATGTTCCTAGATTATGCATTGAATCCCCAGAATGCCCCCGTCCTAGACGTTTGTGAGACTCAGTGCACTCACTGCTCGATCAGGGTTACCACCTGTATATAGGACAATTTTAATAGTACAGGCGTTTTCAGATGCCCATGAGGTTTATCTTTTTATTGTTTATTTATTTTTTATTCCAGGGAAAAGGGGGGGTGATTTGAATTTTTATATTTTGTAAAAACGAGATTTTTGTATAACTTACCAGTAAAATCTCTTTCTCGCTCTTCCTTGGGGGACACAGGAAACCTTGGGTATAGCTCATCTCCATAGGAGGCGTGACACTAAGTGAAAGACTGTTAAGCCCCTCCTCCAGCAGCTATACCCTCAGCCTGGAGCGAGTGACTACCAGTTATGTGCCCAAGTAGTTAAAACAAAGGCAAGGATCAACCAAATTAACACCAACAAGTCAAAACTCCCGTCAGGGCAACCAAAACAATGGGTGGGTGCTGTGTCCCCCAAGGAAGAGCGAGAAAGAGATTTTACTGGTAAGTTATACAAAAATCTCGTTTTCTCGCCCAATTCCTTGGGGGACACAGGAAACCTTGGGACGTTCAAAAGCAGTCCACAAATAGGGAGGGACCACAACCCAAGAAGAATTAAAGCACCATAGGCATTAAGGCACCACCGCCTGCAAGATCAGGCGGCCCAAAGCAGCATCCGCCGATGCATAAGTGTTCACCTTGTAGAACTTGGTGAAGGTGTGCAAAGAAGACCAGGTGGCCGCCTTACACAATTGTTCAGCCGAAGCTCGATTTCGCTGAGCCCAGGAAGCCCCGACCGCTCTGGTAGAATGAGTGGTAACACCAAAGGGCGGTTCCCTGCCCTTAGCACGGTAAGCCTCAGCAATAGCCATCTTGATGAAGCGGGCAATAACCACTTTAGATGCCGCCAGCCCCCTGCGCGGACCCTCCGGAACCACAAATAGAGAATCCGAGCGCCGAAAGGGTCTAGTTACATCCAAGTAGATCCTCAGAGCCCTAACAACATCCAGACGGTGAAGATCCCGTTCCCGAGGATGAGACGGGGACGGGCACAGAGAAGGAAGGACAATATCTTCATTCAGGTGAAAAGCGGACACCACCTTCGGAAGGAAATCCGGAACCGGGCGGAGAACCACCTTGTCCGGGTGAAAAACCAAGAGGGGTTCTACGCAAGAAAGTGCCGCCAATTCAGACACACGCCGAAGAGACGTGATGGTAACGAGGAAAAAAACTTTGCAAGACAACAAGCGAAGGGAAACCCTGCGCAGAGGCTCGAAAGGAGAAGATTGGAGAGCCGTCAGCACAACATTAAGATCCCAAGATGGAACGGGAGCGCGATACGGGGGAGCATAGTGAGCAACCCCCTGAAGAAAAGTCTTAACTGGACCGAGCGGAGCCAGAGGTCGCTGAAAAAGGATCGAAAGCGCTGAGATCTGACCCTTTAGGGTACTGAGACCCAAACCCAAGTCCAGACCAGACTGCAAGAAGGATAAAATCGTGGGGAGAGAAAACCGAAGGGGATAAACATCTAAGGTCTCGCAGAAATTCAAATAGGCCCGCCAGGTTCGGTAATAAATCCTGGACGATGCCGGTTTACGCGCACGAATCATGGTACGGACCACGTCAGCAGAAAACCCCCGCCGCGTTAGGACCGCGGTTTCAATAGCCACGCCGCTAAACGTAGCGACCCTAAATGCTGGTGGAAGATCGGCCCTTGAGAGAGGAGGTCTTCTCTTAGAGGCAGAGGCAAGGGGGCGTCTGCCAGGAGCAACATAAGGTCGGCGTACCAAGGACGACGAGGCCAATCCGGGGCTATTAGGATCGCAGGCGTGCCCTCCGCCGCGATCTTCCGAAGGACTCGTGGAAGAAGAGGCAGGGGCGGAAAAACGTAGAGGAGAGAGAACTCCGTCCAGGGAAGGACGAGCGCGTCCGCGCCGTAAGCGTCCGGATCCTTGGTTCTGGCCATGAAGGTGGGGAGCTTGTGGTTGAATCTGGAGGCCATGAGATCCACGTCCGGACGACCCCAACGGAGGCAAAGAGACTCGAAGACGTCGGGGTGCAGAGACCACTCGCCCGGGTCGATCGTCGTCCGGCTGAGGAAATCCGCCGCCCAATTGTCCACTCCCGGGATGTAAATGGCCGAAATGGCTGGAACATGAACTTCCGCCCAGCGAAGGATTAGAGACACCTCCCTCATTGCCGCCGCGCTGCGAGTGCCCCCTTGATGATTTATGTATGCCACAGCCGTGGCATTGTCCGATTGGACACGAACAGGGTGACCCTAAAGCAGCGAAGTCCAATGCCGGAGTGAGAGGAAAACCGCCCTCAGCTCCAGAACGTTGATTGGCAGTTTGGACTCCGATGGAGACCAAGTGCCTTGTACAGACCGAGGAGGAAACACCCCCCCCCCCCAACCCCGCAGACTGGCATCGGTGGTAATCACCAACCAAGTTATCGGTAGGAAGGACTTCCCTTGGAGAGGGGTCCGTAACCACCAGAGTAGAGAGGAGCGAACCTGGGGGGGGAAGGGGAAAGTGCTGATCCAGACTTTCCTGGGACTTGTCCCATGCGGACAGAATGGCAGTCTGAAAGGTGCGGGAGTGATACTGCGCGTAGGGGATTGCTTCGAAACAGGACACCATCTGTCCCAAGACCCGCATGCTGAACCGGAAGGAAGGACGGCGGTGGTTCAGAAGGCTCCGAACCGACCGATGAAGGAGCTGGCGCTTCTCTGACGGAAGCCGAACCTCCGCTGCATCTGTATCCAGCAGCATCCCCAGAAAGATCAGTTGCCTGGATGGAACAAGAGCGGATTTGGGAAGATTGATAATCCAACCGAACCGGCGTAAGGTTTGTAGCGAGAGGTCCACACTGGCAGATGTCAGTGACAGAGAGGGTGCCTTGATAAGGAGATCGTCCAAATATGGAAGAAGAAAAACTCCCCTGGAACGAAGTAAGGCGAGGACAGGGGCTAGGACCTTTGTGAAAACGCGAGGGGCCGTCGCCAGCCCGAAGGGGAGGGCAACGAACTGGTAGTGCTCGGACCCCACTGCAAAGCGCAGAAAGCACTGATGACACCGAGCGATTTGAATATGAAGGTAGGCGTCCTGGATGTCGATAGAGGCCAGGAACTCCCCTTTTTCCAGAGAGGCCACCACCGACCTGAGAGACTCCATCCGGAATCGCTGAAGACGAAGGAAACGGTTTAACCGTTTTAGATCCAGAATGGGACGAACCGAGCCTTCTTTTTTGGGGACCACAAAAAGGTTCGAATAGAACCCCTTGAATCTTTCTTCCATGGGAACCGGAGTGATGACCCCTTTGTCCAGAAGGGTGCGAGTGGCAGTAAAGAAATCGGCCGCCCCTTGGGGATCCCGGGGAACCCGGGAGCGAAAGAACCGAACTGGGGGGAGGGACGTAAACTCGAGTTTGTACCCGGAAGACACAACTTCGAGAGCCCAGGCGTCGGAGACGTGCGCGTGCCAGAAGTCCCTGAACAGGAAGAGACGTCCCCCCACCCGGGCGGGTGGGGGCGCACCTTCAGGTAGTGTTCTGCTTGGTCGCGGGAGGGCGAGCAGGCTGTGACTTGCGCCAGGAGGACTGGGTCCGAAAAAAAGGTTTCTTACGTCTGTCTTGGACAGAGCTAGGGGATGGACCTGAAGAGGTGCGAGGTGCGGGAGCCCTGCGGGAAGACCTGAAACGAGAAAAAATGGGACGGCCTCGAGTGGTGGTCCTAGTCCTAGATTGAGGAAGATGCGTACTCTTCCCCCCCGTGGCTTCGGATATGATTTCATCCAAGCGGGTCCCGAACAATCGAGAACCAGTAAAGGGAAGGCCAGTAAGAGACCGCTTTGACGTGTAGTCCGCCGTCCAAACCTTTAACCAAAGCTCCCTCCTGGCCGAAACGGCCAGGGCAGACGAACGGGCTATGAGAGCCCCCGCATCAAGGGATGCTTCACAGACGAATTTGCCGGCTTGAACGATAAGTTGGGCTAGAGCACGGAGGTCCTGAATAGGGACGTCGGATTCAAGCTCCTGATCCAGCTGAGAAGCCCACTCTGAAACCGCTTTTCCAGCCCAAGCGGAAGCAAAGACCGGCCGGAGGGCGGAACCGGAGGCTGCAAAGATACCTTTGGTAATGGCCTCTATACGGCGATCCTCAGTGGATTGTAAGGAAGAGCCATCAGCAACGGGAATAGCCGTGCTTTTTGCCAAACGGGCCACCGGGGGGTCGACTTTGGGTGGTGACGCCCAGTTTGTAATGCAATCCGCCGGGAATGGATAACATATCTAACTTCTTAGGCGGGGTAAAACGGGCATCAGGGCGGGCCCAGGCCTTGGAAACCACCGACGAGAAGTCAGTGTGGAGGGGAAAAACTGCAGACGTCTGTTTTTGGCGAAAAAAGGAAACACTGTTTTTTTCAGAATTAGGAGGATCATCGTGAATCTTAAAGGTATCACGAATATTGTTAATAAGATGGCCCACAGCAGAAGCCAGTTTTGAAGGCAAGGCCGAGTCCATATCACAATCTGAATCAACTAGTTTCCCTTCAGAGGGCATATCCTGTATCGAGGAAGGGCCCGACTGAGAGCGCACCCTTGGGGGTGATACTGAAGCATCCGAGGATGATAGGCGCTCCGCCCTAGACCGCTTCTGGGGTTGATGGGCTCTGGAGGTGTCGCCTGGAGAGAGGGACTCAGACGGGTCAGCTAAGATAGCGGACCCGGAGGGCCCAGCAGGGGAAATATCCGGCTGCGATAAGGGCAATACCTCTGCAAGGCGGCCCACAACGTTAGAGAGGCTGACCACAGCCTGGGAAAGGGATCTAGCCCAGTCAGGGGGATCCAAGAGGCCAGGGGGTGACACAACAGATGGCGGACCCTGTAATGGGGCTTTGCAAGCCGAGCAATGCGGGTCAGACTGCCCTTGAGGGAGGGGCGCCTTACATGCGGTGCAGGTGTGATACCAAGGACCGGCCGGTGCTGAGGGGTCAGACATGTTGGCTGAAGTAATATAAAAGCGTCCAGGCCAGAGGGCTGCAGAGCTAGAAAGGGTCAACAGTCCTACCAGGTCACAGTGGGAGCGGACGACAACAGCAGCGACAACAGCAGCGGCAACAGCAGCGGCAACAGGAGCGGCAAATCCTGAGGTAAAACCTGAGGTAAAAACCTGAGGTAAAAACGATCTGTCCTGAGAGCAGGCACGAAGAGGAGGCGGGGCCAGCGAGGAGCGGGAAGAAAGACGTCCGCCCCCCCGACTGAATGTCTAACATGTACAGGAGAAGCGGAACGAAGCTCCGCCCCCCGCCGGAACTTTCTCGCGCGCGCGCGATTCAAACAAATATGCCGCCGAGAAAATATTGCCCCCCGACCACCTCCTTATACACCGGTGGCGAATGACACACCGGTAGCCGGCAAGAGAAGTCAGCCAGCAGCTGAACACAGCGGCAGCACTGGCCGAGATAACAAAAGGCGGCCCCACAAGGCCGCAGCACCTGAGGTAAACTTGTGCAGTAAACCCTCCCCCACGAGCACCGCTCCGTCCTGCTCCACACACAAGGGGGGGGAAGCCGACAGTAAGCCTTGTAATGTGACAAGGCTAGGCAGAGGGAACACAGAAGATAAAACCCTAACAGGGGGGGGGGGGGTTGGAACGGCTGCATAGCCACCTCACCAGTCGACGTTTTAACCCTCAGTCCATCCAGCAGGGACGCCCCTTCAGCCACTGGCACCGAAGTGGCAGGGAGCTGGAGAGGGGCTTGCAGGCGGGCGACCCTTGTGCTGGCGGGATGCAGGGGAGCTGGGCTGCCCTGGTCCTCCTTTTCTTCTGTGGGGGAGGCAGCAGTGCGGATAGCCGGCACTGGCGCTGCTCAACCCCGGGAAAACAGAGAGGTCTTTGCGACTCTGTTGTCCCTGTTGAAAAAAGGAAAAAAGTTGAAAATAATAAAAAGAGAAAAAATAAAATCTTTAGCAAAGACAGCTCTGCAGTGCAGAGAGTGTCTTGCCTCCTTGACACTAAGCAAAAAACTGGTAGTCGCTCGCTCCAGGCTGAGGGTATAGCTGCTGGAGGAGGGGCTTAACAGTCTTTCACTTAGTGTCACGCCTCCTATGGAGATGAGCTATACCCAAGGTTTCCTGTGTCCCCCAAGGAATTGGGCGAGAAATAAAAAAATTTTAAGCAAACCTAGGAAACTATAAACGTACAATTATTAGAGTGCAATTTGTATTTTTATTTATTTATTAAAACAATATATATACAGGGTTCAGTATATTCCAATGCAGTGCTGCCACCTGCCAGCCAGCAATGGAATATACTAGTAATCGACCTTGTACAGGCTGAAGCCTATTATTAGTATGGGCCGCCTTCTGTGATCTCAGCCAGGGGAAGGCAGCCCGGACCAGTAAATCTGCACTTTGGGTTTTAGCACTCTCTAATGCCGTGGTCACATTTGACCATGGCATCTGAAGGGTTAAATAGCTGCGATCAGCATTAGTGCTGATCGCAAACATTAGCCCTGAGTGTCCTCTGTTTAAAACAGCAGGCAACCGTCGGCTGTGGCACCTGCTGCACTCAGGAGTGGAAGCCATCATTAAACCCTCCCTTCCGTCATATATGTACGGTGCCTGGACTTAAGTACAAGAGGGATGTTCTAGTTCTGACCACAGTTAATGGTAACAGCACCTCCCCCTGCCCCTGTACAAGATACAGCTACTGGCGTACCCAGGGAGAAGTGGAAAATGAGAGTGGCTCTAGCTATAACAGTCAATCACACTAGCAATACTCACACTAAGGCCTCATGCACACGACCGTTCCGTTTTTTGCGGTCCGCAAACCACGGATCTGCAAAAAACGGAAGCCGTCCGTGTGCCTTCCGCAATTTGTGGAACGCAACGGGCGGCCCATTGTAGAAATGCCTACTCTTGTCCACAAAATGGACAAGAATAGGACAGGTTATATTTTTTTTGCGGGGCTACGGAACGGAGCAACGGATGCGGACAGCACACAGCAACACATCTTTTGCGGCCCCATTGAAGTGAATGGGTTCGCATCCGAGTCACAAAAACTGCGGCTCGGATGCGGACCAAAACAACGGTCGTGTGCATGAGGCCTAATGCTCCCTAGGGCCAGGGCAGGTGAAAGGAGGGTGCACCCCTTCTTCACTCAGAGCACACTCGGATGTTGGGGCTTCTGCCTGATGGTAATTGGGGTGCCCTTGCTGTTGTAGGTGAGGTGCAGATGCAAAGCAGAAAGTGTAGGGTGCAATGCCCAGAGTATGGTGCAGGAGTCACTAACCAGCCTGGATGTAGAAAACAAACATCTCAGTTTACTAAAGTGCAGAATGGGAGTTAAAGTACAGCCGATATTAGCTTTTATCAGCTAATACCTTACTGGCCGACTCCAATGCTCGGACATGCAGATTCTGGACCTTCTTGGCTCTCTCCTTTGTTCTCTTTCTTGAGTACTGTAGAAATGGTGAGGTCTTTCACTTAGTAGATAATCCTCAGAGGTGATTCTCTGGATCTTTGGTCTAGTCCTGTGAGGAGTGAAGCACATGTAGCAGTCTCCTCTCTCCACCTCTACTTCCCTAGACTGAATCAGTGGTGGATCCAGGCTCTACAACCTAACTGTGTTTTTTCTCCTGTTCCCCCTTATGGGGTGGTATTCCAAATGGGGTGGAATTGGAAAAAAAATGCAATTCCTCCACCGTTTTACGGTTTTTGTTCCCACGGCATTTCGTTTGCGGCAAATTTGACCTATGCCCTTCATTCTCTGGGTCAGTACGATTACAACGTATAGGTATAGGTTTTTTTTTATGTCTAAATAGTGTAAAAGTAAATTTAAACTTTGATACCGTATTTTGCGCCCCATAAGACGGAGGAAAATGGGGGAAAAATGCCCCTGCGTCTTATGGGGCGAATGCTGACATTTTTACATCGCAGGCTGCGATGTATGAGCGAGCAGGGAAGGACTGCACTATACAAATATAAAATGTCTGATTCAATTAAAAGTGATTAAACATGCCCCCCCCACACTTTTAATATTACCATACACCCTAACAGCTTCTGTAGAATGCAGGCAGGCAGGCCCGGGCGGGAGCGTAACTCCCTGATGTCACGTGCCTGCACCGCCTACTTTATGAATAAAGCAGGCGGCGCAGGCACGTGACATCAGTGAGTGACGCGCCGGCCGCCCAGTCTGCCTGCCTGCCTGCGTTGTACAGAAGCTGTTAGGGTGTACGGTAATATTAGGAGTGAGGGGGAATGTTTAATCACTTTTAATTGAATCAGACATTTTATATTTGTATACTGCAGCACTGGAGCGGTGAGGGGGGAATCTGTGGATGACAGTTTTATGGGGGACATCTGTGGATGGCACTGTTATGGGCTGGGGGGTCTGTGGATGGCACATATATAACAGTGCCATCCACAGATCCCCCATAACAGTGCCATCCACAGATCCCCCATAACAGTGCCATCCACAGATCCCCCATAACAGTGCCATCCACAGATCCCCCATAACAGTGCCATCCACAGATCCCCCATAACAGTGCCATCCACAGATCCCCCATAACAGTGCCAGCCACAGATCCCCCATAACAGTGCCAGCCACAGATCCCCCATAACAGTGCCAGCCACAGATCCCCCATAACAGTGCCAGCCACAGATCCCCCATAACAGTGCCAGCCACAGATCCCCCCTGTAACAGTATCCTTCACAGATCCCCCCCATAACAGTGTCCGTCACAGATCCTCCCCATAACAGTGCATCATCCACAGATCCCCCCATAACAGTGCGTCATCCACAGATCCCCCCATAACAGTGCCAGCCACAGATCCCCCATAACAGTGCCAGCCACAGATCCCCCATAACAGTGCCAGCCACAGATCCCCCATAACAGTGCCAGCCACAGATCCCCCCTGTAACAGTATCCTTTACAGATCCCCCCCCATAACAGTGTCCGTCACAGATCCCCCATAACAGTGCGTCATCCACAGATCCCCCCATAACAGTGCGTCATCCACAGATCCCCCCATAACAGTGCGTCATCCACAGATCCCCCCATAACAGTGCCAGCCACAGATCCCCCATAACAGTGCCAGCCACAGATCCCCCATAACAGTGCCAGCCACAGATCCCCCCATAACAGTGCCAGCCACAGATCCCCCATAACAGTGTCCGTCACAGATCCCCCATAACAGTGCGTCATCCACAGATCCCCCCATAACAGTACGTCATCCACAGATCCCCCCATAACAGTGCGTCATCCACAGATCCCCCCCATAACAGTGTCCTTCACAGATCCCCCATAATAGTGCCATCCACAGACCACCATTAGTTCCAAACCCACCAAAAGCACACCTTTTGGTTAAAAACCTAGGTGTGTCTTATAGGGCGAAAAATACGGTAAAAATAAAAATAAATTTGTTTTTTACATCACCATATTCTGACCCCCATAAGTTTTTTATACTTCTGTCTACTGAGCTGTTTAGCGGCTCATTTTTTGCGAGACAATCTGTAGTTTTTATTGATACCATTTTGAAGTGTGCTTGACTTTTTGATCACATTTTATTACTTTTTTTTGGGTAGAAGAGCAGCAATAAAAAAATGGCAAATCGGTCATTTTGACCCTTTTTCAGTTACGCCATTCGCCATATTGGAATTTTTTTAAATATTTTAATAGTACTGGTGTTTTCGGTCGCAGTGATACCCATGATTTTTATATTTATTGTTATTTAGGTATTTATTTTTTAATTGTATGGAAAAGGGGAGGGGGATTTAAACTTTTATATTTTTTTACTTTTTTTTTTTTTTTTCTACATTTTTTGTGATGCTATTGAAGCTCAAACATGAGCCTATAAATTATATTATAATTTTTCATTTTGTTCCATAAGGGATTTTTAAAATGGGATTTACACTGAAAATTGCTCATTTCTTATCCTGAAGAGAAGAGAGGAGTAGTCTAAACTGGGAGAAAGTCATGCGTCCACACTTCTCCATGAGTACTGCACAAAATCTAATAACTGAGAATCAATGGAGGGGCAGTAACGTATTTAAAAGGTAAATTTTAATACCACTGGAAAAAAGATCCAAAAGTCGGAGAACATGCCCCTACAGACAAAAGTACACAAACACAAAAAAGGGGGGAGAAGACACAACTCACAGGACCCCAAACCATAAAAAACAGTAAATCAACAAGTTCGGATCCTTATGCCCAAGTCACAAGGACCTTCTTTGGGTCTGGTGGTGCGTCTTAAAGAAATAAAGGAATAGTCTTACCAGGTTCGGTAGCCAGTCGAGACTGTTCACAGTTAATGACGAGGATGGTAATTCGGATTTTGGGTTCGATACCCAGTTTCACTGTAGCCTCGTCAAGATAAATAAAACGGTCATCAGGGAGGGGAGGCCCTTTAGAAAAGAGAAACTCACCCTATTGCGCCCTACTTCACCTACTTTAACCCTAGTGACCTCCTAACACGGAGTCCGTTCCCCGCAAGGGGTGGCCCCGTCCGGAACCTTGCCCTGATCTGGGATCCCTATAAGGCCCTACCGGAAAGGGACCCGGAGGCTATGGGATAGTGACCCGATCAGGTGCTGGTACAAGGGTATGTTATGACGTGGCCATGATATGTTCATATGTCCCAACGCGTTTCATCAACTGAACATAGCATAATATATAGGGAGATAAATGCAAGTAAGCCTTAAGAATCATCAGGGGACACAGGGCTTTGGGCTGAGTACATATAAGACTGCTGAAGGGCGTATGGCGTAACTCCACAGTGTGACAGTAGAAGCTCCTAGGGCGCGTATGGCAACAATCCCATAGAAGGCATGTAGGGTAGACGTGTCCACATTGTAGTACTGGGTTTGGTAGCCTAACCGAGTGCCAAACCGAGTACTACAATGTGGACACGTCTACCCTACATGCCTTCTATGGGATTGTTACCATACGCGCCCTAGGAGCTTCTACTGTCACACTGTGGAGTTACGCCATACGCCTTCAGCAGTCTTATATGTACTCAGCCCTAAGCCCTGTGTCCCCTGATGATTCTTGGGGCTTAGTTGCATTTATCTTCCTATATATTCGGCGCAGACGCAGTGAGGAAGCCGGCAGCAGGAGCGCGTCCTTCACTCACTGCGCCTGCGCCGAATACTACACGGGACGGTTTCCCGGCGCAGGATTTACGTGACGATGAGGAGAACTCGACAGTCAATCAACGGGACCTGGGTGTGCCAAAGGATGAGTAGACCGAGCATCTAGGTGCTGAAGCAACGCCCCTGTAGCACCTAGAGGCTCATTAGGATATTTTACAAGTCTTTATTTTAAGAGAACAGAGGAAGGCAGGGAGTTATAAAACATACTGTTATGTACTGCTGACATTAGCACATCGATAATGTCAGTCAGCTACATAACGTTATTTCTGATGACAGAAACCCTTAAAGAAAGCAAAAGATACCAAGCACTGGTTTTTCATACCTTTTCAACTTTCTTTTTGTATACCCATTCCCCCATACTCAGATGTCACTGTGGGGGTCTGGGTCTCACTAACTGAATTTATGACTTTCCTTTACAATGCCAACCCTATCTTATTGCTGAGGTGTGATCGGCCGGAAGGCCACTTCAAAGGCCTTGGTTGACATGACACAGATTTGTACATACATACATTAAGGACGAGCGAACTGGTTCTACCGGTTCGTGATTCAGTTCTAATTTTTTAGAAAAGTTCAGATCCACACCAAAACAAATTTTTGGTGAGAGAGAGAGAGAGTGAGTGAGATAGATAGATATATTGTAGGCCAGGTGATACCCCTCTGGGTTTCCAGGAAACATATTCTAATTAGCTTTCCTAACCTTATCTGATACCAGCGGATGTTTGACATGATAATTTGCATATATTTTCCCCAGAGATCAAGTGCAGCGTCGTCTAGCCTACAATAGTCGTCATATATATCAACCGCTCTCCATAATAGAAATGGTACCCACCGAGAGGTTCCCCTTAAGGCCTTGCAACTAGAAAAGTTGTTCTCATCTGCTTTGCTCTGATACAGGGCTTTTGTCCTGAAAGAGTTAGTCGCAGATGTGACGCTGGCTTAGCTATTTTTCTAGCTTTGCTATAGAAGTCTGTTTAAAAGGCTAGAAAACATCTCTGCCAATACACTGTGAAAATACTATAAAAAAATAGCACTCATATGGATTCTTATAGTCCCTGATGTCCCGATGCACCTCAATGGGATGGCTCCTACCTATTCACCTGATGATATATCATGAGTATAGCAAAAACATATAACACCTTTAGCAATTCTATTTCACTATTTTGCATAAACTTCAGATGAACCAGAGAGACCTCCAAAGTAAAACTCAACTGAAAGTGAGACAAGAAAATTACAACACACTACAAAGCTTACACCTATCTCGATGAAACATGCTAGCTAGTTCTCTTTCGAGAAGGACAAGAGTCTGAACCAGAATGTCTCAAGAGAAATTTGCCTTACTTGGTTGACTGGCCTTGTGGGGTACTCTTTGGCGTTCTCTTTATCACTAGGGACACCAAAAATATGCATGAGTATTGTATGCCTGGCGACACTACTCTTGGTTTCTAGGAACAGTATATGCAAATCACATATCTTAATTCTTCTGGCATTAGATATTATATCCCCTCTTTTCTTTTATGTCAGACAAGCTAATTTGCATATCTTTGGCTTTCCGAGAAAGATGTCAAAATTAGCTTTTCTTATAAAACTGAAAAAAATGCTAATCCTTTCTCATGCCAGCCAAATTAAGATATGCGATTTGTATATACTCTTCCTAGAAATCAAGAGTAGTGTCGCCTGGCATACAATACGCATGAAAGTAAGACAAGTTTCTCTTGTCCTTCTAGAAAGAGAACTAGCGTGCAGGTTTCATTGAGAGTTGCAAGCTTTGTGGGATGTTGTATTTCTCTTGTCTCACTTTCAGCTGAATTTTACTTTGGAGGTCTTTCAGGTTCATCTAAAGTTGATCAAAATTGGTAAACTAAAATTGCTTAGGGTGTTGTCTGTTTTTGCTCTACTGATGATATATCCTCAGGTAAATAGGAAGGAGCCATCCCATTGAAGTGAGACAGCAGGAGCTATAATTATACCTATTTGCTGCTGCACAGCAAGTACATTAATAGTAAAGAGAACTCAACAGCAATGTGGGCATGGCATTATTTTCACACAGCGGATTGGCACAGATGCCTTCCTGCCTTTTAAACATGAATATGAAGCAAAGCTAGAAAAATAGCTAAGCAGCATCACATCTGCACCTAGCTCTTTCAGGACAAACCCCCTTTCTTAGAGTAAAGCAGATGAGAACAGCTTTTCAAGCTGCAAGGCCTTAGGGGGAAACCTCTGGGTGGGTACTATTTCTATTATGGAGACCGGTGATGACTATTGTAGGCTAGACAATGCTCCACCTGATTTCTGGGGAAAATATATACAAATTATCACGTCTAACATCTGCTCACATCAAATAGGGTTAGGAAAGCTAATTAGAATAGGTTTCCCAGAAACCCAGAGGGGCATCGCCTGGCCTACAATATTATGTACACGGCATACTAGGGGCAATCCATAATGAAAAAGAACCCCTTAAGACAACGCCTATACTGTATATTGTTGAGGAACATACATTTGTATGCTAGGCTTTGTCTCTTGTTGGTTTGAGACAAATTGATTCGTGTCCGAACCAAATTTTTTTTTTTTTTTAAATCGACGACTTTCAAACAAACCAAATCTTGCCTGGTTCACACATTATATATATATTATATATATATATATATATATATAATAGAAAAAAGATGGGCAGCACTCCAAAAAGTAAAAAAATACAAAAGTCTTATTTTACCCCAGTGGGACATGCAACGTTTCGGCTCTAGACAGGAGCCTTTCTCAAGCCTGTATACACATACAGGAAACACGGTGGGGGGAGGGATCTAGACCCAAATTAATAACATTTGCTGCAGTGCCTCAGCTACCTGGCTCCTGGATAAGATAAACAAGTACATTGGTGTCATTGTAAAATGCTACTCCACATCAGACGCTTGAATTGAGTGACGAAATCCACACTTATACAAGAGCATTATGGAGCAGCTTCAGATAATTGGTGTGCAATTCACGTGTAAACTCTCCTCTTTAAGTCTTATTACAGTTGTAACGATTTCCCCTTTACAGAGGCAACCATTGCTTCCGAACCAGTCTTTGGAAAGCCCTGTAATAACATTTAGATTATATGAGCGACAGAAATATACCAAACTGTCTGAGAGATGAAGAAAAAACACACTGAATACATCTGCCTGTGGCTATAATGCAGTGTTTTGATACTGCACGATGTGAATGCCTTTTGCCTTAGGAGAATAAATTGATTGGTAAAAGCTATCTAATTAATAAAGCAAGAGTCACTTGATGTGCTTGCTTGCCAAATTACTCTCTTTTGATCTTGTCCCCTTACTTATACTGTAGAATTACAGCTCTGTTTCAGAGCAGAAGAAGTAAGCAGAAAAACAATGGGCAACATATTCTTGTAATAGTCTTTTTTAATTTTTTTTATTTTTTTCCTAGTATCTCGCATTCATTATACTGTAGAACAAAAGAGAAGGCTACAAATTACCACTAATAGCAGTCTACTAATGAAGAGAATGGAGAAATTTCATTAGCATTTAAGAGAAAAGATTTATTGTGACCTGGAGTTGCTTTCTATTATGACTCACTTAACTAAGAAAAAAAAGGGAAAAGAAAAATCTAATAGTTAATTTACATGTGTAAGTGCCTGGGACACTGTCATCGACTGATTGGTACAGAGCCACATAATGAATAGCAAATATAAGCACATATAACCAGTAATTAGCGTTGGCACAAAGCATGTGCATGCTGTTAGAAATTTAAAGGTTTTCTTTGTTTTTAAAATTTGTTATTTTGAAGGTATATTTCATATATACGGTGAGGAACAGAAGTATTTGAACACCACGCGATTTTGCAAGTTCTCTCACTTAGAAATCATGGAAGGGCCTAAAATTCACATTTTAGGTGCATTCCCACTTTGAGAGACAGAATAAAAAAATAAAAATCAGGAAATCACAGTGTATGATTTTTTAAGAATTTATTTGTCTTGCACTGCTGAACATAAGTATTTGAACACCTGAGAAACAGCAAGAATTCTGGCTCTCAAAGACCTGTTACTGTGACTTTAAAAAGTCCATCTCTACTCCACTCAATCTAACTTAGTAGCACCTGTCTGAGCTCTTTAAAGACCCCTGTCCACCCCACAGTCAGTCAGACGCCAACTACTACCATGAGCAAGACAAAAGAGCTGACAAAAGACACCAGAGACAAAATTGTGGACCTTCACAAGGCTGGAAAGGGCTACGGGGCAATTGCCAAGCACTGATGGCTAGTTCGCATTGTTCGCCCGCGAACACATGCGGGCTGCCATCTTTTCTCACAAGTCCGGCGAGGCACAGGTAAGCCCTTACCTGTGTCGGGAGCCGGTCTGAAATCAAAAGCGGTCACCGGGAGCAGGCAGTTCCGAGAACAGCCGCCGGGGGCCTTCATCGGGCTGTTCTCAGAACTGTCTGCTCCCGCTGACCGCATTCGTTTCAGACCGGCTCGCGGCACAGGCACAGGTAGGGGCTTACCTGTGCCTCGCCGGACTAGTGAGAAAAGATGGCAGCCCGCATGTGTTCGCGGGCGAACAATGCGAACTGGCCATCACGGTTGCCAAACAGCTTGGTGAAAATAGATCAACTGTTGGAGCAATTGTTAGAAAATGGAAGAGGCTAAAGACGACTGTCAGTCTCCCTAGGACTGGGGCTCCATGCAAGATCTTACCTTGTGGGGTATCATTGATGATAAGAAAGGTGAGTAATCAGCCCAGAACTACAAGGGAGGAGCTGGTCAATGACATGAAGAGAGCTGGGACCACAGTTGCAAAGGTCACTGTAGGTAGAACACTACGCCATCATGGTTTCAAATCATGCATTGCACAGACGGTTCCCCTGCTCAAGTCATCACATGTCCAGGCCCGTCTAAAGTTTGCCAATGACCATCTGGAAGTTCCAGAGGAGACATGGGAGAAAGTCATGTGGTCAGATGAGACCAAAGTAGAACTTTTTGGTCTAAACTTCACGTGTTTGGAGGAAAAAGAAGGATGAGTTTGCATCCCAATAACACCTTCTCTACTGTGAAGCATGGGGGTGGTAACATCATGCTTTGGGGGTGCTTTTCTGCGAAGGAGACAGGACAACTACACTGTATTAAGGAGAGGATGAATGGGGTCATTTATTGTGAGATTTTGAGTAACAACCTCTTTCCCTCAGTCAGATCATTGAAGATGGGTCGTGGCTGGGTCTTCAAACATGACAACGACCCGAAGCACACAGCCAGGATAACCAAGGAGTGCCTCCGTAAGAAGCATATCAAGGTTCTGGAGTGGCCTAGCCAGTCTCCAGACCTAAATCCAATAGAACATCTTTGGAGGGAGCTGAAACTCAGTGTTGCTCAGCAACAACCCCGAAGCCTGACAGATCTAGGGGAGATCTGTGTGGAAGAGTGGGCCAAAATCTCTGTTGTAGTGTGTGCAAACCTGGTCAAGAACTGTCTACAGGAAACGTTTGACCTCTGTAATTGCAAACAAAGGCTTTTGTACCAAATATTAACACTGATTTTCTCAGGTGTCCGAATACTTATGTTCAGCAGTGCAAGACAAATCATTTCTTTAAAAATCATACAATGTGACTTCCTGATTTTTTTTTTAAATTCTGTCTCTCAGAGTGGGAATGCACCTACAAGGTGAATTTCAGACCCCTCCAAGTGGGAGAACTTGCAAAATCGCAAGGTGTTCAAATACTTCTGTTCCTCACTGTATATGAACTAAATAATGTCAGTTAGAACTCCTCATGGAAGAATGTGGTGTAGTAGATCTAGCAGCATATAAATCGATATTTAGAGCTATGACTTTATCTTATTTGTCAAAGGGGTTTGCCTGGCTGGTATCTTACAGTATATTTAAAAGGGTCAGAATAGCATAAACACAAGAGGTAATAATCACCTCATCGATTCACCACTACCCCCCTATTTGGATACTTCCACGGTCCCCTCTGGTCTCTAATTCCTGGTCATTTTCAACACACAGGAAATAACCCCTAAGCCAATCACTGGTCGCAGTGATTGGTTGTGTGGACATTTCTGGCGTGCCTAAAGAGAATAAGAAATAGAGACCAATGGGCACACAAGAACAATGGTAAATTAATGGGGGCTGATGAGGTAAGTATCATTTTTTTCTAAGATTTTTTCTTCTTAGATAATAAGAAATCAGGGAAATAATGTTGAAAACTAGTGATGACCTCCAAAATACATATAAATGGCTCTAATATCATCAAACATATTTTAGAATTTCACTATCTTAGTTAAAGGGTGTCTGTCAGCAGTTTTGACCATGGTAAACTGCTGACTGCAGTAAGTATAAGCCGGAGAGAGAAGGACAAATATACCTTTTGTGGAACCTATATTATCAGGAGTTGCATGAATATGACATTTTATTCTGCGACCTTTTGCTCCTTGAGTGCACTGGAGGCGGAGCTTCACTGTGAAGTGCTATACACATTGAGCTGCTTCACAAACATTCCACTGAGAGGAAGATACATCTGAGAGGCAGTTGTAACATCCAACCAGAAGACCACTAAAGCTGTCACCCACATCAGTGGATAGGGGCTGTGAAGAAGCTCAATGTAGAGTGCAGCGATAAAACTTCATATTCACACTACTCTTGACAATAAAAGCACAACAAAAGGTATGCTTGTCCTGCTCTCCCCAGCTCCCCCTTAGTGCGGTTAGCAATTTAACATAATTAAACTGCTGACAAACTCCCTTAAGGCTACTTTCACACTCACGTTTGGTGCGGATCCGTTACGGATCTGCACAAACGCATCCGTTCAGATAATACAACCGCATGCATCCGTTCAGAACGGATCCGTTTGTATTATCTGTAACATAGACAAAATGGATCCGTCTTGAACATCATTAAAAGTCAATGGGGGACGGATCCGTTTTCTATTGTGCCATATTGTGTCAGTGAAAATGGATCCGTCCCCATTGACTTACATTGTGTGTCAGGACGGATCCGTTTGGCTCAGTTTCGTCAGACGGACACCAAAAAACTGCAAGCAAGGTTTTGATGTCCGCCTTCAAAGCGGATCTCACAAACGGAAATCAAAATGCCAGTGTGAAAGTAGCCTAAATCAAATGTATAGATAATATACTATTTCCAACTCTAATATAATCAATTATGGTATACACTTTTTACATAAGATTATATGGTTGTATGGGGGGGAGGGGGTTTAATGCATTTTCTTTTTTGATAATGACTTGCGTAAGTTTTGTAATTTGTATATATATAAAAAAAAAAAAAGATTAACCAGTTTATAAAGGAGTAGCACTTAATGGGCTATTCAATGATTTTACCATTGCTGGCCTAGCCTCAGGACACGCCATCTGTATCTAAGTAGCAGGGGTCCAACCCTGTACCACCGCAGAGTAGCTCCAGTGATGGAAGTCAGCGCCAGTACTGCACAAATCCATCCAGTGTGTAGTAGACTGAACTGGTTACTGTAGTTCTACTCCTGTCCACTGCAATGGAAGTACTATTGCGGTAACCAGATCTTTCCACTACACAGTGAACAGAGCTGTGAAGTTCCAGTGGCTGAGCTACTGCAGAACAGATGGTTGGCGGGAGTGAGGAGTGTAGGACCCCTGCCAATCAGATATTGATGGCTTATAATGAGGATAGACCATCAATGGTCAAATCCTGGAACATCCTTTAACATAAATGTGTTTTATTTGTACTCTGATTTTAAAATTTTCTAGTGTCTAAGATCTTTATGTGAAGCTGGTGGCTGCATAGGAGGTCCCAAGAATATATTAGGCTGACGATCAACAGATTAAAAAACTACAGGCTTCAGTTTATTACCACTTACCTGAAACTCATCAAAGCAGAGAAGACAGGCTTCATCACTTATTTCTTCCGCTATTGGAGCAATGGGGTCATAGGTTTTAGCCATGAATCCCGCCTTTCTTTTCGGTAAGGTTTTTTTAAGCCTGTGTATTCCTAAACATATAAGGCAATAGTTTAATACACACTATACACTTTTTAGAAATAATTCTGAAGGTTAAAATAATCTCAAAACAAGAAAAATGGAATCACTAAATTAGAAAAAAATATGCTCTAGTTTAAAGGGGTTCTGCAGTTTGTTTAAACTGATGATCTATTCTTTGGATCCAACACCCGGGACCCCCGCCGATCAGCTGTTTGAGAAGGCAGCGGCACTCCAGGAGCGTCGCAGCCTTCTCACTGTTTACCGCTGGCCCAGTGACGTCACGACTAGTATCAACTGGCCTGGGCGGGGCTCAGCTCCATTCAAGTGAACAGAGCTTAGCCACGGAGCGCCGCTGCCTTCTCAAACAGCTGATCGGCGGGGGTCCCGGGTGTTGGACCCTCGCCGGTCAGATGCTGATGATCTATCCAAAGGATAGATCAGTTTAAACAAACTGCAGAACCCCTTTAAGTACCGTATGTTATAGGCAAGGGGGGTTATAGAAGAGATAATGAGCAATCTTCTACATTCATAAAATGACAAAACAAACCCCAATGGTTAATTCTGACTGATATCAGTATATTAGTACAAAGCGCATACTTTTTCTTTGAATATGGTTGTTGGTGGGAACTCATCTTTTGTGGGTAATGCAAGTACTTTGTGTATAGCTCTGTGTACGATTAAAATAACTAGTATCATTATCCTGTGAGCAGAAGACACTCCACTATAAATGCGTGTTCACTTTAAAGGCCTTGTTCACACATTGTGTATATTGCACAGTCTATGCCTAAATATGGAAAGGACCCGGATAGAAGCTCCACTCATATGCTTCGGAAAAAATCTGCATGGAGTAATGAGCATAATGCAAGTCTCATATTTTACATGTTCCTCATTGCCACAGATTTGGTGTTGAAAAGCTGCAGACTAGCACCACTAAACTGCCATGCAGCTAAGGCTACTTTCACACTAGCGTTTTGGCTTTCCATTTGTGAGATCTGTTCAGGGCTCTCACAAGCGGTCCAAAACGGATCAGTTTTGCCCTAATGTATTCTGAATGGAAAAGGATCCGCCCAGAATGCATCAGTTTGCCTCCAGTCTCCATTCCGCTCTGAAGGACGAACACCAAAATGCTGCCTGCAGCGTATTGCTGTCCGCCTGATGAAGCAGAGCCAAACAGATCCGTCCTGGCACACAATGTAAGTCAATAGGACGGATCCGTTTTCTCTGACACAATCTGGCACAATAGAAAACTGATCCGTCCCCCATTGACTTTCAATGGTGTTCAAGACGGATCCGTCATGACTATAGAAGACATAATACAACTGGATCCGTTCATCACGGAAGCATGTGGTTGAATTATGGTATTGGTAGCGTTTTTGCAGATCCATGACGGATCCGCAAAAAATGCTAATGTGAAAGTAGCCTAAGCAGGAACCACATGCCAATCCACAGAACACATTCCAGTTCCAGCAGCAGATTCCTGGCAGATCCCTACAATGTAAATACAGCCCGGGAAGGGGCAGTAGCTAATCTCCCAGCAGAACCAAGGGTTGGTTGGGCATGCTGGGGTCCACAATGGCTAATCCTTCATTCCCTGAACATCTGCTGTTGTTAGAAGACCCCCCCATACACATTTGATCATTGACCAATCAGCAGGTTTAGCCAACATTTATTTGGTGAATATTATCAGCTATACACATTTGAGCAATACAAAACTACCAGTATCATGTTCACAGATACTTATTTGAAGCAGGACGGATCAATTTGTACATCTTAACTACCCAGTGAGACGAAAGCAAGTCCGACTTCTCTCGAGAAAATTTTGGAACAATAGACACATCCACTTTAAGGGAATGTGTCATCAAAGCACGAAAACATTTTTTTAAATTAGTTTGGTCATTATTTGGTGCTGTAATTGGAGGCTCATTCAGGCAAAACAAAATATCTGCATCGCATCAATGAAAAACATTACTCAGCCGCAGATCATGCCAAAGATTAATCATTGATATATCTTTTTAAACATTGGCTCTGTCATTCAAATCGCCCTATTTCATAGATCCACAATGATATTATACCCTTCCTTTTTAAGGTAATTTCCATTTTATTGTACAATACAATTGTCAGATTCAATATGTGACCCAAAAATGCTGGTGGTGTCTGGGATATATGCACAAGCATAATGATTAGATCTTATATTTATGTACAGAGGTCCCTGAAGTTACCCATACAGATCATCCCAACATAAGGGGGAAAAAAATAATGAAGATTTAAGAAAAATATACAGATATATAAAGCAAGTCCTTAAATCTAACAGTCTGAAAGAGGTGATGGAATATGTAAATCACTTTCTACGATGAGGACCGGAGCTTCTTCAGGGTTTCTACACAGTGTAACAGGAAAATAAAACAGAACTTTTCTCACCTGACTTCTAAAGGATGGAAGGCTATGGAAAGAATCATACTTGCCTGCTCACCACCTCTTTGGTCCTGCCGACTGACTCCCGCATGTCCATCTTCCAGCCGTGACTTTACTTCTGCCACGGCATGGGGACTGTCACCTGCTCTGCTGAAGCCAATGGCAGGCTTCAGTGGTGACGTGCCAAAAGGCAAGTATCATTTTTTCCATAGCAGAGGCAGGCTGTGGGCATCACTGAAAAGTTTTTTATTCCCTACAACACCTTCAAGCAGAAAAAAGTCAAACCAGGATTACTTACTTTCATGTACATCAAGCATAAATCCATGGAAGTGCACTCGCTTTTTCTGCTCAACTTCAACATGTGCAAAAAACATGTCCATTACCATGGTCTTGCCAGTACCTTAGTTAAGGATGAGAAATAAAAATGTATTTGCATTTTCACTGAATTGGTGAGAGTGATTAGCTATGATCCTACAAAGAAGCTTACCACCCTCCATTCACTTAGCGCTGCGCTCTCCATTCACTTCTATGGGAGTTCCGGAAATAGCCAAGGGCGCTCACTCATCTCATTTCGGGAACTCCCATAGAAGTGAATGGAGAGCATGCCATAAATGCGTGGTGAACACTCCTTTACTTTGGGGGTACTGTTCTAGAGATAGGTTACGGGTACCACCGAGGGACCTGCCCCTATCTGACATTGGTGGCATAATGCTAGGATATGCCACCAATGTGTGAGATGGACCGTCTCCTTTAAGAATGTAGTTCTCAAAACTGCTCATAGACAGCGTAAAGTGATTCAAGCCCCAATCTTGCATGTGGTTCCAACTGTGTCAGTGTACAGACATTACTCACAAAGTACAGCCAAATTCATTGTGGTAGGCCATCTAATCGTCTCTTTGCGATTACATTTTATGTCATGTTATTTTGCGGCAGTTTTCTGCGGTCTTCGGATCTGATAGAGCTACACACAGCACAGCATAGGTGCATACCAATTGTGTCTTATTGTTAAAGATAAATGAAGCACACGGCGAACACAACATGTGAATTCAGAAAATACTGTAGTGTAGAAATTCCAATATTTTTTTTTTCTGTGTGCTTTTTAATCTGGATGACTAGTATTTGAAAAAATGTATTTATTTTTTTCAAAAGAACAATTTGATCAACGATGATCTGTGTGAACTTGTGCTATTGCAACACTGAACGGTAAACTCATTCTTTATTTTCTTTATTTGGAACAGGATTATTTTCAAATCATTGTAAATTTCTGTTATAGCAGAACTAGTCATTTGCCTATTCACAAGATTTGAATTTATGACAATAATAAAAAAAATAAAAAAATAAAAAATAAATAAAAACTTACCAACATCTCCAAAGACATACAACCCTTTTTGCGGTTTCCGTTGAGTGAAAAGCTACAATGAGGGGGGGAAAAAAAGAAATTGTAAAATGCCGACACCTGCAATGTGTACACAGTTTATGTTGACATGGGTATGTTATTACACCAGGGTCGGAGTGACTAGGAGCCTTTGAAAGCTGGGTTCAGGCAGTGTTTAGCATTTTTGAATTATGCTGCCAAATATATACCTCTGTGTCACGTTCCTTCAAAGACTGTGTGCACGTGCACCTAGAATAATTGATGCTGTTCGAAGGCGAAAGGTGGTCACACCAAATATTGAAAACTGTTTCCTGGTATTTAAATGCAATCCCCAAACGTAAAGCCAGGTTGAACCTTGCTGCTGCCCACAACAGGCGCAGAAGAAAGCTGGTGATCTTGTTGGATCTTTGTCACTGGTGCTGTCACCAGCGTCTTTCTGAAGCTATTTAGGTAATGTCTGCCCATGATTCTTAAGGTCCCTTTACATGGCACAATTTAGCAGGCGACTGTCGGGAAGGAAGCGTTCCTTCCTGACTATCGCCTGCTGTTCAGTGGAGGAGACCACTGCATCGACATGCAGTGATCTCCTTCACAGTATGGGGAGGAGCGATCGCCAATGACATCACTCATCCTCATTCAAAATTATTGTTTGGCGGCACGATCTGCTGCCGGCAAACAATAATTCTGGTCCGCGTGAAAGAGCATATTACCCGATGAACGAGCATTTCACACATTCATCGGGTAATTTGCGGCACCTTTACCATGCCAGATAATGGCTAACAAGTATTCCTGTCAACACCTATTAGCGATTATCTTGCCAAATCTTGGCCGGTGTAAAGAAGCCTTTACAAAAAAAAAAAATATGGCAGTCATTCCTATAACTAAGGCCTCATGCACACGAACGTATTTTCTGTTTCCGTTCCGGTTTTTTTTGCGGACCGTATACGGAAACATTCATTTCAATGGGTCCACAAAAAAAAAGTTTCCGTATGTCCGTTCACCAAAAAGATAGAACATGTCCTATTATTGTCCGCATTACGGACAAGGATAGTACTTTTCTATTAGGGGCCAGCTATTCCGTTCCACAAAATACGGAATGCACACAGTAGTCATCCGTATTTTTTGTGGATCATTTTTTTGCGGACCGCAAAATACATACGGTCGTGTGCATGAAGCCTAAAGCAAATAAAGAGGAAAGCACCATGACTTCCAAAAAAGTTGGGATGATGGGTACTGGATGATCTGCTTATTTTTCCAGAGACATTCTTGTCCGTGCAATGTGTCTAGTGTAGCTACTCACTCCCATTCAATATAGACTTTGGCACCCCATAAATAATGCAGGTGAAACAATTATTATATTTTCAAGCCAAACACCGTGTGATATTTCAGTCAAGATGGCCTTTTTCAAACGCTACGGCTGTTGGTGGTATAGAGAAGAATGCAACTGGCGTTGAGAAGTGTGAGTTCACATACATTATTTACAGAGTGCTTAAAAGGGTTGTCCCACAAAAAATATTCTGCAGTTTTCAAACCAGCACTTGGATCTGAATAGCATGTAATTAAAATTTTGCATAGCCACTGAGTTATTCAATAAAGTGCATCTGTATTGCACCACCTGCTGTTTGTTTTTTCTTATTTCTCTGTCCTGCTCACTGAGGTGGACGCACATGCTCAGTTCCATCCTTCAACTGCATCCTGAGCTGTGATAGAGAGGAAGCTGCAGCAAAAAGAACATGCCCTGTAAGCTGCCAGCTTGATATAAATCTAGCAGAACAATTGGAACAATTAATGATCCATGTGACGTACAGGGCTGGTTCTAGCTTTGTTAGAAAGAGCCTGCCATGTACTATATGATGTCCGATTTTCATTTTTTCACATTAATCATGGGATAACCCAATGTAGGTCTCTCGATATATACTTGTCTGGATTAGGAATCCTACTTGAAGCACCCAACCTACTACAGAGTGCCATAAAACCTACTATACCATATCCAGTTAGGCTTATGGTACTATGCTGCAATACCAGACACGGCCTGGGAGAAGTGTGGTACTGGTTCTGGGGGAAAAAAGCAGACTAATGTTTCTAAGCCTAGACAACCTTTTTAACCTCAACAAATACAACAGAAAGTTTGATAAAATGTAATGCAGATCGTTTCCTACTCCCTGTACTCTGAATCACCAATTGACTGTCAAGTTTCTTTCTTTCATAATTGGTATTCTTAAGTAGTAATTCTTTCTTTAAGTGGTTTCCGCTCCTCATTTTGAGTCACTTCTGTTTGCTATAGCATACTGAAATCATGTCTTAATGATAATAACTGAAAAACAAAAGGCTGATCAGAATATAAAAACAATAGAATGACAACCACTACAATGCACCATAAGGGTCCTTGCTCGGATATTAATAAATCCTTCAAACTGAAAGCTTCATAGAAGATGCACTATACAAGATGATTCAAATTAAAAAGATTCCTCAGTGGGAACAGTACAATTGCCAAGTAAGATCACTTTAGTTTATTTGAAATCCGCACATATTAGGACAATAAAATGGCATTAATACACACACATCTGAGATTTGTCATTCTGGAAGTGGTCATTAAAATGTCTAAAGACCCCCTGTCAGCACAATCAACCCTATTAAAACAAGCATATAGCCTGGTAGGGTTGATTGTGCTGACAAAAATGATATACTCTGATTATGTATTTCTGAGGTCCCATTGCTGAGAAAAGCACATTTTAACTGATATGTAAATGAGCTCACTGGAGCACCGAAGGGCTGGTCAGAGCCCTCAGAGCACCAGTTAGTCCCATGTCTGCGGCTTTAGTCCCTCCCCTGGAATGACAGGGCTAAACATCTCATCTAGCCCTATCTTCTTGCACCAGTGCCTCCCAGTCTCTGCGCTTGCACAGTGGATCTCCTAAAGCTCTACAAGCAGCGTAGATTCCAACTGTGCAAGGGCCGAGACTGGGAGACACAGTGTATACGTGAAAAGACTGGGCTTGACACTCACTCAGACCCACTACACACACATGCTGAGACTGGGGGGGCATGGCGCAGGTGCAAGAAGACAAGGCTAGACAAGATGTTTAGTCCTGTCAATCCAGGGAGAATGGGGAGGGACTAAAGCTGTAGGGGTGTTACTAACCGATGCGCCAGCAAGTTTATTTACATATCAGTAAAAAGATGCTTTTCTAGGGAATGGGACCACAGAAATACATAATCAGGGTATCGTTTTTGAGAGGCTGAGACATCATTTTCTGAGCTCTTTGGATACTCAGGAAGCATGAGGACAAAAGCAGGAGTGATATTAGTGAGGCAAGTGTTACTTCTTCAGTTTATATATGCCATTCTGGACATATAAGAAATTACAGGCTTAAAAACTCCTATGAAGGTGTGAGTCAATTGTATTTAGTAATTCATTAATCAATTAAACTTTGGGCACACTTCTATAACTTCCCTCTGCACCTCTCATATACCCTAACATGAGTGCACCTAGATTTTCAAGCAAATTGCACCAAAAAGTGACAATTCAGCGGTTTAGAGGAAGTTTCTGCTCCTAGTCCAAAAAAGAGGTGTGGTTTAACGGAAAAGAAATGTGGCTTCACATGAAAGGGGTGTGGTCTAAGATGGCTGAAAAAATGTGTCTAAAAAAAAAAATGCAACCAATAGTTGGTATAAAGTTAGAGAAAAGTATCTAGCACAGCACAAAATTTATCATCCAGCCTGAACCGCTGTCTAAGTTTACTCTATCTACAGTAAATCTTCCCCATGATGTATGTAACAACTTTCATCGATGAGGTTTGATAACGGAGTAGTGATCTAGACTTCGCTGTAGTGCACGTCATACATGTTGATTTCGTCCTGACATCCATCACGTGAATTTAATAGTCATTTTTGTAACAAACCAAATTTTTGTAACTAACCTAACAGCCATCTTTCATAACGTTATATTTTAACCATATAAAAATAGAAGATAGCAGTTTGCAATGTAGAAAAGGAGGGACACCGTATATATAGATGCTTTATCCAATCAAAAAAAAAGAAAATAATCTGTCATGCTACAATATGCCAGATGTGAAATTATAAGTGCTTAGCAGACCTTCATTAAATGTGCAACATCTGTTTTACGCTGCAGCTGTAGACATTGTGTTGCTAATTTTGTGCCTTTTTTTAGGTGTTAGTTCCAAAAACACTATGATTTTCAAACTATTTTTGTTTCTGTGATTATAAGATATACTACACTGGGTTACAATTCATTTAGACCAAGCACATGGACAATTTTCTCCTGGACACCATATTTAAGAATGCCTCAAAACAGTAACACACTTAAATACATATTTAAGCTATGATAAATGATATTTCAGTATACACCTCAGGAATAGGAAATGTAAGTTTTCACAGTGTTTTGTTTAAATGAATATTCAAGCAAGAAAGGAGTAGAACTCGTCAAAACTTGAGACACAAAGAAGTAGGTTTTTCATGATCTAAAGTTTTATGCTTTAAAGGAGTTTTTGAATAAAGACCACCATTTTCAAGTCAATAGCGACCACGACATCTGAGCAGTTAGATACCATCCGTCATGCCATTTCTACACACCGGGCGCTGATGGGTTGCTATGGCAGTTCTATGCCAGTGGCCTACGGAAGTGCTATGTATGGAAGCCTTATAGAAATACAGACAGGCAGGAGGACTCACAGTGCATCACATAATGCCTTAAAAATGTCTGAATTAGTGATTTTATTCATCCTGCCACCTAAGCAAATTAATAAAAAGTGATCAAAATCTTGTATGTACCCAAAAGTGATAGCAATGTCATGGCAAGTCCTCACACAGCTCCATCAATTGAAAAATTTGCGCTGCTAAGGTAAAAGCAGTAGAGCCCCTGTGCTTGTGCCGCTACTCAGAGCAACGTTGCAGGTGCAAGACTGACAGGGTCAGGCAAGATGTCTGGTCCTGTCAATGAAAAGGGAATGGTGAGTCAATTAGTACAAATCAACTCGCTCATCTCTAAAGTGACCAAAATGTCATATGTACACCACAATGGAAAAGCTAAAGCTTTTCCCACAAAACACATGCCCTCACACAGCTCTGTCAAAATCAAGCTCCGGGAAAACCCATTTAACCAAGCGGCAGGGCATCACAACCTTGGTGCCCTACTGCAGACATGGCAGAGGGGGAGGTTCCTGCTCCAGCTAGTTACCTTACAGGCAAACACGGGATTTGTCAGGAGGAGGGCAGAAATGGCTCATCTCTTGGGACACAAAGAGGAGAGTTCCTTATATATTTCTCAGCTGTAGTTTAAGACAAAATTAGATCCAAGGAAAGGATAAGAATAAGAATAAGGGCAGCCAACACACTGAGATTATGCCGAGCCTGTCAACATTTTTTTAAAGGGGGCTCCAGCCGCAAGCCCTGGTTACGTTCTTGACTTTGCTGCAGTGTACCCACCAGCAATCTGTGACTCTTCTGGGAACTGGGCCTTGCGAAACCGACGAGGAAAATGGACACCTCCTTTCAGGGTTTAAGGCTGAAGTATGTAATAATCCTTAAACTCTGAACCCCAGTCCAGCAGGCGCCAAACTTGAGCATCCACTTATATGGCAAGAAATCTAAAATAAGTGTTCCAGTAAAGTAACTGGCCCGAAACAATTTTTTTTTACCTATCCATGGTATGCTGTGGGGTCCAACAGCTGGGACACCAAACATTATGATAGGCGATTAATGTTGTGTGTGGGCCAACCTCTTTAATGTGCTGAATTCCAACAAATTCTGACCTCCACAGCTCTTATGACCCTCTAGGACAGGGATGTCCAACCAGCTAAAACTACAACTCCCACCATGCCTTGATGTAGGCTGATAGCTGTAGGCATGCTGGGAGTTGTAGTTTTGCAACAGCTGGAGAGCCTCAGGTTGGCCATCCCAGCTCTAGGATTTTAAATGGAATATGTCGCCAGTACTTTTCTAAAAATACCTGTCAATCAGCAGATACACAAGCCCATGCATTGAATTGCATTGAGCAGTCTCCAGTCCACAGCATTGGAAAAAAGCAGTTCATCTTCCAGAGGCCCGAGTGAGCTGCAGCTCACCAATGTAAGAACATCACTGTTCAGGTCCCGCTGGAGATTCTCAATAGGGATTTTTTACATAAACGCCAAAAAGAGACAACAAACCCTCTAACGCTTCATTGACATATGCATCGGAAGCTCCATTAGGGGCCTCTGTTGCAGATCCTGTTAAAAATATGGGACAAAATAGCGCAGCTGGCTTAGCTATTTTGTCCGGTAAAATGTCGGATTTTCTAAGGGAAACCTGAAGGATCCTATTATAGTCGATGGGGTCTGAGAGATAGGGTTTTTTCCAGTGCTTGTATTATTTTCATTGTTCTTCTCCTATAACGAAGCAGAACAACGGAACTAATCAACTGTGATGTGAACGAAGCCTTAGAGGTGATAAACTAGGCATACAATATATGCATTTGATTATTTCTTGGATATCACCAGTAAAGATAATTTGTCTTTGGTCAGGAATAGAAGCCACAAACAATCATAAAATATTTTACTTATTCATAGAAGATTGGCAGAATTTATAGTTAAGCATCATGCAAATATCCAGTCATGATCAAAATCACAGGAAGAAAAATGCATGTGCATAATTTTGCTTAATGAAGAGGAAAAATATCTCCCATCTGAGGTCACTTTTTAAAAAGAATACAATAATGTTCTTTGTAAAGTAAATCAGTCATCCTGTGGAAAGTCTTTAGAAGATGATAACACTTTTTAAATAAGTGAACAAAATCTGACATAGGCCTCATGCACATGACCGTTGTTTTGGTCCGCATCCGAGCCGCAGTATTTGCGGCTTGGATGCGGACCCATCCACTTCAATGGGGCCGCAAAAGATGCGGACAGAACTCTGTGTGCTGTCCGCATCCGTTGCTCCGTTCCGTGGTCCGCCCAAAAAATATAACCTGTCCTATTCCTGTCCATTTTGCGGACAAGAATAGGCAGTTATAATAATGGCTGACTGTGCTGTTCCGCAAATTGCGTAACACACACGGATGCCATCAGTGTTTTGCGGATCCGCAAATTTGCGGACCGCAAAACACACAACGGTCGTGTACATGAGGCCATACACTGATGAGCAAAAGGGTAAAAAAAGGTTTGAATTTTTTACTTTCTGGCTCCATATCTCACCATCCACGACAGCTTCGACCATGAGACTACCATTATCTTATAGACAATCATCTTGGCTATCTCATACTTTAATTAGACTTGCAACTATTTAGCATATGATTAGTTATGTAGATTCTTGTCACATAACTGCATTGTTACTGTTTTGCTCCTGGTGGTGGAACAATCTTTTTCTTCTTGTATACTACAAATTACAACATGTTTTCACATTCTCTTATATCTCAGTGTGGTATTAGGTTCATTCCTAAGTGAAAGGTCACTGGTTTGAATCCAGGAGTAGCCATAAAGATTTCCCAAGAAAAGAGAAACAGCGTCATCCAGCTCATCGATAGCAGCATCTCGGCCAAGAAAATTGCATCATGTGAGTGCTATGACAGTTGGAAGAATACGAAATGAAGTCTGTCCATCCATTTTCAAAAACCATAAGGTGGACGTCCAGGCAAAATATTGAAGTCAACAAGTCGGCTCATCACAAGGTCGATCAGTTCTGGGGGAACAAACAATGAGATGAGACGAAAGTCACTAGACTGATAAGTGTAAATGGGTCTGGAAGAAACAAGGGAAAAGGGGGCTAATG
This sequence comes from Bufo bufo, assembly GCF_905171765.1. Taxonomy (NCBI): domain Eukaryota; kingdom Metazoa; phylum Chordata; class Amphibia; order Anura; family Bufonidae; genus Bufo; species Bufo bufo. Next base: position 335,112,112 of record NC_053392.1, on the reverse strand, counting down.
GATTGAGAAATTTAAGAAACTGTCAAGTCCAATGGAGGAAGTCTGATGATATGGGGTTGTTTCATAGCTAAAGGCATTGGATACTTAACCAGGATAGATGGTGGTCTCAATGCTGAGCTATATGTGAGTATCCTACAAGACGAGCTACTTTGTACACTCGAGTACTATAGGTATGAAAAGGATGACATCGTGTTCCAGCAGGACAACGACCAGAAGCATACATAGAGATTGGCGAAGAAATGGTTCAAATGACAATGAAGTGGAGGTGCTGGATTGGCCCCCACAGTCGCCAGACCTAAACCCAATTTAACACTTGTGGGTAGAGTTGAAGAAAAAGCTGTATTCATACCCAAGTGAGTCGACCAGTATGCACAACATTGGGAACATGTAGAAAAGACCTGGGGACCGATTTTGGTTGCGCCATGTTTGAATCTGATTGAGAGCATACCCAGAAGGATTCAGGGAGTGTTAAAAGCCAAAAGGTGGATTAACCAAAATACTAATATAAAAATTAAAATGTAGAATTTCAGGAGCAAAACAGTAACAATGCAGTTACATCACAAGAATCTGCATAACTAATCATATGCCAAATAGTTGCAAGTCCAATTTATGTATAAGATAGCCAAGATGATTGTCTATAAAATGATGGTAGTCTCGCGTTCGAAGCTGTAGTGGATGGTGAGATATGGAGCCGGAAAGCCAAAAAGTTCAAAACATTGTTACGCTTTTGCTTGTCAGTTTATATACTCAACGTTTACACCTAACTGGTTATCCAATATTATTTATTTTTTTTAAAGAGGAGGCACGAAAGGTTCTAACAAAACAAAAAAAAATGCTGTATCAGCATTTGAAGGCTGCAGCCAATAAGTGGCCTCAGCGGTTGTGTATCATACTACATGTAAAACTGCTTGGCTTAAAGAACTCCTGCCATTTTAAGTCTACAGCCCCTACGCCCGTGGGTGGTCCAATTCTGCATTCATTTGCAAGTCCCTTCCATATGATCCGACAGAAAAATCCAAAAGGCCCATTTACACTCATTGATAAAATAAATAACGCACCTACCTGTAGATAGAAATGTTGTCTGGTTGCAAAACTCGGCATGCAGTTATGTCTCAGGCAGATATGTAAATGATGACAGACGTGACCTGATTAGACACTGGGTTACTTAGAGGTTACTTTTGGGTAGTGTACCTCTTGGTCAGAGATTGTTGTCTGCTACAATGCACTCTAAGACATTTTGCCCAGCTGACAGACTTTGAGAGGGTGAGCATCACTGGACTGAGAGAAGTCATTTTCGACAAATTTCCCTTTATTTAGGCTGGTTTGACCTAGGTGTTAGAAGGTGTTGGAAGCAATGGTTACATGAGGACATGCACACAAGGTCAACAGGCTACAGTTAGCCCAAACAGACCACCATTTGATTAGCCGACAAGCACAAGCAGCTCTCACAGTTTCACTGTCCACCATCCAGACACAGGTAGCCTCTTCATTACACAGCCCTGTCTCTGCCTGGACCATTTCTAGGAGCTTAGCTGAAAAAAAATTGGCGTCATAGCATCCATTATGTATCCTGCCATTGAACAGCTGATCAGCGGGGGTGCTGCCCCGCGGGGGTGCTGATCAGCGGAGACAGGCCATCATTCTTGGTAAACAGGATCATGGTGCTGCACTGATTTATATTCCTATACGTAGAAGAAACCTTGCATTTGTAACTTTATTCTTTAACAGTCCAGTAGCTTTTTTTTAGTATTTTTTTTTTTTTTTTTTTATGTAAGATTTCCTTTTCTTGGATCCATCATTATCTCCTTAAAGAATCAGGGACAAACGATTCTAGCCAGAATTTGCTGTATAATTATTTCCTTAAAAAGCCCTAGCATTATATCACTTTCCACAAGGAACACTTCTGTGTTAAAGTAGACCACTTCATCGTCTGAGAACATTTTCTTAAGAATTAAGCACTGAACTGCCCAAGCAATGTAAATTGCAGTGATTCTATCAAAATTCACTGAATGTAACTTTTTTTCCCCCCAGAGTGAATACTAAAAAAAAAAAAAAAAAACTCTCATAGAGGTTTTAGGATGAAAAGTTGGAGTACTGTAGCAGTATAAAAGACCCTATTTTACGAATATATAAATTAAAGGGGTTTTCCAGGCTTCTGATATTAATGACCTATCATCAGGATAGGTCATTAATATCTGATTGGGTCCAACACCCCCACATCACCACTGATCAGCTGCTCCCTGCAGCCTGGGGTAGGAAGCACAGCGGTGTTCAAAGAGTAGCGGCCGTGTTGGGTTACTGCCGCTCACCTCCCATTGAAATGAATAGGAGCTGAGCTGCAGTAACCCAGCACTGCACCCACAATTTGAACACCGCTGTGCTTCCTGGTCCATTTACAGCACTGGAGGATGCAGGGAAGAGCTAATCGAGAGGGTACTGGGTGTCATGCCCCAATGATTGAAAATTGATAATCTGTACTGAGAATAGGTCATCAATATCAGGAGCCTGGAAAACACCTTTAAAGGGGATGGACAATTTTTTTACATTTTGGCTTTGTTGTTTGCGGCACCTTTAAATGAGGTCATATAGTTGGTGCCATAGCTTCATCCACCCTTTCATTCTGCACCGCTCGATCCGGTCCTTCATTGTAGTGGGCACATGCAGGAGGAAGCATCCTGAGCATGCCCAATCTACGCCTGCTCCGCTTCTTCATATGTCTGACTGTGCAGACTCCCAGGTCAGGGTGATACCCAGTGTATGATTAACTTGGGTGCTTCATGACAAATTTGCCCGACAACAGATACAAGCCTACAATATTGAATAGCACAGGGCTGCTGGAACATGTAATGCAGTTTGCTCACACTGAAAGCTAACCTTACCTAGGCCAAGCTACCCTCTCTGACAGCAGGATGAAGTAGTAACAAGCCCACTGATTTCAGCTATCATCCTTTCCTGGTCTTTTTAGAAAACAGATGATCCCGGCACTCGATTTCTCCAGTATGCTTTTATTAACACATTGGTTGGTACGTAGGAGGCGTTTCTGCCTGTCCAGAGCCTTTGTCAACTATAGTAAAAATGCGTCCTATGTAACAACTGATGCCGTGCACCGCTACAAACCAGAGTGCTAACCAGATCTCCCATTTGTTATCAAACTGTTCCAGACATCCGCCAGATCTTTAACCCCTTGGACACCGGAGTTTTTTTTGCTTTTGCGGTTTAAATTTTCTTTCCTGTCATAACTTTTTTATTTTTGCGTTCACATAGCCGTATTAGGCCTCTTTCACACTTGCATTGTCCGGATCCGGCGTGTACTCCACTTGCCGGAATTACACTCCGGATCCAGAAAAACGCAAGTGTACTGAAAGCATTTGAAGACGGAACCGTCTTCAAAATGCTTTCAGTGTTACTATGGCAGCCAGGACGCTATTAAAGTCCTGGTTGCCATAGTAGAAGTGGGGAGCGGTATACTTACAGTCTGTGCTGCTCCCGGGGCGCTCCAGAATGACGTCAGAGCGCCCCATGCGCATGGATGACGTGTCCATGTGATCACGTGATCCATGCGCTTGGGGCGCCCTGACGTCACTCTGGAGCGCCCCGGGAGCCGCACGGACGGTAAGTATGCTGCTCCCCCGCTCCCCACTACACTTTACCATGGCTGCCAGGACTTTAGCGTCCCGGCAGCCATGGTAACCATTCAGAAAAAGCTAAACGTCGGATCCGGTAATGCGCCGAAACGACGCTTAGCTTAAGGCCGGATCCGGATCAATGCCTTTCAATGGGCATTAATTCCGGATCCGGCCTTGCGGCAAGTCTTCAGGATTTTTGGCCGGAGCAAAAAGCGCAGCACGCTGCGGTATTTTCTCCGGCCAAAAAACGTTCCGTTCCGGAACTGAAGACATCCTGATGCATCCTGAACAGATTTCACTCCATTCAGAATGCATTGGGATAATCCTGATCAGGATTCTTCCGGCATAGAGCCCCGATGACGGAACTCTATGCCGGAAGAAAAGAACGCAGGTGTGAAAGAGCCCTAAGGGCTTGTTTTTTTGCAGGACAAGTTAAACTTTCTAAATGCCACCATTTATTATTGCATAGGAAGTAAAAAAAAATAATAAAAATATCCAAATGGGGTGGAATTAGAAAAAAAATATTAAAAAATCTATTCCGCCTAAGTTTTTGTTTACGACGTTCACTATGCTGTAAAACGGAGTTGTGCTCTTCATTCTCCAGGTCAGTACCAATACCACATATGTATAGTTTTTCTTGCATTTTAATACAGAAAAAAAATTATAATTTTTTTTTCACACTGCCATATTCTGACCCTGATAACTTTTTTATAGTGATGTCTACTGAGCTGTGTAGAAGATAATTTTTTGTGAGACGATCTGTAGTTTTTATTGATACCATTTTAGAGTGTGTGTGACTTTTTGATCACATTTTATTAAAATCAGCAATTTTTTATATTTTTTCCGTTATGCCACTCGCCGTATGGGATAAATATTTTTATATTTTAATAGTATGGGCGATGCCAATGATGTTTATATTTTATTTTATTGTTTACCGTATATACTCGAGTATAAGACGAGTTTTTTGGCACATATTTTTGTGCTCAAAAAGCCCCCTCGTCTTATACTCGAGTCTAGGTCTGTATTATGGCAACTTACATTGCCATAATACAGACCATGACATGTTGGGGGCCGGAGAAGCTGTTACTTACCTTTACAGCTGCTCCGGTCAGCTCCGAGCACATCCGCGCGGCACCTCTGTTAAAGGGACACTGACAGGCCCAATAAGCATCCAGCCGTTCTGAAGCCCCGCCCAGCTCATCAATATTCACTTCGCTGGGCGGCGGCTACAACTCTCCCCGACTCAAGTGCCCGGCGCATGCGCATAAAGCAGAGGCTGCAGTGGCCTCTAAGACGCAGACTGTCTGTACGCAGGCGCGATGTGACCCCGGCCGGGCGCATGCGCTGAAGATTAGACGGAGGACGTGCCCAGAGGATTGAATTGGCCATGCGCAGGATCTTGAGTCGGGGAGAGTTGTAGCCGCCGCCCAGCGAAGTGAATATTGATGAGCTGGGCGGGGCTTCAGAACGGCAGTTGGGAGCGGCTGGCTGGGCGCATTTTGAGATGAAACGCCGCCCCTTGGGCAGATTGGAGACGAGACAAGCAGGTTATAAAACTTCATTTTACTGTATTTATAAGGTGGACAGGGGGGATACTTAGATGATTTTAATACACTTGATAAGACCTGTACTGTCATATATATACCTAAATATGCTTCTTGGCCCTGTCAGTGTCAGACTCCCATCAATCTGAGTCACCCTTTTGCAGATGTGTGTATATAATGTAGAGTGTGTGCATTATATACACATAATGAAATTTACCAGTAGCTGCTGCATTTCCCACCCTAGTCTTATACTCGAGTCAATAATTTTTCCCATTTTTTGGGGGTAAAATTAGGGGCCTCGGCTTATACGGTATGTATTTATTTTTTTATTCCAGTGAAAGGTGGATGATTTAAATTTCTATAATTTTTTTATTTTATATTTTTTTAACTTTTTTTTGTTGCCCCTCTAGGAGGCTACAATATGCAGTATTCAGATTTCTTACGGCTTATACTGTATTTCCATAGAACTACAGAATAAGCTCCAATTGCTGTTATCCTATGTTGGCCTGCCATCTGATGGCCAATATAAGAACCGCAGCTCTAATATGCTGGGTCTCTTCAGAGAGACTCAGCATATTACATATTAAAATGAATGACCAGCTTCCTCAATCGACGTATGGGGAGTCGGTCTTTTCACCTTTTAGATGCCGTGGTCGGTCTTGAGCAAGGCATCTAAATGCTTAAATGCCTGCGATCAGCATTATTGCCGGTTGCTGAAATGAGCTGTGGGCCCCTGCTATTTGAAACAGCAGAGACCTGCAGGCTATGGTGCTCACTGCACGCATGGGCGGGTGCCATGTTTGAAGACCCTCCCAGTGCCGTCCATGTACGGCGCTGGGGGCCGAAGGGTTAAAGGGGTTGTGTCACTTCAGCATATAGCATTATGCAGAGAAAGTTAATACAAACAACGTACTAATGTACTGTTATTATCCATATTGCTTCCATCGCTGGCTGATTTAATTTTTCTATCACATTATACACTGCTCATTTCCATGGTTACAACCACCCTGTAAACCAGCACCAGTGGTCGTGCTTGCACACTACAGGAAAAAGCACCGGCCTATGTCCGCTCCTGCAGTCTGGGCCACCAGAAAGGCCGGCACTTTTTCCTATAGTGTATAAGCACAACCACCGCTGCTGTATTACAGGGTGGTCGTAACCATGGAAACGAGCAATGTATAATGTGATGGAAAAATTAACCCAGCCAGAGATGGAGGCAATATGGACAATCACAATACATTAGTAAGTGCCTTGCATTAACTTTCTCTACATGATAAATGCCACATGCTGAAGTGACACAACCCCTTTAAAGATGGAATATTTTCTGGAGCTGAGTGGGCACCATAACTGCCAAGTGCCTGGTGTTTTACACAGCAGACATCTGGTGGCAGAGTCCGCTATCACGAGTTTTTAACCCTTCAGATGTCATGCTTCACTGTGACCACTCCACCTGAGCTGTCAATTACTGAGCGCGCTATGCTCCTGGTGACCGAATGGCTCTCTCACAATGAGATTGAGGGACCCGTTTGGTTTGTATAGCAGCCCTGGGCCATCTGAAGGCACCACAGCTTGCCTTAATGAGGTTTCTATCAAGCCCTGCCACAGACAGGGTTCGATAGGAACTCTCTGATTCTCTAATAGACTGCAATCTGAGGGAGAAGCGATCAGATAATCACGTTAAATTCCCCTAGGGGTACCAAAAATAAACGTAAAAAAATTAAAAGATTTTAAAAAACCGGACAAAAAAAAACAACAAAAAACACCATCACCATGGTAAAAGATCATGTGATGGACCATGTGATGAGCGCAGTGACGTCATCAAAGGTCCTATTCCTCAAAGAAAAAGACAGAAGAGATGCCGGCTGCGCGAACAAGTGGATTAAGGCGAGTTAAATTATTATAATTTTTTTTTAACCCCTCCAGCCCTATTGTACTATGCATTTTGTATTCACGTATAACCATGTTATAAGGGGAAATAATACAATCTACACAACCTTGAACAAAAACCCGAACTTCTGTGAAGAAGTTCGGGTCTGGGTACCACATTCAGTTTTTTATCACTCGCGTGCAAAACACATTGCACCCGCGCGATAAAAACTGAACAACCGAACGCAATCGCAGTCAAAACTGACTGCAATTGGGTACCTACTCGCGCGTGTTTGCCGCAACGCATCCGGACACACTCGTCTGCAAGGGGCCTAATACTTTATGGAGCGGGAGCTCCGTACAGATTAGAATGAGCTGAAGATATTACTTTGCTAAGTCTCGAGAGACTTTGTGTAATAACTTTGTCAATTAATTATTTCTGTTAAAAACCTTGATACCGAACTCGGGTTCGGTTCCAAGGTACCACTTGGAACCGAACCAGTTATTATTACACAAAGCCTCGCGAGACTTCGCAAAGTAATAACTCCAGACAGTATTACAACAAAGTTTATGTAAATAGACTTCGGATGAAGCATCCAAAGTTGATTCGATGATCTCTAGATGTAACTATAAAAAAAACTTATTGGAGTAAGAATATGGCAATGCAAAGAAAAATAATAATAAAAAAAATATATATATATATATTAAAAAAATTAATAAAGTATTTTAACACAAAGAAAATTATAAAAATGTGGTATTGCTGTAATCGTACTGACGTAATGAAGTACACTTCAGTTTAACTGCATAGGTAACACCGTAAAAACATAACCCATAAAACTATGGTGGAACTGCATTTTTTTCGAATTCCACCCATTTAGAATTTTGTATGCATCATATGCTCTGGTAGGGCAGGGAGTAAAAAAACTCAAGAAAAAACTGAAAATTGCTGCATCAAGAAGGGGTTAATGTGTAAAATGCAGTCATTTGTGTACTTACAGCTTATCTACTCCCTCCTGACCTCTGCACAGGTCACAGAGCATGCCTAGAAAACTCTCCCATTTAAGTCAATGGGCACCCTCCTGCCCATTGTGTCCATGGCCCATGTAGCTGGTCTCAACATATTTTAGGCCCAGTGGCCAGTGTGAAAATTGCAGGATTATATACAATGTAAAAAAAATCTCACGAAAAATTCAAAAAAATATATTTAACATAAAAATGTAATGCAAGTCATTTTCTGATGACACATTCCTTTTAAAGGCTGAGTTCACATAACTGTTCAGCCTTTCCGTTCTCCTGCTCCGTTTAGGAGCAGGAGAATGGAAAGGACGGATTCGGCACATAACTGAGTCGAATGGAGCCTAAGGACCCCATAGACTATAAAGGGGTCCGTTAGGTTTCCACTCAGAAGATTGTAGAGTGGAGACAAAAGTTGTGCACGCAGGACTTTTGTCTCCGCTTCAAAAATCTTCCTCTGAGCAGAAACATAACGGACCCCATTATAGTCTATAGCAGGCATGCTCAACCAGCGGCCCTCCAGCTGTTGTAAAACTACAACTCCCACAATTCCCTGCTGTAGGCTGATAGCTGTAGGCTGTTCGGGCATGCTGGGAGTTGTAGTTTTGCAACAGCTGAAGGGCCGCAGGTTGAGCATGCCTAGTCTATAGGGTCCGTAAGCTCCGCTCGGCTCAGTCATGTGCCGAATCCGTCATTTCCGTTCTCCTGCTTCTATAACGGAGCAGGAGAACGGAAAGGCTAAACGCTGATGTGAACTCAGCCTAACAGCTTATGGCTCCCTGTGTAAAGTGTTAAGTATACATTGTATATTTTGGCTTCTATTGGCACATTGACATTAGACTACAAATAATAGATATAAAAAAATACATTGAGGGACGTTTATCAAGACTGGCGTTTCCATCTCCAGGGCTGGCATGTACTTCAGCTATAACTGACGCCAGTTTCTAGCACAATTTATAGTAATTCCAGCGGGCCATGCAAAGCTCCACCCCTCCCGCCAAGTCTTGCCCCCCTTTTCTTGCCACTTCAGAAAAGTGGCAAGAAGCTTAAAAAGTCATAAATTTCTACGCCATAATTTGTGATTTAGGCCCCTTTCACACGGGCGTTGCGGATTGGGGCCGGATGCGTTCAGGAAAAATGGTGCAATTTTGACACTAAAACAAGTCAGTTTTCACTGCGATTGCGTTCCATGTTTGCGTTTTTTCCGCGTGGGTGCAAAACATTGTAATGCGTTTTGCACGCGCGTGAGAAAAATCGGCATGTTTGGTACCCAGACCCGAACCCGGTCTTTACAGAAGTTCGGGTTTGGGTTAGGTGTTGTGTAGATTTTATTATTTTCCCTTATAACATGGTTATAAGGGAAAATAATAGCATTCTTAGTACAGAATGCATAGTACAATAGGGCTGGAGGGGTTAAAAAAATAATAATAATATTTTAACTCACCTTAAACCACTTGATCGCGCAGCCGGCATCTCTTCTGTCTTCTTCTTTGAGGAATAGGACCTTTGATGACGTCACTGCGCTCATCACATGGTCAATCGCATGATCTGTTACCATGGTGATGGATCATGTGACGGACCATGTGATGAGGGCAGTGACGTCATCAAAGGTCCTTTTCCTGTGCACAGCAAAGAAGAAGACAGAAGAGAAGCCGGGCTGCGCGAACGAGTGGATTAAGGTGAGTTAAATTATTATTATTTTTTTAACCCCTCCAGCCCTATTGTACTATGCATTCTGTATTAAGAATGCTATTATTTTCCCTTATAACCATGTTATAAGGGAAAATAATAATGATCGGGTCCCCATCACGATAGTCTCCTAGCAACCATCCGAAAAAAAAGGAATCGCATCCGCACTTGCTTGTGGATGCGATTTTCACGCAGCCCCATTCACTTCTATGGGGCCTGCGTGAAAAATGCAGAATATAGAACATGCTGCGATTTTCACGCAACGCACAAGTGATGCGTGAAAATCACCTCTCGTGTGCACAGCCCCATAGAAATGAACGGGTCTGGATTCAGTGCGGGTGCAATGCGTTCACCTCATGCAACGCATTCGCGCGGAAAACTCATAGTGTGTGTGTGTGTGTGTGTGTGTGTGTGTGTGTGTGTGTGTGTGTGTGTGTGTGTGTGTGTGTGTGTGTGTGTGTGTGTGTGTGTGTGTGTGTGTGTATATATGTATACACACACACACACACACACACAGTACAGACCAAAAGTTTGGACACACCTTCTCATTCAAAGAGTTTTCTTTATTTTCATGACTATGAAGGCATCAAAACTATGAATTAACACATGTGGAATTATATACATAACAAACAAGTGTGAAACAACTGAAAATATGTTATATTCTAGGTTCTTCAAAATAGCCACCTTTTGCTTTGATTACTGCTTTGCACACTCTTGATGAGCTCCAAGAGGTAGTCCCCTGAAATGGTTTTCACTTCACAGGTGTGCCCTGTCAGGTTTAATAAGTGGGATTTCTTGCCTTATAAATGGGGTTGGGACCATCAGTTGCGTTGAGGAGAAGTCAGGTGGATACACAGCTGATAGTCCTACTGAATAGACTGTTAGAATTTGTATTATGGCAAGAAAAAAGCAGCTAAGTAAAGAAAAACGAGTGGCCATCATTACTTTGAGGCCCCTTTCACACGGGCGAGTATTCCGCGCGGATGCGATGCAAGAGGTGAACGCATTGCACGCGCACTGAATACCGACCCATTCAATTCTATGGGGCTGTTCACATGAGCGGTGATTTTCACGCATCACTTATGCGTTGCGTGAAAATCGCAGCATGTTCTATATTCTGCGTTTTTCACGCAACGCAGGCCCCATAGAAGTGAATGGGGTTGCGTGAAAATCGCAAGCATCCGCAAGCAAGTGCGGATGCGGTGCGATTTTCACGCACGGTTGCTAGGAGACGATCGGGATGGAGACCCGATCATTATTATTTTCCCTTATAACATGGTTATAAGGGAAAATAATAGCATTCTGAATACAGAATGCAAAGTAAAATAGCACTGGAGGGGTTAAAAAAAAAAAAATGTAACTCACCTTAATCCACTTGCTCGCGTAGCCCGGCATCTCCTTGTGTCTTCTTTGTTGAAGGACCTGTGGTGAGCATTAATTACAGTTCAAGGACCTGTGATGACGTCACTCCGGTCATCACATGGTACGTCACATGATCTTTTACCATGGTGAATCACCATGGTAAAAGATCATGTGACGTACCATGTGATGACCAGAGTGACGTCATCACAGGTCCTTGAACTGTAATTAATGCTCACCACAGGTCCTTCAACAAAGAAGACACAAGGAGATGCCGGGCTACGCGAGCAAGTGGATTAAGGTGAGTTAAAAAAAATTTATTTATTTTTTTTAACCCCTCCAGTGCTATTTTACTTTGCATTCTGTATTCAGAATGCTATTATTTTCCCTTATAACCATGTTATAAGGGAAAATAATACAATCCACAGAACACCGATCCCAAGCCCGAACTTCTGTGAAGAAGTTCGGGTTTGGGTACCAAACACGCACGATTTTTCTCACGCGAGTGCAAAACCCATTACAATGTTTTGCACTCGCGCGGAAAAATCGCGGGTGTTCCCGCAATGCCCGTGTGAAAGAGGCCTAAGAAATAAAGGTCAGTCAGTCAGCCGAAAAATTGGGAAAACTTTGAAAGTAAGGGCTATTTGACCATGAAGGAGAGTCACCGGACCTGAACCCAATCGAGATGGTTTGGGGTTAGCTGGACCGCAGAGTGAAGGCAAAAGGGCCAACAAGTGCTAAGCATCTCTGGGAACTCCTTCAAGACTGTTGGAAGACCATTTCAGGGGACTACCTCTTGAAACTCATCAAGAGAATGCCAAGAGTGTGCAAAGCAGTAATCAAAGCAAAAGGTGGCTACTTTGAAGAACCTAGAATATGACATATTTTCAGTTGTTTCACACTTGTTTGTTATGTATATAATTCCACATGTGTTAATTCATAGTTTTGATGCCTTCATAGTCATGAAAATAAAGAAAACTCTTTGAATGAGAAGGTGTGTCCAAACTTTTGGTCTGTACTGTATATACACACACACAAATATACATGTAGAAACGTGTTTGCATGTCTGACCTTTGACAGTATGCCTTTGGATTCCTTTGTGTACCCACGGAGGGCCTCGTGAAGACTCTGCAAGTGCTGCATGACTCTTCGTTGGTGTTCATCTTTATTTAGTACACACTCCTTCACCAGAAGGTCATAATGTTGAAGAGGCCCAGTACACTCTTTCAACACTTGGGAATTTGAGTTGATTTCATAGCTGGAGACAGAAGACTCTGCTAATTGACTGATAGGTGCTGAAAGAAAATAAAGTGACAAATATTACTGAAGATTTTTAACAAATCATGTTCATACTTTCATGTGAGGCCGAGTGTTAAAGGCTACAGACATCCCAACCATCTGCTCTATTAGAATATGAAGTGGATAACATGGATTATCCCATGACAAAGACACTAGTATTGACTGCCATGCACCGCAACTGAAAAAAAAATGCGTATACCACTTTTCAGAATTCCTACATACACACACAATTGATATATACAGTTGGCATTTCTTTATTTAAAAAAACCCCACCAAAAAAGCATATTAAAAAATAACTATGATGACTTCTATTAGGCACATTTTTCCAGTATAGTATTGGACACCATTATCACCAAAAAGGTGTCCATTATGTAACGGGTCCAGTACTGTTTTTAAATTTTGTTTTTTAATTGAACATAAAAATGGAAATACGAGTGCAGGTGTGAAGCTAGCCTTACATAAATGATACCATGGCCCAAATTTACCAATCCTATAGATGGTAAGTTTAGACCTGCACCAGATTTTTCACAGGGGTCAGGCTTGATGATAAATGTGGTACAGGAATATGGAGTCACGTTCCACTGACTCCATATCAACTATTGATTTGCTTACTTTGAAACAGAATTTTAAACTAGAATTATGGCCCAATTTTGGCACATCTTAAGATCTGACCCTTTTCCTGCTAAGCCCCACATTCTTGTCGAGCAAGTTGAAAATTAAAGATATCATCACCAAAAATTATTTTAAAATGTGCCATAAACAATAGGTCATTTTCCTTTAAATGGAGTAATAACCACAATGTGATTATTCTTTGTCCCATACAGTTTGCATATTGTTGCTAGCACATTCCCTGTTTACATGAGAAGTGCTGACGACAAATGATGACTTATGCCTGCAATCACCCCACACCATTGCATTGGTCCATGTGGCAGCTGATCTCTGGGAATATTTCCACAGGGCAATGATCGGACGTGTTCATACCAGGACTGTCCCGTAACAAGCAGTACATGTGTATTAGCCTCATGCCACATATACAAGGCAGAAAGTCCAACAGCATTGAGAATACTACTAATTTACAGGCAGGGTTCCTTCTCGCAGTTTTGTCTTTGGTGGGGTTTTTTGGCCAAGAAAAATAATTATAAAAAATACCCGACTTGAGCAGCATTTTTGTAGCCTTTCGGGGATGTTTTTACCCTTATGATGTGTTTTAGGTGTTTTTTTGCATGGCTTCATTTTTTTTAGATTAATCTTTACGCTTATCACAACATACAGTTATGTTGTGATGCCATGTAAGGAGTCCAGGGCAGGGTCACCCGGCCACAATGACTGGGATCGGCCATGATGCTGATCTCAGTCAATTAAACCCTCAGATGCCACAGTCAATACATCCCTGGGCTTCCCTCTGCCTTCTGATCGGAGCCCCCATGGATAAATCGTCAGGCTGCCATGACAGCCTGGGGCTTTTGGAAAATTCCCAGGGCTGTCATGACTAGCTGCCTGAAAAGCCATGCCTTGTACAGTATCCCATAGACCGAACAGTATTCTATTGCAGTCTATGGGGACTAAAGATTACAGTGGGAAAAAAAAAAGTGAAAAGAAATCTAAAAAACACAAAATAATAAAAATTCTAATTATCCTTACCCGATTTTAAATATATAAAAAAAATAAAAAAAATTATATATATATATATATATATATAAATAATAATAATAATAATAATAATAATAATAAGCAATACATTTTTTTTTAAATATAATGGGTAGTTGCTAGGGATAGGCGAATCGACTTCGGATGAAACATTCAAAGTCGATTTGCATAATACTTTGTTTGAATACTGTACGGAGCGAGCGCTCCGTACAGTATTAGGATGTATTGGCTTTGATGAGCCGAAGTCATTACTTCGCGAAGTCTCGCGAGACTTCGCATAATAACTTCATAAATCAATTTCTACTGTAAAAAAAACATTTCCCGAACTCGGGTTCGGTTCCAACGTAGCACTTAAATACGGTGATACTGTTTAAAAACTTTTTATTTGTAAGACATAATAAAATCTATATATTTGGTGTACTAACCCACAGAATAAAGTCATCGTGTCAATTTTAGTGCACAGTGAACAACAAAAATTGAAATTTTTCAATGCACAAAGAATTTTTTTCTTGTTTTCTAATACAAGCTATGGCAGTGCCATTAAAAAATAAAAATTGTCCTGCAAAAAAAGCAAGCCTTTTACGGCTATGTGAACAGAAAACGAAAAGAGCTCTTGGAAGGAAATAATGAAAATGAAAAAATAAACAAATAAAATTCAGCCGTGTCCTGAAAGGGTTAAAGGTGCTGTGTCATCTCAGACTTTGATCCCACCTCTGAGACCCGCAACTATCTCCAGAACGGGATCCTGAAAGTGAAAAAGGGCACAGCGTGCTCTCTATTCATTTCTATGGGAGTTCAAAAAAATAGCCACCGCTCCATTCATGCTGAACATATGCAGTCCCATAGAAATGAATGGAGGGCAGCCGCGCATGCGCAGCTACTCTCTGCTCACTTCAGGGGTCCCTGATATGCCCCCAATGTCTAGGATAAGAAATATGTGCCCCCCTCTAATGTCACTTTCGCTGTAGAGCTTTATGGGGGTTGGAAAAAGCATTGACATAGGCACTGAGGGGGGAAAACTCCCCAGACCTAAGACATGCTGCGATTTTTAAAAAGTGCCCATTTGTCCTTCATTTAATATTTCTTATGGACTTCCATTCAACATCTGGAGCTGGCATTAAAAATGGGGCAAAATGCAAGCCAAAAAGAACGGAACAAAAAACGCGAAATGTCACAAACTAACAAACCTATGTGTGAACCCACCCCAACATCACACGCTGTTGCAAATTTTTTGCTACAAGGGACTCACATGAGCTACGTTTGACCTCAGCTCACCCTTAGGCCTCATACACACGACCATATGTATTTTGCGGTCCACAGAAAATACGGATGACGTCCGTGTGCATTCCGTATTTTGTGGTACGCAACAGCTGGCCCCTAATAGAACAGTCCTATCCTTGTCCATGATGCAGACAATAATAGGACATGTTCTATTTTTTTGCGGAATGGAAATACGGACATACGGAAACGGAATGCACATGGAGTACCTTCCGTTTTTATTTGCGGATACATTGAAATGAATGGTTCTGTATACGGTCTGCAAAAAAAAGACGGAACGGGCACGGAAAGAAATTACGTTCGTGTGCATGAGCCCTTAGGGATCTTTCTTTCCGTGTCCGTTCCGTTTTTCTGGTGGACCGTATGCGGAACCATTCATTTCAATGGGTCCACAAAAAAAAATAAAAAAAACTGAAGTCACTCCATATGCATTCTGTTTCCGTATGTCAGTTCCCCAAAAGAATAGAACTTGTCCTATCATTGTCCGCATTGCTGACAAGAATAGGACTGTTCTATTAGGGGACAGCTGTTCCGTTCCGCACACGGACGTCATCATTTTCCTCCCTTCTCCAATACCTTTGCAACTTTTACAAAAAGTGGGTGATGTGGGCATAAAGGGGTGCCAAGGATGTGTCAAAGTGCCCTTTAATTTTAGAGCACTGTATGCCCACGGATCTGCCCTGTATAAAAACAAGAAGTGCCAGTGTTGCCAATAGCAACCGATCTGACCACTGCCTTCACTTTAAATACTGCTCTGAAAAAATTTAATTTGTAATCCAATTGGTTGCTGTGGGCAACGGCAACATACTCTTGGGCATATACAGGTTTATGCGCAGCCTCTGCTCATTTCAACAAGCTTTATTTACATAGTGCAGGAGCAGTCCGCTGCATGCAAGGCGTTATCATCCGACCATCGCACCGGAGAATGGAACTGAAATAGTGCGATCCAAGAAGACAGACTTTCTGTTTTTCATTTGCCCTCATTCATTGTTTTCAACCTGCTAATTTCACTGTCTAATATAAGAACTGCTGTGGAAGCCACTCACCCGCCGCAGTCCTCCATAGACTGGGCACCGGACGACGTGCCCGCTGAGCACACTGGGCACTACAGTGCAAGCTTCGCCAACTTCGGCAAACTGTCAATAGATAGCGCCAAGAAACCAAGGGCGCAATGGGAGCCGCCATGTTGGAAGAGGCAGGTTTCAATAACTTTATTGAGATAGCCAAAGAGAGGGAGGGAGACAAATATTGACACAGGAGCGTGGAATAGGGCGAGGCCAGTTACTAAGCAACCTGATCGCAAGCACGAGTGATTCATGGAGTGTACTATGAGCATTTTGTAATCAGGGTGATGGGATGTTTGGAAATTAAAGTTTATTTCATGTGGGGTTTTTTTGTTTTTGTTTTTTAAGTCTTGAGATAGATCCAAAACAGGAGTGTAGAAAGGTATAGGTATCTGCAAGGTGTAGTTCTGCTTCTTTGTAGTGCCAAACAATGGAAAATAGTATTCAGATGTAAACTAATTATTAGGGTACTTTCACACTTGCGGCAGAAGATTCCGGCAGACAGATACGGCAATCCGGACACAAACTGATGGCATTTGTAAGACGGATCCGGATGCGGATCCGTCTGACAAATGCCTCTCCGGTGTCATCCGGAAAAATGGATCCGGTATTAATTTTTTTTGCATTTTTAAAAGTCTGCGCATGCGCAGACCAGAAAGCTGGATCCGCACTTTTGCCGGAGCACTTAATGCCGGATACGGCACTAATACATTTCAATGGAAATGAATGCCGGATCCGGCATTCCAGCAAGTGATCAGTGTTTTTGGCCAGAGAGAAAACTGCATCAGTTCAGGATGAATCAGTTCAGTCCCTCTTACGTTTTTTTGGACGGAGAAAATACCGCAGCATGCTCTCCAGAATGCATTAGGATAAAGATACATTTTTTCCCGGTATTGAGCTCCTGTGACGGAACGCAATACCGGAAAACAAAAACGCTAGTGTGAAAGTACCCTTAGGGTGCCTTCACACGCCGCAGATTTTATTGCAGAATTTTCTGAAAAAAAAATCTAAAAATCCCTAAGGGCTCATGCACATAAACGTTGGGACCAGTTGAGGGATGCATACTTTCCTGCTCTCCTTCACTGTGCTCGCTCCCTGCATGTAAACTTCCAGCTTGTGCTTACAGAACCTGATAGATGGGCCACCAGACTGCCATGATTTACCAAGGGAAAGTGGAATCAAAAGCTCACAACAGATAAAAACGTTCTCTGAAAACGTAACCTTTATAATAAGTGAAAATACATGTATATTGTGTTATAAACAAAAATAATCAAAATACATAACCAAACGGGAAAATAAGTTATGGCTTGAACGGAAAAAAAAGAAAATGTAAAATGTGCCGGGGGGCTAAATGGTCTGGTCAGGAACTGGTTAATATTTGTTTGTGGAACAACCACTTTAGTAGCTGCTAAGAAAGAATACTGATAGTTATGTAAAGTCTGCTGAATTCCTGAGAAGAGCGCTGTCTGCACCTCCTGCCAATGATTGATAGAAATAGGCATTACTAATAGACTTGTAGGAGACTGCTGATTACTAATAGACTTATCAAGCAGATATTAACCAAATGGCACAAAATGTACCATCTAGTATAACATTATAATATGCTGCACTTAAAAGGAGGCTATCAGCAGTTATGACCCTGCAAAACTGCTATTGGTGCTAGGTAGAACTGCGACCTGTTAAAGGGGATTTTCTGGGAGTACAATATTGATTACCTATCCTTCCGATAGGTCCTCGGTATCTATTAGTCATAAAGGAAGAAGAGGCGGCACAGCTGCTAGACTCTTATCAAAACACACTCCCAGCAATTGGTGTCCACCGCACGTCTCCGTCTGCAAACACAGCGTAGCGGTGCTCAAGCCCACATAGAATGCACAAGCTTCACGAACAAAAGAGGTAGAAAGGGCGGCACTCACCACTGCGATTTCATAAAAGTAATCCTTTATTCATCCGGGATAAAGTATTCAGGGCTAGCGGGGGCGGAATCAAAGTTTCCCACACAAAATAGTTTGCACTTCCTCAGGCCACTGACGTAAGTGCGTATTACCGCACTGCCTTTTAAACATCCGGAGTGTGGTCGCTATAGAAACCCATGGCAAACACAACCCACCTGACGTACATAAAAACACAATACACAAGTTGTGAAAATAAAAACATAGTAATAGACACACCAATTACAGAAATACACTCAGATCCTTTCTGTCATTAAGCCCTAGTTGTCCTAATATTTCTGTGCGCATACTCCATCTAGCCTCTCTTTGCAGTAACGATCGGTGTCTATCTCCACCTAATGCTGGATTGGGGGTCAATTCAATACCAGCAAAATTGATAGTTTTATGACTGCCACCATGCACTTCTCTCATGTGTTTTATAAATCTGGGGCAGCCCTTACCTGATTGTATGGAGTTAATGTGTTCCCTCACTCTCTCAAACAGACACCTGATCGTCTTCCCTATGCAGAAATGGCCACATCCGCATGTAAGTAAATACACTGCTCAAAAAAATAAAGGGAACACAAAAATAACACATCCTAGATCTGAATTAATTAAATATTCTTCTGAAATACTTTGTTCTTTACATAGTTGAATGTGCTGACAACAAAATCACACAAAAAAAAAAAAATGGAAATCAAATTTTTCAACCCAGGTCTGGATTTGGAGTCCCACTCAAAATTAAAGTGGAAAAACACACTACAGGCTGATCCAACTTTGATGTAATGTTCTTAAAACAAGTCAAAATGAGGCTCAGTAGTGTGTGTGGCCTCCACGTGCCTGTATGGCCTCCCTACAACGCCTGTGCATGCTCCTGATGAGGTGGCGGACGGTCTCCTGAGGGATCTCCTCCCAGACCTGGACTAAAGCATCTGCCAACTCCTGGACAGTCTGTGGTGTAACGTGACGTTGGTGGATAGAGCGAGACATGATGTCCCAGATGTGCTCAATTGGATTCAGGTCTGGGGAACGGGCGGGCCAGTCCATAGCATCAATGCCTTCGTCTTGCAGGAACTGCTGACACACTCCAGCCACATGAGGTCTAGCATTGTCTTGCATTAGGAGGAACCCAGGGCCAACCGCACCAGCATATGGTCTCACAAGGGGTCTGAGGATCTCATATCGGTACCTAATGGCAGTCAGGCTACCTCTGGCGAGCACATGGAGGGCTGTACGACCCTCTAAAGAAATGCCACCCCACACCATTAATGACCCAATGCCAAACCGGTCATGCTGGAGGATGTTGCAGGCAGCAGAACGTTCTCCACGGTGTCTCCAGACTCTGTCACGTCTGTCACATGTGCTCAGTGTGAACCTGCTTTCATCTGTGAAGAGCACAGGGCGCCAGTGGCGAATTTGCCAATCTTGGTGTTCTCTGGCAAATGCCAAACGTCCTGCACGGTGTTGGGCTGTAAGCACAACCCCCACCTGTGGACGTCGGGCCCTCATATCGCCCTCATGGAGTCTGTTTCTAACCGTTTGAGCAGACACATGCACATTTGTGGCCTGCTGGAGGTCATTTTGCAGGGCTCTGGCAGTGCTCCTCCTTGCACAAAGGCGGAGGTAGCGGTCCTGCTGCTGGGTTGTTGCCCTCCTACGGCCTCCTCCACGTTTCCTGATGTACTGGCCTGTCTCCTGGTAGCGCCTCCATGCTCTGGACACTACGCTGACAGACACAGCAAACCTTCTTGCCACAGCTCGCATTGATGTGCCATCCTGGATAAGCTGCACTACCTGAGCCACTTGTGTGGGTTGTAGACTCCGTCTCATGCTACCACTAGAGTGAAAGCACCGCCAGCATTCAAAAGTGACCAAAACATCAGCCAGGAAGCATAGGAACTGAGAAGTGGTCTGTGATCACCACCTGCAGAACCATTCCTTTATTGGGGGTGTCTTGCTAATTGCCTATAATTTCCACCTGTTGTCTATCCCATTTGCACAACAGCATGTGAAATTGATTGTCACTCAGTGTTGCTTCCTAAGTGGACAGTTTGATTTCACAGAAGTGTGATTGACTTGGAGTCACATTGTGCTGTTTAAGTGTTCCCTTTATTTTTTTGAGCAGTGTACATTACGAATAGGGCATGGCCTACCGCAGCATGGAGTAGAACGCGCGTCTGATGGCTCCTGCAAGCATCCTGCTTAATCTCCCTGATAACAACCAGCCTGTGGACGAACAATACCTAGAAGGTGATTAGAAAGGCAACGGATCTCTCTGCTACAAGTAGTGTCGGCAGAAACAATGCCGAAGCGGGGAAAGAGTGGCGCGCGCCTGGACAGAGGAGACGGCAGTCAAAATGGCGCTGGAATGGAGGAGGAGGACGGGCAGAACAAGTTGGTGAGTCGGAGTGTGGTAGCACGCCTCACCAAATTCGCCAGAGTCTCAGATGGAGGGAAAGAAGGGCCACAGGGACCTATGGCAGGAAATATTTCCTCCTCAGAACAAGAGGAGAACTCCTCAGAAGAAGAGGGGAAGGGCAATGGCGGCCAGGTTCCAAAGTCATATGCAAGAGCACAGGGGGGAAACGATAACTCTCACAATCCCAGGGAAAAGGAACCTACCTTAAAAGATATTATGAAAGCAGTAGCCAGCTGTAATACCACCCTCAAAGCACTTAATCTCCAAGTGGGCAGTCTAAGGGAAGAAATATCCCTGATTAGACATTATATGCACAAAATCACTGAAAGAACTTCAGAACTTGAGTGTCAGAACTGGAGGATGAGGCCAAACCCCCTTAAGAAGGCGACTAAAATGGCGGCAAGAGATGTGGCAGCCCTATTCGCTAAAGCGTATTATTTGAAAAACAGATCACGCCGAAATAATATCAGAATAGTGGGGGTCCCCGAAAAAGCAGAAGGGACTAACGCTACTGAATATATAGAAAAATGGATACACCAGATCTTTCATGACAAAGGCCTGTCCCCACTATATGCTGTAGAAAGGGCCCACAGGGTCCCCTCAAGACCTTTACCGCCGGGCAGACCACCGAGACCTATCCTGGTCAAAATACTACACGTTAAAGACAGAGATACCATATTGCAGCAATCAAGGGACAATGCGGATCTGGTCATAAATAGTGCAAAAATCTCCACCTTCCCGGATTACTCCACTGAGGTTCAGAAGAAACGGACAAGGTTCATAGATGTCAAGACAAGATTGAGGAATCTACAAGTTATGTATTCTGGAATTTCCGGCCAAACTAAGAATATTGGCTATGGGCTCCACTAAATTCTTTGATGATCCAGAAAAGGCGGCGCATTGGCTGGACTCCCATGAAAACCAACTGAGAATGCAGGATAAAGTTGCTTGAAGAATGGTTTCCTGGAAATCTATACTAGTGAGATGCATCGTGTTATCTCCTTTTCAGTCTCCTTTGTGTTTTTTTTTGTGTGTTTTTTTTTTGATTAGAATGTGCAGAGGGACATTTCATCCTAGGACTTTTCCACAAATGAGACTATATGAATATAAGTATTCTTCCGGTTTCTCTGAGGCAGGAGCGTGAGTTGAGCACGGACAGTGCAATTCAAGTTTCAGGTTTACACTATGTTACTTAGAGCGATTAAGCATTGCCGGGTTTTTTTTTTTTATTGGTTTTTTTTTGAGTTTTGAAAATATTTTATTCAGAATCATGAGCAGAGAATACAAAAGATACATCCACCCCACATTGGGGCACTTGTTATACAAATCATACAGCTGAAAATGTAAGCATATTTAAGTACCAACAATACAGGGAAAAGGGGAGGAGAAAAGAAAAAAAAAAAAGGGGGAAGAAGACCAAGGATTGACAGGGAGGGGAAAGGGGGAAAAGGAGTTACTCCTACATCCCTGACACAACTGCTGTATAGCTCTGTTTATTATTAGGATGAGAAACCTCTATATTTTTTCCATGGGGACCATATGGCTTCGAACACCTGTGACCTTTTGGATTCCCACCCAGCAATCTGCTCCATTCTGTAGAGTGCATCACACTTTGAAATCCATTGGGAGATAGGAGGGGCCTTGCGATTCTTCCAATTAAAGGCTATAAGAACCCTCGCAGCCGCCAGCAATTGGCCCAACAAGGAGATAATATGTCTATTCCCTTTAATTTCTCCCAATATCCCCAATAGACACCCTTTAGCTGAGGGAACAAACTTTACCCCACTAATCTGTGAACTAGCATTGCCGGGTTTAGTATGTTATGCATAAAAGTGGGCTGTTATGTTAGGATGAGCCCTAGGAAAGAGTTGCTTAGGAGTTATTCATTATGGAGAAGATCTTCTATACTGAGTTGGGGGAGGGGGGGACTACTTGCTCCGGCATGGTTATAGGATTAACCATGCACTCTGAAGAAGTGCACCATCTAATTTTACTGATTGGAACATACATATCTACCTTGCTTTCAAATAAACTGATTTCCAGCACGAAGAAGATAAAGTCTTGCATGTTCTTTATATTCAACTGGCCAGGGGTACTAGGCAGGGTTGCCCACTGTCCCCCCTCCTCTTCGCCACAGCTATCGAACCCCTAGTGGCAGTAGTGCGTAATTCCCCAGACATCAAGGGATTTGAATATGGTCAGATAATAAAATTGCGCTATACGCAGATGATACTCTCTTATTTTTAGGAGATACATTATCTTCCCTCTCTGCAGTCATGTCTCTGATGGATCAGTTTGGTAGACTGTCGGGCCTTGCTATAAACTGGCATAAATGGGCATTGATGCCTATTGATGGTCAGGAGATGTCTTCTGTGGTCAGAGCCCACAACATCCCATATGTGGATAATATTAAGTACTTAGGAATTCAGGTTTCACCAAGGATCAAGGATTTTGAAGAGCTAAACTTAACGCCTTTGCTAGTGAAATTTAGAAAGAAAGTTAAAGCATGGAGTAAGCTATTTCTTTCCATTGTAGGCAGAATAAACCTTCTCAAGATGGTAATGATGCCGCAACTTTTGCATGTGCTGCATAATGCCATTAGATAGATTCCAGAAAATTAACTCTATATTTATAGAACTTATATGGAGAGGAGGTAGACCTAGGATTAAAGGGCTTCTGTCACCCCACTAAACCTTTTTTTTTTTTTTTGCTTACTTATAATCCCCACACTGCGATTTATGCCTACATAATCAAATTAATAATTTTGGTCCTGTAGATTTTGTTTAAAACATGCTTTTAAAATATGCAAATTACCTTGCTACCAGCAAGTAGGGCGGCTACTTGCTGGTAGCAGCCGCATCCTCCGATCCTAAAGACGCCCCCTCCGCATTGTGATTGACAGGGCCAGGGAACGGAATCGTTCTCTGCTGGCCCTGCCTGTTAGCATTCAAAATCTGGTGCCTGCGCCGCGGCCGTACCTGTCTTCAATCGGCGCAAGCGCACATCCTCAATGCGCCTGCTCCGGGTGTAGATGTGACGTCATCGGCGCAGGCGCATTGAGGATGGAGCGGCCGCCTC
This sequence comes from Bufo bufo, assembly GCF_905171765.1. NCBI lineage: Eukaryota > Metazoa > Chordata > Amphibia > Anura > Bufonidae > Bufo > Bufo bufo. The sequence continues at coordinate 335,088,298 of NC_053392.1, read as the reverse complement.
TCAGTGCGCCTGCGCCGATTAAAGACAGGCAGGGCCAGCAGAGAACGATTCCGTTCCCTGGCCCTGTCAATCACAATGCGGAGGGGGCGTCTTTAGGATCGGAGGATGCGGCTGCTACCAGCAAGTAGCCGCCCTACTTGCTGGTAGCAAGGTAATTTGCATATTTTAAAAGCATGTTTTAAACAAAATCTACAGGACCAAAATGATTAATTTGATTATGTAGGCATAAATTGCAGTGTGGGAATTATAAGTAAGCAAAAAAAAAAAAAAAAGGTTTCGTGGGGGAACAGAAGCCCTTTAAATTGGAAACGTTACAATACTCTAAAACAGTGGGGGGACTGACGGCACCAAACCCCTGGATCTACTATTTGGCAGCACAGTGCCAACACTTCAAGGGATGGAAGGAGTATAAGATGAAGGATATGACCAGTCAGATTTTACTGCAAAAATTAAGGAAGGGAGATCTTATGTGGATATTGGAAGGGGTGGGGTTGAATATTTTGGAAGACAATATACCTTTGATTTGCCTCATGAAAACAGTAAGGTGCAAAGTCAAACAGCTGAGAGGGATGGTAGGCATTAGTGAATTAGCTCCGATTTGGAATAACTCTCTCCTTCCTGAATTCCTCTCCTTGAAAGGCCTTAAGGAATAGAAAGAAAAAGGGATCCTTAGGGTAGGGGATCTAGTTGAGGACATCATTCATGGATGTACAGGAGAAATTTAGCATTGCCCGTACGAGTTTCTGTCAGTATTTATAGATACGCCATGCGTATGATACCATGAAGAAAAACGGTATTCATATTATTAAATCAGACATGACCCAAAAACTAATCCTCTCAGGAAGTGATAAGAGAGGTCTGGTATCTAAGCTTTATACTTTGCTACTGGCCAAGTTTTTAGAATCACACCCGTTGACTCGAATGAAAAAGTGGGAGGAAGACCTGGGGTAGATACCGAGTGGTCAATGAGAGGATATTTTAGAGGCGATCCTGCTGACTTCATTGAGTAAACAAGGGAAATTGTCCCAACTCTTTATAATTTACAGAGTATATAAAACGCCAGTTTTTTTAAAACATATTGGTGTCAGAACCGATGCAAGATGTCCGAGATGCTCTATGGAACCAGCGGATCTGATTCACATGCTTTAAGTGCCATAGTATAGAAGTGTATTGGGCAGATATATTGGAGACTATACACCAATGTCAGTCACGGTGGACAGAGATTCCAAAGTATGCATTCTAGGTTATGTTTCTGAGATTGGGAAAGCCGACTATAGTAAGGTTGTGGTTGGTAGGTTGTTATACGTGGCCAGAAAACTGATAGCATTACATTGGATACAGGCGAGCCCTCTGACGCTGGAGGAATATAAGGTTAAGGTTAACAATATGCTGATTGATGAAAAAACTGTATTCCTTAAGAGAGGTTGCCAACAAAAGTTTGAGAAATTATGGAACCAATGGTGGGCCAACAGCCATATTACAGTTTAAGGGGTTGTTGTGTGTATTACCATTGTTGGAGAAAGTATGGGCTCTTGGGGGGGTCGGTTACTGGGGTTGTTTTATGTCTATTATATACTATATATATATATATATAAAACATGACAAAACGCAAAACACTGTATTAAACAGCTTTAATTTTCTGTATTACAACAAAGTTTGTGTATATTTGACGTTATTTTTGTCAATAAAAAATGATTTGATAAATAAATAAAAATACACTACAAATGTACTTCTACAAGTAATGAAATCAGTAACCTTGTGACGTATACCTCCAAAATCTAGTACTTTTCCTTGGGAGTTAAACTTGCTGAAAGAGCAATTTTCGCATTTAAAGTTACCCTTGGGTCTGCTATCACATAGCCATGTACTCCTAGTCTCATGCACGAAGCGACCCCTAACCAATTTATCCCTGATAGTGTGACTCCTCCTAAATGTCACTAACGGTGTTCCTACATGTTCCATCAATGCCGTGTCTCTTTTTAGAATGTCCCAATTCTTAAATATAGCACTGCATATACAATTTGCCATTGGACTAAATTTAAAGGAAAATATTAAACTCTTTTCCTGTTTCTCATCAGCAGTTATACCATGTCCATCCTTTTTTTTGATGTTTTGTTCTACATGTAAGTAGATCGTATTGTAAAAAATTCTTCTGCTTTCTTCATAGCAGTCCAGCATGGGATAGCCTCTACTCATAAGGCGCTCTTTTAATTCTGAGGCCTGTGCGTAAAAACCTTCTCTCATACTGTTAATGCGCCTCAGTCTAATGAATTGCGCATAGGGGACAGATCTTTTAACACTATCCGGATGGAAGCTGTTGTGGTGCAGCAAGGTAAGGATTACTGATAGAAAACACATATATATCCTCTAATCTGGCCAGGTACATATTGGCAAATGTGCATGATGCGGGAGTATCTATAGGTACCAAATCTGCAAGTTTAACTCCCAAGGAAAAGTACTAGATTTTGGAGGTATATGTCACAAGGTTACTGATTTCATTACTTGTAGAAGTACATTTGTAGTGTAATCACTTACATGCGGATGTGGCCATTTCTGCATAGGGAAGACGATCAGGTGTCTGTTTGAGAGAGTGAGGGAACACATTAACTCCATACAATCATATAAGGGCTGCCCCAGATTTATAAAACACATGAGAGAAGTGCATGGTGGCAGTCATAAAACTATCAATTTTGCTGGTATTGAATTGACCCCCAATCCAGCATTAGGTGGAGATAGACACCGATCGTTACTGCAAAGAGAGGCTAGATGGAGTATGCGCACAGAAACATTAGGACAACTAGGGCTTAATGACAGAAACGATCTGAGTGTATTTCTGTAATTGGTGTGTCTATTACTATGTTTTTATTTTCACAATTTGTGAATTGTGTTTTTATGTACGTCAGGTGGGTTGTGTTTGCCATGGGTTTCTATGGCGACCACACTCCGGATGTTTAAAAGGCAGCACGGTAATACGTACTTACGTCAGTGGCCTGAGGAAGCGCAAACTTGCGCAAAACAGCCGTCGCCGCTATTTTCTGTGGGAAACTTTGATTCCGCTCCCGCTAGCCCTGTATACTTTATCCCGGATGAATAAAGGTGAGTGCCGCCCTTTCTACCTCTTTTGTTCTTGTAGGTCCTCGGAATCTGATTGGTGGGGGTCCAACTTCCGGCACCCCTGCTGATCCACTGTTGGAAGAGGCTGCGGTGCTCCAGTGAGCGTTGCGGCCTCTTCCCAGGCCAGTGACGTCATGTTTATCGATTACATGGCCTATGTCTAGCTCAGTCTCCTTCAAGTGAATGGACCTGCGCTGCAATACCAAGCAGATCTGTTATGAGGGCCCGACTGGCCATCTGGCAATTCTGGCAAATGCTAAATGGGCTGGTGCCAGAGTGGGCTGCCTACTCCTAGGGCTAGTCCAAAACATCCAGGGCTTGGGCCAGGAACCCGAAAGTAGTGGTAGATGCAACTGTATCGCCATTCTCAGAAAGGCTGAATAGTGCGGCGGGGCATGGGAACCAATGGTTCATGGCTGCGCTGTTCACTCTCATAGGCCACAGACCTAAAGCATATGAGGCAGCGCAGGTGGTCATGAAGAGATACCACTGCAACTACTTGCTCCGGATCTCAGGAGATCACAATGACATCATCACGCCAGGATGCAGGCAGCACAATAAATTCATAGAGGTCGACCTTGCCAGGACTTATACAACTCAGGCCGCAGTCCAGGGGCCTGCCTCACAGACTGAAGTGTGGAGTGGAACTCAGGTGACTAAGGTGAGGTATTTTGTTTTTGTTTTTTGACATTTTTGTGACAATACAGGGGGGACAGTATAACTACTGGGGCAATACAAAGGGACACTATGACTACTGGGGGCACTACAGGGCACATACGTACTGGGGCAATACAGGGGGCATTATAACTACTGGAAGAACTACAGGGGTGCATGCATTATAATTACTGGGGCACAATAGAGGGCATTATAATTACTGGAGGTACTATAGAGAGGTTTTATTGCTAATGGGACCACTACAGGTGGCATTATAAGTACTGGGGCAATACAGTGGGCATTATATCTAGTAGGTACACACTATAAATACTAGGAGCACAACACGGTGACATTATAACTACTGGGGCAATACAGGGGCGCATTACAACTGCCTGGACACTATAAGTACAGGAGGCACTATAGAGGGGCCTTAATACTACTGGGTTCTCTAAAGGGGGCCTTATGGAGGGGCCTTAATACTACTGGAAGCATTTTAGGGTGCCTTATTATTACTGGGTGCATTTTGGGGAGCTTTATCACCACTAAGGGCACTATGGGGCATTATTACTCCTGGTGGTACTGTGGGGAGCATTATTATTATTGAGGGCACTACTACTAACAAGTTCTCTCAGGGAGCATTATCACTGTAGGGTGCACTATTAGTAACCAGGGCACTACTGGTGAGAATTACAGTTGGTTGGACTTTTGGGAGCACTATTAGTCTGGGGGAAAATATCTGTATGGTACTGTTATTTTTTCAGTGTAGAATTAGGGGGCATTGGGGGAGCACAGTGGGTGCAGTATTTGAAGTTCCAGCAAGTTAACAATATTGGGCCGCTGGGTGGGGAGGGGAGGTTGGCTGGTTATGGAAAGTGAGGAATCTAAGACCTCTGTGTGGCAAACTCTGCAGAGACAAGGCGGAAAGATGTCATCATGGCAGTCTGCTCCCATTGGAGAGGACGAGGAAAAAGAACATCTACATTATCGGAGACGTCATTAGATATAAAAGGTATGTAGTGCTGTAATCTCCTGTATGTTGGGTAGTGCTGAATGTAATGTCAATTGAAATATACCCTTTGCACTGGGGCATGGGGAGAGGGGGTGTCAGGAAATGCCCAGAGGGCACTTGTCCTCGCGTTGACTTATTGTTGTATACAGCACCATGACCATCTAAATGTAATAATCAGTAAGACGTTAAGCTTCTGCCAACTCCAGAATTGGTCTGCGAGCACTGTAAAGCCGCCCGCCCGCTATTAGGACTTATATCAACACCTGGGTCTATTTAGCAATGAATTTTAATACAGATTGCTGTGATTTGAAAGAAAAAAAAAACTTCTCTTAAACGCCTTACAATTGTGGAGTATTTTTAGAACCCACAAATAGGGAAATAAACAACTTCAGTAAAATGATTTAAATAACAAATAACTTTTCTCTATAAAGAGCTTGTCTCCTTGAGAACAATGAGCGAGCAAGGAGACAGTTTATTCCTACTTCTACTATTAAAGCAGTTTACAATATGGAAGGGTGAGATGTCATGAATAATTAAAGCAAATCACAGAGTAATCTTCCATGGAAACATCTGATTTCTGAAACCGTCTTAGTTTCCTTCTGCCTAACAATGCAAACTATGATGTGACATTCAAGATTGTAGCCAAATATGTGCACTCTCTCTTCCTTCTCCATCTCGATATCACATCATTTTGAACATGTATATTGTCGAATGGTTATTCATGATATCACAGTGAAAAGAAGAGACAATGACACGGTCTCCCTCATTCATCAGGATTTTATGAAATGTACAATAGCTTAGAGACTGCTCAAAAAATATCCAGCAAGAAAATATTTATGACAGCAACTTCCTAGCAGATTGCTTCAGCCATCGAAACAGTAAAATCTATGTACATATCCAGTGATGGTATACATGCTGTCTACACTATTGCAGCCTCTTTCTGAACTAAATAGCGCGCATTTGTCTTCAGACACTAATGGCAGGGCATCTTCAGGTGCATCCATTAACATTTTACATACATCTTAAAGGGAATCTGTCACCAGTTTAATATTCCCCTGTATGTGAACAGCATAAATTAGCCAACGTCTATCTAATGTGTATGGCCACCTTTACTTGAATTGACCCACCTTGTTGCTAAAATTTGTATTAAACAGTTGCATTCATTTCAGAAATAGCTGAGCGGCAGGCTTGGCTATTTTCGGAAGTCGCATAGGAATGAATGGATGGCGGCAGTGCATGCGCGGTGCGCTCTCGTTCTCATTGGGAACTTTGTTCTAGAGATAGCGGCACGGACCTGGCAGTCACTGACTGCGGCATGCAGAGGGTTCACGGAGGATACGGGTGCCCTCCACTTCCCCATCAGATCCCCGCTCTGCAGTGGTGGGGACCCAATGGCAGAGAAGGCAAGCCTGATGCCTTCCATAGGCATCGGAGCTTGCCTTCTACAGAAGCCTGTGAGATCCAGCCCTTAGGCATAAAAGCTGACAGCCAATGCATTACAATACAGGTTGTATTGTAATGCATTGCAGAGGGGATCAGACCACAGAAGTTGAAGTCCCAGAGTGGGACAAAAATAAAAAGTTTAAAAAAAGTAAAAGAAAAATGTTTTTCATAATTAAAAAACATAAAGTTTCAAGTAAAAAAATAAATAAAAAAAATTCCCAAAACAAAACACATAAAATTGAAAAAAGAAATAAAAAAGAAAACTAGACATATTGGCTATTGCCGCGTCTGTAACGACCGGCTGTACAAAAATATCACATGATCCACCTACCCCCTCACCTGAACGCCGTAGAAAAAATAAAATAAAATCTGTGCTAAACCAAAATAATTTTTTTGTTACCTTACATCACAAAAGGTGCAACACCAAGTGATCAAAAAGGCGTATGCCCCCCAAAATAGTACCAATCAAACCGTCACCTCATCCCGCAAAAAATGAGCACCTACATAAAACAATCGGGCAAAAAATAAAAAAAACTATTGCTCTCAGAATATGGAGACACTAAGGGCTCATGCAGACGACCGTTTTTCACTGATCCATTGTTCCGTATCTGAGGTTTTTTTTTCTCTGATTTAAGTGCACTTCCGTTCCATTATTGCACAAAACATATCCGTACGGTTTCCATATTTGATCAGTTTTTTGTGGATCATATACAGAAACAGTCACTTATGAGCAATATAGGCTGGGTATAGCATTTCTACAGTATGGATCCGCAAAATACGGATAAAATACGGATGACATACGGATGTGTTCCGTGTGTGTTCCGTATTTTTTGCGGACCCATTGACTTGACTGGGGCCTCGGACCATGATTTGCGGACAATAATAGGACATGCACTACTATTTTGCGGAACGGCCAAACGGAATGCACACGGAGTAACTTCTGTATTTTCTACAGCCCCATTGAAGTGAATAATTCCGCATACGGTCCGCAAAAAAAACCGGAACGGAAGCGGAAAGAAAATACGTTCGTTTGCATGAGCCCTAAAACATGATTTTTTTTGTTTAAAAAATGCTGTCATTGTGTAAAACTTAATAAATAAATAAAAGGACACATATTAGGTATCGCCGCGTCCGTAAGAACCTTCTGTATAAGAATATCACATGAACTAACCCCTTAGATGAACACCGTAAAAAAAAAAAAAATTCAAAAACACATTTTTTGTCACCTTACATTACAAAAAATGTAATACCAAGCGATCAAAAAGTCATACGCACCCCAAAATTGTACCAATAAAACCGTCATCTCATCCCGCAAAAAATGAGACCCTACCTAAGACAAATCACCCAAAAAAAAATAATATGTCTCTCAGAATATGGAGACACTAAGGCCTCTTTCACACGGGCGTTGCGGGTGATGTGCGGGAAAAGATGCGGGTGCGTTGTGGAAAAATGCATGATTTTTCCCCGCGAGTGCAAAGTGTTTTAATGCGTTTTGCACGCGCGTGAGAAAAATCGGCATGTTTGGTACCCAGACCCGAACCCGGAATTCTTCACAGAAGTTCGGGTTTGGGTTAGCTGTTGTGTAGATTTTATTATTTTCCCTTATAACATGGTATGTAAATTAGGGATGGAGGGGTTAAAAAATAAAAATAATTAAACTCACCTCATCCACTTGTTCGCGCAGCCCAGCTTCTCTTCTTTCTTCTTCTTTGAAGACCTGGGAGAAAAGGACCTTTGGTGATGTCACTGCGCTCATTACATGGTCCATCACCATGGTGATGGACCATGTGATGAGTGCAGTGACATCACCAAAGGTCCTTTTCCTCCTAGGTCATCAAAGAAGAAGAAAGAAGACGAGCCGGGCAGCGCGAACAAGTGGATGAGGTGAGTTTAATTTTATTTTTTATTTTTTAACCCCTCCATCCCTAATTTACTTAGCATTCTGTACTAAGAATGCTATTATTTTCCCTTATAACCATGTTATAAGGGAAAATAATAAAGATTGGGTCCCCATCCTGATCGTCTCCCAGCAACCATGCGTGAAAGTCGCAGCGTATCCGCACTTGCTTGCGGATGCTTGCGATTTTCACGCAGCCCTATTCACTTCAATGGGGCCTGCGTTGCATGAAAAATGCACACTATAGAGCTTGGTGAGTTTTTCACTCAAAGCACAAGTGATGCGTGAAAATCACCGCTCATGTGCACAGCCCCATAGAAATGAATGGGTCCGGATTCAGTGTGGGTGCAATGCGTTCACCTCACGCATTGCACCCGCTTTGAAAACTCGGCTGTGTGAAAGGGGCTTAAAACAAATTTTTTTTTTGTTTCAAAAATGCTGTTATTATGTAAGACTTAAATAAATAAAAAAAAGTATACATATTAGGTATTGCCGTGTCCGTAAGAACCTGCTGTATAAAAATATCACATGACCTAACCCCTCAGGTGAACACCGTAAAAAAATCTAAATAAAAACTGTGGCAAAAAAGCCATTTTTTGGTCACCTTACATCACAAAAAGTGTATCACCAAGCAATCAAAAAGTCATATGCACCCTAAAAGACACTAAAAAATAATTTTTTTCAAAAATGCTTTTGTAAAACTAAAACAAACAACCCAAAAAAGTTGTCATATTTTGTATTCTCGAGTCCGTAACAACCTGCTTTATAAAAATAGCAAATGATCTAACCTGCCAGATGAACATTGTAAAAAACAACTATTTTTTGTTACCTTGCCTCACAGAAAGTGTAATATAGAGCAACCAAAAATCATATGTACCCTAAAAAATTACCAACAAAACTGTCACCTTATCCCGTAGTTTCCAAAATGGGGTAACTTTTGGGGAGTTTCTACTCTAGGGGTGCATCAGGGGGTCTTCAAATGTGACATGGCAACTTAAAATTATCCCAGTGAAATCTGCCTTCCAAAAACCATATGACGCTCCTTTCCTTCTGCACTCTGCTGTGTGCCCGTACAGCAGTTTATGACCACATATGGGGTGTTTCTATAAACTACAGAATCAGGGTAATAAATATTGAGTTTTGTTTGGCTGTTAACCCTTGCTTTGTTGGAGGAAAAAAATTGATTAAATTAAAATCTGCCAAAAAAGTTAAATTCTGAAATTTCATCGACATTTTCCTTTCATTCTTGTGAAACACCTAAAAGGTTAACAAAGTTTGTAAAATCAGTTTTGAATGCCTTGAGGGGTGTAGTTTCCAAAATAGGGTCACTTTTTGGAGTTTCTACTCTAGGGGTGCATCAGGGGGTCTTCAAATGTGACATGGCAACTTAAAATTATCCCAGTGAAAATCTGCCTTCCAAAAACCATATGGCATTTCTTCCCTTCTGCGCCCTGCTGTGCACCTGTACAGCAGTTTACGACCACATATGGAGTGTTTCTGTAAACTACAGAATCAGGGCAATAAATATTGAGTTTTGTTTGGCTGTTAACCCTTGCTTTGTTACAGGAAAAAATGGATTAAAATAGAAAATCTGCCAAAAAGTGAAATTCTGAAATTTCCTCTACATTTTCCTTTAATTCTTTTGGAACACCTAAAGGGTTAACAAAGTTTGTAAAATCAGTTTTGAATACCTTGAGGGGTGTAGTTTCTAAAATGGGTCAATGGGTTTATGGGTGGTTTCTATTATGTAAGCCCCACAAAGTGACTTCCGACCTGAACTGGTCCTTAAAAATTGGGTTTTGGAATTTTTTTTGCTTCTAAACTTCTAAGCCTTCTAACGTCCCAAAAAAAGAAAATGTCATTTACAAAATGATCCAAACATGAAGTAGACATATGGGAAATGTAAAGTAATAACTATTTTAGGAGGTATCACTATCTGTTTTAAAAGCAGAGAAATAAAAATTTTGAAAATAGCAAATTTTTCAAAATTTTTGGTACTTTTTTTTTATTTTTATAAATAAAACTGAAATATTTTGACTCAAATTTACCACTGTCATGAAGTACAATATGTGACGAGAAAACAATCTCAGAATGGCTTGGATAAGTAAAAGCGTTTTAAAGTTATACCCACATAAAGTGACACATGTCAGATTTGCAAAAAATGGCCTGGTCCTTAAGGTGAAAAATGTCAGGGTCCTGAAGGGGTTAATGAAACCGGGCAATGGACAAAAGATCTTTCTGGGAACGTTGTTTCAAAGAAATTTCTTTACAAACGATCTTTCTGTGAACAAAAGATCTTTTATCCGACTTTCGGACAAAAATATTAAACACGGCTGATGATGATGGTCTATAAACAACCATTTGTTTGGGTAAATTTCACGCGATGAACAACCTTTTCGGTTCAAATCGTCCATTCTGATCAACTTTATTCAGGGTATCTGTCACCAGTTCAAGCTGCCCTCACATATGCTTTCATCACGTTTAAATGCAATACATGTGTCTTTTGTGTAGATAACGATAAGTACAGATTAGCAAAAAATGTATGTGTACAATGATGCAGTTATTAGATCTGTACAATTTATCCAATTGATACTAAAGGCCCCTCTGACTCTGCAAGAGATTTTTGGGATTCATTCGCAATGATTGCCTGCTCACCAGCGGAAAAGAAGCTGCATATACATGTAGTAATCATCTCCTCTGTGTTATGATGGCGTCCCGTGCCTGCTACTGCACCACTCTCCCCCTTCCTGGCTAGCGCAACTTCTGGAGCAGTCTGGCTGTTTCTTCTAGCTGACAGTGCCTCTCACTGCCCATAGCATATGGGTTCCATCTGGCTCTTAAAGGGCCACTGCATGTGCACTCTACTCTTCCCCGGCCTATGGCTGACCACCCAGGAGTACTTAAAGAGAATCTGTCACCTCGATTCTGGACTATTATCTGCAGTATTATATGAGTAGTACTACAGATAAGGAGTCCAGATCACCATTTTTATTTTCCTACTGACCTCTGTTTTTCCCGCTGTCAGCACTCAAAGCTGCACTGAAATGCACAGTATGGACTGCTGTGCCATCCTAACACAATGGAGGGGACTCCTGTGCGCATGGCAGCCCTGACAATGTATTTCTGTGCAGCTTTAAATGCTGACAGCAGGGGAACGGGTGGAGGGAGGCAGTGGGAAAATCATAAATAGCAATCTGTACTCCTGATCTGTAGTGTTACTCATGTATTACTGCAGATGATAATCCAAGATCATGGTGACAGATTCCCTTTGACGCACCTTCCTCTGTGGGAGGGTCTCTGAACAGTAGGGTCTAGTGCACTAGTGTCCTGCAAAGGTGTAATGTTCGACATTTGTCTGCTGTGTACCGAATTCCAGATTTGACCTTTCACTGCCTGACCTGACCCCTTTCTGATCTCTGTTCTGACGCTGAGCTGCCCGCCCTGACCTCAGACTGTTTATCGGATTGCACAATCTCTGCATGCCTTGTCCTCAGAATGTCCCTGACTATGGTTTTGCCTGATCCCTCAGTGCTCTGCACTGGTGTCACTTGAACAGAGAGTACTTGAAGAGGTAGGAAAAAAATTCACTTCTCTTTCTCAACTTGTTTCTTATTGCTTCCACATCCAGGCAGGCACTCCCCATAATTAACACACATTAATTTTAGCACTTAGCAAAACTTTGTATTTATAGGAACAGCCAGTCAATGCCTTCCTACTACCTGTTTCAATCTTCCTCACAACGTTGGCATTTTTTTTGCTTTTAGGGTTTCCATCAGGAAAGTATAATTTATGGTGTTTTTCTTATCTTGTTTTGCCACATGGACAATGAAGAACATCTAGTAGTAAAAACTTTTTGGGGTAGAGTAGATACATAGCTAGATAATTGGATGGATATATCTTCCAGGTCTCCCACACTATAGGTAGAGATGTGACAGAAAACTGGTGCCAGCTCAGAGATAGCCGACCTTACAGGTGAACAAAGAGGTAAACAGAAGAGCAGTCAGCTAGCCAGGTCAAAATCAGGAGAGCAAGTAGAAGCTATATCAGCAAACAAGTGGTTCAGCCTAAGGCTACATGCACACGAACGTTGTTTGTTTCCGTGTCCGTTCCGTTTTTTTTTTGCGGATAGGATGCGGACCCATTCATTTAAAGCACACGGTGTGCTGTCCACATCATTATGTCCCTTCCGTAGCTCCGCAAAAAAAATTGTGCATGTCCTATTTTTTTTTAGTTGGCGGACAAGTATAGGCATTATTACAATGGATCCGCAAGAAAAGCGGATCCGTAAAAAAAACGGATTCCATACGGACGTCATCCGTTTTTTTTTTGCGGCTCCGCAATTTGCGGACCGCAAAACACATACGGTCGTGTGCATGTAGCCTAAACGTGGATTCAGGCCGATTATAGGGAACGTTCCTACGAATGCTCGTTCCTGATAATCTGTCCATCTAAAGGTAACCGAAGCTCACCTGAACAAACAAAATGCTCGTTCATGGGGTGAAATGATCATTGGTGCGGACACCCCAGCACTTTGCTGCCCAGTAGCAATGATTTTGTATGGGGACGAGGCATATATCACAAAGTAGGGGGAGGGGAGGAATACCAGAAAAACAACAGAAGGAAAATGACCAGGAACTAGGCCTCAAGACTAGGGAAAGGAAAACGGTAACAACCTAGGAAACCCTAAACCTAGCCCTGACTCCTGTCAGTATGAATAGACTCTGAAGGTGGGAATATTCATACACCGTAAACCTAGGCCCTAGTAACCCTGAATATCCCTAGGAGTGACAGGGTCTGAGACTACTGGTTCCTTCCCAGATGAACGAACCAGCATCTCCCTGAGGCCTAGTAAACAACAAGCAAATGGGAACAACAAAATACCAAGAGAAGAACACTTTTCTTCAATAGAAAATGAATGAACAAGAACTCAGATGAGAACCACACACCAGCTCTTCCAACTCCAGGCAGATAATATCAACCGCATGGTAAGAAGTGTGAGTCCAGACTAAATAGAGGAGCAGTAATGACCACAAGCTACACCTGAGATAAGAGGTGTGGTCATTACCAACAACAACACTGCAACAAGTAAAAACCGAGAGGCTGTCAGTCTCTCAGATCTTCTAACTTCTGTCACGGTAGGGATCGTGACACCCTAGCACCAGCGATCACTCATCCTCATACAGTGGAGGTTATTGCTGCTTGTAAATACAGCACTTCAGCTCCACTTAATGAGCAGCTGACTGTTGGGAAGGAATCGACTTCCCCTCTGAGCCTGTAAATGCGCCTTTAGCCGGTACATGGAGGATATTGGGTGATGTTAAATACTTGTGTTAAAAAAGACAAAAGTATTATAGCAGTAATACCTTCACTGGCTAACCATTCACTTCAATGGGATGGCTTCCTCCTGTTCAAGTGAATGGGGACGGCTTAATTGTAATTACACATGCTCACTGCTACAGTTTGCGACGGCTAGCAGGTAAACAATGAAGAGAAGGCAGCGCTTGTACGAGTGCTGCTTTCTCTTCAAAAAGAGATTGGCGCGGGTGCCAGGAGTTGGACTCCAAACAATCTGACCTCAATATAAAAAAGTGGACAGCCCCTTGAAGGAAGATGATGCCATAGATCAATGGCAGAAACTGAACGTCGGTAGGATGAAAGACAGAGAGAAGCAATGTAGAAAGCATTGTTGCCTGCTTGGTAAATGTGTAACACAGTTTAACCAGAGTACTTAACCATTGCACAAAAAGATCAATCTATTGCTGTGTTTATGACAGGGTTGAAACAGAACAATTAGGAATTAGTTATAATAACTGAAGGGAAAAATATGCCTTGAAGCAAACCCAATGGGAAAATTTGGACTACAATGTATATTTGTAAGTTGATCGTCTTAATGATTGCCATTTAAAGGGGTCGTCTAGTTTCAGAGCTGGACCCGGACATAAGCTCCCCTTCACTCATTTAGTATGTATGAGTGGAGCCTCCGCCTAGCATACCCATGTGAAGCCCAGTACGTCACCGTAAAGAAAGTAAAGAAAAAGACCTTGCCCTGCGCTACGCAGAGCAGGGCAAGAGGGAGCATCGGAGCAAGAAATGCTCCGATGCTCCACTCATACATGCTAAATGAGTGATGGGGAGCTTATGCCCAGGTTCACCTCTGAACCCAGACAACCCCTTTAATAAACCTCTGTAACTATTGTAGTACCAGAAAACCCATATAACTTCTTCACGCAATCTGACATACATTTACATTATTACCATGGACTAACTCGCTCATTATAGCCTGTTTGTATGTCAAGGTAAGTTGTGTGGGTACACCTGCCATCTACATAACAACCAGCAGGGGCTGATTGGGAACTTAAAGTGGCCCTGGAAAAAAACTAAAAGTAGTCCCTGAGGATGGCAATACAGTTGAATTCAAGAGGGCACCTGCGGTTGCTGGCCAGGTGCATAAATGCCTGATGCTCCTACATTCATTAATGCTGAGAACATCAGATCTTTATGTACCTGGATGGCAGCCATAAGGAGGGCTCTGACTGCCCCCTTGGCATCGGCCCACCGGGAAATTTCCCTCTATGATCTATGGCCAATAAATATTACAAGTAATTAAAGCTAAATGAGTTGGTCACTTTCTCTTGACTTCCCCATATGTGCTGGAAACAGCTTGTAAAGCCACTTAGTAATACAGAGTTATTAGGTGATCTGATATCCTGCTCTCTATATTGCTTCCCCTTGATTAGTTCAGTCTTCCTTACTGTCGATACAGAGCTCTCGTCCTGAAATAGCTGCAGATGGCGGGGCATATGACCAGACTCATCCATCACCAGCCTTCATTAACTATAATTGCGCATGGGAACAGCACATGCGCGGTACAGGGTAATCCAATGGACACGTCTGGTCACATGCCCCTCCATCAGTTGCTAATTCAGGACCAGAGAGCTGTGCTGATAGTAAGGAAAATTGAAGTAATAATGGGGGAAGCACTGCAGAAAGCAGGAAATCTTCTGAGTAACTTTATGTGTTATTTCCATCACATATGTGGAAGTAAAGAACCTTCGTTTATTACTCCTCACCTTCCAAAAGCCATAACTTTTTTATTTTATCTGTCAACATACCTGTAAAGAGGGCTTTCTTGGATGATTAGTTGTATTTTTAAAGTATTTTAAATCTACTGTATTGTATAATGTAATGAAAAAAATTTCTTGTGGGATATAAAATGGAAAAAATGTCAATCCCAGTCATTTAACCACTCAGATGCCACAGTCACTAGTGACCACGACATCTGAGGGGTTAGACAGAGAGACAAGGCTCCCTCTGTCTTCCAATTGGAGATCCCACAGCAAAATTGAAGGGCTCCAATTGATTGTTATGGCAGCCTGGGGCCTTGTGAAGGTTCCCAGGCCTACCATAGCAGACTGTTTCACACTGGCTGATCCCCTGCCGGATCCGTAACTACCGTGTACAGCCATGCGCTGCCTGAAGTCCGCCTGGACTCATTCACTATAATCGGGAGCGGTACAGATGCGGCCGCAGCACAGCAAATATGCTGAGAGGTGGCTGGACAAATACTGCTACACACAGTTTTTATTGTCCAGCTGCCTCTCAGAGATCTGTATTTTTCCTTGATACTATTTTGGTGTGTGTGTGTGACTTTTTTTTTTTGTGGAGGTGAAGCAACCAAAAAACAGCAAAACGTCCATGTGCACTTTTTTGTCCGTTTCACTGTTTGCCGTATTGGATAATTACCGTAAATTTTAATATTTTACTAAATCCTTAGATTGTGTCTCTCATACACACCTTTTCCCAATTGTACATAAAAAAATAAATAAAATTAAAAAAACATAATTATTGTTGCAGCATCTAGAAATGTCTGAACTATTATAATATAAATATATAATTATTTTATACAGTATTATTATTATTATTTTTCTTGCGTTTTAATACTGGAAAAAAACAAAAAAACTTAGAAAAAATGCATTTCTTTCTTTTCATCGCCATATTCTGAACCCTATAACTTTTTGGTAGTTATGTGTATGGAGCTGTGTGAAGGCAAATTTTTTGCGGGGAGATTTGTACTTTTCATTGATAAGATTTTGGTGTGTTTATGACTTTTTGATCATATTTTATAAAAAAAATTGTGAGAGGGGATGCAAACAAAAAACAGTGGATTGGCGATTTTGACATTTTTTTTTCCGTTTCACCGTTTGGGATAATATTTTGATAAATCATTAGATTGCTTCTCTCATGTACTCCAATGCATTAGCACTGAAGTGTATGAGAAATACACTATGCTTCGTGGAGGACAGAAGCTGCCGCACACTGAATCCGGATCCCTCAGAATCCGTGGTCATGTTTGACCATGGCATCTGAAGGGTTAAATGTCCACGATTAGCATTACCACCGGTCGTGGACATTAGTCCCGGGTGCCTGTTGTGTAAAACAACAGGCATCCGGTGACTATGCTATCCAATCTACTTGCGAGCGGACACCATCTTTAAAGTTCCAGCCAGCAGCGTACATTTATGGTTAAAAAAAACTAAACCCGCCACGTACTGAGCTCTATACACCCCTTCCCAGCATTATGATGTACATGTTTGTCAAATATCAGGAAGAGGTTAATAGTGTCTGTACATGTGGTTTTACTTCAAATTGATTTTGCAATACATTTTTTAGATGCACACTAAAAGAATAGCAAAAAAGAGAGAATTAGGGTGTGTTCACACATAAACTCAGTGACAAAAAAATAAGGCACCAAGAAGGAGTTGTTGGAATGGAATGCTACTTTCTATATGTGACTGTAATGATGATACATGTACGGCATTACAATATTAGGATGTACTACTTACAGAATACCACCCAAATCTAAAACGTAGCCTTTAGTTAAATTACTAAAATTACCCCACAATTGATATAAACAAAATAATAATCAGTATTCCACAATACGTGATGGGACAATATCATAGGCAGGGTAGTGGTGGTCAAATGGGAGCATTTCCCTGATTCTCACCCTATACTATATAGCCCTGCCCCCGATAGGGGTGATCCCGTATATAGGAACCTCCTAATAGCCCTTGGATGGCCCTGAAGACGGATTATAGAGGCAGACCAAGATAAGGTGCCGTAGAACGGGTCTAGTCAATGACCTACTCTAAATACACAAAATAATGAAGGCTGAGTACATCAAAATGAATAGTTGAATAGTTTCAAAAAGACACCTTTAATTTCCAAAGATAGTTACATACAGAGTATAGGTCCCTTCATCCCAATGTGTTTCGCCCAGTACATGGAATGGGCTCATCAAGGGACATCAATGCAGTATTTAACCACTTCAGCCCCCTTAGCTTAAACACCCTTAATGACCAGGCCACTTTTTACACTTCTGCACTACACTACTTTCACCGTTTATTGCTCGGTCATGCAACTTACCACCCAAATGAATTTTACCTCCATTTCTTCTCACTAATAGAGCTTTCATTTGGTGGTATTTCATTGCTGCTAACATTTTTACTTTTTCTGTTATTAATTGAAATTTAACGAAATTTTAGCAAAAAAATGAAATTTTTCACTTTCAGTTGTAAAATTTTTAAAAAAAAACGACATCCATATATAAATTTTTCTCTAAATTTATTGTTCTACATGTCTTTGATAAAAAAAAAATGTTTGGGTAAAAAAAAAAAATGGTTTGGGTAAAAGTTATAGCGTTTACAAACTATGGTACAAAAATGTGAATTTCCGCTTTTTGAAGCAGCTCTGACTTTCTGAGCACCTGTCATGTTTCCTGAGTTTCTACAATGGCCAGACAGTACAAACACCCCACAAATGACCCCATTTCGGAAAGTAGACACCCTAAGGTATTCGCTGATGGGCATAGTGAGTTCATAGAACTTTAAATTTTTTGTCACAAGTTAGCGGAAAATGATGATTTTTTTTATTTTTATTTTTTTCCTTACAAAGTCTCATATTCCACTAACTTGTGACAAAAAATAAAAACTTCCATGAACTCACTATGCCCATCACGAACTACCTTGGGGTGTCTTCTTTCCAAAATGGGGTCACTTGTGGGGTAGTTATACTGCCCTGGCATTCTAGGGGCCCTAATGTGTGGTAAGTAGTTTGAAATCAAAATGTGTAAAAAATGACCTGTGAAATCCTAAAGGTGCTCTTTGGAATGTGGGCCCCTTTGCCCACCTAGGCTGCAAAAAAGTGTCACACATCTGGTATTGCCGTACTCAGGAGAAGTTGGGCAATGTGTTTTGGGTGTCATTTTACATATACCCATGCTGGGTGAGAGAAATATCTCGGCAAAAGACAACTTTTCCCATTTTTTTTTCCCGCAAAACACATACGGACGTCTGAATGAAGCCTTACAGGGGGGTGATCAATGACAGGGGGGTGATCACCCCATATAGACTCCCTGATCACCCCCATGTCATTGATCACCCCCCTGTAAGGCTCCATTCAGATGTCCGTATGTGTTTTGCGGATCCGATCCATGTATCCGTGGATCCGTAAAAAACATACGGACGTCTGAATGGAGCCTTACAGGGGGGTGATCAATGACAGAGGGGTGATCAGGGAGTCTGTATGGGGTGATCACCCCCCTGTCATTGATCACCCCCCTGTAAGGCTCCATTCAGACGTCCGTATGTGTTTTGCGGATCCGATCCATGTATCCGTGGATCTGTAAAAAACATACGGACGTTTGAATGGAGCCTTACAGGGGGGTGATCAATGACAGGGGGGTGATCAATGACAGGGGGGTGATCAGGGAGTCTATATGGGGTGATCACCCCCCTGTCATTGATCACCCCCCTATAAGGCTCCATTCAGACGTCCGTATGTGTTTTGCGAATCCGCGGTGTCCGTGTTTTGCGGATCAACAAAACACATACGGACGTCTGAATGGAGCCTTACAGGGGGGTGATCAATGACAGGGGGGTGATCAATGACAGGGGGGTGATCAGGGAGTCTATATGGAGTGATCACCCATCTGTCATTGATCACCCCCCTGTAAGGCTCAATTCAGATGTCCTTATGTGTTTTGCGGATCCGATCCATGTATCCGTGGATCCGTAAAAAACATACGGACGTCTGAATGGAGCCTTACAGGGGGGTGATCAATGACACGGGGGTGATCAGGGAGTCTATATGGGGTGATCACCCCCCTGTAAGGTTCCATTCAGACGTCCGTATGTGTTTTGCGGATCCGATCCATGTATCCGTGGATCCGTAAAAAACATACGGACGTCTGAATGGAGCCTTACAGGGGGGGGTATCAATGACAGGGGGGGTGATCAATGTCAGGGGGGTGATCAGGGAGTCTATATGGGGTGATCACCCCCCTGTCATTGATCACCCCCCTGTAAGGCTCCATTCAGATGTCCGTATGTGTTTTGCGGATCCGATCCATGTATCCATGGATCTGTAAAAAACATACGGACGTCTGAATGGAGCCTTACAGGGGGGTGATCAATGACAGAGGGGTAATCAGGGAGTCTATATGGGGTGATCACCCCCCTGTCATTGATCACCCCCCCTGTAAGGCTCCATTCATACGTCCGTATGTGTTTTGCGGGTTCCGATCCGTGGATCCGTAAAAAACATACGGACGTCTGAATGGAGCCTTACAGGGGGGTGATCAATGACAGGGGGGTGATCAGGGAGTCTATATAGGGTGATCACCCCCCTGTCATTGATCACCCCCCTGTAAGGCTCCATTCAGACATCCGTATGTGTTTTGCGGATCCGATCCATGTATCCGTGGATCTGTAAAAAACATACAGACGTCTGAATGGAGCCTTACAGGGGGGTTATCAATGACAGGGGGGTGTTTAGGGAGTCTATATGGGGTGATCACCCCCATGTCATTGATCACCCCCCTGTAAGGCTCCATTCAGACGTCCGTATGTGTTTTGCGGAGCCGATCCATGTATCCGTGGATCTGTAAAAAAAATACGGACGTCTGAATGGAGCCTTACAGGGGGGTGATCAATGACAGGGGGGTGATCAATGACAGGGGGGTGATCAGGGAGTCTATATGGGGTGATCACCCCCCTGTCATTGATCACCCCCCTGTAAGGCTCCATTCAGATGTCCGTATGTGTTTTGCGGATCCGATCCATGTATCCGTGGATCTGTAAAATACATACGGACGTCTGAAGGGAGCCTTACAGGGGGGTGATCAATGACAGGGGGGTGATCAATGACAGGGGGTGATCAGGGAGTCTATATGGGGTGATCACCCCCCTGTAAGGCTCCATTCAGACGTCCGTATGTGTTTTGCGGATCCGATCCATGTATCCGTGGATCCATAAAAAAAATACGGACGTCGGAATGGAGCCTTACAGGGGGGTGATCAGGGAGTCTATATGGGGTGATCACCCCCCTGTAAGGCTCCATTCAGACGTCTGTATGTGTTTTGCGGATCCGATCCATGTATCCGTGGATCCGTAAAAAACATACGGACGTCTGAATGGAGCCTTACAGGGGGGTGATCAATGACAGGGGGGTGATCAGGGAGTCTATATGGGGTGATCACCCCCCTGTCATTGATTACCCCCCTGTAAGGCTCCATTCAGACGTCCGTATGTGTTTTGCGGATCCGATCCATGTATCCGTAGATCCGTAAAAAACATACGGACGTCTGAATGGAGCCTTACAAGGGGGTGATCAATGACAGGGGGGTGATCAATGACAGGGGGGTGATCAGGGAGTCTATATGGGGTGATCAGGGGTTAATAAGGGGTTAATAATTGACAGGGAGGGGGTGTAGTGTAGTGGTGTTTGGTGCTACTTATTACTGAGCTGCCTGTGTCCTCTGGTGGTCGATCCAAGCAAAAGGGACCACCAGAGGACCAGGTAGCAGGTATATTAGACGCTGTTATCAAAACAGCGTCTAATATACCTGTTAGGGGTTAAAAAAATCGCATCTACAGCCTGCCAGCGAACGATCGCCGCTGGCAGGCTGGAGATCCACTCACTTACCTTCCGATCCTGTGAACGCGCGCGCCTGTGTGCGCGCGTTCACAGGAAATCTCGCGTCTCGCGAGATGACGCATAGATGCGTGACTCTGCCTGGAGCTGCCGCCTCCGGAACGCGATCCTGCGTTAGGCGGTCCGGAGGCGGTTAAATAAGCATCAGAGAATTTTCGACCTAATGTTCAGCAATTTTGTCAATACCGATTGGTTATTCGGCAAAAAATAAACAATAATACGGTTGGGCTAGTGAGCCAACGCAAACCCCCCCCCCACACTTAGTGCCGGTAAAAGAATATATATGTATGTTGATATAGGATGCAAATTAGATATTACTCAACCAATTATCGTCAAAATAAAAGGTACTTGTGTGCCCCTTATGTTTAACCCAATGTGTTAGGCCCCTTGCAGACGAGCGTGTCCGGATTAGGTACCGTTGTTCAGTTGTTCAGTTTTTATTGCGCGGGTGCAATGCGTTTTGCACGCGCGTGATAAAAAACTGAATGTGGTACCCAGACCCGAACTTCTTCACTGAAGTTCAGGTTTGGGTTCGGTGTTGTGTAGATGTAATTATTTTCCCTTATAACATGGTTATAAGGGGAAATAATAGCATTCTTTAATACAGAATGCATAGTACAAGGTCAATTGAGGGTAAAAAAATAAATAAAAAAATTAACTCACCTCCTCCAATTGATCGCGTAGCTGCCGGTCTCCTGTTCTTTCTTCAGGACCTGTCAAAGGACCTGTGGCTACGTCACTGAGCTCACCACATGGTCCAATCACATGGTCCATCACCACGATGATGGACCATGTGATTGGACCATGTGATGTAACGTCCCCACAGGTCCTTTAGCCGGCAGCTCATGATTAAAGAAGAAGAGATCGGCAGCTATGCGATCAAGAGGAGGAGGTTGTCACGAACTATGGATCCGATCGCTCCGGATCCCACAGCTGTGACGTAGTGGTCTGTGATGGAGTCTGCGCACACACAGAGACCTCACGTGACCGGGGTATTACCCTTCGGCTAACACCCCCCCACTACACTTCGGTAACTGCCACCACGTGGGTTCCCGGTCCACGAGCCGACTATCCGGGTCATTCACTATCACACAGATCAGTGGATGAACCGGATATCACTTACTGACCAACCGCAGTCAATCACTCCCAGCTACAATTCCTAAATGCAATTTAACTAACTACCTGGTAACGTCTCTTCAAAGGCAAGGAACGTTGTTCAGCAGCTTAGAATATAAAAGACTTGGCCACTTAGATTTTATAATCTTTAATAAGAGGTAAAAAGCAGTGCATACAAATCTAATGAAAATGACTATAAATCTACAGAATAATAATAACAATATAAATAATCACGACAGTTCAAATGAAAGGGAAAAAGGTGAAAGAATACTTAGTTTCTCTGGAGGCTTTCAGATGGTCGTTCATATGTCCTTTTTGAATCCTTGCAAACCCCGTTCAGTATGTATCAGGGGAGACCCTCAAAGTTCTTCTGATACAGGGATATGCTGTCAATGTCCAATTAAGTGTCTGGTGATGTTCCATGGGTCTCTCTCCTCTGTCCTTGTGCACAGATTTTTATGAACTCTGCCATGGGCAGGAGACTTACTCCTGTCAGCCAATGGCAGCAGAGTGACTGTGAAGCCTAGGGATTGGCTTCCAAGGGTTTTATGACCCCCATCAAAGTTCAGTTCCTACAATGAGGATTATACTTAAGCCTGTATCTCCCTGATACATCGGCATATTTTTATACAGAATACATATTTGCGATCCTTATTTATTTACATACAGAATGAGACCACACACGGTAATGCTGGGACCTGTAGTTCTTCTACCACCCATAGGTGAGCTACAGAATCACATCCTCTGGTCATATTTGATACCCAATTAACCACAATACTCTGTAGAGCCTGGATCTGGTGTCAGAAAGGGCATAATTTTATTCATAACTGAAATATGAAAGTGGACTGGTTTTATGCCCAGAGCTAATTAAGGGCTATTAGCTCTCCTCAAACCAGACCTGGAAATTAATGACGTCACGCTCCAGCCAGGCTTGACAGCGAGCTGATCTTTATCTTATAGGACAGGATGAGCTGGGCCTGGTATAGCCTTTATGACCTTTTATAGCCGGCCTCACAGAGTAGTGGTAATAAAAGTGTCCATCTATATCATACTTGACCCAGGCTTCAGGAAGATGAGAGTTCACTGTTCTTTTACATAGGCCAGAAGCATATAAAATGGCTACCCAGAGGAATAATGTATGTATGCCGGCACACCTCCCTCTTTTAAAAGGTTGCCTGGGGAAATGGCCACAACCCTATTCTTCAGCAACCCAGGCGTCTCCGGCCGATTCTCCCTGCCGCGACAACCCGACGGCATTTCCATGTAAACTACCTTTTCTGTGCTGCACGGTGAAGTTGTACTGCTGCAAAATCAGGCTCCATCTCAGCAGTTTCGCATTGTCTCCTGCGAAACGTGCCAACCAGCTGAGGGGATTGTGATCGGTGATCACTGTGAAATTGCGTCCATACAGGTAGTGTTGTAGCTTTTGCAGGGACCACACAATAGCTAAACACTCCTTCTCTATTGTGGAGTAGCTGGTCTCCCTGGCCAGTAACTTACGGCTCAGGTATAGTACAGGATGCTCCTCCCCGGCCTGGTTCACCTGACTCAGGACTGCACCCAGACCAAAGGCAGAAGCATCCGTGTGGACCACAAACTTCCGAGTGAAATCTGGGGCCTGAAGCACAGGAGAACTGGCTAGTGCATCCTTCAGGGCCTGGAAGCCTTGCTCGCATTCCGGCGTCCATGACACCATCCTGGGCAGCTTCTTCTTGGTCAAGTCTGTCAGAGGCTTGGCCAGGGTGCTATAGTTCGGGATGAACTTCCTATAGTACCCGGCCGTTCCCAAGAAAGACATGACCTGTTTCTTGGTGAGGGGTGTTGGCCATCTTGTAATGGCTTCCACCTTCTCTATTTCAGGCCTCAGTGTGCCTCCTCCTACTCTGTGGCCTAAGTAAGTGACCTCATTCATGCCCAGCTGGCACTTGCTAGGCTTAACAGTTAGTCCAGCCGCAGCAAGTTTGTCCAGTACTTGCGACAGGTGCACCAGGTGCTCCTTCCACGTGGCGCTATACACGGCAATGTCGTCCAAATAGGCGACAGCACATTCTTCTAGTCCTTCCAGCAAGTCATTCACAAGCCTTTGAAAGGTGGCTGGCGCATTCTTCATCCCAAACGGCATTACAGTAAATTTGTGTAAGCCGAAAGGGGTGATGAAGGCCGACTTCTCCTGAGCCTCCGAGGTCAGGGGAATCTGCCAATACCCCCTGCTCAGGTCCATGATTGTCAGGTAGCTGGCTCCTGCCAACTTATCTAACAGTTCATCAATCCTGGGCATGGGGTAAGCATCCGAGGTTGTGATGGCATTCAGTTTCCGATAATCCACACAGAACCTGGTTGTCTGATCTTTCTTTGGGACCAGAACCACCGGTGAGGCCCAAGCACTGTGGGATTTCTGAATGACCCCGAGCTGCTTCATATCCTCGATCTCCCTCCTGAGGTCTGCCTGGACCTCCATTGAGACTCGGTAGGCGGACTGCTTTGTGAGAGCATGTGTACCTGTGTCCACATGATGGACTGCAAGGTGTGTTCTCCCGGGTTTCCCTGTAAAAGTGTCACGGTGAGCCGTCAACACTTCTAAGAGCTGAGATCTCTGCTGGGACGAGAGTTGAGGGTTAAGTCCACCTCCAACTCTCGAGTGTCAGCTAGCAGATCTAGTAGGGGGTCGGCCTCCTCCCTTTCGGGCAGGCTGCAAACCGGCATAACATGTGGCGTTCTCTCGTGATGCTCCTTCAGCATGTTGTCCCAACACACTCGGTATTTGTCTCCCTCAGTGGGAGGGCTGGCAGCTAACCCTCTTAGCTGCTCCAAGGTAGGGTCATCTCGCAGGGCCTGCTCAAAGGCGGCACTACAAGTCCCAGCCAGCTGTCCTGTGGCGAACAGGGACAGTGGCTGAGTCTCTGACGCGGTTAAGTCCACGGGGTCCGAACCGGTGGAAGGGGACACTTCCACTTGCTCTTCCCCAATGGAGCGTTCCGCTGCGGCTTTTGCAGCCCTGCGAGTGACGGGCAACACAGGCACAATAATGTCATCACATTTAACATTTGCACAACTTGAATCAGTTAAACACATGTCCGCTACCTGTGTACATACACCCGCCATCCCCTCTACATCTCCTGACGTAGGAGAACTGCTCCCACACACCCCACCTCCCGCGGTCCATCCCCAAGGTTTTCTGATGTTACGCAAACATCCTTGCACAGTACCTCGGTATGTCCAGGGACCTCCATAGGGACGGGTGATTCCTGTGTGCTTCCAGGGGGCACGTAGCACGAGACCAATCGTCCTAGGTCAGTGCCTAATAAAACATTTGTGGGGATCTCCGCCGAGACTCCCACCTCCCTTACTCCACTCCCAGCCCCCCAATCAAGGAAAACACGAGCTAGGGGAACATTAGGGCTCACCCCCCCAACTCCCGTGATGGTGAGGCTTTTGCCGGGAATAAGGTCTGCGTCATCCACTAGTTCAGGCCGAACTAGTGTGACTTCGGCTCCTGTATCGCGGAAGCCTGTGGTGCACCGGTTGCCCACAGTAACCGACTGTAGGTTGTCTGCGGTGTGTCTTGCAGCTCCATTCACCAACAGCACAGATGATGGGTTGCGGGCAAGCTTGCCAGGGGGTGCTGTCTTCTTCTCCGGGCACGAGTGGCTGAGGTATCCTGGCTTGCCGCACGCATAGCACTTGCACACATCTGTCGGTGCTGGCTTGACTCCTTCGGGTCTTTGTGCAGGCCTGTGAAAGGGTCGCTGGACCGGAACCGACAAAGCTGGCCGGGAGGAAGAAGCAGATGAAGAGGTTCCTCCCAGGCGGGACAGAGTGTCTTTGAATGCCCGAGTGCTGGGCATGGCGACGTATTCATCGGCTAGCTCGGCCGCCTCTCGCGCACTCTTCGGCTTGTGCTCACATACATATTTTTGCACATCCGTGGGGCAATTGGAGACAAACTGTTCTCGGACCATCAGATCCGCCAGGGACTGCTTGGTGTCCTCTGTGAGGGGATCAGACCACTGTTGGAAGGTGGTCTGCAACTTGCCCAGATGGTCCATAAAAGTATCTCCGGGCCCTCTCCGCAGGGACCGGAACCGTAAACAGTAAGTCTCTGGAGTCAGCTGGTACTTGACCAGAATAGCCTTTTTGATGACCGCGTAACTGGTACGCTCTGCTAATGGTAGTCCGACCAGGGCCTCCATAGCTTTGCCCTTCAGTGCGGACATTAGATGTCCCGCCCACTGCGGCTCTGGTACCTGGTACTGCTGGCATGAGGTTTCAAAAGCATGCAGGAAAAGATCAATGTCACAGTTCTCAGACTCCATCACAGGCAGTTTTGGCTTGACCATCAGGGATGGGCCTGTGGGTGTAGCATGCCGGTCGGACCCCTGAAGCTGTACTCGGGCCAGGTCCAGTTCATGCCTGCGGACAGCTTCCCGTTCTCGTTCTGCAGCCTCTCGCTCAGCCTTGCGCTCTGCAGCCTCGAGCTCAGCCTTGCGCTCTGCCCGACGTGCCTCCAGCAGCCGAAAATATAAGTCCGGGTTACTGAGCATTAGTTGGTCCAGACCATTTTGGGATGGCATAGAGACAGAGTTATGTCCAGCTAGAGGACTGCAAGCCCCAGCAGGCTGTCCTCCTCCCAGTTCATCATCCTCATTCTGGAAGGGGTCACCTGGCTCAGGGGCCCCTGAGTGTCCTCCATTCTCTGAATCCTGCAGGGATGACTCTTGACTCCTCCGTGCACATAACTCCTGGATAAGGACAGTCTTATTTTTCCCATATACTTGGATGCCTTTGTGCTCACACAGAGCTGTGATATCAGACACGCTCATGGCGTCATAATTCACGGATTCGGACATTATTGCCAAATAAAAGATAGGACAGAAAACAAGAGAGAGGGGAGGGTACTGTCGTGAATTATTATTCTATCAAAACTAATGCACTGTGCTTCGTCTTCCAGAATTTTTCAATCCTTTAGTACAGAGTTATGGACATAACTTCATGCACTAATATTCTAAGCATACAGAATCCCGTAAGCTGCCACCAGAAAATGTCACGAACTATGGATCCGATCGCTCCGGATCCCACAGCTGTGACGTAGTGGTCTGTGATGGAGTCTGCGCACACACAGAGACCTCACGTGACCGGGGTATTACCCTTCGGCTAACACCCCCCCACTACACTTCGGTAACTGCCACCACGTGGGTTCCCGGTCCACGAGCCGACTATCCGGGTCATTCACTATCACACAGATCAGTGGATGAACCGGATATCACTTACTGACCAACCGCAGTCAATCACCCCCAGCTACAATTCCTAAATGCAATTTAACTAACTACCTGGTAACGTCTCTTCAAAGGCAAGGAACGTTGTTCAGCAGCTTAGAATATGGAAGACTTGGCCACTTAGATTTTATAATCTTTAATAAGAGGTAAAAAGCAGTGCATACAAATCTAATGAAAATGACTATAAATCTACAGAATAATAATAACAATATAAATAATCACGACAGTTCAAATGAAAGGGAAAAAGGTGAAAGAATACTTAGTTTCTCTGGAGGCTTTCAGATGGTCGTTCATATGTCCTTTTTGAATCCTTGCAAACCCCGTTCAGTATGTATCAGGGGAGACCCTCAAAGTTCTTCTGATACAGGGATATGCTGTCAATGTCCAATTAAGTGTCTGGTGATGTTCCATGGGTCTCTCTCCTCTGTCCTTGTGCACAGATTTTTATGAACTCTGCCATGGGCAGGAGACTTACTCCTGTCAGCCAATGGCAGCAGAGTGACTGTGAAGCCTAGGGATTGGCCTCCAAGGGTTTTATGACCCCCATCAAAGTTCAGTTCCTACAATGAGGATTATACTTAAGCCTGTATCTCCCTGATACATCGGCATATTTTTATACAGAATACATATTTGCGATCCTTATTTATTTACATACAGAATGAGACCACACACGGTAATGCTGGGACCTGTAGTTCTTCTACCACCCATAGGTGAGCTACAGAATCACATCCTCTGGTCATATTTGATACCCAATTAACCACAATACTCTGTAGAGCCTGGATCTGGTGTCAGAAAGGGCATAATTTGATTCATAACTGAAATATGAAAGTGGACTGGTTTTATGCCCAGAGCTAATTAAGGGCTATTAGCTCTCCTCAAACCAGACCTGGAAATTAATGACGTCACGCTCCAGCCAGGCTTGACAGCGAGCTGATCTTTATCTTATAGGACAGGATGAGCTGGGCCTGGTATAGCCTTTATGACCTTTTATAGCCGGCCTCACAGAGTAGTGGTAATAAAAGTGTCCATCTATATCATACTTGACCCAGGCTTCAGGAAGATGAGAGTTCACTGTTCTTTTACATAGGCCCGAAGCATACAAAATGGCTACCCAGAGGAATAATGTATGTATGCCGGCACAGAGGTGAGTTATTTTTTTTATTTTTTAACCCTCAATTGACCTTCTAGTAAGCATTCTGTATTAAAGAATGTTATAAGGGAAAATAATACATGAATAGACTGTCATCTTAGCAACCATGCGTGAAAAATCGCACTGCATGCGCACTTGCTTGCGGATGCTTGCGATTTTCACGCAGCCCAATTCACTTCTATGGGGCCTGCGTTGCGTGGAAAACGCAAAATATAGAGCATGCTGCGATTTTCACGCAACGCACAAGTGATGCGTTCACCTCACGCATTGCACCCGCGCGGAAAACTCGCCCATGTGAAAGGGGCCTTAGAGAGGGTAGCCAGCCAGTGTGGTTGCTGCTCGGTAGCATAAGCGGGCCGCTCTGACATATTGTCTGTGTCACATCGTCAGTCTGTATGGTGGAGTGTCTGTGGATGAGCATTATTCTGTTGAGAAATGCCAGTTGGCAACCCTGCCATGGAAGGCAACACGTGGCCGTAGGATGTCCTGCACATATCGCTGTGTCCCTCATATCACTACTTGTGGTGACTGACTGTCATACACAATGGCTCCTCAGATCATCAAACAAACAGTTGGGGCACTGTGGCACTCCACAGCAAAGGAAGGTTTGAAGGTCTTACCACAAAGCATCCATACTTCAACCCGACCTTCATTGGATCCAAACAGAACCTGGATTCATTGCTTAAGACGATACAGTTCCAGTCTGTAGCAGTCCACTTTTCTCGTTAAAGGCACCACTGCAAATGAAGGCGACTGTGGCTGGCTGCCAATGGCAGGACACGTAATCGGCGCCATAACACCAAATTTATTTCTGCTAAGGCTAGTCTTACACAAGCGTTCCAGCGTTTCGGCAGGATCTCTGGATCCACCACCACCAGATGCTGCCTGGATGCATGCCGGCCCCATTACCTATAATGGAAGATGATAAAGCGAGTAGCTTGAAGACATCTGGGCGGCAAACTCTGCAAAGATGAGTTGTGGCCTGGAGAAGTCAACTATGGTGGATGGAAAAAAATAGAAAAGAGAAGACCTCTGAAGGAGATGTCACCTGAAAGTCACTAAATGACACTGTTAGGGGGCTCTGTCACAGATTCCATAAAAAATATGGGGCATCTTGGACTGCTTTTTTTTACTAGAATCTTTAGCAGAGTCCTCCCATGCTACCAGAACAGTGTGGATTTGTATGCAGAAAATCTGAATGGAAATCGCATCAAAAACATGATTAAAAATGCACATAAATCTGCACTATTTATTGTGTTTTAGAGCTATTATTGGTGCAGATTATTGAAGTCTGTAGATAAAACCACTTAATATAAGGGCTTGTTCACACGACCGTTGCCCCTCCGTTGTCGTATTGCAGCCCGCATATGGGTTCGCAATACACGGGGCACCGGCCGTGTGCATTCCACATCATGGATGCCGACCCATTCACAAATCCGGAGATGTGGTGCAGAACGGAACCACTACCGGAGTGCTTCCTGGGGTTCCGTTCCGTGCCTCCGCACAGCAAAAAGATAGAACTTGCTCTATCTTTTTGCGGAATGGACGGATCGCGGACCCATTCAAGTGAATGGGTCCGCGATCCGCATGCGGCTGGCCCAAGGTTGGTGTCAGCGCATTGCAGACCGCAATTTGCGGTCCACGGCACGGAGGGGCAACAGTCGTGTGAACAAGCCCTAAGTGAATGGGTCCGCGATCCGCATGTGGCTGGCCCACGGTTGGTGTCAGCGCATTGCAGACCGCAATTTGCGGTCCACGGCACAGGCACGGCAACAGTCGTGTGAACAAGCTCCAAGGTGCAGCATCCCACAGACAATTGACAGGCTGTGGATTGTAAAATCCTCACAGAAGGTTCGTTTCCGTACATACAAAAACATGCAAAGTGTACGTGAGATTTAGCAAATTTCATGCACTTTGCTGGTACTGTATTACGCCGCGGTTATTCTCTGTGAAAATCCATATGGAAAAAAACCTACGCAATTCACATCGGCACCTGTACACGGCCGTGCGGTTTATACAGATTTTTCGCACCGATTTTGCTGCGTTTATGCACCAAAATCCACGTGTTATATGTGGTTTACTCCAGATCTCGTCCTTTGCATTGAAAGCCCACACAAACCATTGACAGTCAATTTCCGCGCCGCGTAGATGATTTGCGGATTGACGGCATGCCTGTGCATATGGCCTAAGGGAATTCAGTGTCAAAACCGGCAGACAAAAAAATAATCCTGCATGCAGATTTTTTTTTGCTGCTAAAAAACCCGAACACCTAAACTGATACAGAACGCACCCCATTAGGATATGTTCACATGACAGATATTAAAATTACGCCCTTAAAATTCAAGGCATTTTTCACGTTTTGTTTTTTTTTTAACCCTATTTTCGTTTTGTTTTTGAACCAGTGTGTGTTTACCAGAATGTATACTTAGTGCTTGCGCCACTTCCAAAAATTGCCCTGGAGAGTACCAGCACCTCTCCGTGCGCCCAGTACGTGGGTTTCCGGTACCGGAGCGCAGCGGAGAGCTGGCAGTATCTCCTCCCTAATGTCGTTGGCTGGGCAGCTAGTGGAGGGGGGCGGGTCGTTGCAGAGTACGGCTCAGGCTGGCGCAGGCAGGGAGTTGACCTCACGTTAGGTGACGTCAACTCCTTCCCGCGCGCCTGTGACTGAGGAGCGATCAGTGCGGCGACCAGTGACTGGTCCTCCTTGGAGTCAGGAGTCGGACGGTGCAGCAAAGAACATCGACTTTGCTTTGGAATCCAACTTCTGAAGAGTACTGGTGAGTGACAGGCACCCCCCCTCCCCCCACACACATTAGTTCCTCTCTGTACCAGTACCCCCCCCCCCCCCTGGCAGGGGGGTACTGGTACAGAGAGGAATTAATGTGTGTGATGAGGGGGGGGGGGGGGGTCTGATGTGCAGGGGGGTACTGGTACAGAGAGGAACGAATGTGCGGTGGTGGGGGGGGGGGGGTACTGGTACATAGAGGAACTAATATATATGTGTCTGATGGGTGGGTCTGATGTGTAGGGGGCCCCTGCACATCAGACCCCCCCATCACACACATATATATTAGTTCCTCTATGTACCAGGACCCCCCCCCCCCCACCACCGCACATTCGTTCCTCTCTGTACCAGTACCCCCCTGCACATCAGACCCCCCCCCCTCATCACACACATTAGTTCCTCTCTTTACCAGTACCCCCCCCCCCCACCACCACACATTAGTGCCTCTCTGTACCAGTACCCCTCTGCACATCAGACCCCCCATCACACACATATATATTAGTTCCTCTATGTACCAGTACCCCCCCCCCCCCCCACCGCACATTCGTTCCTCTCTGTACCAGTACCCCCCTGCACATCAGACCCCCCCCTCATCACACACACACACACATTAATTCCTCTCTGTACCAGTACCCCCCTGGCAGGGGGGTACTGGTACAGAGAGGAATTAATGTGTGTGTGTGATGAGTGGGGGGGGGGGTCTGATGTGCAGGGGGGTACTGGTACAGAGAGGAACGAATGTGCGGTGGTGGGGGGGGGGGGGGGTACTGTACTGGTACATAGAGGAACTAATATATATGTGTGTGATGGGGGGGTCTGATGTGCAGGGGGGGGGGGGGGGGGAGCACCGGCGCCTAATAGAGTACCGGCACCTCTTTTGGCCCACTTAAAGCACTGTGTATACTGCATTTTCTGCATGTGGTTTTTGGTGCGGGTTTGCGCCAAAGCACAAACATGTACCGAGCTGTTTTTGTACACTGCCCATTCTTTTCAATGGGAGATTCTGCAACAAGACATGGCATGCTGCTTCTTTTTTCCACATAAACGTGCTACTTCCCATCGAATGGAATGCTGTTTTGAGGTGTTTTTAGAGCTGATTTTGAGGCGAACTGGGGCAATTCCGCGCTGCTCCGCTCACAGTACGCAGCTCTGCCCTCAGCTCAGGACAGACAGGAGGTACTACTCCTCCTCATTCCTCAAGAGCGCGCTTAATCACGTGACCCCCGCGCGTCACGTGTGCAGGGCCGTCCGTCTTGTGCGCGCTGCTGCGTTCCTGTCACCTGACTGATCACGGCCGCCACTTCCGGCAGCTAACTGGACAGCGCCACATTCGTTTCGCCTAGGTCAGCGTTCGTTTACCTGTCACCCGTGACACATGGCTGAAACCGTGGTAGATACCCGCCGTCTGCACAGCAAACCGCAGAATCTGAACGACGCGTACGGCCCGCCAAGCAATTTCCTGGAGATAGATGTCAGGAACCCACAGACTGTCGGGGTGGGCCGGACCCGCTACACTACCTACGAGGTCCGGCTGAAGGTGAGGAGAGCTCGTGCCTGTCAGGGTGTAGAGGGCCCCTATACATACATGTCGGTATATGTGTAGTCATGTGACTCCTCTGGGGTCTGTCTGCTCCCTCACCCCTGTCAGTCCTCAAAGTGGCCCCCATACAGTACCGTAGCCAGGCAAAGGACATGAACAGGGCACGGTGCCACCCAGCATTCTCTAGGTACAGAGGAAGGGAGCCTAAGGGTGCAGCTGTATAGTGTATGTACACAGCTTCAGTTGTCAGTGGTGTTTTCCTGACGTATAAACGGAACATTATGTAAAAATGACATCTGACCGGCGTTATTTCATTTGCGTCAGACCGTCTAGACACGGGTATGTTCTTGTCTAGGGCAATATATAATGGGTCGGTATCCTAGTAAGATACTGCACATCAGCCCGCCTGATTCTTTCCAAGGGGCTAGTCACACGAGCGTATTCCGGATCCGTTATTCACATGTCATGGCCAAAACGCAAGTTTAAAGGGTTGTCTGGTCTTGGGAGTCTCCGAACATAGAAAAATCTCACAATCGCCTGTCCGCAATCCCAGTGATGTTCCATTCCTGGTCGCAGGATCGGAAAGTGGCTAGGACACTCTGTCACCAGTGAGGCTTGTGATTGGCTCCAGTGGGCATGTGACCTAGCCCTTTTCTGGTCCTGCGGGCGCAGGAGGACCACAGGCAGGTGAGGGGGGTTTTGTATGTTCAGGAACACAGGTTAGGAACCCACTGGACAGCCCGGGCTCACAACTAGTGTTGAGCCAACTTGTGTTTTAAGTTCGGCATCCAAGGTTCGGGTTATCGGAGAATCCCGTTCTGGATTCCGCTACCACGGACCATAACGGAATTCTATGACTGCATGCCCCACGGAAGCCTATAAGAGGCATTGCGTATTGGCCAGCATACACTTCTATTATGACGGAATGCCTATTAGAGGCTTCCGTGGTGCATGCCGTCATAGAATTTCATTATGGTCCGTGGTAGCGGAATCCAGAACGGGATTCTCCAATAACCCGAACACTGGACGCTAAATTTAAAACGCACGTTTTATCACCACTACTCAACCTCAAAAATCCATACGAAGCTGTGAGTTCGGGTCAGGTAAACCCACTGCCATGATGCATGCAATGCAAATGTGTAATATACCTGGAATATACTCCTTAAGGGGCTTTTCACATCTTGGAGTAAGCGGACATTCACACGACTATTTGTTTTGTGGTCTGCAAATTGCGGATCTGCAAAACACGGATACCGGTGTTCATTCCGCATCTTACGGATCAGCAGATCCCACCCTGTCTTAGAAATGCCTGTTGTCCTCAAAATGGACAAGATTAGGACATGTCCGTTTTTTTTTTTTTTGTTTTTTTTTTGTGGGGCCTACACATGAATGCAAACAGGACCTGGAGTGCTGTCTGCATCTTTTGTGACCCCATTGAAATGAACAGGTCCCTATCCGATCCACTAAAAATGCTGATCAGATGCGGACAGAAAATACGGTTGTGTGAATGCCCCCTAAACCGGCCATGTAATTGATAAGAGATTTCGAGGATTTCTGCTGCTGATGTGCCGTAGATCCGCTGGAGAATTGGCTAATCTGCAGCTTTTCTGGGAGTAATTCCACACTGATGACAGACTCCAGTCACTTGCATTGGATGTGGAGTGTCAGTGGATTTGGTTTTAGGTATGATATCCCTCTGAAGGGCGTATTGAACTGCCCAGTATTCAGGCAGGACGAGAGCCAATGGAAGATAAACATGTTCATCGGCGCTCCTTTGCTCTGGTCTATAAGGCCTCTTTCACACTTGCGTTGTCCGGATCCGTCGTGTACTCCATTTGCCGAAGGTGCCCGCCGGATCCGTAACACCGCAAGTGAACTGAAAGCATTTGAAGATGGATCCGTCTTCAAAATGCGTTCAGTGTTGCTATGGCACCCAGGACGCTATTAAGGTCCTGGTTGCCATAGTAGTAGTGGGGAGCGGGGGAGCAGTATACTTACCGTCCGTGCGGCTCCCGGGGCGCTCCAGAATGACGTCAGAGCGCCCCATGCGCATGGATGACGTGATCCATGTGACACGTCATCCATGCACGTGGGGCGCCCTGACGTCACTCTGAAGCGCCCCGGGAGCCGCACGGACGGTAAGTATACTGCTCCCCCGCTCCCCACTACACTTTACCATGGCTGCCAGGACTTTAGCGTCCTGGCAGCCATGGTAACCATTCAGAAAAAGCTAAACGTCGGCTCCGGCAATGCGTCCAAACGACGTTTAGCTTAAGGCCGGATCCGGATTAATGCCTTTCAATGGGCATTAATTCCGGATCCGGCCTTGCGTCAAGTGTTCAGGATTTTTGGCCGGAGCAAAAAGCGCAGCATGCTGCGGTATTTTCTCCGGCCAAAAAACGTTCCGTTCCGGAACTGAAGACATCCTGATGCATCCTGAACGGATTTCTCTCCATTCAGAATGCATTGGGATAATCCTGATCAGGATTCTTCCGGCATAGAGCCCCGACGACGGAACTCTATGCCGGAACAGAACAACGCAAGTGTGAAAGAGCCCTTACACAGGCCGTTGCAAAGTGGAGGCGGAGGAATGATCACTACCACAGTCATTCATCCCTCATTCTGTTCTATTCATGATCGGCAGCACACTCCTAATGACACAGGGATTCTAATGAAGGATGCCCATCAGCCTATGAACAATTATACATGCCAATTATCAGCAACATGCTTTCCTATGAACCCGATAATTGTCTTGGCCCTAAAACTGGCCATACACATTATACTTTTGACGTCCGAACCCGGCGGCACCCTAATGGGTTTGGGATGCTAGCGACTCTCCCCTGACTGATGTAAGTGGAACCTTTGGTTCTCTGGGGAGATGAGAAGCCGTCAGAAAGACTGTCTGGCAGCGTCTTCTTCCACCCCCCACATAGCATTCATAAACACATTCTGTCGAGCTGAGAATGTATGTGTATGGGGAGAGAGCAGTCGTCCGAACGATCGTATATTGTTATACAGCTAAAAAATATATGAACACGTGCAGGGGCAGATTTTGTTATTGCAATTTTACTCATTTTGGGCTTAAAATCATTTTCTCAAAATTTCAATAGTTTCAGCCTAGCCACAGAGTATCTTCGTTTCAGTTTTACACTGACTCTGAGTCCCGTCATGTTGCCCATCTGACTGCCATGTATAGCCCGTATTCCTGACAGCTCACAGTAGGGATCGACCGATTATCGGTTTTACCGATATTATCGGCCGATATTCAGGATTTTGACAGTTATCGGTATCTGCATCTATTTTGCCGATATACCGATAACGTATGGGGAACACAGAACGCGCTGCTTTCATCGCTCTCTGTGTTCCCTCAGCAGCACAGGGGAGAAGGAAGCAGTGTCTCCCTCCCCCTGTGCTGCTGCCGCCAATGAGAGGAGAGAAGACAAGAGGAGGGGAGGGGCTTTGGCCACTGCGCCACCAATGATGTTGACTTACTCATTCATTCAAATTGAACAGGAGGCGGGAGCTGGCTGCGGTATAAGCGGTAGCTGCGGTAGTTAACCCCTCAGGTGCCGCGGATCGCAGCTACCGCTCATAGAGGTCGGGAGTCGGCTATGTGATTATGCAGCCAGCTACCGCCTCCTGTATATGAATAAATTAGAGATTTATGTTAATTGGTGGCGCAGTGTGGCCCCCCAGTATTAATCATTGGTGGAGCAGTGCGCCCCCCACCCACGTATTAAAAACATTGGTGGCGCAGTTCGCCCCCACCCCCAGTATTATTCATTTGTGGCGCAGTGCGACCCCCCCACCCCAGTATTAAAATCATTGGTGGCGCAGTGCGCCCCCCCAGTTTTAATTATTGGTGGCAGTGGCCACAGGGTCCCCTCTCCCCTCCTCCACCGATCGGAGCCCCAGCAGTGTAAGCCTGGGGCTCCGATCAGTTACCATGGCAGCCAGGATGCTACTGAAGCCCTGGCTGCCATGGTAAGCTCCATGCTGCTGTGTGCACAAAGCACAGAGCAGCAGCGACAGTGTGAGATCCTATTCACCCTGATAGAGCTCTATCAGGGTGAATAGAACAAGGGTTCTAGTCCCTAAGGGGGTTAAAAGTTAGTAAAAAATAAACACCAAAATATTAAGTATAAATAAAAAAGAAAGATTTACAAAAAAAAACTACACATTAACAATAAAAATATTCATTTTCAGCAGATGTGTGTAGGAATTTTTTTTTTTTTTTCAAAAATGAAATTTCACAGGATATCGGTATAAATTATCGGCTATCGGCCTGAAAGTTCACAAATTATCGGTATCGGCCCTAAAAAATCAATATCGGTCGATCCCTAGCTCACAGACACCCATTATAATTAAATTCATATCAAACTGAGCCATCAAGCCCTCGAAAAACAACATAGCGGGAACGGAGACACTCTGCAGCTAGGCTGAAACTTAGAGGACCTGTCACCACGCAGTGCAATCTGCAGGCAGCAGGTTATAGAGCAGGAGGAGCTGAGCAGAATGATGTATAGTTTTGTAGCTAAAACATTCAGTAAAACCTGTTTGGGTACTTTCACACTAGCGTTATTCTTTTCCGTCCTAGGGGCTCTATACCAGAAAAGAACTGATCAGTTTTATCCCCATGCATTCTGAATGGAGAGCAATCCGTTCAGGATATGTTCAGTTCAGTCTTTTTGACTTTGCAGGACGGAGATAATACCGCAGCATGCTGCAGTTTTATCTCCTTCCAAAATTCCGGAACACTTGCCTGAATGCCAGATCCGACATTTTTTTCCATAGGAATGTATTAGTGCCGGATCCGTCCTTCCAGACTGAAAAAAAAGGTGAAAATAATAAATGCTGGATCCGTTTTTTTGGATGACACCGGAAAGACGGATCCGGCATTTCAATGCATTTGTAAGTTGGCATACGTTTTGTTGGATCTGGCAGGCAGTTCCGGCAACGGAACTGCTTGCCGGATAACTCTGCCACAAGTGTGAAAGTAGCCTTAGGCTACTTTCACACCTGCGTTCAGGTGTCCGCTCGTGAGCTCCGTTTGAAGGGGCTCACGAGCGGCCCTGAACGCAGCCGTCCGGCCCTAATGCATTCTGAGTGGACGCGAATCCACTGAGAATGCATCCGCCTGCCAGCGTTCAGCCTCCACTCCGCTCAGTGAGCGGACACCTGAACGCTGCTTGCAGCGTTCGGGTGTCCGCCTGGCCGTGCGGAGGCAAGCGGATCCGTCCAGACTTACAATGGAAGTCAATGGGGACGGATCCGTTTGAAGATGACACAATATGGCTCAATCTTCAAGCGGATCCGTTCCCCATTGACTTTCAATGTAAAGTCTGAACGGATCCGCTCAGGCTACTTTCACACTTAGAAATTTTTCTAAGTTATAATGCAGACGGATCCGTTCTGAACGGATGCAAACGTCTGCATTATAGGAGCGGATCCGTCTGATGAAACATCAGACGGACCCGCTCCGAACGCTAGTGTGAAAGTAGCCTTACTCTGCACTTTCATGGTGACATGTTCTCTTTAACCCTTTATATGGCAAAAATAATTTTTAGCCCAGAATGATTGGAATGCAATCATAATAAAATTGCACCCCAACTATGTTTATAGTCTTTAACTCAACATTAAATTAATAAAGAAACACAAAAAACTGCAATATTGCAAAGTCGTGGCAGTCATATTGTGCAAGGTCCACTATTACAATGCTGAATATTGTATGATCCTGATTACAGCAGCCGGTGATATGGTTCTTATATCAGTGCCATCCACCAGTGATATCGGTGATAAATTGTATACCAACAGCTTGAGAGCCGCATGCTGAGGCCTAGGAGCCACCTGCTGTTTGCAAGCCACTGGAGGCTGGGTTCACATCAAGTTTTTCCCATCCGTTTAAGGCTACTTTCACACTAGTGTTTCTATTTTCCGATATTGAGATCCATCATAGGGTCTCAATACCGGTTCATGACGGAGCCGTTTTGGCTACGTTACAGATAATACAAACGGATCCGTTCATAACGGAGGCAGATAGTTGTATTATCAGTAACGGAAGCGTTTTTGCTGAACCCTGCTGGATCCAGTAAAAATGCTAGTGTGTAAGTAGCCTAATGTATATGTTAAACAGACGCCCCCTACTGATGACATACAGTGACATCTGTTAATTTTTTATTTATTTATTTAGTTTTGTTTTTTTCTGGACTGTATACGTCAAACAGAGGCATAAAACATGCTGTGAACCCACCCTTTGTGCCACTGCTTTGTAAATGAGAGCCTAACTTCATTTAGCCAGCAGTTGTCTCTCAAACCCCCCCCCCCCCCCCTCATACACATGCATGCTCGGCTCGACCAAGCGTGCATGTGTTCTGAATGGGAAGAAGGAAGAAAGCTGCTGCCAGACTCCTGTCCTTGGCTTATCTCCCCAAGAACAAAATGATTGGTTGGGCATTTGAAATCTAAGTGCCCGATCTTTGTCTCCCTTGGGGAGAGTCTGGACACCTCGTTACACATTAGGTGGCCTGAGGACATTGATGTGAATCATTGATGAAATTGAGCAGGAGGCAGACTGTAGGAATTGCCATGTAACTGCAGAATTCCATTTTTGGCTTGTAGATGGCTGAAAGGGGCTGGACTTTGCTAAAAACGAACGTACTTGGGGCTCATGTGAACGACCGTATTTTTCTTCAGTGTGCGATCCAGTTTCATTTGGACAGATGGTGTGCTAACCCTTTAATTTTTATGGGGCGACATGCAAATCTATCTTTTAGGCCTCTTACACACGACCGTATGTATTTTGCGGTCCGCAAAAAATAGAGATGACGTCCGTGTGCATTCCGTATTTTGCGGAACGGAACAGCTGGCCCCTAATAGAACAGTACTATCCTTGTCAATTATGTGGACAATAATAGGACAAGTTCTATCTTTTAGCGGAATGGAGATATGGAAACGGAATTCACACGGAGTACATTCAGTATTTTTGCAGAACCATTGAAATGAATGGTCCCGCGAACTGAAACCACAAAAATGAAACTGACACAGAATAAAAATACATTTGTGTGCAAGAGGCCTTAAACGGATCCACACGTCCTTTTTGCAGCTGTAAATGGCCCTTTTTTATTTAGGGGGGTGAGGTGGGAACAAAGTGGGATTTATATGGAAGCGAACCAAATGTCAGATATGGCTGTGTGCATGAGGCCTTAGGCTAGGGCTACCCAGTGACACTGGTCGTGCGATGGCTGATGCAGCCATGATGATCCCATAGAAATGAATGGGATCGCAGCATGACTCTAAAAAAAACTCGCTCTGCAATCCCATTTATTTTGGTGGGATCACTGCTGCTCTGCTATCCTGGTCGTGGTAGTTGTCGGACTGTGTAGCCCTAACCTTATGGCATCTTCACGGCAGATTTTGTTGCAGAAGTTTTCTGCGACTGAAAACCGGCTGCACTCGCCTGGATGAGATCTTTTGGCGGCAAGTCTCATTCAGGTGAATGGAACTGATGTTCAGACAGAGAAAGTTCTGCAGGGTGTGAAGGAACCTTCTGTCTATTGCAGACACAGCGTTGCGGGAGGCAGTTTGCATTTGCCTTCCAGCCAGAGACTTGCCTG
Source organism: Bufo bufo (assembly GCF_905171765.1). Taxonomy (NCBI): domain Eukaryota; kingdom Metazoa; phylum Chordata; class Amphibia; order Anura; family Bufonidae; genus Bufo; species Bufo bufo. The sequence goes on along the minus strand of NC_053392.1, from coordinate 335,047,714 downwards.
ATCTAAGGTTTGTAGGAAAAAACATGTGAAATCAAAGGGTTTGTCTGACCCCCAAGGTAAAATCAACTAAGGGCCAGAAAACATTTAACGTAATAAAAGAAACCCCCCTCGCCTGTTTATCAGCGCTGGAAGTCTCATCTCTGCTGTTAACTGGAAGTTTGACATCCAATGTGTGATCACGTGCACCACTGCAGCCATTCACTGACCTCAGTGGTTACATGTCCTGTCCCTGCTGGACCAGAAGTGCGACGTCCCATCTGTCCTCATGGGCCCATCTGCATCCATTCATCGGCTTCACCCCCAAGCGACTTTTGACCACTAATGCCAGTGAATGGATGCAGAGGTGCACGTGACATTGGAAGGGACTTCAGACTTCTGACTCGCAGAAGCAGCAGGGGGTGACTTTATGTTGTTTGTGACATTGCAAATCCTGGGTTGATTCTCTGGAAGATGTATTTCAGTATACTCTTTAACTGTTTCTTCCCCATTACCACAGCCTTATTATAGCTTGTTTTAGGCCATGTTGACACAGTCATTGGATCCCATAGCCTTACAGGGATTTCACAGGACATAGCCAAGGGTAAACTGAGATGATTTACCAACGTCTCATTTGTGTCTTCACCTTAATATAAAGCGTGGAACTGTTTAATCATTAATTTCCTTCATTCCAGAGAAGACGGCTCTGTATCTAGCTGTAGCCCTTTCCCCCCCCCTCAAGGTAGTGCATAACCATGTGCATATACAGAGATATTTGATGACTGGACATGAACAGGTTAACTTTGGCTACTAGAAAATCTCAGCTAGTGACCAGGTTGCTTGGTTAGTTGCTCTCACTGACCGCATCAAAATCTAGCCTCTCTCATCAGAAGTGGGACTGAGGGCGGCCGTCATGTAACATTGCGGTGTGATTCTGAATGTGCCGGGGGCGGACGAGGCTAGTGTATGACTACTGGGAAGGGAGCAGATTACAGAGAGGTCTAGGTGGGTTAATGGAGAAAGTGCTGTTCCTATAGAAAGAAAGTTACTAATATAGTCTACTTCCCCATAATTCATGGATTGCCCGTTGTCCCAGAAGTTTGGAGCTTAGGGCTCATGCACACGGCCATGGTGTGTGTTTTTCTTTTTTTTTTTTTTTTTTTTTTTTTTTGCCGCATCCAATCGTCGTTTTTTGCGGGTCGAATGTGGACCTATTCACTTCAGCGGGGCTGCAAAATATGCCAACTGTGCGCTGTATGTCTGTACCACAGCCCTGCAAAAAATATAGAGCAGGTCCTATTCTTGTCCACTTTACAGACAAAGATAGGACTGTTCTATAGTTTTGTTCTGCAGAATGTACACAGTGGGTGTATCTAATTTGCAGACTGCAAAACTGGCTACGGCTGTGTGCATGAGCCCTTTGTGTGTAGGCCAATGCGCTGCTGCGATTACTGGGGTAGTTGTATTATAAAATATATATAATGTGAAACCACTTCAGAAGACCACCCCTTTATCTTGGGCAGAGTGTCAGTCCCGTCAGAGGCTATGTACACTGGTCACATTGAGATAATCGCCTCCCTAGAAGGTTGCCTCAGAGTTTTGCGGGGTACGTATGTAGATTTGCAGACTGATAATGTATAATATATCCCCTCTCAGATGACCTAGTGATCACCATTTCATGACTGCTTACGTGTGTAAAACATCTGTTTCAGGAAACTGAAGTGCTGTCCTCAGCTGTAAGAGACAGCGGAAGACCCATCTAGCACTTCTCTTAAAAGGCTATGGGGCAGCGTTTTTTTTATCATTGCCTTCTACGCATTTTGGGGAAAAATCATTTATTTTACCTTCATTAAAGGGCATCTGTCAGCAGATTAGTACCCATTGAACTGGCTGACTTGTTGCATGTGCGCTTGGCAGCTAAAGGGGTCTGTGTTGGTCCCATGTTCATATGTGCCCGCATTACTGAGAAAAATGATGAATGAGCCTCTAGGAGCAATGAGAGTGTTACCGTTACACCTAGGGGTTCTGCTCTCTGCAACTGCACCTGCACTTTGACAGGGCCAGGCAGTGGCAGTGTAAACTTATCAAACCTAGCCCTGTCAATAAGGGTACATTCACACGACTGTATAATTTTATCCGCATCCGTTCCACATTTTGCAGAATAGATGCGGATCCATTCATTTCTCTGGGTGGATAAAATGTGCGGACAGCGTTCAGTATGTTGTCTGCATCCGTGTTTCCACATTTCTAGTCCGCAAAAAATATGAAGCTTGTACTACTATTGTCCGCACAGATTCGTCCGCAGCCCCATTCAAGTCAATGGATTCACAAATTGCGGATGACGTATGGAATCGTTTCCGTATTTCATCCGTTTTTTACGAATCAGTTTCCGTATTTTTGAAGGCCTTAATTATAATTATTATTATTATTATTTTTTTTTTTTTCTTCCGTTTTTTGCGGACCATAAAAAACGGAAGACATACGGAAAAAACGGAAGTCATTTGTCCACAAAATGCGGACACGCAGTTCTGTTATTTGCGGACCGCAAAACGGAAAGGATTACACACGGTCGTCTGAATGTACCCTTAAAGTGCAGAGGACGCGGCAGTTACAGAGAGAGTAAAACTCTAGGTGTAATAGTAACGCCCTGTTGGTCCTGGAGGAATGATTTACATATAGTAAAACATCACTTTTCTCAGTAATGCGGGCACTTATGAACATGGGTTGATGCCTTCAGCTGCCAAGTGCACATGTAACAGGTCACCCAGTTTCATAGGTCGGTACCAATCTGCTGACAGATGCCCTCTAATACATCCATATGCTTTTTGCATTTTTGGGGCTTCATAGAAATAAACGGGTCTGCATGTGATCTGGAAAAAATGTGAATTGGGTTTGGAAGAAAATTATGATCGTGTGAGGCCTAAAGAGGTTGTGCAGTGTTACAATATTGATGACCTATCCTCACGTTTAGGACTTGTGCACGCAATCGTATGTATTTTGTGGTCTGCAAGACACAGAACCGCAAAAAATACGCATGATGTCCGTGTGCATTCCGTATTTTGTGGAATGAAACAGCTGGCCCCTAATAGAACAGTCCTATCCTTGTCATAATGCGGACAATAATGGGATATGTGGATATTTTTTTTTTTTTTTTTTTTTTGTTTTTTGAGATTCGTCAAAGGGGCTCAATACCAGAAAAAAAACGCTTTAGTTTTGTCTTTGTTCATTGTCAATGGGGACTGAACTGAACGAAACTGAATGCTCCAAAATGCATTCTGTTCCGTTTAGTTGCGTTCCCATACGGGAGAGCAAACCGCAACATGTTGTAGTTTGCTTTCCGTCCTGGGATGCGGAGCAAGACGGATCCGGCATTACCCCCAATGCAAGTCTATGGGGACGGATCAGTTTTCTCTCCCACAATAGAAAACGGATCCGTCCCCCATTGACTTTCAATAGAGTTCATGACAGATCCGTTTTGGCTATGTTAAAGATAATACAACCGGATCCGTACATAACGGATGCAGACGGTTGTATTATCAGTAACGGAAGCGTTTTTGCTGAACCCTGCCGGATCCAGTAAACATGCTAGTGTGAAAGTAGCCTAAGCTGTGATATCAGCAATTGTGAATGGTAGATCCTGTGTTGTCTGATCGATCTGTCTGGTCTAATATCTGTCAACCTAATCCTGCTTGTAATGATAAGGAGATGACTGCTGAAAAGTGCTCTGTACAAACCAAGAAGAAGCACCTGTTATTAGGCTTAGAGGCCAAGATTGTTTTAAATATAAACATGGAAAATTAAAAATAACATTTCAAGAATTCTTTAAAATATGCTTAAATGGGGTTCTGCAGTTTAAAAAAAAAAAAAAAAAAAATGCTGATCTATCCTCTGGACCCCCGCCGATCAGCTGTTTGAGAAGGCAGCGGCGCTGGCTGTAGTGCTTCGTCCTTCTCGCGGTTTACCGCAGGCCCAGTGATGTCACGACTAGTATCACTGGCCTGGGCGGGGCTAAGCTTAATTTAAGTGAACGGAGCTTAGCCCCGCCCAGGCCATTGATACTAGTCGTGACGTCACTGGGCCAGCGGTAAACAGTGAGAAGGCCGTGGCGCTGCTGGAGCCCCGCTGCCTTCTCAAACAGCTGATCGGCGGGGGTCCCGGGTGTCGGACCCCTGCTGATCAGATGCTGATCTATCCAGAAGATAGATCAGTTTAAAAAAACTGCAGAACCCCTTTAATATAAAAATATAGTTTAAACAATAATCGCAGCAATATTCGCATAAAATATTCACATAAAAACACACACAATCTATAACACCATGTACGCATATGTAGGATACACCTTTTGGACCCTACTATATTATCACATAGGAATACTCAAATGTCCATAAATCCAATTGGTGGACTCAATCCTGATGTAGGTAGTCCGAATCTGGCTGCAGTATTATTACGCAATCTTTTTATGACCGCACTTGATCACCAACTGTGGCATATATATAGCGTGTTCAATCGACATTTGCATATTCCTATGTGATAATATAGTAGGGTCCAACAGGTGTATCCTACATATGCGTACATGGTGTTATAGATTGTGTGTTTTTATGCGATTATTTTATGTATAATAAATAGGTTTACTGATACCCTGCTGGATGTTTTCAGGTAATTGAGTGCCCTCCAACAATTTATTTACCTTGCATTTTCTTAATCGGATTTGGGTGAATCCGTGGAGTGAGCACCGGGTCCTTTTGGGGAGAAGGTGGGTGAGCCGCTGAATACTAGTATAATATAATACTAGTATATAATTTAAACAATAGGTGATTTTCTGATGACTCTAGATTAGCAGTGAGGCAAGTTCTGAGCATGTGGATCTTGGATGTGCTTGGCTCGGGGTCCGCCGCGGCGCGCGTCCTCCGTTGTGCAGCTGTAGCACAGTGCGCTTCTTGCTTCACATATTCCACCTCTTTTGTTTGTTTTCCCAAGCTCACTTCTGATGCTCACTGCATTGAGATGCTCTTTTGAAAGTTAATTGGATATTAACATAAGCAATAAACAGTAAGCCAAAGTGAATAGCTTCTTTTTAAACTTTCAAACAACTATTTTAATGGAAATGTAAACCCAGCTGTATCAAGGCTACCTTGGCCTACTTGAAATGGCAGTATAAAAGTAGACTCCATGGTAACGGGGCAGCTTTATGTTTATGCCTATGACTAGTCAAGCAGGATGAAAGAAGCCCCGCAGTATTATTCATTATGTTCGTTGGCTTCTAAAAAGCATCCAGCAACAAAATAAAGTACCACTTGACTCTCTTCTAATTTCCAGTGTCTTTTACTCTGTTTTTCCTTTATGTGAAGAGGTTGGGAGGGAAGGATTTTGGGGCCATGCAATTTGCGGTGACTTGCTGCAAGTTATAAACGTTATTTAAAAGGAATATTTGGCCATTTATTCCTGTGACATAGCCCACCGTGGATTATGATGTCACAGGTAACAGACTTAAATCAGACGGTAAACTAATGGGGAGTTGGCTGTGCACCTCCAGGAAACAAAGAATGTCCTAAGCGAGATGTTGAGTGAAGAGGGCTTCAGAAAAGAGCTCCGATAGCCAGAGCTGTGTAATCCTGGCTCCATTGTTTCTGGCCAGCTTTTCCCACACTGGATCGTGTACTCTCCGACCAGCTCTGGAATGAGTTAGTGTGTTTCAGTACGCAGTATAAAGTTGTCAGAGCGGGATGGGGTCGGCGTATGCACGAAGCACATTTTTTACACCATTTCCAGCATGCATGTTAAAGGAGCTTTCTCATCTCCTAAAGTTGATGGTGTGTTGCTAAAATATGCCATCACTTCGATTGGGGAGGGTCCACCCTCTGGGACCCCACCAATCCTCAGAATGAAGGGCATTACATTGCCTTTACTGATTGTCCCCTTCTACAGTAGCCCCCAACCTGACCAGGGAACTAGGCTGTAGCCCTTTTTTATTTGTATAGGGCCAATGGAGAGCTGGGTGGCCGGGAGCGACGGTGTGCAGGGAAAAATTAGAAGGGGATGCAAATTATTCTCTGGAATGGCAGGGGTTCCCAGAGATTAAACCCCCAATCATAAAGTGATAGCATACGGTTTAGATATGCCATCACTCCACGAATGGGGAAAAACCCTTTATTGCTGGTCTTAAATATTGATGATGACCTGCCCTCAGTATGTGACCGGTGGGGATCTTAACTCCCAACACGCCTGTCAATCTGCTTTTTGAAGAGGCTGTGGCGCTCTGTGCGTATCTGCCTCCGTGCAGTTTACCAAGCACAGTGCCGTAGTTGGACAGCGGCTATGCTTGGTATCACTGCTCTGCCCCATTCACTTGAATGGGGCCGTGCTGTGATGGGAAGGGCGAGGGTTCTGGGAGTTGGACCCCCACCAATCAGATTTTGATAACCTATTGACAATATTGTTTTTTTATTTAATATTTTTTTTTTTTTAGAGCCGATAATCTGAACTTTCTGTCCGATAGCCGATAATTTATACCGATATTTTATATCTCATAATATATATTATATTAATTGGAAGTCACTGAGGTGGTGGACATTTGCATTTGGTACTAGTGTATTATAAATGTAAATTATAAATTAATAAAGCCCTTAGTTGGTAGTCAATTTATAATTTAGATTTATAATAGTGCCAAATGCCAATTTCCACCCCACCCCCTCTCCTCACTGACTTTATTAACCCCTATCAGACCTCAGATCAGACCTTTAATAACCCCTATCAGACCTCAGATGAATAAAATAAAAAAACTCCCCTCCTGCACCGCGGCTCCTCTTCATCTCCGGGTCCGGCGTCTCGCTCCCCTGTGTTCTCCAGCTCACGCTGCACTGTCACCTGACAGCGTGCAGCGTCAGGTCATAGTGCGCACACTACGTCCTGATGCTGTACGGGGTCAGGACAGTGCAGCACGGGGCCCCATCAAAGAAGACCAGGGAGGGTGAGTATCGGAAGCGCTTGCTGCGCTTCTTCCCCGCTCCCGACACACGATGCATACTAGCGTGCGCTAACTCGACACAAAAAAAATCCTCGATGCAAATTTTTTGCATCGATTATTTGTTTGTGCCATGTGACCATGGAGTGAGAGTTAAGAGCTTGCTATTACTCACGCTTCATGGTCACTGACGCACTGGATCCTGACATACATATCGTCAGGACACATTGCACGCACTATGACCTGATGCTGTGTGACGTCGGGTCCCAGTGCAGCACTTGAAGAGGATGGAAGATCTCTGGAGTGTCGGCAGTGCCCCTACAGGAAAGCTAATTATATTAGTTCACTGGCATTGTGGCTGGACACTGATAGCTAGTAGGGGGAGTGGGGGAACTAATGGCACTGGGAGCAGCTGGTGGCATTGGAGGGGGAAATGAGGACACTGGGGGGTGGAATGGCACTGGGGGAAGATGGTGGCACTGCTGGAGGAACTAATTGCATTGGAGGGGGAACGGATAGCACTTGAGGGTAGGGTTGTTGCGGGTATCGAAATTTAGATACCCAATCGATACTTTTGTCCCGGTATCGATACGATCCCGGGATTTCCATTTTTTCGATATTGGCCTGCGCTGCTGCGCAGCCTAGTATCACAGAACATGAGCGCGCTGCTGTCAGCGCGCTCATGTTCCCTCAGCAGCACAGGGGAAAAGGAAGCAGTCTCTCACTCCCCCCTGTGCTGCTGCCACCAATGGTGAGAGAGGGGTTGCGCTACCAATGATAGGACGACCTTTACCCACGAAAGGTAGTCTTTAACTTTTAATACAGGAGGCGGGTGCCGGCAGCAGAATCACATTGCCGGCACCCTGCCTTTCACAGGGAGCTGCAATCAGCGGCAGTTAACCCCTCAGGTGCCACACTGATTTGCTGCCAGTACCCGCCTCCTGTATTAAAGGTTAATTATCATTGGTGGTGCAGTGCGCGCCTCCCCCCCCAGTGTTAGAATCATTGGTGGCTCAGTGCCCCCCCCCTCCCTCAACCCCCTAAGTATTAAAATCATTGGCAGTGGCCACAGAGTCCCCTCACCTCTTCTCATTGGTGGTGCAGTGGCAGCTTCTGATCGGAGCCCCAGCAGTGTAATCCTGGGGCTCCGATCAGTTACCATGGACACAGAGCAGCAGGGAGAGTGTAAAGTCCTATTCACCCTGATAGAGCTCTATCAGGGTGAATAGGACAAGGGATGAAAAAATCCCAGGTTCTAGCCCCTAAGGGGGGAAATAGTTATTAAATAAAAAGTAAAAAAAAAACACCAAAATATTAAGTATTAATTACATATAAAATGTATATAAACAATAAATAAACAGTGTTAGAAAACATATCACATATCGCCACGTCCGAAAAGTCCAAGCTATTCAAATAGAAAAAAATCTATGCGGTGAATGCCGGAACAGAAAAAAATAAAAAAAATGCGCGATTCGCCATTTTTAAAAAATACGGATTGCACGTAGCTTTTTTTTTTTGTTGGGGGACGGATCCGTTTGAAAATTGAGCCATATTGTGTCATCTTCAAACGGATCCGTCCCCATTGACTTACATTGTAAGTCTGGACGGATCCGTTTGCCTCCCCACGGCCAGGCGGACACCCGAACACTGCAAGCAGCGTTCAGGTGTCCGCTTGCTGAGCGGAGCAGAGGCTGAAAGCTGCCAGACTGATGCATTCTGAGCGGATCCGCATCCACTCAGAATGCATTGGGGCAGTACGGATGCGTTCGGGGCCGCTTGTGAGCCCCTTCAAACGGAGCTCACAAGCGGAGCCCCGAACGCTAGTGTGAAAGTAGCCTTAATCGGTAGAATACTTGATTACTAAAATAATCAATAGCTGCAGCCCTAATAGTGACTGCTGCACCCCAACAAATATAATAGATACTCTGTCTCCTGAATACAGTAATGTCCTACTGTGCCCCCAGTAAAAGCAAAAATACATTTACCCACGTCTGGCCACTGCAGGAGAAATGACTGGTTGTCCCCAGGCAATACCAGCTGAAGAACGGCCTTCCTCTGCTGGCGTTGAGGATATCACTTGATCCCGACAACCCCTTTAAAGGGATTCTGTCACCTCATTTTCGGTTATAGAGCTGCAGACATGCACGGCTAGATCGCCGCTAGTATGTCTGCAATATACCGATCGTATAGGGCTGTGTCCTTTTTATTTTGTTTAAAAAATGATTTGAGAGATATGTAAATGAGCTTTGTAAGGAGCCCAAGGGGCTGCACTAACCTTCCTGGTGCCCAGCCACGCCTCCCTGTGAAGGAGCCCAGCACAGCCTATGTCCTCCGAATCTCCTTCTTTCGTCAGTTAGATTGCCGTAATCTTGTGATGCGCGAGCTCACGCATGCGCAGTTCCTTCCCTGAGGCTGATGCCAGCACAAGGAAGGAACACTATACCGGCACTGCGCATGCGCGAGCTCGCGCATCGTGAGATTACGGCAATCTAACTGATGAAAGGAGGAGATTCGGAGGACATAGGTGGTGCTGGGGTCCTTCACAGGGGGGCGTGGCTGGGCACCAGGAAGGTCTAAAATCATTTTTCCATTTCGTCCACCATGATGGCTCTACTAGGAGATTGACCCCTTGACCTCTGTAGGGGCAGGAACACAGGGTTTAAAAGGCCACCACCCACTCTCACCCTCAGTGTTTCCTGTCCCTACGGGGGCACCTCACAGCCCTCCTGCGGTTGAGTCCAAAGCTGGGCAGAGGATACCTATGGAGCTGATCTCGTTCCTGTCTGCAGGAGCCTGTATCGAGGAAGCTGACCACGCATCGCAGAGCACGCTGTACGCCGACTCCGGGTTGAAGCCTCAGCGCTGCACTCTGCTTCGGCCGGCAGAAGGCGGAAGGGGCGTAGCTTGGACCGGAGCGCACCGCGATGACGTCAGACGCCGCTTTGGGTATTAGAAGCGGCAAGTTTGAATAGGCTGAGGCATACATCCGGATCTCTCTCCTAGAGCAGACAAACCACAGATGTCTGTCCCTGAAGCCCCTGACGCCCCTGCAGTCCAAATGGAATCTGAAGCCCCCTCGGCTACTCCAACTGTGAGTTCCCCTGTGGGGAGAGAGACAAATGATGTATCCTCTGATTTAGAGGATATGGACGAGGAGGCCTCCACCTCTAGACAGAACATTGACGCTCTATCAGAGGGTGAAATTGTGGAGGATAGTAAAAAATATTTTTTCTCTTCCGAAGACATGGAGGAATTATTGGACGCTGTCAGAGCAACCATGGGTATTGAGGTGAACAAAACCACAATCTGTCCTGGATGAGATGTTTGGGGGACTTAAAGCCAAAAAACTAAGTATTTCCAATGAATGAAAACATAAAAAATATGATCCTGGATGAGTGGACGGACCCTAAAAGAAGACTGGGGGTATCCAGGGAATTCAGGAATAGGCTATTATTCGATCCAGCGGACGTTAAACTTTAATGAAACCCCAAAAATTGACATTCAGGTAGTCAAGAAGACCTCCCTCCCTTTCGAGGACTCGTCACAACTGCAGGACCCAATGGAAAGGAAGGTCGACTCACTCCTAAAAAAAATCCTGGGAGGCATCTATGTTTGGTATCAAAAACAACATAGCTGCGACGTCGGTGGCTAGGTCCATGTGTTTCTGGTTCAATGAGTTGGAAGACCATATTAAAAACAAAACCCCAAGAGAGGAAATATTTAATTCTATTCCACTCCTCAGATCAGCCACTGCCTTCTTGGCGGATGCCTCAGCGGAGTCGGTGAGGTTCGCCACCAAGGATGCTGCTCTCACCAATTCAGCTAGAAGGGCATTGTGGATGAAAGCATGGGGAGGGGATAGAACATCAAAAGCGACGCTATGTTCTATAGCTTTTTCCAGGGAATACGTTTTTGGACCCGTGTTAGACTCCATTCTTGAGAAGGCTGCAGATAAAAAGAAAGGGTTTCCGGAGGAAAGTAAAAAGAAGCCCTTTCGTTCCTTCAATTTCCAGACTAGACCCTATAGGGGCAAAGGGAAGTTGGGTAGGTGGAGTTACCAGAAGGGGGGAAAGGCAGAGGTTTCCTTCTCAACCCCCAGAATAGACAGTCAGATAAACAATGATGCCAGAGTAGGGGGAAGACTGAGGAATTTTCTGTCCCGGTGGGAATCCGTCACCAAAAATCCGTGGGCCTTATTAGACATCCTACGAAATGGCTACCAGATAGAATTTTCCTCAGCCCCTCCAAAAAAGTTCAAAATAACATCTGGCAAGGGGTCCTTCAACTTATAGATTCAGGAGTGGTAGCAGAAGTCCCCAGTATGGAAAGAGGAAGGGGTTACTACTCAAATTTATTTCTGGTTCAGAAACCAGATGGTACCTTCCACACTATTATAAATCTAAAGGGACTAAACAAAGCTGTCACATACAGAAAGTTCAGGATGGAATCCATAACATCCATCATTCCTTTGATCAAAGCCAGAGATTTCATGACGTCCATAGACTTAAAGGACGCTTACGATCACGTCCCCATAAACAAAACATCTCAGAAATGCCTCAGATTCGCTCTAGTGGACAACTTGGGAGAAGTAAAACACTTCCAGTTCACAGTGTTACACTTTGGAATGTCCTCTGCCCCAAGGGTATTCACGAAGCTCGTAGTGGAAATGATATCCCCCCTGAGAGCGGAAGGAATAAAAATATTTCCATACTTAGACGATTTCCTAGTTCTAGGATCCTCGGAACTGGAAACAACCAGCCTTACCAACGACCATAATATGCAGGTTCTCAGACCTAGGCTGGATAATAAACCTAAAGAAATCATGCATGATTCCATCAACCAGAATAAATTTTTGGGGAGTGATCCTGGACTCAGTTTCCCAGATTACATCCCTCCCTCAGGAGAAAATAAAATCCTTTATAGACAAAACAAGAAAATTCCAGAGTCAGTCTCAGTGCTCTGTACGCAGTGCCATGAGCCTCTTGAGAATGATGACTTCCTGTAGAACGGCGGTATCTTGGTCCCAGGCTCATACCAGGATAGTCCAGTCGTGGATCCTGAAGAATTGGGACAAGAGGCAGTGCTCTCTAGAAAAAAGAATCTCCATCCCAAACCACGTAAGATCAGATTTAAACTGGTGGACGGAAAACAGAAACTTGCTAAGAGGTGTACCCTGGCTAAAGAATCCAGAGATACAAATTTATACAGATGCAAGCAGCACAGGATGGGGAGCAAAGATAGGCTCGCTAAGCTACCAGGGCACTTGGTCGGACATCATAAGAACAAAGTCATCGAACCACAGAGAACTGAGGGCGATCTGGGAGGTTCTGAAGGCATCACAAGACAAGGTATCCGGAAAACACCTGAAGATCCTTTCAGACAATGTAACAGCAGTCGCATATCTGAAGCATCAGGGGGGCACAAGATCCCCAAGCTTAAAAGATCTGGCGGAAAAAATATTCTTCTGGGCAGAAAGAAATGTTCCCTCCATCACAGCTATCCATTTAAAGGGTACTGAAAATATTCAGGCGGATTTTCTCAGCAGGATGACCATAGATCCAGGAGAATGGGCCCTAGACTCGGAGGTATTCCATCAGATCACCAGGAGATGGGGGAACCCCCCGGATAGACCTGTTTGTGTCAAGAAAAAACGCAAAAGTCCATCCTTTCTGCTTTCTAAACCCCTGGGACAACCCTTGGGCAGTGGACGCATTCTCAATCAGGTGGACTTGGGGCCTATGCCTTTCCCCTTTGGCCGCTAATACCCAGAGTGCTGCAAAAGATAAGGTCGGACCCAGTAATAGTAATACTGGTTGTTCCATACTGGACAAAAAGAAATTGGTTCCCAGTACTAAGGGAACTAGTTCTGGAAGAACCCTGGAGAATTCCCCCACAGGAGAACATAATTTCTCACAGCCCAATCCTTCATCAGAATCCAGGACTGTTCAAATTCAGCCTGAGCGTGAGGTCCTAAAAAGCAGGGGGCTATCTGAGAAGGTTATAAATTCCCTCAAATCCAGCAGGAAAGAAGTCACCTCTGCGATTTTATTTTAAAATCTGGAAGAAATACTGTAGCTGGCTAGGCCAGAACCCGCCGGTAGACTCTACCCCAAATATTGAGAAAGTACTGGATTTTCTTCAAAGAGGATTAGATCTGGGCCTGAGACCAAGTACTCTTAAAGTACAGGTCTCGGCCTTGGGGGCTTGCTATGATACTGACCTAGCCAGTCATAGGTGGATAAGGAGCTTTATAAGAGCCGCCTCCAGGTTAAGGCCATCCTTAACCCTTAGGACTCCTCAATGGGACTTGAACTTCGTCCTGAGAGGTCTGACAGGGTCACCTTTTTCTCCTATTCAGGATATTTCACTCAAACACCTGTCATTAAAAACGACCTTCCTAGTAGCAATAACTTCAGCCAGACGATTGGGCGAAATCCAGGCACTATCCTGCCGGGAACCATACCTCACCATCTTTCCAGACAGAATAGTTTTTCTTCTGGATCCAGGTTTCCTGCCGAAGGTTGTGTCGGACTTTCACAGAGATCAGGAAATTGTCCTTTCATCTTTTCCCAAAGATTGTCCATCACACGATCAGTTCCAGCTCCTGGATGTTCGGGATACTATCATACAGTACCTAGATTCAACAAAGGAATTTAGAAAGGATGATAATCTTCTTGTTCAATACGCAGGTCCAAACAAGAGAAAAAAGGCATCTAAAGCCTCCATTGGACGATGGATTAGATCTACCATTGCCTGTTGCTATCAAAAATCGGGTCTAAACAGCCCCACAAATATAAAAGCCTACTCTACAAGAGCTATGGCTTCTTCGTGGGCAGAAAAAGGGAAAATCTAGAAAATTTATAGAGCGGCCACCTGGTCAAGTATAAATACTTTTATCAAACATTACTGCATTAATGTTTCGGCTTCTGCTGACTTAGCTCTCATAGTAGAGCCGTCATGGTGGACGAAATGGAAAAACCGTAATTAGACTTACCGTTAATTCTGTTTCCTTGAGTCCACCAGAGACGGGCCAGATATTCCCCCCCCCCCCCATAATATTAAGGAGGGGTTGAGTATGAATTATACATATACACACACATATATATATATAAATATATATATATATATATATATATATATATATATATACATACATACATACACACATTCACACATACACACATACATATATGCGACGTTTCGGCTCAAAACACAGAGCCTTTCTCAAGCATCAAACATAAGTGTAACATGGCATATAAATAGGTGTA